>NC_135503.1:98140551-98740551 GCF_052857255.1 Amblyomma americanum | reverse complement strand
TCTTGCGCTCTTTCAAACCTTTATAATTAAAAAATCTCTCCAACCTTTGCGAAGCTATTTGTCTGAAGATTGTGGGCTTCGTTTTTTTTTTTTGCAAAAAGTGGTAGGAATGTAGAACTGCAGTACCCACGGACAATACTGTTGTCGAACACTTCCAGCTGAAAAAAGCGTAGTTTCAGTGGCTTTTGGCTTCCGTAGTGTGCATACCAAATGAGTGAAGATACCTACAATTCAGGTGCACAATAACCATCCAGCTCAACGAAGCCTGCCTCAAAGCTATACGAGGACGTTTATTTCCGCTGAATCCTGCGCAGCGCATCCGGCAAGAGATGTAACTGTGCGTAAGCTAAATCCTTTATGATCACCAGGGAGACGTCACTGCATAAAGTGGATTACTTTGTTGGCGGAGCAACTTGAATACGGCAGTGGTACCCAGTTCTTCCTTCATTTGGATATCCAACCATTGCGGAAGCTGAAAATATTTGTAGTCTGGTGAACAATGCCCCACATTAGACACGAAAAAAATTTGCACCACCGGGCCAAATACTGTTGCAGTAACCTGAACAGAAGCTGCTGTGATGAGCCACGGAAGGTTTCGCGGCACAAAAAGGACAAAAAAGGTAGTTTTTTTGTAGTCTAAGCACGCGGACATGAAACGAAGGTTCTGCTTTGTACTTCCATATGCTAAGTGTACAGAGCACCGCTCACCTCCAGGCGACCATTCGAGAAACGAGGAAATGTAAGGTTTTTTTTTTATTTCGTGATCTCAGAACTCCCGTTCGCACCTGAACTTCTGGAGCATCCAAGGGTGGGGGACGGATTTGTGCCTCGGAAAAGAAATTATTTACAGCGGATAAATTACAAGACACAGGCAATCATATCTGTTTTTACCAAGAAAGCTCACAACCCTCTTTTTTTCTACAACGCAATAAGTAGGATGTCCAAAGTTGCGCGAGGACTTCAGCGCTCCTTTATTTTGCATGCAGTTTTATCACGGCTGTTCTGCGTATGCGTATATGTGCTAAAATATTTTGACTCATTTCTCCTTTTTTTTTCCTGGCATCTGTACAGCTATTGTCAGTCAAAAGTCGCTATAAGCTTCGTGACGGCAAAAGATGATTTGGTTTCCGCTACATGTAGGAGCACTAGTCAGCTCTTGGCGTTAATTTTTTCATCCTTAACATCTTGACGGACGGGTCGCTGCTCTTTGCAAATCATTCCAACAGGCGACACGCTAAATAGCAATTACTGCTGTGGCCGACAACACTTTATACCAGGCTATATATGGTTTAGCACCAGAAATCGGCCGTTATTCATCTGCTTTATTGCAACATGCGAGCACGCTTTCACTTGACAACTAAGCAAGCGCTTACCTGCTGGCTGCAATAAAGTTCACGACAGTACACGCCAGATTAAAATGTAGCGGAGCACGCTCGAGATGTAAAAAGTTGCACGTGACCCCACAAACCCCTTGTGATTAGGCGAACTAACGATGAGGAGGTTGCCCAGGATCAGAAACTAATTTCCTACGCTGCAGTGAGAGCAGAGAGAAGGGGATATGAATGTGAAGGCGAAAAAGATATGGAAATGAAGTGGTTGAGTAGTAACAATCCGGCAAATTCATAGGCTATTGGGCAGGACCGACGCCCTCAAAAAACTGAGCAGCCCCTAATAGACCTGCACCTCTAACAGCCGCGGCGGCTACTTCTTAGAACTTTCATCTCAGACAACGTGCGCGTATCAAGATGCCTCAGCGCACGGCGCAGGGACTGTGTTTTAGCACTGTATGCATAAAAGGCGCAGAAATTGTATATATGCCCGTGCAGACGCCGATACGAGCGCAGCCACGTGATCTATACAATGCGGATTGAATAGTTCGACATTTCTTTAATCAAGAAACCCGGAACTGCTAGCAAACTGCTTAAGACTTTGCAAAAGCTTTTAGTGTCAGAACAAAAGGCTTCAATTTATAATGAATGTTCACTACATGTCAATTATTTTTTTACTTTGCGCATCTGGGAAGCGGGGAGCTAGGCAATCAAAGGAAACGACATTCTCGCTTTAACCCATGTCGTTCACGTCGAGGTGCTTGCTTAATAATTGCGCATTTATTTTCTTACAGTACCCTCATTCGCCGAAGCATTGTAGGCGGAAGAGGGGTTGAAACTAAGATATTACAGGTACGGACAATGAACATGAATGTGCGGCAATATTCGACACAATAGAGTGGAGAGCTGGGCAAGTGGGTACACGATTTCAGAAAGAAAACCAGCGCAAAGGACGCAGACAAAGAACAGGAACACAGGACGACGCTGGACTATCGACTGCATTCATTTCAGAAACGATCACAATTATACCCATCAGTATCAAACCACGCTTGCTCACACATGGCAGGTTTGCAAGAAAAAGTAGATTGCAGCATCAGAGACAACCAGCAGTACCGCAATCATTGTGTCACACGTTACGTTAAGGAGATCAAAAATCTAACTTCTTTATCGAATAGACCAACCGTGGTGTCACTTACACAACGATTTTTCGCACTGACTCTTAGTTTTACCGGGTCGAAAAATTATGTTTTTTTAAGACAGGAGTGCAATTGTGCTTCCTGCAATGTTTAGGTAAATTTAGGCAGACATGTTTAGGTAGGGAGTCGATAGGCAGGCAACGTTTAGGTAGGCAGTCGATTGTCCAGCATCGTCCTTTGTTCCGGTTCTGTGTCTCCGCCCTTTCGCTGCTTTTCTTTCTGCAATCATGTACCGGCTCGCCCAGCTCACCACTTTACTGAACCATGTCTCTTGTTCCAAGGGCAACTTCATGTGCAACCCTCTAGGAATGAAGCCCCCCCCCCACCCCCCCCCCCCCTTGCGTAAGTGTCAGAGCCTTCTTTACATGCAAAGAACGTGCAATGACCTACCGTTTGAAAAATGACTGCCCCCCTCCACAGCTAGCAGGCCTTCCTGGTTTGGTAGAGCCGTCAATCGGACATTGGAAGCGCATTAGCAGAATTTTAAAATCGAATTATTGGAGACATGTTCGTTTTTTACAAGACTGCTTGTTGTTATGCTGCACATGCAGAAATAGTGGACAAATTAACCTCAAACGCCTACAGGAACACCGACAATTAGCCGCCCAAGTCACAGAATGGTGATGGAGTCAAGTACGGCCGCATCTAGAGAGAAGGAACAGGATTTTATTAACAGCGCTGTCACATACTTACAAGGGAAGACCATTCCACGTGCTTATGATAAATATTTCAGGAAAGGACCGAAGTACTGCCTAGAACCACGCGTTGCAAGCCATGAGGCCTTAGACACCGTCCGCCACATCGCTGACAAAGTACCTTCGAAGGAGAGGACAAGATGCATCTCTGAAGGAGTTAAATGCAAGAAAGAAGGACAGTGAAGAAACATCTTGCAGCCTATTGTGGACCACTTCCGGGCTTAAGGACTGACTTTACTTCAGTCCGATATGGAAGGAAGCTTCGTCGTATTGTCAAAAGATGCCTTCAATGAAAAAGCTTTAGATGCTATCAACAAAAATTTCACGAAGTCCAAGCGAAAACTGACAAAAGCCAAATCTGATATCCTGGAGCTTCTCCAGGTGCTCAACGTTGACAGGCTTGAAGAAGGTGTGAATTCAAGCAAAGGTGATAGACTCCCCGTCCTGTTTACTGCTAAAACACACAAAATTGATTGTCCACTGAGGACTGTAATCACAGAAAGAGGATGGTGGCAAAAAGTGATCGCACAGTTCCTTAAATCCAAGCTTTCCACTCTGGACCCCCTTGACCAATTCTCTGTTGGGAGTTCCCAGGATTTAACAGCGGCGCTCAAGCGAGGAGATCACGGAGCCAATACAGGTGTGTCCATAGAAATCCAGGAGCTGTACTACTCAGTGCCCCATTACCAGATGCTGCAGGCAGTGCGCGATTATAATATTAGAAGAATCCGGCACGGTTCAGTTCCAGAACCACTGTGGTTGCTCACTTGAAGGTTTTTAGAACTTTTCATGGCCTACCTGTCCTCTGCAATGATTGACTTTAATGGTTGGGTGAGCGTCCGGAGAAAAGAAACTTGTATTAGGTATTGTGTGGCGCCAATCTTAACTCACATCTACCTGTCTAAGTTCGACACCTTACTGAAAGAAAAAAAAAGCAATTGGACATGAACCATGTGGCAAAGGTGTTTCGTTATGTATATAATTTTTTACTACTTTTGAAAGTTTTACCTTATGACAATGTGCAGGAAGTGGCGGCTAATGGTTAGATGGCTTTATTGAGTGATCTAGCTTGTTGACGTTTACCCATGAATTACCGGACGACAATCGTATTAAATTTTTATACTTTTTTGACTTGTAATTGCGATAGACACCTTTGCTGAACCTACGCCCCAAGAACCAAGAAAGTCTTACTTCCTTACAGCTCCTGCGACTCCAAACTTACCAAAGGGCTACTGCAACCTTATGCCTCAGTAAGGTGCTAGAGAAAAGCTGCTTCCATACTGTGCAAGAAAGCTCTCTGCAGCACGAGCAAAAACTAATAGAAGCAGGCTTTCCTACGCATGTTATAAAAGGTGTTTCTGAAAAGCTTCCAAAAAAATGAAAGCCAAACCTAAGGTGATGGAAGAAAGTAAGGACAAAAGAAAGTGTGAAGTTATGCCTTACTTGCACGCACTTTCGAACAACATCAAGAAGGTCACGAGTAGGCACGGTGTTGATTTTTCTTCTCAGCCCCGCGAGAACTGGCCAGTTTGTGGAGATGCACAAACTGGCCAGTTTGCATCTCACAGTGCATGATCAATCATGAATGGAAATACGCCACCTGTGCGACCCAGATAGTGTACCGCATACCTTTATCCTGCGGGAATATGTACATCGGGCAGACTGGCCGCTGTCTTAACACCCGTCTCAGAGAACCTGAAGGGTCGCTTTCCACAGATGACGGGGCGAATTGACCTAAACATTGCAGAAAGCACAAGTGCTCTGTGGTCTTCAAGAAAACAAGAATTTTTGAACGCGGTAAAACTAAGAGTCAACGCGAAATTATAGAGGCATAACATATTGTTAAACTAACAGATCGATGCGTAAGTGACACGACGGTTAGTGTATTCGACAAAGAAGTTAGATTTTCGAACTCTGTAACGTATTGCACAATGATTGCGGTCCTGATGGTAGTTTTTGATGCTGCAATCAACCCTTTCTTGTAAATCTATCATGTGTGCGCAAGCCTGGTTTGATAAAGAAGGGTATAAATGCGATCATTTCTGAAATAAATACAGTCGATAGTCCAACGTCGTCCTGTGTTCCTGTTCTTTGTCTCCGTCCTTTGCGGTGGTTTTCTTTCTGCAATTCAATACAACAGTGAAAATTTCCTAAATAACTTGCTGGAAGACTAGCAAGCTGTTGAAAAACAATTTTTAAAAGCTTTATTTTTATCCAAGTGCAGCAATGTTAAGTTTAATAATAACAAACTGTTGGAAAGCGGCATTTATAACAGCGACAAGCACAAAATGAACAAAAAATGCAAGGTTAAGTAATGAAACAACGTTCAAATGCAGTATTTAACAAGTAATAAAATATGAAGTGGCAAAGCACAGACAACATACAAGACAACCTAGTTAAGTGCACATATTTTTATGACACTGTAAACCAAGTACAGAAAGTAAGAATATGATGGTCCCGTTTAAGAAAGAGTAGGTAAAAAGAGGTGCTGAAGCACTCAGATGACGCCATCAAAGAGGGTAAAAGCGCATAAAGCTCTCCGAAAAAGAGCACAGTCATTAGTGCATGGGTTATCCGCCGGGAGATGGTTCCAGTCGCTGCATGTTTGCTGTAAGGTGGAGTCGAAGACCGCGTTCATGTTACGACAAATATGTCCAACCTTAGGGCATCAAGCGGCAGTGTTGATCAGTGTCCACAAGCATCAATAATTTTATGGACAGCGTGTAGTTCATTAATTTCTTTTTCAGTTTAGGGTCCTGACAAGGTTTTAACCACCGCCGTGGTTGTTACACAAAGGCTGGCGCTTCAGCTCGTACTGATTGCAGCACTATGCCCCGAATGATGCTCGAAGAGGTGAGGTGTGGGCCAGAGGAAGTGTGCCCAGCGGAACGCGGCAATCTCACTTCGAAGCGAAGTGGATTCGGGCCACCGGAAGGGTTGAATGCGGTTCGAATGATCCGTTTTAATGACAGGCGCTGAGCTTCGCCGATGAAATCTCTCAAGGTAATAACGACTCACACACACGTAGCGCCGACCGCTCCGACATAGCATAACTGTTCACCGAAGAGCGGTCCTTGCGAATGACATAGATGCAAAAGTAGGTGAAAAGCGGTCGGTTCATAGAGCATTTACTCAGCATTTCCGCTTCTGCGGTGTGAAAGAGCGTGGCGTATTCCTTATAATGAGTGGGCGGATTAAGCACTTAGCCTCCTTGCCCACCCACTTCACTAACACGGTTTTATTCGTTGCCGCCATGTGCGAAGTTAACTGGCGATGGAACCGACCAAAGTCTGGATGGCTCGTATTTTGGATATGCGGGACATCTCTATGATGCCTATAAACTGGAGTATGCCAGGAGTGTTTTTTGCATGCAGTACGAGCGAGGAAGAAGCATTTCCTGCTTAACATCGACAACCTACATTTTTCTAGCCATACCCTGCAAATCAAGACAAAATCATTTATGAGCGGGAAGCCGTTTATGAACGAAATGTTTGCATATAATGTAACATTTCACTATAACGATCAATATATCTGCAGAACACCCGACGGCAGTTCTGTATTTTTTTTCTATTCGCGTTCTTACTATAGTCAAAAGCTTTCCCGGTTGGTTCTCTGTGGCAGTCTTAACTGTTCGATGCGATCGATCGAAACACTTTAAAAAAATTGTCTTACAATTTTTCAATCTTCAAAATTTTTGCCCGAGAAAGCTGTAATTGTCTTTGATGCAGGTCCTTATCTGGAGCTGTTCTTTTGGAAAATTCGTGTACGGTCTAACTTCCAACAGTTTTTCGAGATGTTGTCACCGTTGTGTATGTATACTGTGAATAGAGTATCACATACGGCCCCTCTGAGCAAGAAGGTGCAAGCAATAATCACGATTTATTAAAAGTTGTGAAAGTTTTGAGCTGAATATACCGTCTCTACCGCTTGATTACCGCGTGAGGAGACGAAACATGTACGAGTTTCTTTACGCTGCTTTATTTTCTGCACGCTTTTACATCCCTGAACTGCTTTGTTCTCAAGAGCCATTAATTTTGACAACCTGACACCGTTATTTCTCCAACGCTATTACGACAGTTTTTTTTTGTTTTTTTTTTAGGGGGGGGGGGGGGTCCTCATGCGTGGACAGAATGTTGTTATTACATTGGGATGAACAAACTAGGCGTCCCTTTTCGGCGAATATTTTGTCTCATTGTTCGCTGGCTCTGTAAGTTATTAATTTTTTAAAATCCAATTTCAACATTTCTTTGCTCTTGGAGGATTTTTTACCAAACTTTGCACGGTTAATTCGACAAATTCGTGGAGGCTAAAATGAAAGCAAAAAGAAACGTTTTCCATTCACTTCTTGCGGCAGCAAGTATTTCTCGGCAATTCTTCGCTATAATTTCTTGCGGTAACGCTCATAAGTAATAGAGAAGCTGATACCCATAGCATTAGTCGCGTGACGTTTTGAATTAATAACACTTCCACAGTCAGGATGCAGTGTGCTTGGGCTCACTGTTATGTCCTGAGCTAGAGGCGTGGTGTCAGTGATACCTGAGTGGAGACTTTCGCATCGTGTTCATCAAGGGACATTGAACGTGACATACTTTTTATATATTTTTTCCTTTGGGACCAAAAATGAATACGACTTCAGCAGTTACGTGCCAAAAATATTTACATATGCAATGTCGGGAACTAGATGGAGGCAGCAGATCACTTTTCCTGCCTTTTTTCTTCCCGATGTACAGCTACTTTCATTCATTGATATCTCTACGTCAGTCTTTGCATCTTGTTCAGAGAAAGTGTGTTTAACATTGCGTCCGGTATTCCTACGGCAGCAGACGGCAGGTTTCTGTGGAGCCCATTTTCTGCACTAAGCTTTAAGGGTAGAGAGCCCTACTGCCTCGTTGCTTACTTCCTCGAGAACAAATCTCCAGCTAGTGCTTAAGGGTAGCGCCATGTTGCTATGTTCAAAATAGCACAGATTTGCAAATCATATCAAAAAAGAGCATCATTCGCCTACACCTACTGATGTATGAGTGCCCTAGAGCTTCTTGCTTTATAAATGTGAGACAACTTGAGCTCATCCACACTGCCGCAAACCGAGGAACTCTATACGCAGAATGGATTTCCTTCTTGAATAATACCGTTAAGTGTTTACGCTATAGAAATAGGCCCGATAGAAATACTAAACTGAATAAAATTGCCAACAATTAGCGCTGGTAGCGCGTGGTACATAGTAGTCTTACAATAACATACGTATTGCGATTGATTAACGGTCAATAAAAGTGTCACTGGGCGATAAATTTCAGTTGCACCGCAGATTTCAGGCTATTCTGAGGTGCTGAAAAGAGAATTATATCGTACTCGATAGAAAAATGTTTCCTGCTGGAAACCTGGGCGGTTAAAAAACGAAGGTCTTTTCAGCAATGAAGCAGCGGTGAATAAATGACGAATGTCATCCGCTCAGAGAAAAGTAAGTCCTTTTGTCGAAACATGGGTTGACGGACTACGGCTCCCCCTCAAACATTGTTAACTCGGCGTTGCGTTGGAAGTCTGCTTGGTGGATTAAGACCACAAGGAGCGTTTTCTAAGTTTTTCCTTCAAGAAATGTATTCTTTATTGGGAAATGGAATTAAATAATACTGCAGTCGCAGGGGTGACTAGAACGTCTCCTTTTTAACGAACAACTGACTTTTATATGTAGTGCCCACCGTAGTGGTGACACAGGTCGGCGACACAAACGTCGGTCTATGCCTGCCGTCATGGATGAAGAACAGAAGATTTTTTGTTTCATCAGCGTTAAAGTCTCTACTGCGTACAATAAAATCTGTATATTTCTACACATAATGAAAACAACTGCGAAAAATGAGCTTTGCGACTGACGAAGATGTATAAAATCAAGTACGCGACCGGAATCGTCAAATGCAGTGCCTGTTCTTTAACAACGGCAAGCAAAGACTTGTGAATCTAGACCGTAATTAGTGAAGTTCTTCAGGCGCTCTGCCAATGGTAGCTGTTTCCCTGTGATCAATGTCGGATGGGGATGAAATCAAGATGGTCGTTGGATAAACAAGCCAGTGATGGAGCCTGAATGCATAAATGCGCTCTAACAACGCCATATAGACAACCATATTACCTCAGCACTCTTCCTTCGACATCATAGCACACTGTGTGGTTTTAGAAGGCATGCGATGAATTTAGGCTGCAAGACCTGAGAAAGAACAGGCGCGGGGAGTGGACTCGGCATTCTTTCAGTACAGCCTTTTTGTATACAGCGTCGCCTTTTACACTTCATAGCTTTGTTAAATGGGCAAAGTGCGGTAACATCACAGGAGGAGTGCAGAAGCCTCCGCTGTTTTATTATGCCTAGCAACCATAGTTGTTTCTAGATGGTGCTGGTTGTACTGCATGCCACGGTGGTGGTCCGGCGCCGATTCCTGATAATGACAGATCACTACTTCGCGTTTGGTTTGCCTCACGTGCATTATCTTTTCGTCGCTGGAAAGAACTGTGCGTTGGTTGCTTCACGAATTTGCGCAGCATGTTTCCTGTGACACGGCTGATCTGGATGCGCTTGGCTGTAGGCTAGATGGCCGGCGGCAGCGCCTACAAAGTGCTAGTGCTTGTGATTGGTCCTTTTCTTCCCCACTTCCAGTGGCATTCGTGAAGATTGACGTCACGACTTGATTAAACGAAAACAAAATTAATAGCTATAAAACAGAAAAATCCGCAAGGAAAAACATAACCAAAAGTTTTTTATCGCCACGACAGACTTTTGCGATAACTTTCGCCGCGCATGTGTAATCATCGTAAAGTTGTCTGTAGTAACAAACTTTTCTATGGTATGGTCCTGTCCCTGATTGCATTCACATAAATACAATAAATAGTTGAAAAATACTACAGTTTTGCGGAAAAAAGCCACAATACTAAAGAAGAGCCTCTCCGTACTGCATGACCGCACGGCGTTTTGTCGCATTTTGCACATAATTATTTCGTTTCTTTTCTACTAGGCTAAACTACGAAAACTTGCAGTTTGTCTAAAAAATAACAGCGACTTCCTAAAAGGCAACCTTTTTTGAACTTTCGTACGTCGGGGTTCGAGTGCTAGGAAGCATAACCGAGACAGGTCGCCTTTCATCGTTTTATTAATAATAATAATAGTTTATTTCCATCACCATGCAGTGTTGGAGGGGATGGGGATAAAAGCGGTTAACGCTTGACAAGGTCCCCACCCCCGTACAGCAAGTGGGCAGTGGCATGCGACGGCACTTCACTGAAAAAAAAATACACAATCACCAATGTGTGTAGAAAATCAATAAGGGTTAAAGCAATAACAATAAAAGCAACAAAAAAGAAACAAAGAGCGCTGTTATAAAGATTGTAAGAAGAGCAATGTTCAAAATATGAATACTAGGAAAATGTGGCTTAAAAAATAAAGTAATCGAGGAGGTCAGAGCTGCTAATGTTTTCTATATCAATATTTGCAGCGATTAATCTATTCAGAAGTGAGGGAAGTCGAAATGTTACCATTTGGCGTCCACAGACTGTTCTCACTACAGGTACTACACAGTGTGGCTTGCGACGGCGTGGGTATGTGCACTGAAATAACTGAATCGAGGCTAAGTCAGATATATTTGTTATGCATCTTCTTTGTTCTATTTTAAAGGTTCGCAATAGTCTATAAGCATACTGGTTGAAAACATTAATAATCTTGTGCCTGGAAAATAAGATTTTAGTTGAGCATCTATGTGGCAGGTTATGAACAATTCTGAGGGCCCTGTTTTCAAGAACAGTCAGTTTTTTCAGACTCGTTCGTGTAGCACTACCCCATACTAATGAACAGTAGTTTAGATGTGAGTGAAATAATGCACGATACAATAGAAGTTTTACCTTTTGTGGGAGACATTTAAAACGCGTCATAAATTTTATGGCTCGAGAAGTTTTTAATGCTATATGATTTATGTGATCGTCCCATAGCATATGTTCAGTGAATATTACTCCAAGCGATTTAAATGACTTTACAAACTCAATCTGGTCTCGGTTGTAATGTAGTCCACCGAATTCGCTGCACTTTTTTTTTTGATGAAAAAGTATTGCCTTAGATTTTGTCGCATTAACTGAAAGAAGATTGTTATCGGACCATGTCTTTATTTTTTCCAGGAATATGTTTGCATTTTCAAGTAACTTACTACCAGAACCATCGGATAAAAATAAACTGGTGTCATCAGCATAAATTATAAAGCGAGCGTTGTCATCCACACTAATGATGTCGTTAATATACAGGTTGAAAACCAATGGTCAAAGAATACTTCCTTGGGGCACTCCGCAGGTGGCTGTTCGAAGAGTTGACTTGTATTCATTTATTTGGACGTACTGTTTTCTATTGGACAAGTAAGATTTAAGTAAGAGTAACGCTGTACCTCTAATTTCATAACAATCAAGTTTTTTGAACAAGATGCTATGGTTTATGCAGTCAAATGCTTTGCTGTAATCTAAGAAAATTCCCAAGACAAGGTTCCTATTTTTGAAGTGCATGCCTCGTTAGGGTGCTACAGAAGACAAAGATTATGGAACGAAAGGTCCTGAGGCTTTTTTGAATTTGTAATTACAAAGATCAAGCCAAAAAACGGGGCTGTAGGCGGTGGGCCTCGAAGTCGTTGTTTCTACAAGCGGCTAACATGTCTCTGCAAACATTTCTCTTTTGAATCTTGGAGACGATGAATTGGAAAAGTCTTCTGTAACTGCGTCAGAACGATAGCAACAAATAAGAGTGAAGGACAAAAAAGGTTTCAGGACCTACTTAGATATTTTATTTACTTCATCGATGATGATAAATACGCTCCTGTTGCTGGGCGTCAACAGTGAACCCTCGGTACTAAAATGGTGAATCTCCAAGGAGAGAAGTTCTCGCGCAAGGATAAATGAAGAAATGACGACAAAGAGCGCGAAGGACACGGCAGTGATATCGGCCATGCATGCAGACAAAGTAGGCACTTTTGAAAGTTCTGCATTATTGTTTGGCTGGGCAAACACTAATGTCGAGATCGGGAACTGAGCCAGTGGAAAAGATGACGCGCAGAGCGGAAACGCGTGACGAGACGCTTGAGCGAGAATCGGGTCAATCTTGGAAGCTTATTCTTACCGCTAGATCCTCACTGTAGTCTCGTAGTCGAGGGAGCATTTAGCCATGCGCAAAAAGCAAAAAATAAAAGTACTGCTTTGTTGAGTTGAGGAGTGCCATGAAGAAGTGTGCTCTTGGAATCTTGAAGCACATTTGTGTGTTCTGAAAAACTTGGTTCACGCTTGACGTCTCTTGAAACTGAGGCGACTCGAGGTGGCAGTCTTAGAGATCACAACGTACAATTTATGCGGGTTCAGTCGTAATAAAACGAATTTAGCCGAATTATTGAAATCTGCATATTTAGGAATGAATACTTTTTTTTTCAAGTTCTTTGATACAAATAAACACTGCTTTGAAAGGAGGATATCGTGAGACAAATAAAATTGCGCTTTCCAGTCATGCAATCGTTGATTATACCACGTCAGTGGTTTCTTAAGAGAGTTGACTGTTTCGATGACGTTTCTTTTGGCACGGAAAAAAAAAATATTTATAATCTGTACTATTTAACCAGTAGAAAACAACCGCTATATCCTCCGATAAACTAAGGAGGAATACAAGCAAGCTACTAAAATTATGTACAAAGAAATAAGTGGGCTAATACTGGGATCAATTTGTAGAAGTCGGCAGTGTTTTTTAAATTGCGCCGATCATTTCTTGTTTGTATACTTCGTGAATGTTGTTTATAGAAGGCCTCAGGCCGTTTTCCTTCATATATATATATATATATATATATATATATATATATATATATATATATATATATATATATATATATATATATATATATATATATATATATATATATATATATATATATATATATATAAAATCTCTTTCCATAGTATGCCCGGTTGATGTTGCTAGATAACTTGTGAAGCATCACGTTCACAGGAAGGTGATTATGCCATATGCAGGACTGTTCACGACGGTGCGCACCCATGACTAAGTAGGTTTAGAGTCTTATCTAAATCTAATTTACGCACAAGCCTTGGCAAATGTGATCCTGGTTACTACAACGGTCATCGGTGCTACCGAGTTGTCTCCTTTTCCCCAGGGGGCTTCACCCTGGGCTGACCAATTCATTTTACTACATTTTATTGGAGTTGGTTCTCGAATAACTTAAGGTTTCATGACAACGTCAGCAAGAGTGCCAATACTGAGCGCCACTTTGACACCGTTTACAGAATTCTGGAGTGCGCTTCATAGAAGTAAAAACGACGCGTATGCGTGGTCAGCCTTGTCTCGCGAAAGCTGAGGGAAAAGAAAACCTTCAACTCTCAGGTTATAGCCAACAACTAGAGTTCTTTCTTCGGTGTTTTGTTTAAGAAAAAATTCATTCATTTCATTTCATTTATTCATACTGTCAGCCCTGGGCAGGCTATTACAGGAGTGGATATCAAACTTGAAACAGAAAAAGAGCACATTAAACAAACACTGAGATCAACACTAAATTTCATACATAATTGTGTTTGCCACTTGAACAAAACAAAAACATTGTCATAGAAATCGAGCAGAACATAAACCATTGTGCAGTTTATCTAAATATTCGCTAAGTGATTGTGACGTGACAACAGAGTTTGGTAACATATTCCATTCCTTAATGGCTCTCGGGAAAAAACTAAATTTAAAGCAATCATTTCTGACAGGCGGAATTGGGATGTACAAACTGTGACGATGGCGTGATGTTTCCCCTGTTTTAATTTCAAAGTATTTTGTTTGATCGATTTTCAAGTAGTGGTTAGCGATCTGGAAAAGAAACTTGAGTCTGTCGAATTTGGTTCTAATGTCAAGTGTTTTCAAATCAGCAGATTTACACAAAGAAGTTGGAGAATCAGAATAACGATACCTATTAAATATAAACCTTGCTCCGAGACGCTGGATTCTTTCCAGCTTAGAACAGTTGGAAGCAGTGTACGGGCCCCAGACAACTTTTGCATATTCGAGGATAGGCCTAACTAGGCTTTTGAAAACCAGACTTTTTATTTCAGGAGTTGCACTGCACATATTGCGTCTCAAGCTCCAGAGTGCCTTGGAAGCCTTAGTACATACATTATCTATGTGTGAATTCCAGCGTAAGTCAGATGTGAGTGTTACTCCAAGGTATTTAAAATTACTTACTCTAGTTAGTAATCTACCATTAATGCTGTAACTGTAATCAAGGACAGTTTTCTTTCTTGTAATGGTCATAAAAACTGTTTTGTTTGAATTTAATACCATCTGCCACACCTTACACCATTCATGTATTTTCTGCAAGTTTTGATTGAGTTCTGCCTGATTTTCTGGAGTATTAATTTGTTTATAAACGATGCAGTCATCTGCATACAGTCTAACTGGACCGCTCAAACCAACAGGCAAGTCGTTGATGAAGATCAAAAACAAGAGAGGGCCCAGAACGCTGCCCTGGGGAACACCGGAATCGACTGGCATGATGTTGGATTTATACTCTTGAACCTGAACATACTGTACTCTAGACGAAAGATATGACCTGAACCACTCAGTTATAGTTTCATTTTTAAATATGGCACTGATATTTAGTAATAGCTTAGGGTGCGAAACCTTATCAAACGCCTTTGCAAAGTCCAAAATTACGATGTCTGTTTGCATGCGGGAATTAATTGACTGGGAAAGATCATGTACAGTTTCCGTGAGTTGTGTGATGGTAGAAAGCCCCTTGCGGGAGCCATGCTGGTTTACAAATAGGTGATTGTTACTCTCAAGAAAAGTTGATAAGTGAGCGTACATAATATGTTCGAGTAATTTGGAACACGTGCTAATGAGGGAAATGGGTCTATAATTTTCAACGTTAGAAGTGGGATCATTTTTATGCACAGGCACTATTTTCGCACATTTCCAGGCAATGGGAACACAACTACTGTCGATAGACGATTGAAAGATTTTGGTAAGAAATTGAGAATTCCACTCTGCATATCTATATAAGAATTCATTCGGGATACCGTCCGGTCCTGAGTTCATTTTAGTGTTGATATTCAAAAGGAGTTTCAGAACTCTTTCTTCACTTATTTCTAAATCGGGTATAGGAGGGCTACCTGGAGGCTCAAAAAACTGTGATTCGCCGTCATCTTCTGTGAAAACAGATGCAAAAAATGAATTAAAACTTTCAGCCCTTTGGGGGCTCTCTTCTTCATTAGAATGGTGAGGTTTACCGCCGCCATTTGTATATCGCCAGAACTTACTGGGCGCTTCAGTAAGAAATCTGGTGAGAGTCTGACTGTAAAAGGTATTTTTACTTTCTTTGATGAGTCGCTTTAACTCTTGGCTCATACGACATATGGAAGTTTTTAATTCAGGGATTGGGTATTGTGAGCATCTTTTGCGTTTCCTTTTGAGCTGTCGTTTTTTGTGAATAATGTCTCTATTATTCCAAGGATGCTTCCTTTTTGTTATTTTCGTGGTTTTAGGAATGAACATCTCAATTGCTTTCGCTGTCATGTTTGCAAAAAAATCTCACAACTTATCTGTGCCAAGTCCGTCTTGATATAAACACATGAATTCATCAAACGAGATTTCAAGGTAGTCCAGTAATCCGACATCATCGGCAGCCGCAAAATTCAAAACAGTCTTTCTGCAAGATTTGTGACATATTTCGTGAGTCATATTGAGCGACATAATCACCATTTTATGGTCAGACAATCCTTCTTCAACATCACAACTCAGCAAAAACTCTAGTAGACCAGATGACAAAAAGACAAGGTCTAGTATCGAGGATGTTGTCGTACATACTCTCGTACTCTTTTCAACAATCTGAGTCAAACCATAGCAATAGGCGAGTTCGATCAGATGTTCACTGCTAGCTGTATCAACTCTGCCGGGAGAAAGCGACATCCAATCAATTCCTGGCAAATTAAAATCACCTGTCAGCATAATATTGTCACCAAAGTGTACATTTAGGTCCAGTAACCTTTTTAGGTTATCAAGCACGTCTATGGTTGAATTGGGAGCTCTGTAGAAAGCACCCACTAAGACAGTATGACCATTCAGTCTGGTTTTAATCCATGCAGTTTCTAAATCATCAAACCCTTCTATAACTGAGAATACTATATTACTCTTGACCAGTATTGCAACACCGCCACCCCTCCTTTCACGGTCTTTTCGTACTATGGAGTAGTTTGGGGGAGCAACTTCACAGTCTCTAATATCTTTATGTAGCCATGTCTCTGTGATTACCATAATATCGGGTTCATGTTCAAGGCATATACTTTCTATGGCGTCAACCTTGTTAAGCATGCTCCTAGCGTTCACATTTATAATTTTAAAGCAGACCGTCTTATGATTATTTAGTCACTCATTGCTAGTGCTAGTGGCAACCTGGCATTTGAACCGCTGCTTGGTATCCTCGTTCCATGCGTATAAGGTATTCTTGACTTTTAACTTATCAAAAATTAACTTAGCTTTCACGCCGTTCTTTCGTTCATCGGCACAGGAGTTCCAAAGGTTTTTCTGTAGCCGAAGGCTACAGAAAAGGTCGCTCCCTAAATATCCTAACGGACTCGAAAGAAACATGCAGAAACTATACGAAGGGCAATATCAGCGGCACTGCCCTCAGAATAATCAGCGAGGCGGCAGCCTCAGCTGAAAGAATACCCATACAACATATAATCTGGGTGCCAGCCCACGCAGGCGTAGCAGGAAACGAAAGGGCGGACAGTCTAGCTCGAGGGCTCACTTACCGAGCAGGCTTATCGATCGTCTCGGAGTCACGGCTACTCATATGCGAGGGGGGCTACACAGAGACCCTACAACTATATAGGGGAATCAGAAAGAGATATCCATCACCACACAAAGCACTAAATAGGGAAGAGGCTGTAGGATGGCGTAGGCTACAGACGAACACCTTCCCTAACCTACACACATACAACAAGATATCACCAACGCAATTCAGACCAGACTGCCCCTGGTGCGGCAGTACGCCCACACTCTATCACATCACCTGGGAATGCAAGAGAAACATAGCATTCCACAATCAACAAACACCGAGTGCGGAGCAATGGGAGAGCTGTCTCTTCAGCAGCGAGCTTGAGGTCCAGAGGGCCTTGGTAAAGCACGCAACTGAAGCGGCACAACTCAGTGGAGCCCTGGACTGAGGGCCCACTCTTGCTTGAAGACTCAAGTCGCCAGCACCCAAGCAAGACGACCAGGAAGTCTTCATCCCCGCGAACCTCTTGGAAAGAAATAAAAGTTTTCTCTCTCTCTCTCTCCAAAGGTTTTTTCGTATTTCCACAACCCTTTTAGAAAAATCTTCATTTACACTAAATTGGGTGCCTTTTAGGTTGAAACAGTTACTCATTATTTTCATCTTATCCCGAAAGTCAGTAAGCTTAATAATAATCGGACGGTCTCTACCTGGTTCCCTCTTTCCAAGTCGGTGAATCCTTTCAATAGCGTCCACCCTTTGTTCCAGAATTTTATCAAAGATGTCATTGTTTACTTTCTGTAGTAGGTCCTCTTCACTCTCTGATTTTTCCTCCTTGACTCCGCGTACAATCAAGTTATTGCGCCGCGAGCGGTTTTCCAACTCATCAAGTTTTCTCGAAACTGTAGTCATTTCTATTTCACATCTTTCAGCAAAAGTTTCTAGTTTCGAAAGCCTATCCCGAGACTCGTCAAAGGTTTGTAGCTTTTGTTCTATAGCAGACAGCCTGGATTGCATGTCCAGAATTCTTGCTTCAGACGATGTTTGGTTTTCCTGTATTTCGCTTAATTTGCTGAGGATTTCAGTTTGAGAAGCAATTACTTGTTGAATCATTTCCATTGTATCCGGGCCAGGATTTTCCTCAACATCACCGGATAACTTCAGCAACAGGCCTACAATTGAGATACAATCACTAAAGCAAACCAGCAATGTGCGTGGACACGGCAACACGATCAAAAAAAGGCAGTTGCTACGGCAGCAATATTTTCGACCACCAACCTGCACAAATAGTGGCACATCAGTTGACATTGTCACGACGGGGTTGCCGTGTCCACTGCTGATGGAAGGCGCAGGCGTCCCTTTTATAGGCAAAATCCGGGCTGGAAGTGTGGATGACGTCGCTGTGCTCGAAGAGGGTGCGCAGAAGGCAGTATCCACGTGCCACGACAGCAGCTCGCAGTGCGAAAAATGTACGCCCCCCGCGCACGGCAGTCGAAAGGCATCGGCAGAAGCTGGGTGCGATTGAAGCCGCTGTCTGCGCTTACTGCACGGCCCAAGGCGATGGAAAAGAATCCGGTAAGTACCTGCACAAATAGTGGCACATCAGTTGACATTGTCACGACGGGGTTGCCGTGTCCACTCAAATTACAGCCAACTGCGTGTTGCCGATATCAACGGGAGTTGAAATCGCGAACCACGTTAAGATTCTTTCAAGCAGGTAATTCTAAGGAAGTGTCGTTATGATCCAGTCCCAAGCAGCACCTTTTTATTCGGGTTATGTAACACAGGAAGGCAAAAGAACGTAACTGCGCTTGAGGGTAGATTTGGTCACATGTGCAGCACGAAATAAGAAGACTGAGATATTATTTTTGTCAGCCCTCCAACCAAACCGATGCCGTGGTTTCTGCAGCTACTGCTTGGGCCGCTTTTTTTATGTTTTTAACTACTGCCTCTTCCACATGACTGAAAGCTAGCGGTGAAAAGATAATATAAAGGGCTGAGTCTGTTTTTAAGAAGCACAACAGCTGAAGCCATTGGAAGTGGAGTAATGAGGAATTCAGTGGCACAGCATGCAATACTCGCTGAACAAAAGAAATTTGCTGAATTATTTGACATCAAAACAGAATGTCTTGTGCACTACTTCAGTCGCTGCAAGCTTCGTTTTTTTTTAAGGGTGCCATCTTTTTAAAGTTCCAGAGTGCCACGCGATGAAAAAACTGCAGAGGATGAATGACTAAGAGCAAAGCAGAAAACCCAGGTTGCGCATTCTGCAGTGGAAACAGTCCAAAGCGTTCTAATTAAGTGCGTGCTATTCGGCGAGTTGTACTTTTTATTTTTTCGCTACAGTATTTTGCGGCTTCCCAGTTAACTTCAGCAGGACAAGGTTTTTAGCAGCGCAGAATAATTCAGGGCTCGATTTTGTATTATTTGCTCCACTTAGAAAATTAAGGGCGTGCAACAGAATTTACTGGTGGCCATTCATATTTTATTGTGAAGATGGCGCCCAAGTAATAATACTGTTACCCGCTGACAACCAAGTCACTATCGTTGCACTTGAAGACGACGACGCTGAGTTTGTATGCGTGAGCGTCCGTATAGCCTCAGGTCGTTGAGTACCTCTCTGCGCTACACAGTTGTTTGTGGAGATCTCCCCGTAACAATGTGAACAAAAATATAACGTTGTTAAATAATAACTTCTTTAACACGAACTTTTCAGTGCAAGAAAATGCCTTGTAAGAACAATATGGCCTGGCCTCCTCCTGCAGTCTTGTTTGACTTTTGATGCATTCGAACTAGCAGTTGTGCCAAGGCGGAGCATTATGCCGCAGAAAATAATGGAAAGAAAATTACTGCAATCCGAAACAAGCTGTCGGGACCAAGGCATTTTACACGAATTGTTACATATTAAGTAACGCCAATAGATAGGGAAAGCTGAGTGCGCTCGCAAGTATGAGTTTAATTATTGGGTTTGGTGCTTAGTCGTGTTCGGGCCGTAATCTTGTTTCAGAATTACAGGGAAGTACTTGCGGCAGAGCAGACAGGTAAAGCGGCAAGAATTTACATGGTAAGCATTCCTTCACAACTAAGTTCAGGGTGGGAGCCTGGCTATTAAAGAGAAGAAGAAAGACCGAACAAATAAGAATGACCTGGAGGCACGAATCTTACCGGATGCATGAAATTTGCCGCCTGCGGCGGTTTCTACTCCTAATCTCCGTCCAGTATTCTGGGCTGATGCGGAAAACAAGTTTTTGTGATTTTTTTTTCTTTCGCAGGCAAATTTGCTTCCGTAAAAACCTTACTCTCGCCGCGGTTTAAGGCGCCATGCAGTATCGGTACCCTATTTTTTTCGCTTCTATTCTACGCCTACCGAGCTTTCCCTGTCGTATACCCCGGGCAGGGCTATGCAGAACTATAGAATGCACTCTGTGAACTACTTTAGGCCTGGAAAGCATCTGGAGGCTTAGGTATTGGAAAAACACTGATTACGCAAACGAAGATCTTGCACATAGTAACTCATATTTCTGTAGATTCTAAAACCAAACCTTCTAGTTGTGTCATTACCGTCAGTCACTATGCTGTTGTGGGCATTTAGGGTTACGGAAGGGGTATTTGTATATTGCAAATGCTTATTTTCAATGTGCTAAATTCGCCAAAACACCTGACGTTTCTGACATCAATCGTGCGCTTAACAGCATCATTCTGTTCAGCGTAGCTTGGTAGTCAAAAGTGCAAAAGGGACTCAATAGGAATACAATGCAATGTGTAGGAAGAAGGAAATATTGCCGTTGTCTGTCACTCCGCGGTCTTAATGTAAAATAGAAGCTTTAATAGGCTAATCATATTAACATCCGTCCCTTGAGATTCCTGTGCCAAGTGCCGTGCTCTGAAATTGGGAACGTCGAAAATCAAATTAAAATTCACTTACAAAAAAGACACAGTGATCTAACGCTTTTTCTATGCTGTGATAACGTATTTGGAGTAATAATGGTATTTTGCTTTATTACTATATACGTTTCAAGCGTTTGTTTATCGCTCCTACACTGAAAAACACTTACAAACTGCTATTTCCGAGGAACAACAGACAAAAAAAATTGAGTGGCTTCCTTACGAGCACTACGCTTGGTTGCAGGTCCATATATTTACCAAATTAGTACTTTGCTTCAGAATTTTAATATGCTTCCATAAAACAGCCTCATGTTCAAAGCGCACAGCAGTAATCATGCAATCAATAAGAAATGATGTGTTGGCCACGAATTGGCGGCGGTCCCCATAAACGACCAGCCAGCGCGCATGTTCTCAAAAATGCTACGCTCTGTATATTTCGCCACCTAGGCCACTGGGGCCATGAAAAGACGCATGCCTTCATGAGGTGGGATGTGTATGTTCACTTTAAAGACGGTGGTTTTGTCTTCTGCATTTATTTATCTGCCATTGATAAAACTACAAAATTTGAAGAAGACATGGACGCTATGGACATGAAAAAAGCTATGGACGAGGGTGCCGCTGGTGGACACACTCAAGGTTCGCTTACATTGAACATAAATACCCCGAAAGCAGACGATTTGTCAGCCATCGCCATAGCTCAGTAGGTAGAGCACCGGGCGCAAAATTCGAAGGTCGGAGGTTCGGATCCCGCCGGCGCCATGTGATTGTTTTTTATTCTCCTTTTATTAATCTCCAACTGCTAAAACTAAAAAAATTAATAAATACGTCTCCTGTGCTCCTTGGTTTCAGTGACTATTCTTCCATTCCTTGGTAGCAGATTTCAATCCTCAACGATGTAGGCTACCCGGGATATCCAGAGAAGCGGAGTGAAACAATCTCAGGCCTAGACCATTACTAACACCGCTCTTCATGCAACCAACGCTAAAACTAGCGTTATAAAGGATTAAGCTGCTCAAAGTAAATGGGGCCAAAGGATTGCAAGATGCTCTGAACTTTTACGAAGCGTGCACGAATGGTGTAAGAAGAGGTATAATCTCCATAACACCCCAACCTTGTGCACGGGTTCAAGACCAGCTAGAAAGTGTATTCCCTTGCTGGCAGCACGCAGCCAGTAGTTACTAGTTCACAAACGCACACGCACATGCAGCCGCATGCAGTTGAGCTTCCATTCGCCGACAGTCAACAAGAATGATGAGCCTTTGCTGAAAGCTTCGCGTGTGGCTGTTTATGCATAGGCTTCTTTTCTAAGCCTGAAGCGCAAATGCTGTGCGTCTGAAGTCGCGGTTTTCAACGCCGCCGCAAGTTCAGAAGGCAGGAATGAATTGACTTGAGGCCGCTAATCACCGCTTTCAGCATTCAGATGAGGGATCGATCGTAGGGGCCATCCACTCGGAAGTTTGAAACAAAGACTGCGGAGCTTCTTTTTGCGCCGTTTTTTAAGCCGCAAAAGAAATTAAAGCGGGATGATGAAGTGAACAGCGGCTGCGTTAAAACATGGCTAACAAAGAGTACACTGAAATATTCACATCAAGCAGCCGCTAATCCACATCAAGAACCTGCAGAAGCTCCGCCGCCAACACCTCCACTGCAGTGCATAGTACTGGATGATGCGTGGGTGGCCGGAAGTGCTATATTGATGAGGAAAAGCTGAGCAAGGATTATGAAGAACCATTTAAGGAAACCGAGTGCCTATAAAAAGTGCAGGTCCACTGATGTGCTCTCATCAATGGCTTCAAGGGCAACGGACGTTACAACAAAACAAAATGAGAACTTTCAGCAATCCTATCCCACACAAGGAAAAAAAGTGATTTCCCTTAATTAAGTTTTAGTATGGTTTTGGAGCTTCATCTGAAGCTTTGCAGTAGGTGAGAACGCCGAAAACGTAAACTCAGTGCGAAGACGAAGACATTAGAGATGAAAGAAGGATGTTTAAAGCAACTTTTATTCAGGTGTAAACGAGACTTCCTTAAATAACAACAGCAAAAATACATCTTCTGTTGTGAGCAACCCAAGAAACCTCTTAGCGAAAGTGCAGCCTCACGAGGGTTATCCACGTCGGAATTATTTCTATCCTGTTAAGGGCAACATGCGGAAGCACACTGGGGCTTGTAAACAAACAACAAACGAAAGTCATGTTCTTTCCCTTTCAAACTTCCGTTTGGGATCTAATTTTCTTTTTCCGGTGCTGACGCCCTCAATAATAATGAAGCCCGGGCCTTACAATTCGTCTGATGATAAAGCCACTATCACAAAGACAGCGCAACGAAGCTAAAGCTACACATTTATTATCGTCCTGGAGCACGGGGAAAGTTGAGTAAACAGGACGGCAGGTTTGTGTAATTCTGAAAAATTAGATTTCAAAACTCCAGAAGGTGATAGTGGTGGGGGAGGCAAGTAACTACACGAACACATAAATGTAAAGCAAATCTTCAGTTCGACAGCAAACTTTTTTCTGTCCTAATTTTCGTCTTTCGGGTAGAGGTCTTGGTTTCCAACTATAGCCTTACCGAGTTCAATAGTTGTTTACCTGTTTAAATTTTGTAACGCAGCTGGACTTGATACCATCACTCGTACACTGTCTCAAACTTTCGTTTTAGAAGAAAAGAGAACATTTTTTGCACTTTTATAGTAAGCCTTCCGTCCAAAAATTCTGAAGCCCGACCTAATAGAAGCCTTGGTTGCCGAGCACGAACCAGTTCCTTTTACTGGGAGCTTTCGTCAATAACGCACCTACACCCGTACTTCACTGTTTAGGTCAAGCGACCAACTTTACCCTTCTTCAGTGTAGCTTCCGGCCAAACTCGACACTATAAAAACAGATTTCTTTCATTCAAAAGGACGTTTGGCCGGACTTCTTCGCCTTTTTTGTCGCATGTACCAGAAGTATGGCCGATTAGTGCGGAGCACACCCTTGAAAAACTTTCTACTTCATTCCTAATTTTAAACTTGAGCGCTGAAGCAAGGGTCCACAAGCTGGCAAGGAATTGCAGCTTACAATAAGGCAGGAAGTTGAGGTATCATATAAAAAACATAACAATTTTTGCTTAATTTTAATACATTGGTTATCTGCTGCTACTTCACCTGGACTCTTCGTTACTATTTTTTTCCTAGGCATGTTGCTAGTGCCTCCGTATTCAAACTTTTTGCTCATTTTTGCCATCAGATATGATTGATTTTCCGAGCACCAAGCTATTTTGAATTTCGATGTGGGTGAAATTCTAGAGGCCCGTGTACTGTGTGATGTCATTGTGCGTTAAAAAAATAATAATTGGTTTTTGGGGAAAGGAAATGACGCAGTATCTGTCTCATATATCGTTGGACACCTGAACCGCGCCGTAAGGGAAGGGCTAAAGGAGGGAGTGAAAGAAGAAAGGAAGAAAGAGGTGCCGTTGTGGAGGGCTCCAGAATAATTTCGACCCCCTACGGATCTTTAACGGGCACTGACATCGCACAACACACGGGCGTCGTAGAGTTTTGCCTCCATAAAAATGCAGCTTCCGCGGTCCGGTTTGAACCCGGGAACTTAAGAAAAAAAAACCCAGGTAGTTGAAATTTCCGGAGCCCTTCATTACGGCGTTCCTCATGGCTTGAGTCGAATTGGGACGTTAACCCTCATTAATTAAGCTAAACCAGTCTATTTTAGAACAAAAGGTAGCCTTAAAGGGAAACAATGTGTGCCGCAGCAAAGCCTCTGTTCACATGTTTCTCAACTCGTATATTCCAATGCATTATTTAGATATACTGCATACATGAACAAATTTGTGCAGTTGTAACTACAGTAAAGAATGTTAAAACAGATAATGTCGTTCAAGCCAAACGAGACTGATCGAAATGAACGAGATGGTCGATGCAGCTCAGCGGTCATCAGGTGGTCGAAATTTACGCAGCCCTTCACTGCAGCATCCCTCATATCCTAAGTCGCTTTGGGACATTAAACCACCATAAAGTAAACCAAACCTAACCAAACTCTTCCACCCAAATGCTCAAGAACTAGAGAAGTTACAAAAAGTCTCAAGCTATAACCCAGATTGCAAAAGTTACCCAAGAGAAGTCACGCAGGAAGACACGAAGATGGTTTGGCTAAAATGGAGGTTACAATCGCGCACTCTAATTCTTGCCAGAGGTATGCAAACCAACGAAGCTTTGTTCAGCCTAGTGTGATTCATTGAGCTCCACTAGGCGCCAGCGACTAAGTAGTGCGCAACAATACAAAGTTCAGCAAAGAAGAAGAATGTAGTGTCTCTTAAAAATTCATAGCCCACTGAAGCGTTGGTCTCCGATGCCTTGCACAATACAGCAGCAGCCACTTCGCCGCTTTCACCACAACATCGAGCTGTTGCATAAACCGAAATGCAATATCGCTTAATAAGACCTTTCACGAATGTCCTTTTATGACCCTGGCAGCATAAATTAAAATAAAATATTGTTAGGTAAGATATTTTATACATCCCATACTTGTCACTGCCTGCACTGATCCAACAGCATTATCGTTTAATAAGGCATTTCATGTATGCTGCTATGTGGCTCTGCTTGATAAACCGAAATGCCTTATCGACTACTGAGGCGTTTGCAGGGCACTGGCATGAGTGTCATTGGCCGCATAAATCCAAAAGCATTATTGCGTAGTAAGTAAATTCGTGCAGTCCCCTGCATGGCACTGCACGCATGAACCCAAATGCAATTCAGTTTGTAAGGAATTTTATGTGCGGCACTATATGGCGCTGCTGCATAAGTCCGAATGCAATATTCTGTATTAAGGCGCTTTATGGATGTCGCCACAAGACGCTGCTCGCTTAAACCCAATTGGAATGTCGTTTAGTAAGGCTTTTGATGCATTCCCGTAAGTGGGCTTCATGCAACGGTCGAAATGGCAACCCGCGGTATCTTCACAGCGCCGCGTGTTTGAAAGTTTGCAGCTGCTGTCTAAGCGCATCCATTTTGCTTCCACGAATGTTTCTTTACGAATAGTGGAGGCCTCAGTTATTTGACAGAAAAATAATAGGTGCAAGAATAAAGTGATTTGTAATAAACCGAAAATCAAGCGCTACAAATGAAGCACACTCCTTAAGGGATAAGAATATTCGTTTAATATACTAAACAATATTACGAGATAATTATTATGCACACCTTCATATATTTGTATGCAAACGAAATGAACATTAGCGTACAGCACAGTACAAATCATTCGAGGGGCAAGCGCGGCTTCTGTGTTCATTTTACGCGCTTCCTAAAAAATTACGTTTTTAATACCTTAGTAACGGTGATGTTTTTGTTCATTATCCTTATGTACTGGCCTCGGCGGTTAGGTTAGATATTAACAGCCGAGATGGTTCAGTGCCCATGGCGCTTGGCTGCCGACCCTATAGACACGGGTTCGATCCCAGCCGCAGCGGTCGAATTTTGATGGAGGCGAAATTCTAGAAGTCCTTGTGCTGTGCGATGTCAGTGCACGTTAAAGAACAGCAGGTGGTCGAAATTTCGGTAGCCCTTCACTACGGCGTTCCTCATAGCCGAATTTGCTTTGAAATATTAAACCCCTATCAACCATAAACCATAAATTATTTTGATATGAAGTGCGCGAAATATTTTATTTACTTTACTTTCAAGCGAAAGGCTTCACTACGCTAGGTAAAGCAGCCATCGCGTAGGCTGGTGAATGACCTCGAAAGAACTTCAGCCCAATCACGTTAGCCGTGCAATACCATATGTGGCACAGTTATGGCGTGGAACCCTTGGCCGCGATCTTAACCAATGAGCTTTACTTGAAATTTGGCCTTTGACATTTGACGTTGGTTGCTTTGACTTAAACAACATCCGATGGGGTGTCGTAATTCTTTGTGATACCACGTAATAGCCACATGGCGTGGTTATATATAGAACGGCTGTCGCGAATCGCGAGCGTGCAGCGGAGTTGCCGTGGACGACAGCAAGCGTGCTTGCATGTCGCTGAATCCCAGGGTTATCCAAGTTAAGCCGCTGCCAATTTTTTTTATTTTCCTTATTAATACCTCAAAGTTCCTGGTCAGGTGTGGGCGTGTGTACGACAATGAATGGTGTCATGGATATGCAAACATGGCTAAGATGAGGCAGCTTCTTCGATGGCTGTCTTGAAGCTTGCAGGGTCACCGATGATCGCCGGGTGGTTGGGCAGGACACTCCAGTCGTAAGCGGTGCGCACGAATAATGACTCAGCAAACATAGTTATGCGAGCGCCTGACGGAATGACGCTGTTTGGATAACTACAGCGCGGTGTTGGATTCACTGGTTGCATGACCTGACTGTCACGGGCTGATGCATAAAAAAACTTATGATAGAAGCATAGGCGTGAAATTCGGTGCAAAGTCAGCTACGTGCAAGCTCGTTTGGTGCCTTCCCTAGGAGGCACTGAGCCAAAATGGAACACTGAAACCAAGAAGCTGAGCTTGTGAAACGAAACAGTGCGGCGCGGCCCTGCATGTGACAACAGCGACGTGCAAAGCGAAACTATGACTGGCGACTGAGTTGGAGCGATCCCTTTACCGTCGAGGTTATGTTGAAATCATGCCGAAGAGAGCAAAGCTGGCCTGCTTTCCTCTGGCTGCTCTTTTCAAATTCAGTTTGAATAATTTATTCAGATTATATTTCCATCTAGTCGCTTGCAGAGATGTCAGAGGGAACAGCATTGCCGACGAGAAATATTCACGGCCTTGCAATCGGGAATAGTAATTATTCGCTGCATTCACTACTGTTATATAAATCTCGTGGTCGTGTGCGTGTGCAAAGGGCGAAAGAAGGAAAAAAGAAGAGCTATTTTTTTCTCACTGCGTCCTTATGTCCATCACTGTGCGTTTAGCCTTTTTTCCCTTGTATCTGGAAAATAATTTTTCATGTACAGGTCCTGCCGCGGCTACAGATACTCTGACACATGATGTTTTCTTTATAATCACGTGCGCGCTGAACTGTTTACATGCGCATGCGCAACGCGCCGGAATAAACTTACTTCAAGCCAACGCATTGCAGTCTTTCTCTGTCAGTGCCCGTGTCAGTTGTCGCGCTGTGAGAATGTAAGCATGAAATACCAACTAGCCAAGCAATCCTTTTTGGCAACAGGTAGGGTGACAGTGCACGGTTTATGCCTCTTCTTATTCGTAGATGGAGGTAAGAAGTCACAACGCATTTACACTTTCACAGTTAGTCAAAAACCTCGCGACCCTGCCTCACTGCTTCTTTCGCCCTTCCGATAGGTTGCCACATGGCCAAAGTGAGGCTCTGAAGATAGGTTTATTTTTGGAGGGTTTAGAAAATTCACTCTTTTTGGAAACAGCTATAAATGTAGGAGTGACCTATTCCTTTGTTTTGCTGATGGGGTAATTGACTGCCATGAATGGTATTCTTACTACGCTACTCGATCGCCCCGGGGCAGAGTGGTGGGATTTCGATGAAGCTGATTTCTTGCGCGCAATTTTATACCTGAGAGTACGATACGCAGAAGGTACCCTTACAATCTGCCTCCACCAATTTCTTTGCATTTTTAGGCGAAATCACTTTGAATGCTTTATATGTGTTTATATAGACGAATTTATATATCGCGGATGTACAAAATTAGTCTTGAGAAAATGAAACTGGAAATAATGATTAACTTGCGATATACAAATTTGAAGCTAGTAAGAAAGAATATATCGAATTCGCCAGCAAAAGAAGTATACAACCAGAGAAGAAAAACAAAATAGCAAACATGCAAAGGTGAAAAAAGTGCCGCAAAGGTCACATCAAGAACAGGCGGCGGATATTTTCTACTTGTTCCAATAGCGCCACAGCGTTGATGATTTAACCATCTATTTAAATCTAACTTTGAAAAAATAAAGGATCAAAAAAGCAATGAAAGAACGTCAGAACGGGGTGTGAGAGAAAGTTGTGCTAAAATAGAAATACAAACAGAAAATAATAGGTCTTCATTGCTTTCCTGATGTTTTCCGCGCCCCACGTAGGCACAGATTCTCGAGGACCGGGCAATCCTCGCACGATTTCGATTTTTGCCATCCTTGCCCTTTGCGCGAGAATACAATAGCTTTAGGGTCGCATTGTTTTCCCTACGAAGCAGCGTTGGCGACCGTATCCAGCTCTCGGCACTATTTGCCAGGAGCCGCTTCTTCTGAAGGGCGCATGCGAAAATAGCATTGAACTAAGGTGTGCACTTTTTCTGCTTTCTTTACAGCTCGCGAACGAAAAGGAAAACTTAGCGCATCGTAAAAAAAAGAAAAACAAGACCAGCCCATATTATTACGTTATTATTATTGCTCAAGGCTGTCTCCTAAAAAATGTCATTGTTGTTTTCAAAAAATATTCCAATATTTAAAGCCAAAGCATCTCGACACGACATGTTTGGTGCGGAGATATTGTACAGCTGCGAATTCGCATGGAGCTAAAATGTCTCAAAAGATGAAATAAATTTGTTGTTGTGCCTAGCGTACGCAGTAACAGGCCCATCAAGAATAAGGAGATATTCACCTGAAACTCGCGTCATATCGGTAAGCGACTGTTGCGGCTTTCATATTGTAAACCTGAAAAGGAAACACGCCGTTGTTGGTTGAATTCGAGCTTTGTGAGAGTGAGGCAGTAGTGCCCAGTGCGGCGCCGTTACCGTGTGCAGGTAAAAATTGCGAATGATAAGAGACTTGCAATTTGCCCATGGGGCCTTCGAAAAATGTGGTTAAGATACAACAATTTTTGTAGAGTTCTTATTTTCTCTACTGCCAAATTATGTGCAGTCACCTCATGAATCTTGCCGCGATATCATTATCAGGCCCAGTTTGCTCGAAAATGCAAGAGCCCGCAGCGTTATTTGATCATTACTGATTCGGAGGACATATAGTGTGCGTTATTGGGATGATTCTTTGAGTTGCGTCTCAAAGAGGCAATAAATATTTGTCCTTCGAAACTGCGTTGTGGACACTTTTGTGCCTGACCAAGGTTCAGTCAGTTTCGCTGCCCTAATCGACTGCACCTTAATTAATTAAACTGGTACGAGGCTCATCCTAGACTCAACAGTACAATACGAGAGCCTTACAGACCCCTAGCACGCACGTACTCCTTCTCTTTCATAGATCGCGAGGAGTCCTCATACCGCTACTAGAGCAGGGGTGCAGCGGTTAAGAGGTGCACAATTTCACAGACAGGTGGTTCTTTCAAGCAGTGACTGGCACCCGTAGTGCACCCAGTGTCTCATCAGCGTCTTATTTATGGTACGGCTATCTAAAGGAGAATGCTACAGGCATCTTATTTATTAAAAGCACAATAATACATCAGCGAAGATAGCAAACTCCAAAAGACGCGTTTCATTACTCTCATTTTCACTCGCTCTGTAGGCAGTGCGTACCAGCGAGCATTTGTTGCCGATGCACTACGTCGAAAAGCTCGGCTGCTGCATTCGACACGGCAAGCGAACATGCGGAGCCCGGGAATTCTCTCGCACTATAAACCCATAAGGAACCGCGTCATTTTCCGTTTACCCTGGTTGTTTCTTATCTCTTTGTGCTTTCCCGTTCTCAGCCGCGTTTTCGAAGGCACAACAACACAGACCGGTAAAGTTATGAAAACGCCTACAAGACAGGATTCTTCCGGGCTCGTGTTTGAGCACTGTTTGCCGAGGATAAAGGTGTCATCGGACAAACACTTCTTCGCTTCCTAACTCCCTCATCTGCCTGCTTTCCACTTATGCAGTTTCCGTTTTCGCACTAAGTGCTTCGAGTGTTGTTTTTTTTTGTCTAATTCTTTCTTCGTGGCTTTTCTATTCGGTGTTTTCGTATCTGCGACTTCTCGCAGTCCCTGGTATTTTTTCGCAACTTCTTCGCTTATTTTTGCCTGCCCCTGACAAACATCAAGGCCCCCATTTTTTCCTATAGATTTGACAATAATATTCCTTTTTCTGGCTTCCGCACAACTCTTCCCCTAGTGCAGTTGACAGTGCCGACCAGATTACTCCAAACTAAGCTGTGCTGTACCTTTAATGGTTGTCCGCCAGGAGTGTGATGTTTTGTTCTGGCCTTTCGCTTATAATCGTAAGTTTCACGTTGCTTCTATAGACGTTGGTATTAAATACATTATTAAAAAGTGTGCACCATTCTTTTTCATTAAACCACATTTCTTGACGAACTACGTCGTGTGTCTTTTCCGCAGGTTAACGTTTACTTTATCGGTAATGTCATCGTGGGTTTATAATAAAAACCAAGAACAAATTATTGTGAAATATCTGATCGTATTAGGTGATTCCGGAATATCTGCCGCTTTTGTTTTCCAACGTGCGTAGAATTTTCGGTGAGCTCCTCAGTTTCGTCATCCGTCGTCCATGTCCATGTACATTCTAACTAGAATGCTGTTCTTTCTTTTGTTACCGAACAAAAGAAGTCTGCTCGATTTTTTGTCGGCTACCGCATTCTAGTGCATAATCTGTGTTTAGATAATGAATTACAATGGTCCGCTATTCTGGTTACTGATAAGTATAAGCTCTACTTGACATTAAAGAATTATGAGAAGGAACACTTAATGAGCACATTGCCAAGAATAATGAATCGTCTATGGAAATCCTTTATAGATTTATTAAATCTTCGAAAGAAAACAGTGCCGCTCACACAGCAAAAACCTTGATCTCCTCTGAATACTAAGACCATCATTGCTGCTACACACGAAAGGAAGTTGGCCTGAGCCAGGTATGGGTTTTCACCAAAAAAACATATTAGGAGAACAGTTTACGGCTGCTTGCTACCATGAAAATGCATTAAAACGATCGTAAAAACGGCAATACTTCCAACGAATGTTTCGGAATCGCGTCTCAGCCCATTCCACATTAGGTGATTCAAAAAGGAGTGACGAAGTTGTACTTCGACGAGACCAACTGGTGTCAATCTATAATTTTTACTACTTCCGGCAAATTTCACTGATGAATTTACCGCAGTTTTTTTTAGCTACAAGAGGCAGTTATCCTGTTTCAGCAGGCGTTTCATTCAACTATTCCTCGGTTCTCAGTTCAGCAGCTTTGCACGAATGTACTCAAAATGACCTTCGATGTATTCGTTCTTGGTTTAAAATACGCAAATTTCCTCGACTGGATGGAGCGTCTATTGAACTGTTTTAAACTTTGATTCTGTGAAAGGTGTTTTCTTATGCCACATTAATACAATCACTGTTACCTGAGTTGTACACGACGATTGAAAGAAGCACCTGTTATTCTATTGCATAAAAGTGGTGTTAAAAGCAACGTGAAAAGCCACCAATGTTTACCGATATTTTCAACTGTCGCTCTTATCTTAGAAAAATTAGTTATACTTCAATGTAAACCTTCCTTGGGGCTAATGATGTTTTTTCTCCTCATCAGTTCGGCTTTCGTCGAGAGAATGGAACTCAGCTTGCTTTAGATGCAGTTTGTTAAGCCGTAAATAGGACAATCAAAAACTATGAATTCGCATGCTTTCTGTTTTTAGACGTCTCTAAAGCGTTTGACTAAGTTAATCACAGCATATTGCTCCAGAAGATGTACAGTTACGTTCCTCGAGGTCCATTCCTATCTCCTTTACTGAATTGCCTCTCGAATCGTACACAGATTGTACCACTAGTAGAAATTCAAAGTGATCTGATTCTCTTTAAAAAGGGAGTGTCGCAGGGCTCTATTTTAGCCCTTCTATTATTTACTGTTTATGTAAATGACCTTATGACTACCACACACCACATTAGTGTTTTCCAATATGCAGATGGTACCCTCTTAATTATTCAACATACCAACTATGACCAGGCAATCTCGAATCTTCGACATGACACACACAGTCATTAGCTTTTTCTATGAAAACTTAGCTCTAATTACGCAAAAACTAAGCTTGTTCTTTTTCCTTGCTCTTATAATCAAATAATCATTACCACACATGTTTTGTACATTTATGTAGGTGGGACAATTGGACCTCCTTGCTCCTCAAATGATGCCAATAGCTCTACTATTATCCGGCGGCTGAAGAGCACTCTTGTGGAGATGAAAGAACAAAGTTCTGACTTTCCCCTCCACAGGTGTGGGCTCCATTCGCCGGCTAATAATAGAGCTATCGGCTTCTTTTGAGGAAAACGTGGTCCACAGACTTTTGCCTTAATTATAATAGACTTTTTTACTATAATCGACTTTTTATTATAATAGACTTGAATACAGGACAAAGCAATCTAGGAGCATTGCTTACACGTCTGATAGCCGTAACCTCATGAGTCCGCCATTCATATCCTCAAGTTTGGTCTCTAGTAACCAGTTAGCACAACAGATATCAGCTTCACTTTCTGGTCACGCGTCCTGGATACATATGGCTTCGTTATAACGTTTTTTTGAAAATAACCGCTACGTTAGATAACGAGTTTGCTCCAACTATGCCTTAGAAACGTGATACCACCTCTCCGCTAAACTCTTCGCAACGCCACATTTTTCCACGTTTTGCGACGTGAGAGGCGTTGCTCCTTTAATGTTATATTAATGTTAAGATGGCGAAAGTGAAAACATTTGTTGCGTAGCCGAAACCGTCCTGCAAATTTGTTTTTGCATGGCCTGCGCCTAATAGGATCTCATTTGCAACAGACAACTACACCTTGTGATAGATACGTTCTTCTGTTTGTTCAGAACACATAGCAGCACTCGACTGCGGAGGAGTCCAGGGTGTGTATCCTACAGGTCCCCGAATCTTTAGTGCATAGTTGTAGAGGTGTCGCTAAGAGCTCAGATCAGGAGCTGAAGGTGAAGACAATACAGACCGAGCATGGCTGTCTCAACAAAGCTTTCTGTGCCGCCAAAATCGCTGGAAAAAAGTTGAGCGGGATTCAGTACCCCGCGTTCAATATTCTTTGCCGCTCTACGGTACGTGCCTACGCCATCGGCAGTCATTGCCGGTCGTATCTTTGCTTGCCTCGGTGCACTCGTTGCCTCAACTAATTCGACGCGTGCACAGCTCCGATTCAACTTTCGGGATTTGGGCATTTTTCCGAGTAGCCTAATGAGAAATTCTTTCTGCATTCGGCTTGGAAAGAAAAAGTAGAGCCAGGTATTAGCCACTCCACGAAAGGGTAAGCAGTGGGCGTGCATAATACACATTGCGGACAATGAGGAAATGCCCTCTTTTTTTTAACAAAGGTGTTGTTCAGGTTCTCATCGCATTACTGATTGAGCGCGATCGTTCTGCTATTGTACAAAATTGTGAATACGGTCTAAAAACTGGTACCTGAGTTCGCTAGTGCTACGGTCTTTCATACATGAAAATAAGCGCTACCCTTGTACCTCTGGCCCAAGATTTCCGCCACGGCTCAGTCAATGATTTTCCTAAAAAAGTTAAAAAGAATCAATATGCCGCATATAGCTGATTTAAGCCAGCTGTAGCGTTGCTGAATAGGACACTGATCACACAACAAAATAAAAAGAGACTACTGTTCATAGTCGTGCAGTGTTATCATGCGCAAAGCTATACCATATATATGATACTGTGTCCTCGTTAAAAGTAAAAGTAACTTGTGTCTTTTAATCTGGAAAACGCGCTGCTTCGTTCTACTTTTCCAAGGACAAAGAAGCAACAGTCTCAATAGCTAGCTGTTTGATTCACAACAGGAACAATGCCAAATCTAATATTAAAAAGGATTTTCTGGAACTAAACCGCACGCTGAATTCAGCACTTTTTTTTCAAGTTGATCTTCAGTTTTTTTACAGTGTCCAGTTTTTATTTTCTGCTCGGATGTCTAGCGATCGCGACGCAAGCACAATCGGCATTGCATAAAAAGCAGCTACAGTACTTGTGCACCAAGCTTCGCCACTTCTCTCCCAGCGACATGAAAAATGAGGTAAAGCGTGTATCAGTCATGGTGACTGACAATGTGATGGACGCCAGTTCGTGTCGAAGGAAGGAATGCCAATAGTCGTTTACTGCATCGTATTTATAGCCACGTTGGACGAGAGGGTAGTGTTATCAGGAGAGGGAACGTCGACACATGTGTGCTCGGAAGCAAGTTTCTGAGCCAGTTTCTGACCCATCTTAACAGCCTTGAAAGAGTCATTCAATTCACTATAGAAGAAGAATTGGACGGAAAACTACCATTCCTTGATGTCCTTGTTTCACGTGAAGGTCAGGGTCTATCTTTCAGCGTATACCGGAAGGAGACGCACACTGGGCGCTACCTCAATTTCAACTCAGTGCACCCTGCCAGCCATAAGAAGGCCGCTGTTAGCCCGTTACTGCAGCGTGCGAAAAGGTTGTGCACAAGGCCTGAGGATGTGACCCTGTACAAGACAAAGGTACGGGATGACCTCAGAAACTGTGGATACCCCGGGCGCTTCATCGACTCGGTGGAACGTCAGCTGCCAATACAAGGACAACCGGACGCCCGCCCTCCGCTCACAAAACGGGCTTCAGTGCCGTTTATCTCGGAACTAGTGAATGCCTTGCACGTGTCCTACGGGAATATGACGTGTAGGTGGCACATGTCCCGGCCAGAAAGATGCGCCATCAGCTTGTAAACGTGAAGGACACACTGCTAAAATAAAGATTCCCCGGAGTTGCCAATGAAATCCCCTGAGCGGACTGCAACGGTGTGTATATCAGGGAAACTGGAAACTACCGGAAGCGATTACAGCATCATCATCATCATCATCATCATCAGCCTTACTACCCCCACTGCAGGGCAAAGGCTTCTCCCAAGTCTCTCCAATTAACCCTATCCTTTGCCAGGTGCATCCGCCCTTTGCCTGCAAACTTCTTAATCTCATCCACCCACCTAACCTTCTGCCGCCCCCTGCTACGCTTCCTTTCTCTTGGAACCCACTCCGTTACCCTTAAAGACCAGCGGTTATCTTGCCTTCGCATTACATGCCCTGCCCAAGGACCGGGGTTCAAATCCTGGTGCCGCGCAATTCTCCACCGGTTTTAAAAAAAAAATCCGCGTGTCGATGGAATTGCATAACCAGGCCTGGAGTGCGGCCTTATCTCGGTGACCAGAACCGACAACGCACTCTCTCACCAGAGCAGGATTTGGCCACCCTGGTGTAGTACTTGGCCACAACCTCCTATGATCAAACCAATTAACAGCAGCATGCTCGGGACGTAAAGAACGAAAACATTCGCAACAACGCCTTAGCGGAGCACGCCGTCATAAATGGCCACAAAATTGACTGTGACAAGGCAAGGATCATCGCAACGGAAAAAGTAGCAACATCACGACTTCATTTAAAATCTATAATCATACAAACTAATTCACACACGTTAAACCGGAACGACGGCAATCTAAACCCGATATGCGCACGCTCCTTACGCCGATAATTCAACTATACTTAAACGACCCATGTTTGGTGATAAATTCATTGTGAACAAGGCTTCCGTGTGGAAGCCTAAACGTCAAAAACGAACCTTTTTTCACTGGTCGGTGTCCTTATTTTTCAAACAAAAAGAAGTAAAGGTAAATGCACGCACAAGCAGATATGATACAAAGCCTTTCGAGAATATCGTAAAGGTACACTAATAACGAGTTTATTCAATGATTCTTGCAAGTAAAAAATCCTCGTCTCTTCTTTTCGCTATGTTCACGTTTTACCGAATAGACTAGATGTATTTTTGGCGCAGAAGTTTTGTTTAAAAATTCCCCGCTACTCAAATGAAACTCGTGCTATGTGCATCGAAAAGAGCTCCATGATCGCTGTTAAGAAGTAAATGTCGATGTAACTTATGCTTTGAGATATGTGCCGATCAAACTGAGTTAACGCACTGCAGTTTACTTGCGAAATCTGTCGTTGGTAGCCGAGGGTGGCGACCCCAGTAGTTTTTTGCGTGTTTTCTAGACTACAAAAACTGCCTTAATTTCCCTTCTCTCTTCGTCATTATAAACCCTCTATCACTGTTACAGGCCAACTTAGGTCTGTCCTCTTGAGCCCTTAAAAACTGGCGCAACTAAACACGTAGAATAGAGCGACAGAGGGCAATAGCGTCTGCTTAAAAAATCTAAGGAAGGATATTATAACCCTAATTCAATATTTGAGTTGAGCTACGGAAGTGTTGTGATTATGCTATATATTCAGGTAAAGAACCCTGGCTCCTGTCGAAGGCGGCGGGTAGCAGCGTATGTTTATTTTCATCGTGTGCGTTATAAATGTTTATTCGGATCACTCAACGTAGATGCCCTATTAGTACGATAGCATTTTCGTTGTCGTCTCAAAAAATTCAGGGGGCACTTTTTTGACCTAAAGTGCGGTGAGGCGAAAGCCTTTAGCGCGTTGTTGCTGCTTGTGTCACTGATGTGTGGTTAAGATGTGAATTAAGTACACAATTGTTTGTGAATCTTAAATTCTGGAGACACTGGAAGGCATTTGGGAGGCATCCATCTGATTTGAAGCCTTGTGCACTCTCCAGCGCCCTAGAGAAGAACTACATATGCGTTGCTAGGAAGTAGCGTAGTCCTTAGGACACTCAGCTGCGGAACGGAAGGATGGTGGTATGAACTCCATCGTGCACAAAGGTTTTTTTTCTTATCGAGTTGAAGGGTGTCAAGGACGCACGGACGACGGACGGACGGACACCGCAAGTATGAGCCATTAAAGAATTTCGCCTTAAAATCTTGCAGCTTCGCAGTCACGACATTCCGTGACGGATGGATGGACGCGCGGGCGGGCGGGCGGGCGGGCGAACGGACGGACGGACGGACGGACGGACGGACGGACGGACGGACGGACGGACGGACGGACGGACGGACGGACGGACGGACGGACGGACGGACGGACGGACGAACGAACGAACGAACGAACATGGATGTATGGGATTTTGTTGCGAATCTCAGAATCAGCTGAAGTCCTTAGCATCTTGGGAATGCAAGAATGATTGCATGATGCATTTGATTTGAAACTGTATCATGAGTATTGGTTGTTATCCAAGGCTTTCGAGCTCTTTTGGTCACTAACAATATTATGCGGACAGTTATTTTTGTAGATATAGGATTCTGCGGTGTGTTTTAGCAGCAGACAGAAGCGTGGCACAAGTGCGCGTTCTAGCGCTAAATGGCAATGTACAAACGTAAAATAAAAGCTTATTATTTTTTTTTGAAGAATGTCTCATTTCTCAATGAGAAGCGGATAAATAATTCGGCAATTCTGACGTCGTTTGTGAAAATACTTGTACAGGAAACAAAACGAAAAATGAAAATAAGTAGCTTGACCCTGCCTCTGACTAGCGTTGAACGCATGTAGTTGTAATAACAAAAACGGCTGTGGCAAAAAGTATACCTTGGGGGCTTTCTGCAAAAAGTTCGGCCATGGCCCCCTAGCAAAACATTGCCTACTGGGAGAGGATGCACCGAATATGAATGGGATTATTGCCACATGGGAACACCAGCACACATTACGCTGCCTCTGCGGCACCTCATCTTGCCGGCGTTGCTCTTAAAGTGGCACTTTAAGTAGTGACCATTGTACAGTGAAACCGCTGGCGCAACCTTTAGTGTACGTGCGAAACACAGCAAATAAAGTGAGTAGCCATCAATATGTGCCAGTCTTGAAAATCCTGGACGCTTTGGTTCTGACCTGGGATGAACTACAGCCGCGGCACAAGATGAATAAAAAGTGGAGCGGATCGACCCGTCCCGCGGGTGTCACACTACATCACTCCTAAGGAAGATGTGGAAGGCGCTCTTCGTTGCGAGCCTGTTCAGCTTCGCACGTTTTAGCCGGACAAAGTATGAACAAGCATCACTACCTCTTCATTTTCTTTGGGAGCGCCATAGCCACCCAAGCAAGCACGTCCGCGAGCGCCGCCAGGCTTCTAGAAGAAACTTCAAGAGATGAGCTCCGTGTGTCCCAGCAGTATTGATCACACTGATGTTACATCGATGTTACACTCCCACTGTGGCACTCTTTTCGTTTCACTTCGTATAGTGCTTTCTACGCGGTCGAAACGTCGTGGTCGGAACGTCACCATAACTGGACTCTACGCATCCTAAGAGTCATTTCAGAATTATTGCTTCTTGCGATTTGTCATTGTGGCAGCCGGAACTGCACATCACACTTTCAACATGCAACCATCTTATTTTCGTGCTATGTATGATGTGCATTGCGATGTTATTCTTCGCTCTGATAACCTTAACAAACAGCTACAAGTACCAATTTACGTATACTTTTTTTGAGGAGCCGCACCGAACTTCTGAAGGAACCAGCGCCATGCATCTTGTAAAAAGGGTTTGATTTGATTTATTTGAGTTTAACGTCCCAAAGCGACTCAGGCTACGAGGGACGCCGTGGTGAACGGCACCAGAAATTTCGACCACCTGGAATACTTTAACGTGCACTGACATCGCACAGTACACGGAAATCTAGAATTTTGCCTCCATCGAAATTCGAGTGTCACGACCGGGATCGAACGTGCGTCGTTCGGGTCAGCAGCCGTAGACAGGGCCAGTTGTGAAAAATCTTCAGAATGCAATTTCATCTGCTCTTGCTTTTTAGAAAGAGCTTTGAAATACGCATGGGGAGTAGATACGTTCGATTTGGCGCTGACCATTACTGATCAAGTGGATTTAAATATGAAATAAATTCCTTATACATCACGAGACAATGGGAATGCATGCTAGAGTTACCAGGAAACTTGGATGTGTAATAAAGCGAAACGAAATTTGTTGACGAATACAAAAAGTAGTTGATAAACTCAAAACGCATGTTGCATAAATCTATTAACTAGCTTTCAAGTGAACCAAGACTAAATCGCAGCATTCATGGAAAACAAATGAACACATGCGCGACACGAATGGAGTGCACGCGCCATATGAAGAAACCAATGAGGAGACACAAATGTGCAAAAAAAAAACTTCTTATATGCTATATGCTTGATTCTTTCGCCCCGCCTTGCAAGTATTTCAAGCTCCTAAACCAACGTTTCAAGTATTCGCAAAGTCCACATCTAAAGTATTTCCCGCTTAGTAAAGCAAAAAAAAAAGGATAAAGCTACAGGGATGAAAATGAACTTTGCAAAAATGATGTGAACGTTCTGTTTGCTGTAAACCTTTGACAATATTGCAGGTCAAGTGGCTCCTTTAACAAGAGCTAAAAATCGAAGAAATGTTACGGTAGCTAAAATTAAGCGCGCGGAGTAAATCTGAGTGGTTTGTAATTAAAACAAATTATATCTGCGGTGAGCGCAAACAAACTTGGAGGAGACACATGAGCTCCGCCTTAAGGGTATGACGCCTTAGCATTAATGGACTGAGTCCGATATATGCATGATGACTATTAAATTTTATGCCGCAAGGGCATCTATGGCCAAAGAGCGCCAGGACATAAGGTATTTTCGACTTCTCAAGGTGGGGTCAGAGACCCAATTCCCAAGCATTTCACCCTAAATAAACCGAGCACTAGACCAGAGGAATGCTTGTACCCATTGTATCACCGGTGAGTATCCGGCGGCACCGGGGATCGAACCCCGCACCTCCAGCATAGCCCCATATATGCAGAATTGGTCATTATCAATTCAGCAGTCATAGATCCATGGGGTCCTCTTACCACTCCTGGCGCAGTGATGCTGTGGTTAAGTGATGCGCCACAGGTGCAGGTGCAGCCACTGGTGGCAGGTGGCATGTGCAGCCACTGGTGTGCGTCCCAGGTTGCTCTTCCCGAGCAACTTCTCGCGACCAATCACACAATTATTTGCTACCTGCCACTGCGCAGTTTCCGCACAATCCGGTGGGCAGGCAGTGAAGGCGCCTGAATGCTGAGTGACATTGGTGGCCAACCTCCTACCTAGGTTGCTTCAGTGGGGATTATTCGTAGACTTTTTTCACTCGCAGTAAACGACGCCGACGCCGGGTGTTCTGTGACACGGGCTCCTCGACGCTATCGCGTTAAAGTATGGCGGCTATGTGTTTAGGACACTTACCGAGAATCAAAACTAGAAAATAGGCACCTCTATGGAGCCACACTAGTCTGCAGTCAGAAGTTCTGCGTGGCAAAATTAAGCGCTCTACTGGATTGCTCAGTGACGGTGGTGTTTGCCTGCCTACCACAAATGAACTTCGGCCTTCAGCTCCGGCCCTGGCAGCAACATTTCCCACGAGTGAAAACACAGAAATCGCGTGCACAGAATAAGATGAAGAACATCTGCTGTATCCTTCTTCAGCGGTGAACTTGAAATGAAATGGTGTTTTCTTGGCTGGAAAAAATTTATTACAAATCTTCTATAATGAAAAAGAAATTAGTCAGGACTGAATGAATAAAGTCAACCACTGATGCCGATGCCGCAAGAAGGACACTTTCTGAAGACAATCGAATGGCTAGAGAGCCCGTTGTGCGACCGTTGCCGAATTGAGGACGTGACTGAACACATGCCCAATGCCTTGGATAGATCAGCCCAGCTGATTTCTTCTGCAGGGTGAAGCCCTTTACAGAAAAGTGTCGTGTTCAGTCATTTCATTCTCCTCTACGCACGCAACGCACAACGTGTCTATCTCGTGGTACCTGACTCTATATGTCTTAGTCCGCAACACTCCCGTCCTGGCCTCAAAAAACAAAGAGCTTCCCCTAAAATTATAATAGATATTTTTTTTGGCAATTTCCTGCTTTAAAATCCTGTATGTTTCTAGCGCTTATTTCGTCACCATTCCTGTTTTCCACAGTGCTTTCTCTGTTTCTTTAACCTTTTTCTCAACCGATAATTGCTGATTTTTCCCCCTACTGCTGCTCAGATATTTGCTTGTCAATTTTCTCATTCGCTTTCTCGATTTCGCATCAACATTCCCTATGTACAGGTATCTGAAAACTTTCCTAGCCCACTGCTTTTCCCCCATTTTTCTCAATCGCTCCTCAAATGCTATCTTACTGCTAGCTTCTTTGCTCTCGGGCGACGCCCATCCCATATCACACTGTAGCCCATTATTTGGTGTATTGTCATGTGCTCCCAAAGCTAGCCTCCCTATGCCGCGTTGTTTAATTTCTAACCTTGCTTGAACATTCGGTCTCATGCACAGGACCGCATTACAGAAAGTCAGGCTAGGAACCATCACCACTTTCCAGATCCCTCTTACCACTTCATACCCATTGTAATTCCGCAGGTCCCCTATTTTTCATGACACCTGCATTCCTACTAGCTTTATTCATTACATATTTTTCATGCTCTGTCAGATACGCAGCACCGTTATTTATCCACACCCCAAGGTACTTGTACTCATCCACTACTTCTAGCATGAACTCCTGTGTTCAATGCTCGCTGACCTCATCATTAAATATCATGACTGCAGATTTTTCCTTGCTAAACTTGAAACCTAATCTATCTCCCTCTGTACCACATATGTCTATCAACTTCTGTAAATATTGCTTGTTTTCAGCTATTAGCACTACATCATCATCGTATATTAGTCCCGGTAATGACTGTGTAATCCATTCGCCTTGCTTGAAAAGAGAAAGGTTGAAGCCTAGTCCGCTCCTCTCTAGCTTGGTTTCCAACCATTGCATGTACAACATGAACAACAAAAAAGAGACATAGGACATCCTCGACTAAGCCCCCGCTGTATCTCTACAGGCTCTGATACATTTTTTTCCCATTTTTTAAGCACTCTGGTACCTATATATATACCTACCTATATATACCTATATATATATATATATATATATATATATATATATATATATATATATATATATATATATATATATATATATATATATATATATGAGCCCGTTCCGGGGAGTCAACAGAGGACGCTACCACCTGCTACGGCCAGGGGTGTCTCCAGCGCGGTTGCCACCCATAAGAGTGGTGCCCCCAACGCTAACAACACCGGCATCACCTCCACGGGCGCTTGGACCAGGACCTTGTACGACACAGCCAGTGACGCCGCCAGCGACGCCAGCCCAAGCGCGTCGAACGCCGCCAGCAACGCCAGCCCAAGCACGCCGAACGCCGCCTCGACGCCGGCTACGGGAGCCATACAACGCCGCAGCCGCACCGAACCTACTGTGAGCACGAACGCCGACCACGAATAGTAGAACGCTAGTAGTAGAAGCTGGTAGTAGTGTGCCCGGGTCGTGTGTATTTATAGCCTTTGTGTGTTGTGTTAGTTTTGTTAGTTTTGTGTTCTAGTGTGTGTGTCACGTAGGGTGTATTAAACGTGCGTTTGTGTAGGTACACCCTTCGCCTAGTCCATTATTTCGGTCCGAGTGTTCTCCGGAGAGATCCGTGACAATCGCACACATCCAATGTGCCCAGTATGTCCCACAGATACTCTTGAATAACGTTGTCGTAGGCTCCCCTAATATACAGAAATGCTAGCCATATGAGCCTGTGTTCCTTTTCAGCAATCTCTTCTAAGATGCAAGCAGCGCATCTAATTCATGTATTTTGCACTAATTTTGCGATTTAAAGCCACTTTCGCTGTTTCTTGTATATTTCCTCGTTATATCGGTCAATACGTTTTATAAGCGTCTGCATCATAACACTGCGAATCATTTGACATCATCTGGAACCCGCTGCGACAAACGGTTGGGCCGCAGTGGCCGTCTGAAGATCCAGGGAATGCACGGTTTGGGGCGGAAAGATCGCCGTTGCGAATCCGGCGCAAAACCGCCTTCAACAATTGCTGCAGTGCACGGAATCTCTTAGAGGCCATTTCTTGGCCTCATGTGTATCCTGAAGAAAATTGGGCTTTGAATGGGTTCCTTTTTTTCCAATTGCAGTTTTTTAAAAGGGGATTAAAACCAAATTATTCTCTTCGTCTTCTCTTCCCGCTTTACATCTTTTTTAATTTAGAAGAATAAATAGCCAAGGTCAATAAAGAAAAGGCGCAGTAGCTGAATACCATTCCCGAGAACGACAGTGTAAAAGGAAATATGCGATGTGCCGGGCAAAGATAGTGTTATAAATAAAAATCACCGGAGAAATATTCTTGTGCAAAGGCGAATTTAATCGGCACCTGGGGTGGCTGTAAACGCTGACGTAATTTAGTGTGTATTAAGTGTAATGTGGGCAGAATTTGTATGGACGGCGTAGCAGTAAAGAGGGTAGGAGTGTTGTCGCCGTTGCGATGGGCTGCGCACAAGGGCACGGTGGGTTTTTATGCCATACAGCCACCTTATTACCATTAGGCCATCCAACCCTAGCGGGGTTTCGGAATACGACGACGACGCAATTTCGCTGAAAGTGCCACATGCAGCTGTCCTCATGAAACGGGTAATCATGATCACCACATTTCACAGAGGAAGAAAAACTGCTTCGTGCCCCGCCGCGGTGGCTCAGAGGTTAGGGCGCTCGACAACTGATCCGGATTTCCCGGGTTCGAACCCGACCGCGGCGGCTGCGTTTTTATGGAGGAAAAACGCTAAGGCGCCCGTGTGCAGTGCGATGTCAGTGCACGTTAAAGATCCCCAGGTGGTCGAAATTATTCCGGAGCCCTCCACTACGGCACCTATTCTTCCTTTCTTCTTTCACTCCCTCCTTTATCCATTCCCTTACGGCGCGGTTCAGGTGTCCAAAGATATATGAGACAGATACTGCGCCATTTCCTTTCCCCAAAAACCAATTATTATTATTATTACTTCCTGGGAATTTTTTTCGCCCTATGACACTTTTCACTGCGACACTAGAGAATCTTATCGTTGTATCTTCAACATGGTGTCGCAGACTAAACACTGTTGCGAAATTGCTTTAGTAATGCGACGCCCCACCACAGAAAGGTTGGCTACAAGAAACCTTGCACGCTTAATCGGAGACGCATTGTTATCCATGATGGTCACTGACCAAAAAGAAAATATTGTGTTGGTAAAACCATAGATTCGTCTATAGAAACTCGATAAAACTACAACGAACTTGCTCGCAGGTTGTATTTTGTGTTTGGGCATCGGATCTGTGGTCTCCTTCCAAGTAGAGCGTATAAATCACCGCTTCGCTTGCCGTTTCAAGGCTGCCAGTGGCCGGGCTCTTCTGGTATCGAGTCAAGATCAACTTGGCTCTAAAAGAACACGATGATGAAACGTCAACATAAACGCAAAGCCAACATGAACCAACAAAGTCATCTATACCCAGCCAGACCTTCGATCGTAGCGATACGCATTACACTCTAAAACGCCGATGTGCCACGCTTCATTACATGTGCCTGAAAGCGTTGCAGGCGCAATACGTTTCGTCCGAGCGATGCCCTTATTGCTGTCGGCACGAGGCAGAAATGTGAGATGTTCGGTAAGCTCGTGATCCTGCGCTGAGAAAATTACCATTCCATAAGAGAGCAAGAAATCTATGATGTCATTTGTTGAGATCCTACAGTCTTCGCGCGAGCACTCTAATAGAATACAGTCAAAATCTCCTGGTTTAACCAGCTGCCCAACGCTAGATGCGGCTGATCATAATGCTGCCTAAGAGCTCAAGAGACCGCTCACTCCCGAATCTAAGTTGCCGTGATCTATGTGGGTCTCTTAGTTTAGGCTTTTTAGGAAACCGACGGAACAAACGCGAGGCATTGATATTCTAGCTGAGACGAAGAAGCACAAATGTGTATGGAAAGGCACGTAATCAGAAACGATGATTTGCTATGGTCCCTTGCAGCAGTGTAGTTGATTCTGAGTGGTAATGGGTAGCACTGACGGACCAAACTGGGAAGCCAGAGAGGATAATGTGGTCGCAGTCGACGTTGGGTAATGTTAATTAGTGTTCAGTTGGAGAGGCCTCTGCCCTGCAGTGAAAATACGTTGGCTGATTACGAAACTAAGGAGCGTGGGCTGGTATAAATATTGAGGTCACCTCTCGGGGCCAGAAAGTGACGAATGCTTCGAAGCATTTTGTTTTGCAGACATACCTGCACAAAGGAATTTGTCCCGCTCAAGTGGTTTTTGCAGCGTAGCACACCGCAACTTAAAAAATCCGCGTTCACTTCCGCTTCAAAAAGAAGTTGCTAGGTGGACCCATGTGAAGGCGCTTTAGAGAATGCCCTCTCTGCCTCTTGTGATACAGGTACCGGATGTGCTGAGGTACCGGGCTGCTTCTCAGTCGTATAGTGGAGCCCTTAGGCCACCGCTCAAGCTAGAAGCCTTTGCGAGGTTACGATTGTTTTCCGTTACAAGTGTTTGTTGTTGGCCTCACAGTGGGCACTTTGGAGAGACTGGACGAAGGTGCAACCACTGAGTGTTCAGGTTTCCGAATGAAATGGTCATGAGGTCATGTTGCCATTTTAGAAACCTAGTCTCTAGTTAACGTAAATAATTCACAGTGCTTCTTTCCGAGTTTAATGGCTGGAAGCACTACAACCGGCCGGCTCACTTATATATTATCGCGAAGGTCTCCTTTTTCACTTTGAATGTAAATCAACGCAGCTAACAACACCCAGAACCCTCTCAAAGAGCTATATCTAACCGATGAAGTTGAGACTTTTATTTGACGGCAACTGAATAAACTCTCAAGAGCCAGGCAAATGTTATATTGCTGTGAGAAGGCTTAGTGCATATATGTGTGCGAGGTACGGTCAGGAAGACGGGCAGACGATAGCAACTTTTGTTTTATAAGATTGCACTCTTTCAGAAGTATCTCAAGTGCGCTTGCTCGTAGTGCTTATTTGTGGGAATCGTGTGTATTCGTGATGTTTTCTAGTAACGGCCATTTATGATGGCGCCAATCAATTGCATCACTGGTTCGGTCTGCTGAAATCAAGCATGTGAAGTAGTTGTCTCTCATAAGAACGTATTAGAGCGGATAGTAGTAATGATATTTTTAAAGTTCAAAAATTCATTGTTCCATCAAACGCGAATATTGTAGCGACTATGGAAAGCAACATGCAAAATATGGGTTTATTTTTTGTGTCAGGAACTCTAGGAAACCCTTTCCATTTGGCTTTACTTACTGGGGGTTGTGGTCGACAGAACCTTGCCCGCACCACTATTGCAAACCCTTCAAATGGAAATGTCAGTGTTGGAAACGAGAAATTTACTGATAAATCTTTGAACGCTATAGCATTAAGGCTCCCACTTTGCAGAAGAACCGGCGTCGCATTCAGAAAGAAAAATCGGCCGGGGTATGAAGGCAAGTATCCAGCCTATCTGCCCAGCGTGGCCCCACTACGGTAAACCTGGGAGTAGAAGGGAAGTTAAATTTCTTGGTCCGCTAAAAAGACGTCATCAGGATTTATTCAGCAAAGGAGGGCTGCTCCTCGTACAGCCGAGAGCATAGAAGCGTTTAGAGTGGCCGCGGAGAATCCTGAGTATTGTTACATTAGAAAATATTCTTGCACACAATTATTCACCTTTTAATTGATATAACATTATGCAGAGAGCTACAACTAATACTAGGTGGTTTCTGGCATATTTGTGTATAAAATTAGTGGAAGCGAATTGATGATTTATTCTAACAGTAAAAAAAATTTTCAATAATTAATTTGACTCCTTAGTACCCTAAACTGAGCAAGTATTTTAATGTTTTCTCGCAATGAAACAGATTTCGCTTCAAGCAAGCCGATCGTCAGGTTTAAAGTATAGCGTTCCTTAGAGTGCAATGGCAGAAAGTGAAAGAAAAATAAATTTTAAAGAAAACGCGCTAGGATATTTTATCATACCGACTGAGTGGAAATAGGAAAAATGCACTTATGTGTGGAATATCCTGCAGCACATACCCCACCAAATGAACTGCAATACTATATATTTATTCGGGAACAGTGCACATTCTTCTCCTCATTGAAATGTATTTTCAGACGCGCTCTCAATACCGTTGCGAAATTGTTTCGGTATCGCGACGCATGACTGCATCACGATTGGATGCAAGAAAGTTCCCACGCTTAATGGGACCCACAATATTTTCTTAGAGGTGAAGGACACGGAGGAAAAATGAACGTGTCACCGAAGATTTATCTCTAAAAAAGAGATAAGCCTGCCGTTGATTTCCACCAAATTAACACTCAAAGAATGCCTGTTTTAGTTTTGGCACTGGATTGGTGCTTTCAATCTGTGGCTCTGTGGTTTGACGGCCGCAAGTGACCGGACTCTTCTATGATCGAGCGAAGATCAAGTAGGCTATAAAAGAGAACGGTGCAGAAGTGGTAGAAGTAACTCGAAGCCCACATGAACAAAAAAGCTGGCCAGGCGCTCGATCGCAGAAATATGTAGTGTGCGCTACAGCGCCATTGTACAACGGCTCAGTGCAGATGCCTCAAAAGCTTCGCAGGCGCAATACTTTGCGTCCGAGCGATGCCAGTATTTCTGTCGACAGAACGCACAAATGCGAGATATCTGGTAAGCTTGTGAACCTGCTGTCAAGGAATGACCGTTCTATTTTAGAGCGAGAGATTTATGATGGCCATTGTTGGGATTCAATGGAGCACTCAAATAAATCCCAGCCGAAAGCCCCAGACGGCGAATGTCATGTGCGGCTGATCAGTCCGCTGTCACATTCACTCTCGTGTGTGAGAGCCCGTGATTTATGTGGCTGTCGAAATTTAGGCTTTTTACGAACCTAAGTGAACAAACGTGGCTTAATAATATCATAGTCGAAACGGAGAATAAATGGGCATTGAAACGCATGTAATTAGCAGAAAAGATAACCGATGGTCCCTTGAAGGAAAGGAGCGGATTTTGAGAGGTAATCAGTGATGTGGGCGCTGGAGATTGGATGTTAGACGGCACAAGGAGGCCACAGCCATCTCAAGGTAGTTTGATTTAGAGTTTATTGCGAGAGGTGCCTATTCTGTAGCGGAAGCATTTAGGCTGATCACGATGAAATTATGTGAGGAGGGCCCGGTACAGATATTCCTGTCATATCTGCAGGTCCGCAAATTAACACTGCTGTTGAGGTTTCTTCTGCACAGACTTATTTGCACTAGAGAGTTTGTCCCCTATAAGAGCTTTTGTGGGTGCAGCATACCGGAACTGAAAAACTCCGATTTACTTCCGGGCCACAGGTGTCCCCTCCTGGCGTGCGGAGAGGGGCTTTAAGTAATGTCGTCGCTGTCGTGATGCGATGCTGGTTACCGTCCTTGGCCGGCGCCGTCTTGCTTAAATGACACCCAACTTTTTGATCTCTCGTGTGTAATCGTAAAGCTTTTCAGGTAAAAGCCATTCATCCAACGTGCCAGTAAACTCTATTTCACTGTTTCTTTCAATGAACCAAAGTCACAGATTTGTGTTAGCTCTTCCTATAAAATCGTAATGCAGTAGATACTAAGAATCTTATTTTGAAAGGTGTAAAATTTAATATTTCATCATTCGTGAGAATAGTAGTGTATTTTAGACCCCAATACACAGAATTTGGTTGTATTTGTTACATCAGATATCGCAGGAGTAAGTTTAGTATCTGCTTTTCATTTCCACCTAATTTCTTTGTGCCACAGGCTTTTAAATAGAAATGTTAGTCTTGGAAATCAGAAATGTACTGCTAACGTTCGTATCAGATGCCGCGTTCTGCATCTGCCCTTGTTGGCTATAGCTCTTGCGCCCCGGATTAGGTAGAAAGCATTGAGGGGTCCTGACGCCGACTCTAATAGGCCTGGCAATCTGCAATGCACGAAGGGCGGTGTCTCGAGAGGCTTTTGTTCGCGGTTTTGAGGACGTCTTAATGTTTGTTCGGCCTCAGGCCTCTACTGGGGGTAGTTACGCACAGCATTGGAGATGAGGAAGACTCAAAGGCTCGCGTTCTGTGGTGATTGCTTCGAAGAATGAGCAGCGCCATCCTCTAAAGTTGAGCCCTTTCTTCATAGCATCCATTCCCTCACGGGTTGTGGAATGAAAAAACCTAGATGTTCTGAATTATTTTGGAGAGCTACACTCCATAGCGTCTTTGTGAATTGCTTAATTGACACCCAATTTCATCATCCCCAGCTCTGAGCGGCTAAGGTAAGATGGTTGCATGAAATGGCTTCGAAACAGATAAATTACGAAGTTGCTGCCCGCTTCGTTTATTCGAAATCAATTCTTTTGTTGTCTCTGCAAACGCCTCCGACGACGACACGATCTCCGGACGCCGCGATGGCTGACTTGATAAAAAGCCACGCATGCAAAAATCTTCGTCATAAACAGTCCTTCCTGAGGCGAAAAAAACGGTCTGAGGGTTAATTCCATCGATGGGGGCATTATTAATCGCAGGGTGCTGGCTAAAAACAAATGGCTGAAGCGAACAGGGTACCGGTTGATTGGTTTTTGCTCCTCCTCGAAATCCTGAAAAAGCAGAACTCCGCCAGTTTTTATTGTCGTTTGTACATTCCTTCGCTTAACTTCGCTGCGTTCTCACGCACGCTATGGCTCCGCTCTCCATCGCGATTGCGCCGATCGCCGGCATCAATCGTTAAGACATGCCATGGGGATCAGATCGATGCGGAATGAGTGGGACCCCAGGGGATGTTTTCGTCTTTTCCTTTCTCACTAGTGCTTGTTAAGATTTCCGGCAATCCCGTGGAGAATGATAAGCAACAGAAACATTGGATCATTGTCCCCAGCAACAATGCTCTCAGCATTTGCCTTTGTTTTTACTTCCCGTGAGAGTGTATGTGATCGAAGCTATGGTGGAGCTTTAGCAAGCTGACTTAGGCACTCGAGAAAAGCAGTGAACGCGTCATGAGCCGCCCAATAGCACACCTTAGCGTGACTAACTGGAGTGCGCAAAGATATTCAAAGATATTAATGCAACCATAAAGACGGGAGAGAATACGGCGTTTCTCTGTCCACTTTAAACGATGACATGTGCACGGCATTTTCTTTGTCAGCCGTAATTCCTCCAGATTTCCTATCTGCTTAGCGATCCAGAACCAAGTAAAAGGCGAAACTGAATGCTTGCATGTGATGAGCTGACGCTGTACGGTGACCTCGAACGCTGTTAGACGTGTGAAAGATAATCCACGGCGCAGATGCTAACCACAAGAAGGAATCGGTAGGCTAAGGAGTGTAAGTGGGTGCGAGGAGGAAAGTGCAGGGAACCATTTTAAAGCATCTTCAGGAAGCGGCTGCTTATTCACGCCTCTAGCCTAGAGCTCGTTTCCTAGCGCAATAGCGAAGCGCAGTAGTGAAGTCGTTGCAGTGCTGGAAATTGCATAAACAACTTTTCCTCGTTCTCCATATTCGTTACGGGACCTGATTAGCGTTGAATACCTCCCGTTGCTATTTCCTATCTTGTCAATACAATACTTCATGGATGTGTATGAGGCAGCATAGTTTTTTGTATGCTTCTGAGGGAACATGACACTTGCGAATGAATTCTCTATCACACAGCCTGAGCATTTTTGAATGTGTTAAAGGGAACCAATACTCTCTCCACATTCCACGGATTGGGTTCTTCATTTTAAAGTTTTTCTGCAAAAAATATGGCTTTGTTCCTTGCATCGACGGGTTATCGATTCTGTCGTCAGCATGATCGGTACTGCTACTCTCGTAAATTGGCGAGAGCTGAAACCTCACTGCACAAAAACCGTACCTTCCTCAGAAGCTACTCTGAACAATGTCGCCTCGTAACGGCTCTTCATACAGCCTGTACTGCACGATATTTTATACCCGGGGTGGCGATAAGTATGCACCTTTACCCTGATGCAAATATAGAGTAATACCGTCTGGTAATGTCTCAGGAAGCCTATCTTTTTTGAACATGTTGGGCGAAATTTCAACTTAGTAACCCAGATTTTCTCTGCTTTATTTTCTTTGTGATGAAATGAAGTAGCTCTTCATCGCAGTGGCCTTCCCGCCAGCAGACTGCCGAGCTGTAATTAGCGTTCCCCTGTGCAATAAAGTCTGCAAATAAAATATCTGACACTCTGCCAGCAGCATAGGGAATCCCAGGTCTTCATAACCCACAGTTATTCTGCGGGTGGCTCTCTTCGAAGCAAGCCTTTCCAGCACTTAAGACGAAGCATCGCGCCAGGCCTGGGCATGCGGTGTCTTGGGAAAATGTAGACATCGTTCACAAAGTATATTTATTAAACAGAGAAATATCAGCTGAATGCACAGGAGACACACCATATATTCGTCGAGAGCACATGGGTTGCATTTTATCTTATGTACCAGACATAACAAATGCTTAGCCAAATGGGTCTTTAAAAGCCTACATTTTTACCAGAGGTACGAACGTGTAGCTAAGTTTTCGATCATTCTTCTGCGTTTTAGGCATATGAAGCCATTTTATTTTTCTTACCTTGTCAGAAAGGATGAGAGATGGTCATTCGCGCATTATCCAGACTCAAGAGAAGTGGAAAGAGTCGATAGAGCCTGGTTCACCACGAATAAACTCTGATATTGAAGCTCAACCCGCAAGCGGTTAATTTGTGATTATAGAGAGAGATGGAGTTATGTTTCAGGATTATCTATAATTTGGGCGTTGCTCCTTTATTGTTGTAGAAAGTCGGGCAGGATCTTGTTAAACAACGCCGGAAAAATCATTCCAAAAGAGTGCTGCTTTACAAAGACAATATTCTACCAAACGCAGCAGACGTAACTGGCCACAAAAAGACAAATATTAGATTTAAAATACTACATCTGCCTTCTTACACGGTCTAGCTCCCAGTAACTACAATCAGCTTGTGAATATCAAGAACCACATGAGAGGCGCGCATTTTTCTGCCCATAAAGATGTCATAACCACTGCAGAAGGATGGCTGATGTGCAACAACAAGGCTTATTCCTCAAGCAGCTACGGCTCAAGAGCCGACGGGAAAAATGCACTCACCTTCGAGGGGAAAGTGTTGGCTATCTGGCGAGTTTCACTGCATTATCGCTCATTTTTCCCAGTGAAGCTATAGGGATTTCAGCATCCGCTCGTACAAATTTGTTCCCTTCCTTGCCCTGTTAAGATGCTGGTGTGTTTCTATCTATTTTTCCAGAAAAGATTTTCCACATTTCAGCCCTAAAATATCATGGGAATGTAGTACAGTGTAAACTTTCTAATATATTCTCCAGCTGCACTTCCGGTGACCAACGGAGATGACGGCAGTTTCCGCGGTAATCTGTCTATTATCTCACCATGGTCATTGAGCACGTCCTGAAATTTTTTGGAGGCTGTAAACACGCTTCGATCCTCCAGCTGGAACCAACGACAGATTTCGCACAGCTTTTGACTATAAATATTGCTTGGTAAGCCATTCTGCGTAGCCTTCATTATTGCTGTCACACGCCACTTCCTATTTTCATGAAAAATTGCTTCTTAAATTTTCTAAAGAGCCCTAAAGATATCTTAGTATTTTGAAGCTCTAAACTCCCACGACCAGTTGTCTACAAGCAGTGAAGGGAGCACGCATGTCCCCCAATGCTACTATCATTTTTGTGGACCTACTTTTTTGCGACCACAAAAAAATAAATTTCTTGCTTTCAGACTGCATCCCATAAACCTTTGTCCATGACTGCACAAAGTTGTGAGGCGCACAAGCACATGATAGTGGAGCATGATATCCCCTTGATGTTTTAAAAGAGCTCTTCAGGTAGTATCGAATCCTTTACTCCCTTTTTTTAGGCACACATGACGCTAGAAGGCAAGAAAAAGTTCATAATATTTTGTTACTAAAATATAGGTATGACGCTCTGCCGATAGTCGCGCTCCTATGATCGCTATTTTAGAAATTATAAATAATTCGGCCGATAGCTATGTACAAACAGCGCGCTTTTCATATAATTCGTCTGAAAAAAGAAGTCACTACTGAGCGTAGCATATTTTAAAGAAAAAGAGCAAATTTGCTCTACAAAGGATCAACAAGCAAAAGTGCTGTATCTACGCAACGAGTACAAACCACAAAAACTGATAATATAAAAACAATTACTAAAAGCAAAAGTAGCGTGATTTTGTATATTTTTATTCATATATAGTGTACAATAAAGCCTTACCTCTGCCCTTTCTTTATATCGCTGCCCCTTCCATTCTCTTTCCCTCTCCTTTTTCTCGCGCTAGCCGCAGCTCAGCTGCTTCAGATTTCAATAGCACATACCGCGGCTAGCAACACCTTTTCTTTCATCTGTGATTTTTATTATTAAAGAGCCACTAATATTAATAAGTAGTGTTATTGTATCTAATGGGCCGGAAGGGACATCCAGTCAGTTTTGTAGCTTCCAGAATGGCGCAACAGTTGAGGCAGTTCTGGAGCAAATTTGGAATATATTGATCGCCGTTTCATTTCGTTTGGGCTATGCCCACGTGCTTATTGCATACACTCATAACGCTGGTACGAAAGAACAAACTCTGCTGAATATTCAAAATTATTGTAGTTTTTTTAGTCGCTGTAATCTCGAGTTCAAAGAGGAACGCCTAACTTGCTTCAATACATCACAACTATTCATCACAGAATTAGTCTCGCGTCGTTGCTAACGGGAACCCATTCGGCTAAGTAAAATGATTCGGCCATCTTTTTAATGATGTTTGATATGACCAGGGCTAGTATCGAATGATAACGGCGGCAGTTTTGTGCATGCGCCGGTACTAAAAAATGACATAGAATGCTTTTCCACTGAGTGGTAAAGCTTTCTGTATATAAATTTGCTTTCAGTCTATATTAACTCATAATGAGCGTCGCACTATTTACTGCAAACTCTGCAGGTGCCCTTTATCTACATGGCAGCCAAATGACAGGACCGGCATCAGCATGTTTTTGCCTTAGATGTACAAATTACAACACCATAAAGACTCGAAAACTTTCCTTCTTGGGTTACCGATGAAAATTGTCAAAGCAGTGCGCTATATTTACAGCTCAATCGGGGCATGCGTGTTCGCCTGAGGAAACGGCATAAGTTTGCGTGGCGTAGTGGAAACGAATTGAAGGAGTGTACGATGGGGGGCTAGTTGGTAATCCATGAACTAAGAACGAAAACCACGCAAAGGACGATACACAGGGAAGAAGTAGACAGGACGAGCGCGGACTTGCAACTGTTTATTGAAACACATCTTCCTTCCATCACCAACCCTACGCATGCGCAACAAGCAAACTCTATCTTATCGAGTTCAAGAACTTCAGCTTCTTCTTGTACAGATAGACCGAAGCCTCGCTTACACACTTCTCGGGCCCATATCTATTAATCTGCCAGGCTTCGATGACCTCACGCGTCTACTTCTTCCCTGTGTATCGTCCTTTGCGTGGTTTTCGTTCTTAGTAGTGGAAACCTCTAGCGTTTCCTCCCAAGCAGTTCAGAAGCTCACTTAGCCAAGCAGGGCGCCATTGAAAATTTGGTCGGTAGAATGGTATGCTCTCACTGATTGCAGGCTGTTTGATCTCTGAGAGAGCGCTTTTAGTGGACGAGGTGGTACAAGTGACTGATTTTAGCTCCTGGTAGGTGGAAAGGATTTAAAAGTTTTTCAGGTAGGCCGAACGGATTCATTGGCCCGAACAGCATAATTTGCAGTTTGCCTATATAAACGTTGCTGATTGATCACAGCTCATATTTACACCTCTATTAGACAAGAATTATGCCTGGCTCTCTTATTTTCTAGCACCTGGCGCAGCATACTACTTCTCGCTCATGAGATTTAAAGTTTCGCTTTAGAAAATAACAAGTATAACCTGTGTAAAGTTCTTCCATCTGGCTATTTTCATCTCAGCCAGCCCTGTGAAGCAAACGTTAGAGGTATTAAGACTTCATTGCACGGATACAGATCCTTCCTGTGGCTCCCGTTAGAATAAAGCGACCGCGCTGAATGCACTATTACAGTTTCCGAATATTGCGCTCCGTTGAAATTACGCAGAAAGCAATGTTTTGGTGCGTTCTAAGAATTATTGGCGTCTGCTCCTTGTGTCAAGATATTCCGTCTTATTAAACCCGACCTCACAACATAAACTTGTAAGCTACCTCAACCTGTGCCATTTTTTTTATGAAGGTGGAAGCCCAACGATGTTCACTTTGTGAATTAACATTCCTGGTGCCAAATAGGCTGGAGTTTTTTGCTCTGTATTCTTTCTTAAAGCCGTGGGCGCTAGGAAATCTAGCTGCCATAAGCCTGTCGAAGTGGCTACTGAATGTTATTTGCTTTTGTGCTTTAGGTTTCTCACTTATCCGAATGAATAAAAATCGATGTATCGCCGCCTCCTTCATTTGCAAATATTTTTTTTCTTTCGTAAATGCATTATCGGAAAGGCAAAATGAAAATAAATTTATATTCTCTTTCGTCGTGAAGAGTAGATGTAAGCTTGCAGTTTTTGTTAAGAAAAGTGCAGCTCTGAGCATTTTCGGAATGCTTTACGCGTTCTAAAAGCTGGCAACCGCCCACGGTTGGGAGGAAAGGGAGAATAAATTAAAGGAGGTTAATTAGTCATAGTTGTAATTATAATTATATCGTGCTTGTGCACATGCAAAAGGAAAGCGTGAGAGTGAAACAGGAAGGAGACAGATAGTGAGGCACCGGCGAATGAATCAATGAATGAATGAATGAATAAAACTTTATTTTCGTTTCCTTGGGTTTAGCGGATTCCGGACGTCTTCATCTTCCGAGTTCCAATGGTCGGTGCCCTCATTCCAGGGCCCCGCTGAGCTTTGCCACCTCGCTTGCGTGCCGCACGAGTCCTCTCTGGACCGCCAGCTCGCTGCTGGTGAGCAGGCCCTCCCACTGTTCCGCACTGGGATTTTCTAGTTTATTGAATGCATAGTTGTGTCTACATTCCCATGTAATATGAGATAGCGAATCCTTTGGGTGCAGAACGTGCTTTCGCAATCGCCTACTTCTGTCCTTCGTGCTAGGTACTGAGTGTGGTCGGATTAAATAGGTAGAAATGAAGTAGGAAATACGCAGGATTAATGAAGATCTGGCTGTTTTCGCAGCGCAAGGAGCCTTCATCATCCCTCTTTTTTTTCTACCTGTACAGCGCGCTCAGCTTCCCTCGCTGTTTTTTGGGGCTTTCCATGCTGCAGTGTTCAGTCGATCTTCTTTTTGGTGCTACGGACCTCGCTTTGTGTCCTTCGCACGCTCTTCGGTATTATTACCGGCGCGTTCGAACGTTTTAGGCGCATTGAAACTTCGTTGGCAGCTAAAAACAGCCATTAGTGACATGGGCGGCGCTTTGTCCCTCTTCAACTCAACCAATCTCAGTGAAATATCCACAGCAGTGCTAGTGACGCTGAGCGTTTGGGAATGCTGAATGAACTGACGAAATATGACGAATGCAGCGATGATTTAAAACATGAAGCCAGAGAGGCTGCTGCAATATCGGAGTGGTCTAAGGAACCGGGAAACAAAGGTGCTTTGTTTGCGGTGGTGGAGGCTCGAATCACTCTCCGGGATATGGTATCGTAAAATATTTTGCTCCATTCGATGAGGTTCTGAATGAAAATATTAGAATGTTTCAGAAACATTCAGCTTCACGATATACAGTGCGGCTTTGCGCAGTGACGTTCTCGGAAGACTTGGGCCAGAGTTTGTCAGCAATAGGAGGCAAACAATATCACGATTAAAATTAAATGATTTCGTTATCAGTTTCATCTTGTTATAGTGTCTGGCTGTACGACTTTTTTGTTTATATAATATTGTGCAGACATCGACATGCATGTCTTTTGCGCATTCCTGGTCAATAAGTAAATCTACAAAGAATGAGCGTTGTCTTCGGCGACAGTGCTGAACAGCGCCATCGGGTGCGCTGCAAATATATGCGGGAAAGCCCAACTATAAGGAGGACATCTTGCTAGTAAAGCGACGGAACAGAGTATGCAGTTACCGCTATGAGCCTGTGACAGCCATTCAAGGACGATGCGGCGTTTTTAAACAAAGGTGCGACGATCAATGGTAGGGGATAAGTGAATGGGGACTCAAAATTCTGCTTTTCAGAGTCGCAGCAGTGACACAGTGCATAGAAAAAGACTGCTTCTTCCATAACTTCAAGTAGAGTAGTGTGGCATGAGTGCAGACAACACATACAAGCCTGGAACTCTGGAAATTATCCGGTCGCAAAAAGGTGCATTCAAATAGCTTGTACAAAATAAGCATCAACTGCATAAGTTGATTCTTCGAAGCAGATTCCGTGTGACTCGATTGTGCACGCTTTCTTTGCAGAGGTTTTTTTTTTGTTAAATTGCACCTCGCGCATGTTCGAAAAAGTCTTAAAGGTATAAAAAGGGAAGTAGCATGCATTAAAGATTCAGATGAGTACTACACGAACAGTTCTAGCCAGTCGTGCCAGAAAGCATATTCAGTATTGAAAAGTAAAAAGGCTTATGAAGTCAACCTGAAACGTTGAGAACACATTACAGCAGCAGGTAAGATTGCCTCCAATCCTAACAGAAGAGAAACCGCGGACACCCACGAACTAAGTGCAGTTCTTGCACGTACATATAATGGCGTCCCCGCATGATGCAAACCAAGCGGCAAGCGCAGATCGGCCAAGTATTTGCTGAGTATTTGGGTGACCTACGGCGCTACTCCTACGTTCATGCGTTACATTTACTGCTCTTCTAGTCCACTCTTTTCCCGCGTCGCCTCGGAGGCAACCTCGCTCAACTTGAAGCTGTGCTGAGCAGTCACGTTAGCGCATCACGCGTGGTTTAGGACACAAACTGAGGATAAATCGAAGCCAAAAGATTTTCCCTTCTATAGGAAAAAAAGGAAACAAAAAGTAACAACTACACCGTCTTTGGAAACGAACGCTTCGTTGCTTGCATTAGCAAATCTTCCTGCGGGGAACGGCACCCCATGCGTACCCGGTTTGGCGTTCAAGCGACGTCTCCGGTCGCCTCCTGCACCCTCCTACACACCCCTACTCCCCCGCTCATCGAAGCGATCAGTAGTCACGCTCCTACAGAAGGCACCGAAGCGTCCGCTCTGTGCTAAGAAAGATTTAAAAAAAGGGAATCGACCGACCCCATGGAGGGAAATTTCCGCTGAACGATTTCGTTTGGTGCAGCACAGCAGACACGCCGGAAGCGAACGCTGCTGTGGCAAGAAGGGTGCCGATGCGTTGTGTGTCTAGCGGCTCCTTGCAGTGCAGCGGTGACTGGCTACGCGAGAAGGTGATATTTTAAAAGGAAACAAAAGCGCGCAGTAAAAGTGGGTTCTTCAAACATCAGTACTCTGCCGTAGTGGTTGAAGCCTACCAGCGGCTGACACCTCCCCTAATCTGTTAGGTCAAAGCGGATGCCGATTGAGCCGCTGCCGTAAAATTGTCCTCTTATATGCTTCTTTGCCTTCAAAATATTTTTGCGCACGAGCCTTTCTACACGTAACATGCCAAACCTTTAATGCTGAAGTTTTCTACAACGACCCTTGTTAACACTACGCGCATATCAGGCCGTGATTCGAAATGATATCAAATGATCTAACAGGCAACAATGCACGCACAATTGAGATATCTTCGTAATGCGGCTTCTTAAAAAATTTTGCTTGATGGTCATCTATGCTGCAGCCAATTAATTTGTCCCCATTGTTACCTAATGCTAAGGAGCGCACATGACTGTAATTCTCGGCAGTCTGCAACTTTGCATTACGACTCGGGAATTGGTTATGAAAGAAAGTCCTGTACGACTGGAAGATATCACGCCCGTTTGTTAAACAGTGGAATGCAGAAAGACGAAATCAGAGTTTTTTTCTGCTAAGGCCCACAGTGGTGTTAGAGGGGGGCTTAATCGGCCTACATTGCCGCGTTGAGTGACTATTATCTCAAATCAACTTATTTTCACTCATCTCACTGCCTATCGTTACAACCACGTCCATAGCCACCGCCCACGGACCGGAACCCGAATCCCTTCATGGAAATGAAACCACTCTGACTTATAGCAATTCCTGCAAGCTGGCCCGCTGCCATTCGTGTGATTATAATCCACGTTTACTGGGGCATATTACACACGTAATGCTCATCCGCTTTCGTGTATCTCAAAGCACCGCGCACAGACCCTTCAATTATGCGCGGATTTTAGTAGAATACTCAGTGCCTTGTATTGTGGATGTGCACCATGGTTATCCTAAACATCCTACAGATAATGGACAGTGACTCGCATATAGAGCTGTAGCTGAAACTGCGGACGTAGTAAACGCACAAGGAAACAGCCGCGGTGTTTGGTATCCATAAGCAGCATTGCAAAGTCACCGACAGAGCAGGTATGCGGGAAGCGAATTCACAAAAAAAAGAAATTATATCTTGGTTACTTCGCTGAACAGTCCGATTGTATTCATTGCAGTGGATGGAGCACGCACGTCTCCAGATGTTTCTATACAGTTCATTAATATGTTTTGGCCGGCCACACAGAAAGAACATTTTTTGGCGAATCCGCATCCAGCAATCTTTTATCTATGACACTACACGATTGGCCTATATAGACGTTCGGGCAATTGCTATTAGAAACGTCAGATAGCTACTAAGGACAAAATTGGAAAGTCAACATATGCTTCGGCTTGCCGCAAATTATGCAATGCGTGAGGGAGCGTGGCCAAAACTTTCACAATTTTATGCGGTGTGCACTTTATATAACCCTCTTTTTAAACGGTAACCCGAAAGCAGCGCGGCAATGGCTTGAACCGAAAGATCATCTTATGAATTCACCGCTGCAATCCAGCCTTCTTTTAAGTGTTTCTATCCAACGAGCTTATGTCTCTGTAATGTATTTGATCAATAAGCATCCATCGACGGTTCTGCAGAGGTAGCTCGGAGACGCCGTGCAATGCTGCGGACTCGTTGGAGCGGTCTGTCGCCTGCAGCCGTACTAGTGTGTCACTGGCGCCGCGGACCTTGAAGCTTAACCGACGAGCGCGAACGCTCACGGAATTCAGATTCTTTCAGCAACACGCTGAAGTGAGAGCTCCATCGGTCGGCTGGTCATCAGCCGCAGCTACCGGCCCCTCTCATTGAATGGCGGCCAGCAATCACCGGACTGCCTTCCACATCAGCCTCGCTGTACAAATACCGTGGGCGCAGGTTAGAATTCTAATGACGCTTTAGCAGCACGTATTTTATCAGCTTTTTTCTTCCGTAGTTGATTCATGCCAAGGAAGGAGGAGAACCGCGATAAATAATTAGCTTAGTCATTCTTATGTTCGAAGCCTCAGTCTTTTAAACACTGATAGGCTCAATTAGGCTGCCACCTGACTAGAAATACTGCCTGATTTGGTGAAGTGGGAAATCGGTATACTACGTGACAAAACACAGGAAAACAACAAAAGCTACTCAGCCGACACGTTCTTTTTTATGCGAACGTAAATGTCTGCACACATGCCCCTTCTCTGGGCGTGATACCCGTGAGTTGGCCTCCCTTTATCTCTCGCTATAATTGCTATGCTGCGCCCTCAATCTGGAAACGTTTCTGCTGGAACGCCGCTTGCGAGCCTGGCAATAATGCCGCGTTGTCAAGTAAGTAAATGTTTGTTTACTTGACAGAGCGTAATTATAAAAAATGGAGAAAACGTAAGAGGTGGAGAACAGGAGAGCGGAGGGAGAGAGAAACAGAAGAACGGAAAGGCAGCGAGGTTAGCAAGGCGATGAGGAGAGTGGAGGGGGAATAAAATTATCCAACGGGGCAAACAGACTTGCAGTAGTGCTTTTATTCCCCTCGGGGACGATGAAAAGTACGTCATTCTCGCGTGCTAATGCGGAGGTTATTTTTGTGGCCCGAATATTTGGCAACTTTCAGTGTCTGATGCTTTGAACGGTTGCACCGTTTAAAACGGTGCGAAGGTTAAGGCTGCTGAATATTTGTACGCTATGGCGTTTTATGCAGTCGCAGCCTGTTAGTCTCATGGATCGCATTGTGCGCTAGTGTTGCTTGTTATCCCGCATCAATCTTATCTTCAAAAGCTGCTTGCACGACTTTGAATTGAGAAACAAGTCAAGTTTATTTTTTTAATAATTTCGTGTAAGATCGTAATTGGTACCCGTTATATTAATGCAGATTTGAAATCTGTTCCGATTTTGGGAGTGCGGTATTCAAGGAACGCATTTTTATTCTAGGTGTCTGAGTGACAGCTCCACACTGCAGCGATTCATTTATCATCAGCGAGCCGCCGCAGTAGTTCTGTGGATATGGCTGTCGGCTGCTGACTCGAAAGACGCGGATTCGATGCCGGCCGCGGACGTCAAATTTCAATGGAGCCAAAATTCTAGAGGCCCGTGTATTGTGCGTTGTCAGTACACGTTAAAAAGCCCCAAGTGGTCGAAACTTCCAGATCCGTTCACTACGGCGTCTCTCATAAGCCAACCATAAACAAACCATTTATCGTCACTAGGAAAAGAAAGCTATTCCTCTTAGGTATTCCTAACAAGACCGGTGACCAATGGCAGCCTCTTGTCTGTGGACTGCACTCTACACATGAAGCATACGCTCAGGTAACTAGAAGATGCCTGGATTTGTTCAGTCTTGGTTGAGCTCAGACAATGTGAGTGCTCAACGTTTCAGTTTGCGCATTACTGCCTTGCCTGTGACTCGGAAAGAGCGATGTGCTGCCACGCGCACATGTGGCACTGGGCATGTAATACCAGAAAAATACTTTCGCATGCACATGACCAATTTGCACTTGGGAAGTACGGACACAGTAAATTTGACTTTGAGGTGCCTGAAAAAACAAAATCACCACAAGAACATACAACAGCCCTGTGGGCGGCAAATAATCATTAAAGGATAAATGTTTACAACATGCCACAGGATTGCCGCCGATCGCACAGGATATGGCTAATTGGAAAATATTGTGCAAGGCCATTCCTCTCGACTGAACACCACCTGGCTCCGGACGATGACCACGAAGACGGCGCTTAAAAGGTAGACCACATGCAACAAGCCTCGCCATGACTGAATCGCGTGGAAGGAGGCATGGAGAGGGAAAAGGAGCTAGCTTTGACGGCTGCCAACCGGGGTGATTTATTTACAAGCCCAATGAATGCAGCTTCCTATGACGTTATATGTTAGAGACTTCGGAGTTAAATACTTCCGAATAATTTTGAATATCGGCGGTTAAAGAAGTAGGACGACACAATAACGTTTGCATTTCGCATTGATATTTATGCAGCCTCCACTGCCGTGGCTGCACCCTTTCAATAAGGGTGCTAGCCTGTAGTCATTGCTGACATCCGAGAAACTGAATAATATATATGCAGTTCGAACCTACCCCCCTCCGCAAAAAGACGAAAAATTTCACAAGCAGTAAGAAAAGTTCGTTGCATGCCTTTAGTATTACCAAAATTAGTCGGGTAACACCCGTGATGTCCCTGAACAAAACCCATCGGATGCAAATGTCCTCATCTCGTTCTATGCTTAACACTGACATCCAAATAACGCTTAGCGAGCTTGTTTCTCGAAAACGCAGGCAGTGCGCAGTTGGGCGGGCTCTAAATCCTACAATTTCGGACGATATTTCTGGAGAGTAAGATCTAAATAGGGCCCAGTTTTTCCGAAATTTTCCGGGTCCAAAATCGTAACGTTGCCGCTTTCTTGAGAACTTTTTTTCTGGCTCTGATATTTCTCGTGTTTATGTACGTTGCGAAAGATAAGAATTCTGAAGCTTCTGCGGGAATGTATGAGCAAATTGCAGAGAAACGGGTCAACATACATTGAAGATAAAGCTTCAAGTCTGCATGTTCGCACACACGTATCATGTGCCGTTTCTGCGTATGAATTGAATGTTTTTTTTGGGCTCCGGAAAAAGCAGCCATTGTTTGCTTATTTTCGCTCCCCGACGAGAGAAAAAGCATCCAATGCGCTTTCCGTCAGAAATCATTCATTATAGTAGTATACTCAGTATACTCGTGTGAACATGCATGCTATGGAAAGTAACAAAATGAACTACGTAAAGCTTTGCAGCTTCGAGCAACGGAGGACCTAAAGTATATCGTTAAGCGTTTTTTTTCCAGTGATGAGAAAAAATAATAAAGGCATTGTTTTGTACTGTGCACAAATACCATCGTATACCGCTAAAAGCAGATGACCAGCACTCAACCAAAATGAATATATGATTCCTTCTTTGTTTCATCCGTTTTAGCTTAATAGGCTTTGATAATAATAAAAATTCTACTTGCAAATTCATTCGTTACAAGTTTTAGTTACCGCAGTTGCAATAAAAGTCCATTAGAGTATTAACCTTTATACTAGACCCAAGACTTCGTCGAGCTGGCGTACTTGGCGTTTTTCTTGCAGCGATGGATGACACAAAAGAGCACGCACCACAGTGCGCGGAACAGTGACCCGTTATCTATTCCAGCAGCACTCCTTTCGATATATCGGCGTTACGTGCACACGAATTGAGCGTTTTTTTTTGTTTATATGTCCAGTTCCTAAACCAGCTCGACTAAGCAGCAAGACCGGCTTTAACCTGTGCTTACGCACTTATGTTTGGCTTGGTTAGGTTTTTATGGGTTTAACGTCCCAAAGCGACTCAGGCTATGAGAGGCGCCGTAGTGAAGGGCTCCGGAAATTTCGACCCCCTGGGGTTCTTTAACGTGCACTGAGATCGCACAGTACACGGGCCTCTAGAATTTCGCCTCCATCGAAATTCGACCGCCACGGCCAGGATCGAGCCCGCGACTTTCGGGCGAGCAGCCGAGCGCCATAACCACTTAGCCACCGCGGCGGCTAATTATGCACTTATAAACCATCACATAAAATTATACAGCTTAGTTGTTTTCTGTTTCATCATCATCATCATCATCATCATCAGCCTTACTACACCCACTGCAGGGCAAAGGCCTCTCCCATGTCTCTCCAATTAACCCTATCCTTTGCCAGCTGCATCCACCCTTTGCCTGCAAACTTCTTAATCTCATCCGCCCACCTAACCTTCTGCCGCCCCCTGCTACGCTTACTTTCACTTGGAACCCACTCCGTTACCCTTAAGGACCAGCGGTTATCTTGCCTTCGCATTACATGCCCTGCCCAAGCCCATTTCTTTCTCTTGATTTCGACTAGGATGTCATTAACCCGTGTTTGTTCCCTCACCCACTCTGCCCGCTTCCGATCTCTTAACGTTACTTAAACGATCTCTTAACGATCTCTTAAAGTTAGCCGTAAGAGGGAAAGCACAGGAGTTTAGGATAGCGCTGCAAAACAGATATTCGGCTTTAACTGAGGAAGATGATCTTGATGTTCATTCAATGCACGATAACCTGACATCAATAATTACGGAGTGCGCAGTAGAAGTAGGCGGTAGGACAGTTCGAAAAGATACCGGGAAGCTATCTCAGGTGACGAAAGATCTGATTAAGAAGCGCCAAAACATGAAGGCATCTAACACTACCGATAGAATAGAACTAACGGAGCTATCAAAGTTAATAAATAGGCGCAAGGTAGCCGACATGAGGAAGTTTAATATGGAGAGAATCGAGCATGCTATAAAGAACGGAGGTAGCCTAAAAACAGTGAAGAGGAAACTAGGCATAGGTAAAAACCAGATGTATGCATTAAGAGACAAGCAGGGCAATGTCATTAGCAATATGGATAAGATAGTTAACGTAGCCGAAGAGTTCTACACAGACCTGTACAGTAGTCAATGTAATCAGAGCGCTAATGAGAAAGACAGCAGTGCACAGCAATGCGTCATCCCACCAGTAACGAAAGATGAAGTAAAGAAAGCCTTAGAAGCAATGAAACGGGGGAAAGCAGCTGGGGAGGATCAGGTAACAGCAGATCTGTTGAAGGATGGAGGGGACATCGTGCTAGAAAAACTAGCCACCCTGTATACGCAATGCCTTATGACCTCAACTGTACCAGAAGCTTGGAAGAATGCAAACATTATCTTAATTCATAAGAAGGGAGACGCCAAGGACTTGAAAAATTACAGGCCGATCAGCTTACTATCCGTTGCCTACAAAGTATTTACTAAGGTAATCGCTAATAGAGTCAGGGCAACGTTAGACTTTAATCAACCAAATGATCAGGCAGGCTTTCGTAAAGGATATTCCACAATAGATCATATTCACACTATCAATCAGGTGATAGAGAAATGCGCAGAATATAACCATCCTCTATATATAGCTTTCATTGATTACGAGAAAGCATTCGACTCAGTGGAAACCTCAGCAGTCATACAGGCATTGCGTAATCAGGGGGTAGAAGAGCCTTATGTCAAAATACTGGAAGATATATATAGCAACTGCACAGCTACTATAGTCCTCCATAAAGTCAGCAATAAAATTCCAATATGGAAGGGCGTCAGGCAAGGAGACACGATCTCGCCAATGCTGTTCACCGCATGTTTGCAGGAGGTATTTCGAAGCCTGAATTGGGAACAGTTGGGAATAAGAATAAATGGAGAATACCTAAATAATCTGCGATTTGCTGATGACATTGCCTTGCTGAGTCACTCAGGAGGTGAACTGCAAATCATGATCAACGAGTTAGACAGGCAGAGCAGTTCGATGGGTCTAAAAATTAACATGCAGAAAACCAAGGTAATGTTCAACAGCCTAGCAAGGGAACAACAGTTCACAATTGGCAGTGAGAGCCTAGAAATTGTGCCGGAATACGTCTACTTAGGGCAGGTAGTGACAGCTGATCCAGATCATGAGAGGGAGATAACTAGAAGGATAAGAATGGGCTGGAGCGCATATGGCAAATTCTCGCAGATCGTGAGTGGCAGTTTACCAATTTCCCTCAAGAGGAAAGTGTACAACAGCATAATCTTACCGGTACTCACCTACGGGGCAGAAACGTGGAGGCTAACGAAAAGAGTTCAGCTTAGGTTAAGGACAACGCAGCGAGCCATGGAAAGAAAAATGATAGGTGTGTTCTGTTTAGGAACGAACTAAGTGAAACGTGCGGTGCAAGCTTTTAAAAGCCATGTTCTCCGCAATCTTAGTTATTACGGATACTCTATAAACATGTACGCATTAGGTTTTCGTGCAGCGCGTCTCTCAAGGCCTTCAATGGTCGCCAAAGATTGCTGTTACTTTTGATATTTTATCGACAGTTCAAGGTGTGGGGACACTGCGCCGTGTCTGATATGAAAGGGAATTATTGGGAACGCGTTTATGATCTATGGCCCCAAAACAGCGATTGATTTCAGAGCAACTATAATATGCGTAAGAAGGTGCCATGAAATGCAACTTGTTCATGTCAGCTTCCATGAGAAGGGAACGGGTTATCCGGCTTATTATCCAGTTTTTGATTTCTTGTCATTTTTCATATAAAATACCATTTGATGTTGATATTCCAGGCCGAATTTCTTGCTTTCGTTATAAGTCAGAAAAAACGGCTTTACCTGTTTAGCGTCTTTAAATATATCGCCATTTTACTTCCACTTTGAGCAGCGTCTAACGAACGATATCCGATCGATGATTTTCAACTACCAATCATGTCGAAAATAACACGAACTAATGTACAAAAATAGATGCTTCCTTTGCTACTCACTTTCAAATGCGTGGCGCAGTTAATAACACCAGAAGGACTATATCGAAAATGGCGGCTCGCTTTTCTTTTTAACGCTTTTTAGTCTCCTCTTCTCTTCTTAGGAGGGCTACTGCACTGCATAGCTCAAGGTAGAAGGTGGGGATAAAAACAAGCGATTGTTTACTCCACATATGAGCTAGCTCCATGTTTCACAAAATTATTAACCTGATTCTGTTTATGAGTTTTTGGAGCGTACGAGAGCTTTACTCTCATCTGAATGAGTACACACAGAGTTGTGGATCTTGTCACACAGTGTCTTCCCGAACGAGCTCTGCCTCTTTACGACAAGCCCGAAATTTGTGGTCTCTACACTCTCACACACGTATAACGTCTCCTGCATCAAACTTTTCTTCGACCTTGGTTGCATCCATATCTACGCTGGTTGCCCCCGGAAGTGATCTGTCGAGTCTCAACTGGTAGAACCATCATCTGTGTGGTGCCCACTACTACGCAGGCGTTCGCACAAAGCTGGTAATCCCATGTGGCGCAGTTGGATCGATGTAACAGATCACATATAAAAAAATATAGGAAACAGCCTAAGGAAAAAGAGAATAGCTTTAAGTGAGCTCCCCTGACCTTGTGGCCATTTGAAGAAATTTAGCAATGTTTACTTTTCAAGTCCACAATCTACAACCAGCTCATTAAGCCGATGAAAGCGTAGAGAGGTTGATGTACATGAAACAGTTCCTAAATATAAAAAAACAAGTGCATACTGCTGATTTAATCAAATCGTAGAATTTGCGCAAAGTGCCTTTGGCTTCAAAACTCCGGACTGTCCTTTTAAGAGCCCTATATAATCCCGCGAATCTTGTACTCTGTTCATTCTTCAAAGCTGCCGGCATGCGTCTCGCATCACAAACTAAGCGATAAAGCCGACTATCGGTAGCCGTTCCATACATGAAGAACCTCGCAGCGAGCAAAACAGCCTACCTCCTTGTTGTACCTGCAAGTCTCCTCGAAGAAGTTCCACAGGTTTCGCACGACGAGCCGACAGCTGGACATCTCAGGTTTTCTCACATCCTCCGCCGCATTCAAGACAAGAAGGCCAAAGCGGTTGCGCTTTTAGATGATTTGAAGCTTGAGCGGATGAAGAATGAAGTGATGAGTAACAAGGTACATGTGCTCACTGTGTTTTTTAGTGCAAAGAGTCATAAATTAGAATGCCCCTTTAGAGCAATCGTAACGGAGAGAGGAACCTGGCAGGCAGTTGTTAGCCGATACCTTCAAAGACACCTGAAGAGTCTGTCGCCTGAAGACCCGTACAAGACCACCAGTTCGGACGGCATTGTGAAAATTTTCAAAGAGAGCATGCCAGGTGTTAATTATGGCTTCTCGGTTGACATTGAAGAGCTGTTTTATTCGGTTCCTCACAACGAACTGCTCATGGCGGTCAGCAACTGTATAGAGCGTTTGGGGGTTGTGGGGTTCCAAAATGCCTGCGGCATTTCGATAGAAGGTTTCATGGAACTGTTGAATGTGTACCTCTCCTCAACGCTAGTGAGTTTTCAGGATAAATTCTATGTGCAAAAACGAGGCATTTGTATAGGGTCGAGTGTTGCACCTGTTCTCACTGAAATATATTTAGCGGAAGTTGACTGTTCACTCTCACGGGCGCTAACTGACGACCGCATCGCGCGAGTTTTCCGATACGTAGACGACTTTTTAATACTCTTAAAAATGAATCCCAATGACAACCCACAAGAGGTCACTAATGAAGTTTTAACGTCTTTTAAATCTAAGGCTCCCAGTTTGAATTTTACCGTGGAATTGCCTGAGAATTCCTGCTTACAGTTCTTGGACTTGAGATTGTTTTTCAGTGAACCGGACCACTTGTGTTGGATGTACATGCCTAGAACAAAAAAGGCCCTTTTACCCTATGACTCCTGTCACTCTAAGCTTATTAAGAGAGGAATTGCTTCATCCTGCTTGAGGTCATCATTACTGAAGTCCTGTTTTCACAAGGTTTCACTCAGCTTTTCCGCTCAAGTCGCACGCCTAAGTTGTGCTGGGTTTCCCTCGTCGCTTCTGCAGGCCGCTGCCGGGTCTCTGTTGAGAACCGTCATCCCAATTTCTAGTGCTCGAGAATCTGGCATTCGTGAGAGGCGGAAATTTGAAGTACTGCCCTATATACATAAGACCTCGCATGGCCTGAAGAGGGTAGCAGGAAAATTCGGTGTGGAAATCTTCTTTTCGGCGCCTTGTAAGCTGTCCCGTTTGTGCGCGCTAACTAACAATGAAACGAGAACAAAAGCAGGCTGTGGTGTAAACCACAAAATCAAGTTTGTGTCCTGTCGAATGGGAGTAGTGTATGAAATCCCGCTTAGTTGCGGCTCAGTTTACGTGGGACAAACGGGACGCTGCATTAATAAGCGCCTACAAGAACACAAAAATTCGTTGGGCTCTCACAGCGGCATGCATTTGCCCAAACACTGTCTTTCTTGTGACAATAAATGCACGCCACTCTTTGAGCGTACAAAAATAATCGGAAGGGCCAAAGACCAGAAAACGCGTGAGGTCATCGAAGCCTGGCAGATTGATAGATATGGGCCCGAGAAGTGTGTAAGCGAGGCTTCGGTCTATCTGTACAAGAAGGAGCTGAAGTTCTTGAACTCGATAAGATAGAGTTTGCTTGTTGCGCATGCGTAGGGTTGGTGATGGAAGGAAGATGTGTTTCAATAAACAGTTGCAAGTCCGCGCTCGTCCTGTCTACTTCTTCCCTGTGTATCGTCCTTTGCGTGGTTTTCGTTCTTAGTTCATGGATTACCAACTAGCCCCCCATCGTACACTCCTTAAAGAATTACTCGCCCCGACTGTCGGCCGATGTCGCGCATTATGCGAAAACCTGCTGAAATTGTCAGTGACGAAAGACCCTTCCCAACCGACCAGCAGGATTTCTGAACCCCATTGAACACCCCTCAAGGCCCTTCCAGAAGATCGCATGGACTTGCTTGGCCCTTTCCCAAAGTCAACGTCTGAAAATAAGTGGATCATCATAGCGACCGACTACCTGACTCGCTACGCAGAGGGAAAAGCCCTACCGAACAGAACAGCAGCAGAAGTCGCCAAATTTTTTGTGGAGTGCATTCTTCTGCGGCACGGCGCACCCGGTGTGCTCATCACGGACAGAGGAGCAGCATTCACGGCGGAACTGACGCAAGCCATCCTGCGTTACAATCAAACAAGCCATCGGAGGACAACTGCATAACATCCATAGACCAACGGACTGACGAAGCGCCTGGACAAAACCATCGCCGACATGCTCGCCTTGTATGTCGACGTCGAACGCAAGACCTGGGACGTCATCCTGCCTTACATCGTCTTCGCCTACAACACCGCTATGCAGGAGACCACCCAGATGACGCCTTTTAGGCTCGTCTATGGCAGGGACGCCACGACCACGCTAGACGCCATGCTGTCCAACATTACCGAAGAAGAGAGCATCGACGTCGCAGTCAATCTTCAGCGCGCACAAGACGCCTGAAGACTTGCCTGATTACAGATCAAAGACCAGCAGCGACTCCAGACGTTACAACCTACGAAGACACAACGCGAATACAAGCCAGGAGAGCCAGTCCGTGTGTGCACGCACATTCGACGAAGCGGATTGGATGAAAAAATTTTGTGCCGGTATTTCGGCCCGTACAAGGTTCTTCGTCGGCTAGGTGAACTGGATTATGAAGCCATCCCTGACGCAATGACTGCATCCCAGCGACGCCGCGTACGACCAGAAATTTTCCATGTTGTCAATGTAAAGCAGTATTATGCGCGCTAAGGAACGTTGTTTCCACTCCCTGTGTTTATTGTGCACATCCGTTTTATTTGTTTCTGTTCACCTTATTTGCTTTAAATCATTGGGTCGATGCTTTTTTTTAGAGGGGAGCAATGCCGCGAATCTTTGTACCCTATGTTCATTTTTCAACGCTGAAGGCACGCGGCTATATTGTTTTGTTTGTCATGCAAGACGCGAAGAGATTTATCTGGACTGATCGCATCCAGGTGCAGCAGATTCTACGTTGTTCCGGAATGTTCTAGTAACTTTGTACAACTTATCTCGAATGTTCGCTATCAGCTTTAAATCAAGCACGGCCGACACCGGCGGGCATTCCTATTCGACGACCGCCAGGCACGCTTCTTGCTACGCCGCCGCCGAGACATTCAGTTCTCTGCGAGCGCAAGTCAGCCTGAATAGAGTCTTGCTTTGAAGTCATTTCCGCTGTCTTTTCTGCTCTCCGGACAGAATTCACCGCTACGTGACCTATAGAGAAAACGTGTCGTGTTTTGAAGAAATGGTTTACAGCACTGGAACACTTTGCCTTCATAGAGGTTTTTCGTTCAATGCAAATGAAGTCGGAGTTTTTTATGACAGAATAATAATATTTGTTCGGTTTGAACATTCCGTTTAATCATGCACTGCATTTTACTGCAACATCACATGAGCAATCACCAAATGACTTCTCGCATCAGTGCCTCTATATGGTATATTTTGCACAAAATTAACCTAGCACTCTTGCGGTCCTCATGATGTAAGAAGAGCCGCTAGTAAATTCTGAATGCTGCATGTCCACTAGAAGGTCTAGCATTCTCGTTTTTTTTGACGGACAACTTATGCAAAGTCATTCACTTTCAAGAAGCACACAAAGGTGAACAAACAATGTGTTGAGCACTCACGTCCTTTGTTTACTGACAAAAAAATGGTTTTTGATGAAAGCAAATTCGGCAGGATCTGTCTCACACCTCAGTGTCCACCTGAACCGCGCCGTAAGGGGAGGGATAAAAGGAGAGATTTAGAGAAGAAAGGAAGAAAGGGGTGTCGTAGCGGAGTGCTCAAGAATGATTTCGGCAACCTCGGGATCTTTAACGTGCACTGACATCGCACAGCACACGGGCGATCGCCGAGGCCGGTTTCCAGCCCTGGCCCTGCGGCTCAGTAGCCGAGGGCCTTAAGAACTGAGCCACCGTTACGAGTATTACTGATGACTGGGTCAAAGCGCATAATTTACCCGGGTTCGAACCCGACCGTGGCGGCTGCGTTTTTATGGAGGAAAAACGCTAAGGCGCCCGTGTGCATTGCGATGTCAGTGCACGTTAAAGTTCCCCAGGTGGTCGAAATTATTCCGGAGCCCTCCACTACGGCACCTGTTTCTTCCTTTCTTCTTTCACTCCCTCCTTTAGCCCTTCTCTTACGGCGCGATTCAGGTGTCCAAAGATATATGAGACAGTACTGTGCCATTTACGTTCCCCAAAAACCGATTATTAAGCGAATAATTTATATTGGTGATACCGCTTATCAACTCGAAGCATGAATCTAACACAGAAATCTGTAAATTTCTTTCCACTTACGTATAAAAGCCATTTTCACAATGAGGGTTTGAAAGTAACAGAGTTAACAACAGACATTTTATAGTTATTTTCGTTCTTTTCTTTCGCACCACGCAAAGCAAGAAAGTAAACGGTACCCACATAATTTTTGCTGTCTGTCTCTCTGTTCTTGCCAGGAAGAAAGAAAATAAAAGCGCACAGGCCTGCTAACTGGCTCTAGCCGAGCCATAATCGCTACCACGTGCAGATAGTAAGAGAGTTGAAAGATGGGATAGAAAGACAGAATATTTAACACGCGCTAAAGACCAGGCCGATCCCGGAGGTAGTGCAATAAAGGGCCAACCGATGGCGGGAGTGGAGCATCCTTCAAACTCTCCGCCGCATTTGCAAAAATAAGTCCAATTGGACCCGTAACAGATATTCTACGGGGTCCGGACATTCGCCGCCGCATAATTTTTGCTCCAGTGAAATAAAGCAGACTAAACTAAACAAACTAAAGAAGTTTGCAAAAGTTGGCCATCGAGATTGTATTTAAAGGGAATATTTTCTGCGTGAAAACTTTTAAGATTCGGCCTGGCCGGTATTTTTAAGAGCTTCTGCGTTTTATTATACAGAACCATACGAAATGCATTTCTGTCTCTGGTGATTACCAGAATAAAACTTGTCACTGACCACATCAACAAGAAGAGACACTTCTTCTGGTTGCCTCTACAACTGGTGCTTCTCTGGAGCTTTCTTCGTTTTCTATGGACTTGAAGGTTGCCTGCTGTGACTTCGCTGCTTTCTACATTAATGCATCTTTAACACTAGACCACACCGCCTTCGACTTGTGAACAGCGGCAACTTGTTATCGCCCCATGTGTCCTCCCTGTCAATTCCTTTCGACTTCCCTTATTAGGCTGTCACAAGGTTCTGCTTCTATCACATCAGCGGCATAAATGTATAATCATTGCAAGAACGTCTGCATCCCAATTTTAGTCCTTTAGTGCAATTTTAGTTTAGTTCAGAAGACAGAAAATGCCGCCATCGACCTGAGAAGCCGCTTAAGATCAATTATAACTGACAATAAAGCGCAGTATTTCTCCGCGAAATCCGATAGGCATACAAGATTCAGAAGACGCCCAGAACGGTCTCGGCATGAATAGAATCTAAATAATGTCGCGGCAAATACGCAACCCTCACTTCTAACTGCACTGCAATAAATGGGGAGGTTCGAAGCAGAAACAACAGGAATTCACTACACTACGACATCCAACGTGGACATGGAAACAGAATGAATAGGCCAGAGAAGAAACTGACGTTGTCTCCTCCGAGGTACTTTCAAGATTCTCCTACCAGTGCGTCATGATGACAGCTGATGTAATATTTTTTTTTAATAGGCAAGGGTCTAGAAGAGAAAGGGTTTGCAAGAGAGCTATCTTGATGTCGCAAGTTTGGAGGGTTGCGCAATCCGTCACTGTTCCTTTTCTCTCTTGCTGGCACTGTTGTCCTCCGCTGTCGTATTTCGTTTTCCGTCTACCAACCTGAAGATAAATAGGTTCTCGCGATGCCGGAAGCGCTTTGCCAAGCTATGGTTCGGGATGAACACCTAATGTGTTGGAATGACCGTCTCAATTCATGACAAACATAATGCGAGCTTGCAAAATAGCTACCTTCTTATTAGAGTCCACAACAAAGATGAAAACCGGTGCTTCGCGCCATAGTTTTTCATTTTGCTGAAAATCCTTTTCAAATGCCCTAATTAATCAGAGTTAGCCATCGTCTTCTTCTCGCTTATTAGGTTCAAGCTTCGCAACTGAAGGCAAAACTTATAAACAGAGCAGAAAATAAATGTATTTTTTCGTGCATCGGCGAATTATGCTGTAAAATAATTTTGAGAAATCGGACAGAGCCTCCATGACACATTGAGCAACCTTTTGGGTGATATACATCAATGCCGCGATTTATGGGGCGAGCTCATAAGAAATGAACGATGTTCTTCACCCCTCGAACTGAAAAAAATGAGGTTGTAATTTCTCGCCCTCAGCTGTATGCAAATGACTATCCAATGCAGAGTTGTACGGAGAGCACAACTTCAAAATCGAATCGAATGCGAATAGCTTAAAAATAAATATTTACGCAAATATTCGCTACGTGTGAAGAATATTCGCAGCTAAAGGTAACATTGAAGCTTTGGCACCGGCGTTGTGGTTCGGCGCAGTGTCTCGGGGACTTATGGCGGCAACTGTTACAAGACTCAATAGTGGTCTCCGCTAGGGATACGCGGCATCGTCAGTACCTAGCGTTACAATGTTAGCTTTGACTTTCGCAGCTGGAGATGACAGTGCATAAATTACAGTACAATAATAACACAAAACGAAGCAACAAATGCCTCTCAAGGAACGCCCTTCTGCCAACGCCGTTGAGCTATGGTCATGACGTCGTGGCGTATCCCCTTTAACTTGTAGCCTATCATAACAAGGGCATGGCACAAGCAAAGAGATTCACCACGAAGAACCAAATTAACCGTGACATGCTGACAATCAGTCCAGGCAAACGCCAGCGACTGGAGGTCCTCCTTTAAAGGACATCTGGTGCTTCTTTATCTAGCAGGATAAATTCAGGAAGGAATAGGGAAATAACCCTTAAACCAATCCCTAGAGCCAATGGCCTCGACCGGCTGTCATGATGTACGGGTTAATCACATTTCACGGTGGCACCTGCCAGCACTTGTGATTTCACGCTATACTCACTAACAACTTCCTATGAGAATGCTGCAAAGGTTAAGCAGGAAAGGGAAGCAGGCTGGGCTGTCCTTGGTCCCTGTGCTGTTGAGGAGTGGGCTTCTCAGCACTAGCAAACCCGCTCTTTCTATCCAGCTTATCCCTTCCTCCCTCCGCACCACATGCCCGAACAAAGAAACTACTTGCCACAGCACGGGGACTAAAGACCGTCTCCTAATCTTTCCTCTCTAACCTCGGCTTCATTGCAACCCCGACGTCTTGAAATCCGGTCAGCGAGATTGGCTTGAAGGTCATCGTAGAGGGAAATTTGCCGTTGCCTTCTTGACTTGTATATGACTGTAGTTCTACGGTGTCTAGAGGGTAGAAGCATGTGCTTTGATTCAGTAATCAGAAGTCAGGCGTCCCGCCTGGCTAAGCCTTCTGTGTTGTCCGTGATGGAGGCCACGCAGGAGGATTATGAAGGTCACTACGCGAATAGACGGCGCCACGGCAATGATCTCTGTTTCTCGAACAATCCCATAGTGTCTGCAACCCGTCACAAACGGAGTGGGTGGTTTACTCAAAAATTTAAGAGATCATTCGAATTGATGCGAAAAATTTTCACTCGGAACTATTTGATTCCTTCAGTTATGCGAAGATGGGAACGTTCATTTCGGATTCGACTCTTCAAAAACTCGCTCTAGTCATCCCTCACGATTCGCTTTCATTCCCTTATTGTCTCGTTAAAAATCAAGAAAAGGTTACTAATCTTCCCGCTCGTTACATCCGTGCATTGCACAGCTTTCCGAAAAGCTTTAGATGTTGATATAGAACTTGGTAGTAATTCATAAACACCGATTGGATATGTAATGTGGACGGAGTGAAGATAACCGAGAACCGTGAGCAAAGCATGTAAAGGGGCGTTTAGAGCAAACATCGTTGAGTACTTGAAAATTCGCTGTTATTCAAGGAATGTGAGCCTCTGATCTGCAGCTCTGCTGCCTCGTGAAGATTAGCGAAATTTAATTATGGGATGTTTGGCAAGAGATTTCATGCAGGTACCCGCGACTCTGGCTCATTGCTTTTGACCTTCTGCTACTAATCCCTTCTGAAAACGTGAATCCGGGTGGCTGGTGCCCATATTTGATGAAGGTAGAATATAAAAAACGCCGCGTACATTAGGATGACAGAACTCATAAATAAACTTAGGAGGTCGAAAATAATCGAGAGCTCATTTCTAGTGCTTTACAGCGAGCCCGCATACGTATCTTCGGCATGTTCATCCCCCCAAACTAAATTTTCTGCTGTTGCCTTCTTTTGCGCATTAATAGAGCTGCACTTTAGCTGAAGCTTTTTATCCCAACATAAGTGACGCACTTTCACGCTGTAGTAGCAAAGAATGCGCAGATCTTCTGTAGTCGCCTCAGCATTTAGATCGCTGTTTCTTTGCTTATGAGTACTGCAGCACCACAACATCCTACGGTAAGCTGCTCCAGCTGATTGTCTTTTTTTAAGTTTCTTTCCCAGATATATCATTTGGTTGTACAGACAACCTATAAATAGCCACGTACAGCCGTCAATATGAAATCCATCATGGTGTAGTGTTCCTTTGTTTTTATTCTAGTGGGCAGTCATGAAATTCTTTGAGCGTCTGATATGCGTTGCTGTATGTTCAGATTTTCATGAAAACTACGCAACAACACATCCAACTTAAGAACAGCGGAATAGTAAACGCATTTCCGGCACAAAGCACAGTGGTTTCATTAGACTTTCACCAGTTTGTTTTTGTGCCGGCTTCAGATTCACCATACGACGGTTCGTATCAGACCAACGCTTTGTAGTACAAAAGTGTGCTCTTTCCTTCATTCACTTTGCTTAACTATCTCTTACCTTCTTTATCTTCGTTACACAGATACTAACGCTTGTTATCAGGCACCATTGCCCCCCGAGGAGAACAGCCGATGCGCTTGGCATACGTCGCTTGCCGGCAAGACAACACACACCGCGTCAGCCTCCTTTAGGCTGGCTAAGAAAATATTCTTAGCATTCGATGCTCATTTTCTCTTCCTGTTTATTTGTTTGCCGCCAACACGTTTGTGCGCAGCCAAGCAAAACACAGGAGCTCAGAGGCAAGATGTGGGATCAGCAGCACGATTCACGCCCTCCTTTCAGCACCGTACCTTTGTCATCTATAAATCACTCCATGAAGCGAACAGCCTTTGTCGCGCGTTTCTCTTAAGCTGCTAATTCCTTTCCTATTTTTGTCCTACATTTTCAACTCCTCTTATCTTTCTACTTTACTGCGGATCTCAACCTTTCATTAGCACTCATTTTTTTTTTCCGTCTGGTCACGACCTTTGTCGGTTTTTTTTTTACTACAACCAGACTTTTCCCTTTTTCAGGACGACTTTTGTATTCATCAGGGGCTCTCTATATAACGTCTCAATCACAGATTGTCGAGAATTGAATTTTCTTCGGTGCTTTTATGTAGCTAATTATTCGAGGATTAATTCTTTTGAGCTTGCATTGCACCGTTTAACTTGATAAAAGGTTTCCTCCGTTTATTTATCTCAGTTTCTTTAACGCATGAGTGATTAAGCTGCATTCCTTTTCGTTGTTGTTTTTCTTTATGGTCTGCATGCTTTGTTGTTTTTTGCTCTGTTAGCTCCGGAACACACCTCAGGATTTTTTTCGTATATTCTCTGGAGCTTCACAGAATTCCTTTCAAGACAATGACATTCCGGAGAGAATAAATATTTATTTTGAAGCAGGTAGAGAGCCCGCCCAGAAGGATACTTATCTGGCGCGTTACTGTCCACTGCGGAAAGAAGGAGAGGAAAAGAAAGAGTGTGTTGATGATTCAGTGTGCGAACAGAATAAAGACGCAAGTATACACAAGCTCAGCCGCATAAGTAAGCCCGAGGAATGTGCATCTGCTTGCTTAATGTGTGCATTATCCTGTTGCGTCCTCTAGGCGCCTCCACCGCACACGTTCTCTCATCTACCTTGAACGGAAAGAAGCAGTGAAAATTCATAAAGCATGAAGTCGATTAATAAGTCAAGTGAAGAAAAACCATCTCTCTTATTCAGCTTGGAAAAGAAGAACGTGTTAGAGAACAGTACCAGAGAACTGAACTTAACCAAGGAACGTGCAGGTCATTTAACTAGTTCTTCAAGCACGCCATCTTTCCATATTTTGACAAGGTAAGTTGGTGGGCGGGTTGGTAACGATATTTCATGACTGGAGCACAGCTAGCGGGACATAGAAGAAGGACACAGGCAGGTACGAAACAGAGCGCTGCCTTGTGTCTCTGCCTAGCTGTGTCCTTCTATGTCCCGTTCGTTGCGCTGTAGTCATGGAATTTGCATATTTGAAGCCGTGGGTACCTGGAATAAAAAACCAATGTGTCTTAGTACACCTGAAAGGTCACTAGCTCATGTCTTTACCACAAGCCCGGAAAACTTAACTGAAGAGCAGAGGTAGCCGCGACCTTAATGCGTGGCATATTATTCACCTCGAATTGTTTTGTGCGTGAGTGAGTGCAGGTTTCAAGGAGAAATATTGGCATAGTTAGCGAGCACAAGAGGTTTTTGTAAGGGCAATAAATGGATCATCTCTACGGCCAGAAGAAAGAAAGCACACAACTAAAGAACGACGCTGGTAGCCTCGCAAGAGAAAGAAACACGACAGCCGAGCATTCCGAATACGTAGACCGCAAAATAAACAATAAAAAAAACTACCTTACTAGCTTTTGAAACCTAAACCACTCAAAGGGTAGCCTTTCCATTGCTTATGTGCAAAGACTTTTCTCCGCTGTTCAGAGAAACGAAAAAGAAATAAAAAGGAGAAGTACCAGGAGTCATTTCCGCACAGCGCTTGGAAAACACCATCGTGACTACCAGCCCTAGAACTCGTCTACAACCTCCTTCATCGCTTCACTCTGCGTGCACTTCTTTCCCAAGCTTCCGCATGTTCTCAGCAACACAATTCAACTTAAAGCTGCAAAGCAAACTGTCCCGACACAACTGAAGCAGCATCCGAGCCGGCTGCGGAAAGTCGGAATTTTTAAAAATTAGGCAGGTTTCGTGGCAACAAGAGTCTCGCAATTTACAATCAGTTCTTCCCAACCACAGGCTGTTATGTCTAAATGTTTTTTTTTTCATGCTACCATCTGAATGCAAGCAATGAAACCTGCGTCTTACGTATTTCTTTGTGTAGCGGTTAAGGAGCGGCAGATATAGGCCACTTTTTATTGCTCTGCTGAGAGACAGTATAAACTCGCGCATATACTGCAGTGAAAGAAAACTGCGCATACCCTTAAGGCGTACTCATGCAGCTCCCCCTAACACGGTTCTAAAGCCACCATTTATATATCGCCGCAGTGGAAGCTGCCAATTTTTCCAAAGCCAATAAGCGTTTGATCCAGCCAGGATCTTTGGCGTCTGCCTACAGAGCGAGGTTACTGTTTTCCTGGACATTCTTCTGCTGATTTTTTTTTTGCAGTAAATATGTACTCTCCCGGACTTCAATTATAAAATGGCACAATTTCACAACCAGCAAACCGGCCACCAATCTTGGTTACTGCCGGAGGATAAGAACTAGCAACCGGACAGTAACTGAATAACGAGGACATAAATAACGGCCTTTGTCTCTCAGTTCGTAGGATTGGTACGGAGGCTGAAAATTTAGTCCCTAAAATCTGCACTGGGCTTTCTCACTCAGCAGGAAGTCTTTCTGCTCAACGAGCTTGGTCTGTAGAGAGAAGCTGTCGTGCTTACACCCAAAATACTAAAAAATCGTTTAGAGTGTAGCCTTTAGCACTCCTGAGATTCACATCTGTGCTATTGCCGGTATCCACAACACTCCCTGTAACTGTGAAATTAGTTTCATTCAGTTGTTCGCCGCAAGCTGAATTGCGTCACTGATTACTTCTTAGTATGTAACTTTTCCTCGTTGGCCATGCGAAATGATGCATTTCTAACGGAGTGTTTAGGACAGAATAGAAAGCCTGGAGATCGTCATGCACTATTTAAATGACAGTGGAGCCGACGAAACAACGCAGAGCTGCTTACATTCCGAGAGGAGGACATTCCTGCAGTAGCTTCATAAAACCGATATTTCAGTGAAATTAGCGGGAATTTGTTTTTTTCTTTTTTGTGGGCTTGTAGACGCCCCACTATTTTTTCACAGTTGAACCAAAACTGGGGAACAGACCTGCGTTGGATAAGGCGCTGAGGCACTGCGGGCTTTTACTCAATTTTTGCTGGACACTGTTCAGGTTTTTTCGCTTTAGTATTGAGGAAAAAAAGTCTTCGTGACTCGCAAACACCATTTCAGGCATGTTGTTATGATTTCTTTCAACGATCGCTTCATTTCGCCAGCGCACGATTAAGAATACAAGTCTAGTTTTATGCTCCAAAGAACAACGGTCGGTAACAAAGCTATATTCTTTAGTTGCCGCTAGCGCGTCTTGGATATTTTTGTCTGCGATAGAACGCCCTTCGTATATCATAGCTAAAGTGGGCCCTGCCTTGCTTGAAGCAGTTTAAACCTATCGGCTCTTAACACCGCTAATAACAGCAATGAGGCGTTGATCATGCCATACCTCACAGTTTAATTTGATGCATAGTATATTCTTCATGTATATAAAAATTCAATAAACAAGCACCGCCGTATACGCCTCGACTCATTGTAGGCAATGCAATCGATTTATAGCAAGCGACAGCAAGGCAGCATTATTAGGCTGTTTATGCTGCAAGCGGATATGGAGGTATTCATAGGAAGGCTACGTTATGTAACCGCCGTCGACATGTGGACACCCAGGTGAACATTTTTTCCCACTGTGAAATCAAAAATATTTATTCGCCTTTCGCACCTAATGCTTTCATTAGCTACTCCTCAGGTGATAGCGTCATCCATCATCTCTTTGCAAAGCTAAGCTGCACGTTTCCTTTGGATACTACAATGCATAATCAGGTAGTTTGTAGCGAATCCTGGCTTGCTGATTGCACAACGCTGTAATAAAGCTAGGATTGTTTATGTTAGCGCAACTTTCTGTGGCTCAATAAATGCATATTAATGAGGTGCCCAGGAGAGACCATATGACGAGCTTTATATTTTAATGCGTAATCTCCTCACTTCGCTTCTAGGAAGCAAACAGTGCCCGTAAGCTTGGTCTTCAGTAAAATTTAACTTTTCTTCGGCAACGCTTCGAGGAATCAATCAAGGCTAGGACTAACAGAGTGTAGAGAGCGGAAACAGGGAGTTTAGAGAGGTGCAAACCCATTCACAGCAGAAATTACGCATGTATTAAGACCGTTTCACTGCCGTGAGCCCCTAACGGCGTACAGCCTTCTTCGAGCGGCCATTCGCAAGCAGAGAGATGAGACCAAGAATGGGGTGAAACACCTGTTGTTGCTAGGGGCCGCAGTTTTGGCGTGATGTCACAGCTCATTCAACATGCATAACATAGAGGGAACGAAGGCAGTGAGGTTAGCGTGGCAGCTTCGGTGGAGTCACTGTCTTCAACATTTTTACACAGGGGCACCGCGTTCCGGGTGTTTATCCCGTTGTTGGCTTAGGAAGTATTGCCTGACCTCGCAGGATTCGCGAAGAACGCAGAGCTAGGCAATTCTTTCGACGCCGGTATAATCTCCCTGTGCACCAATGCCGGTGCTAGGCTCACCGTTTTCGCTTTCCGCGTCGCCCAGAACTCTTTACTTCTAACCTGTCGGCTATGGCATCAAAGTTCTATGCAGTGTGGATAGCGCCGCTGCTGACAGGCATTAGCATCCCCAAAAATTCTAGACAAAAAGAATTTTTGAACGCGAACCAGTTAATGAACGCAATTTTTTCATATATTGTAAGATCAATCAACCTATCCGCAGATTTCCACTCGGCAGGATAACATTTTTTTGCTCTCTACACTTTTGCTGTCGTCGAAAGTGTTCCCCATTGGTTTTTATGGCCGTCTTGACTGCTGGATGCGAGTGACAGAAACAATCTAAAACTAAACTTTTACTAGTCTCCGGAAGAATGAACCACTACCTTCGATATTTTCATAACGATATCTTGCAATATTTCGATATTCAAAATAGTTGTCCAAGAGTGGTGGACATTAATGCTTACCAGGCCATCCTTTTTCCATAAAACGTTTCCCTTCGGCGGTAGCTTCAGTGCTGACCTGCGTAAATGTATCAATCAGGGATCGCATATATATATATATATATATATATATATATATATATATATATATATATATATATATATATATATATATATATATATATATATATATATATATATATATATATATATATATATATATATAATATATATATATATATATATATATCATGTGCAGCCTATTGTAAACAGAAAGTATCGAATAGCTCGAGTCCATCTACAATGGCCGCAATTTGTTGACTAATTAGAACGTAGCAATAATGAGGGCCAGCTTGGAAACTGAGCTACAGACCAAGAACGGCACTGTACGGAGACCCACTTAGTTTGTATAGCTGAAAAAATACTTTTGTAATAGGACCTTTTTATGCTGTATTTTTAAAAAGTAAGACATCAAGTGCATTATAAGGCAAAGACATAATGCAGTAGCCCTACTACTTTTCATACGAGGAAAAAAGTCCTTACAACTCTTGGTATGACATTTTTTGCACCGGTCGAACTTTGCATGCAATGTCGGGACCACGTTTGCGTTCTCGCATTCTCCGCTGCCAACATATGAAACTTTCGCAAGTGGTCTAGGAACGAAAGCAGTGCATAGCTGACGACATGGAAATATTTTAGATTGTACCAGGCTCGTAAAGCTCGATAACAGTCCCCATCCGAGGACTTCTCGAGCAATAAATTCTGGGGAACAGAAATAAGATGGCCAACTACTTGCAAAATGTAAGTTAGATCTGCACCGGGAGAGGAATGAATCACCACCTCTATTTTCTGTAACGTTGGTGATCAATCGATCACACAGGATACAGACTACGTTAACCACTGCTGATGAGAGGGCACTATCCTACAGTCCGAGCGCGACGCTCTCGCCAAAATTACCTTCATATGCAAACCAAACAAACCCTACACCATATCAAACATCCACGCCATATCTCTCACATCATGCCTCGGGAAACTTCTCGAGAATGTTACCTTAAACAGACTCACTCAACCTACTCACGCCACAACCTATACCCGTACAGCATGGCAGGCTTCTGCCTGCGTCTCTCCGCCCAAGATGCAATACTTCAATTGACGCATGACATCTTGGACCTATCACCCCCACTCATACATAAGCCATCTTCGCCCTCGACTTATACAAGGCTTTCATCGCGTAGAACACCCAGCAATCATGGGGTCTCCCCCCCCCTCCCCCCCAATATAGGCGTCCGCATGGATGCCTACATGCAAGCCTTCCTCTCGGGACACACGGCCGAGGTTCATGAGGGCCCTAATGCGTCCCCTCCCTGCACCCTTAGAGGAGGTGGGCACTCCACAAGCTCCTGTACTCTCCCATTTCCTCTTCAGTGCCACACTAATTCCCCTAGCATGCGCTCTTCAAAGTATATGTGACCCTCTACGCACCCTCTAAGCGAATATCCTTCTATGGACAGCCCACGGTAGTAATGACGCATTGGATGAAACCTTGCAAACTGCTGTAAACATCACACTACAACACGCACAAACCATGGGTATTTCCTGTTCCCCGGAACAGTTTGAGCTACTTCTCATACGCCCCTCACCACGTATCCTTTCCACGGTCCTTGTCACGATTACTCTAGACGGAAGCCCTCTCCTAGAGGGTGACACACTCAAGATTCTGGACCTTCGCATTCAGAAAAATCGCGTAGAGGAATGTGAAAGCATGAAACTGTCCAGAACGCGTGTTTTTTCCACGATGCCAGAAGGCGTTCTATTTCTTTTTTATTTCAATTTTTATTTTTATTTTTGCGTACAGAGGCTATGTCGACGTCCGTGGCTGTTGTGACTTTGAAGTGTATATTTCGCGTTTAATTAATTAGGTAACTAAATTCATCAAACAATTTTTTTTTTCAAAAGCAAGGCCTCATGACGCACTAACAAAATAAGAGTTTTGCGAATTTATTTTAGCATAACGACGTAATTGTGCGGAGAAAGCTTTGCTGACATGAAACACGGTGCAATTGTGACGCCAAAGTGTAATTTTCGCGTTTAAATATTTAACTACGCATTCACAATTTTTTTCACTTATGGGTCGACACAATCGTGCGGAGAAGGGTTTACTGACGCGACATAGGCATCTAATGCTTTCGCATTAGTAACAGCCGGAACACTTACACTATCAGGAAACTCATGCGGACGACGAAAGCGCACGATGCGGACGACGGGCCTGGCCAAGTAGAAGATCGCCACTGACCGGGCCACCCAGGTGATAGACGAACTCGTAAACTTATACTGCTGGGGGGTCGTGCGGTGATCCAGGGTTCTTAGCGCTCCAATTCCCTTGGTCATTACAATTATTCTATCTCTCTCTCACGGGCAATTTTATGCACCGAATATTGATTTACGGCCTTCTGCCGCAGCCGAGCGTGACATGCACGGATTTATCTCTGTTCCTTGTTTAGTGCATACCGCTTGATTCGGTATAAATAATACCGAGACGCTGGGAAGAAACCATCGCAAGCCACATTTAGTTGGAATTACAAAACACACAGAGTAGTTCCAAGGATTCAGAGCTCAGAGACCAGATAGTAATGATGAACGGAGTTTCCTTATTTTTTCGAAACAGTGCATTCTACGAACTCTGAAGACAATATATGCAACCAAAGAAAATTGACGAGTAGAAATCACTCGACATACTGCGCACAACAGCCAACGCTCAGAAATGCCTCAAAGCAACATAGCAGACGGCGACAATTCGAACAAGATTTTATTTTTCATCTGTGAGAGCAAACGTATGTCTTGTAGCCGCATTCTCTGTGATGCTTCTTCCCCCAAAATGTCTATCATCTCAGAGGCGAAATACCCCGAACACACTAATACCCTAATAGTAGAAATCTTGCATAATAACCAAGACACGAGTGAGCGGTATCAGCGTACTAAGCGAAGCCTTCGCCTAAGCGAAGCCTTCCGTCCTGTGAGTACCATTTTATGTTTTCTTTGGCACAGATTTCAAAGTCAGAGGCCCTCCGCAGTATTCGTGCGAGTGCTTTGAATCATTCCCTTGGCAGGCTTCGGGATTGACCAGGAAACTTCAAAAATTTCACAGGTATTTAATAAATACCCGTGAATAAGACCTTAAAAGTTCACCATTTTCGAACATGCAGTGATCAGCAGAGACAAGACAGCTAAATGTGCTGAACAGGACTTTAGGTGCATCTCGTACCAGCTTTTACACTCTATCTTGAGGACCTGTTCTTTTCGAGTTAAATAAAATCCGGGGTCCTTTGCTTCGTGCAGTTGTCGGTGCCCATGACACCCGCCAGATGAACCCACTTCCCTCCCAAATCCAGCATTTATGCAGAAAGCCATCGTGTGGCGACGCCGACATCACTGCTTTTCTCGCCTACGCCACGCAACGCGCAGTCGCGGTCGCCGTCCGTAGTACCACAACTCCGAGAATGCATCGAGGCGGCGGTGGCGTAGCGCAACTGCTGGTGAAATCGGTCTAATGGCACACCTTACACAGCGCATCCGTTACGTGCTGTGCGAGGAGTGGCAGTGCCCTGTCTCTGGGAGATAGGACCCGACGAGGAGAAATAATTAAGTTGACCTCACTGTCACACCATGTGCATAGCTGCTTACGTAGCGTCATTTCAACTCTTGGGCGCCATTGTGGTTTAAGCATGCGAGAGACAAGATTTCGCTCGCTCCGACATGCTTGACCAGTACGTTCACTTCCCTTGCTTGTTCGTTGTCGCTAATGGCTCGTGGTCATGAGCACTGACTTTGCTTTTGTTCCCTTTAATACAAAGATACTTTCTCTTGACGCTCATATTCTTCGCTTGCACTGACCGATTTTTTCGTCAACAGAGCCAGGTTTCACGTCACATAGCTCTGCAACAGCGCGCTTGGTGTACAGCTGGCGCTTAATTGTCCGATAAGGGTGCAATGACCCCCATACTCTTCGCCGTTCAGTTGACGACACGGCTTGGCGTGTCGTCATTCAATGTGAAAACGAAACAATCTGCTCAAATATATGCAGATTAAATACAAAGTCTCGATATAAGGCCATCTTGAGAGGTCATTTTCAGCGCTTTGTCGTATTTTTAAATTCCTCTTCAACATCACCTTAAGAGTAGAAATATAATGCTTTAAAAACTTGCACATCCCATTCATTATCGTATCTAAGAGAGATGATGAGAGCTACTCCAATGCATTATGAACGTGCTGTAGACAATTTCTTTTCTACTACTTAATCATTAAGGCTACCGAACAATTCATAGCGATTTATGACAGCCGTTGTCCCTCTTTGCCACAATATAATTTATCTAAAATGTTATGTCTTTCCCTCGGATCGATAGCAGGTTGTAACCTTAATATTCACTGCTCCACTTGCAACGACTGCTATTCATTGCTAAACTAAACACGCCTCTTAAAGAAATATCAGGGCCGGCGCCCGCGCGAAATTTGGAGACCGCGGCGGCTGCGTTTTTATGGAGGAAAAACGCTAAGGCGCCCGTGTGGTGTGCGTTGTCAGTGCACGTTAAAGATCCCCAGGTGGTCGAAATTATACCGGAGCCCTCCACTACGGCACCTCTTTCTTCCTTTCTTTCACTCCCTCCTTTCCCCTTCCCTTACGGCGCGGTTCAGGTGTCCAACGATATATGAGACAGATACTGCGACATTTACTTTCCCCAAAAAACCAATTATTATTATTATTATTATTATTATTATTATCATCATCCGCGTAAAAATTAAAGCCTGTGTCAGCACTCCATCTCTCACACTGTTTCCTAAGGAAATCACATCACTTAACAGCATTTTCATTGACACGCGCTAAGCCGCACGGTTCTTGCTGTCGATGTTTAGAAACCTTTTTGTTGGCCCTTCCCGGATTTTGTTGACTTTTTTCCCGGTTTTGTACTTTCGTTGTTGCTCCTTCAACCTCCTCCCCCCCCCCCCCCCCCCCCCCCACCCCCTGGATCTCATTAGTGGCCGAGCGGAGCACGCGCCTTCCCTCTAGTCTTCGTATGATAAGTTGTGCCAGTCATGATTGCCTTTCTGTATCTTTGTTGTCATCGTCCAAAGCCTATATATTTCTGCCCGCCCTCTGAAATCAATAACGTCACTTGATAGTCAGCGCTCGTCCTGTCATCTTTCTTGTCTCCCATCCTTTGCGTTGTTTCTTAAGATGAGTTGTAATATCTTACTCTTTCCAGACGTTTTCGTAACCAGCATTCTATTACATACACGTCCGATGTCCCCGCCCTCCACAACAACCTTGCTGAAGCACAGCATCAGTGTAACGCCTGAAATGTATCCATTGAGCTTCTGAAACCTCACCGATTTCTTTACACGCTAACCCAAAGATTGATTTGCCAAACTAATACACTGGGCGTTTCACTGCAAAATAGTCATTCATAAGTGTTTAGGTGTTCATATTTCCCGTCATCTAACCTAATGTAAGCGTATAAACTCAATGCCTAAGCCTGCAAGCAGTGTTTTAAGCTTCATCAGTGTCAACACTGCTTTAGTGCTAAGCGCTTGCAAGCCAGTGGCCTCCACGACATTTGTTTGACCAGATATTGATTACCCCAACTCAATCAAGACCTCTTCCCGGCTAACCATATTGATTTAAAATTACCAGTCGAGAATCGCACCGGCGCAGCTTTCAGATGCTAGCTGTGTTTGGGATTTTGATTGAACCAATGCCATTGAAGACACATAGTCAGCCCATATTGCAGCCACCAGATTTATCATATCTAACCACTCTATATATAGAAGCCTACCTACGCTTAAATTTTGGTAGCGCTTATCTACACCTCCCTCTCGACCTCGAGCAGCTCGCTGCTGCTTATGTCAAAAGAGCTTTCGCACCCTTCCTGCAGGTCAGTTATTCAGTATATTGCATGGTGCTACCGCACTTTCTGCCATAGCCACCCAACCTCAGCTCTCTCCAAACAGCCCCTGCCGTTACATATTAGCAATCCTAATTCCTTAAAGTACACCCGTGAGATTTGTCTCCGAGGAAGAAAGTATCTGGGTGCAAATCATTCCTGATTATTGTAAATAAAGTCGATTGTTTTGACATTAAGCAAACATCCCTTTTGTAGCAAGACTTTCATTTGAGCTAGTAGGTTGTAGCTTGACATGGTTTACGCAAAAAGCGTACAGGCGCTAAAATACAAAGACAAGCACACTCAAGACAGGACAGGCGCCAACTTCCAACTAAGTTTATTCATGGAAAAAAACCGCCTAATAACCACACCAGCAGGCAAATATAGAAGCAAAACAAAAAACACACAGTGACAGAGCATAGGAACACGTGCCAAAAGGATCAAGCAATGATTAGAACTCTGATAATGACCCACTGAGAAACCTAATCTCTTCCTCTGAGAGCGAGACAGATGGCTTGCTTATGATTATATGACCCTTCTGCTTGATGTAATAAGCTTCTATGATTTCACGCTCTAATTTGTCTTTAGACCTTGCGATGAATTTGGTGTTTTCAAAACCTGGACGACACTTGCAGCTTTTGCAGTGAGTGGCCATGTGGCCATTTTTTATCGCAATCTTGTGCTGCCTCACTCTTTCATTATAGCATTGACCTGTCTAGCCAATATATTCCAGACCGCAGCTAAGAGGCACAGCATACAAATCCGAGCCACTGTTTGCACTACTGACATTGTGTGTGCTGTGCCTCTTAGCTGCGGTCTGGAATATATTGGCCAGACAGGTCAATGCTATAATGAAAGAGTGAGGCAGCACAAGATTGCAATAAAAAATGGTTCTGGGAGCCACATGGCCACTCACTGCAAAAGGTGCAAGTGTCGTCCAGGTTTTGAAAACACCAAATTCATCGCAAGGTCTAAAGACAAATTAGAGCGTGAAATAATAGAAGCTTATTACATCAAGCAGAGGGGTCATATCTGCATAAGCAAGCCATCTGTCTCGCTCTCAGAAGAAGAGATTAGGTTTCTCAGTGGGTCATTATCAGAGTTCTAACCATTGCTTGATCCTTTTGGCACGTGTTTCTATGCTCTGTCACTGCGTGTTTTTTGTTTTCCTTCTATCTTTGCCTGCTGGTGTGGTTATTAAGCGGTTTTTTTCCATGAATAAACTTAGTCGGAAGTTGGCGCCTGTCCTGTCTTGAGTGTGCTTGTCTTCGTCTTTTAGCGCCTGTACGCTTTTTGCGTAAACCATGTCATCCCTCTTGTAATTTCCTGCGTACAAACGCTTGAGTGACGGACAATAAATGTGTTTAAAATGATCGTTAGACGAATATGAAAGTGGATTACACGAAATATGAGCGCAGCTTTTGACACGCCACCTGCCGCCGCTGGCAGGTGGCATGTTAGGCTGCTTAGCCACCCTCCGTATTCTTGCCGTGGAAGTCACCTTCCGGATGTCTATTCATCCGCTCTCGCCCAGGCATGTGGCGTTTTGCTCTGCTAGTAACTACTACGGTTGCCAGGAGGCATGTTGCGCCGACGACGACGTCGAAGACTACGCCGCGGAATCCACGAACGGCCGCTTACGAGCTGCGCTCTAAAATAAAGATTAGGGCATTGCTTTATGAAAATAACATGGTTTTGTGATAAAGCTACCAGCATGCATTTGCATTCCCTGAATAAACACACGAGTGAGCATCCCTCAAGCGTATGTTATTTTTTACCATGCCAAGTTTGTGAGTGCAGGCGCCTTTCTCCAGGGCTAGCCACCCGCAATAAAGCGCTCTGCGCAAATGTACTGCGCAACACTCAGGAGACACAGCAGTACCCATTTCCTGGTCCACTCGCCTCCATACAAAATGGTAGAAACAGCAATGCAAACCCGGAACTCTGCTGTCCGGTCTAGGTGCTCGTAAACAAGTTCTTCAGAGGAGTGTAGCACATGCCCAAGCATAGGTAGAGGCGACAGGGGCCAGACGGTGGCGGGGGGAAGCACTGGCTGGTAATACAAAGGCCGACGTAAATAAACCTGGCATGTTTTGCTCTGGAAGCCAATACTGGAGCTCCCGTCAGTGTCTCTGACAAGCTCCGACGCAGGTGATCACCGCTCCGACGAAGGTGAATTCATGATAGACACACCGCAGACCACGCGGGAAGGCCAAGTTAGAAAGGCAGTAGCACACCTTATCCGCTCTAAGTGCGTACTTATGGTAACTGGTTGTGCCACTTCCGTGTTCCTCTATTAGCTATTAGCAGCATGACGCCATTAAAGAATGCAGTTTTATCTTGATTTTGCTTCTAAAACAGCGGGAAGAGGGCAGTGCGAAAATGATCGAGAAAGATTTCAAGCACTTCGGTTTCAATAACTGAAAACTTCTTCATTCGCGAACTTGCATTGGACAAGTTGTGGACTAAACAAATTATAATTCGTGCCACCTTTTCAGAATGTACTAATCAAGAATTATAGGTGAAAAGCGAGGAGGGGGGTGCACGTGTATATTACGCATCTATTTGCCACTGGCTGTAAAAGGGAGAGAGAGAGAAAAACTTTGTTGATGGAGAGGAAGTCGGGGCACGTCCCTGGGTCTCCGCACGACCCCACTGCACTCAGGTGTTTATGTCCCTAAGGTCCATAACACTGGCAGCCCGGCCGGTGGCAAGGCCGGGTCCTCCGAGCGCAGCAGGGTCTCCCAGTCCTCCCAGGTCTTGAGGTCCTCTAGGCCGCGTGAGGGAGGGTCCGCCGGGCAGAGGGAGAGGATGTGGAGGGAAGAGGCGAATGGTTCTGGGCACAAGGTGAAGGGCGCAGTATCAAAAGTTAGTACTACTGCTAAAGTTTCTGGAAAATAATAAGTTCGCAAATTCTGCGTACGTAATAATTAGGAGCCACAACTTCTCTGGAAGTACGCTGCGTTCAATATACCGGTGTCTCTATTTGTTAATGCTTTAGCCGTATGTCTGTGGGAGCAGCCGAAGACAATGCACAGGAGGGAAAACAGGCTATAAAGGCATGCTTAAATTTTTGACATACGACATTTTCCAACCACGAACAATGAGCTTCCGTCGTCTATGGCAAGAGAAATAATTGTGCAAAAGATTACCTGTTATATCCGCCATTTGTAATGCTCTTGAACTTACCTATCGTTGAATTGGCCGTAGTAGCGTAGCTTTAACGATAGCTTAGTGAGAGTGAACCGCTAAATGTTACGAATATTGCCATTTTGCAATTTCTCATTTCGTTTTAAACGCGGCACATTCCTATAGTCCAACTATATAGTAATGCTTACTCTGAAATGAGCACGCTGACACACATCAAAGCATCAAAGCAACGCTTGCGGCGAAGAACAAGTCAAAAGCTAATTAAGTCGATAACCTGTCCTTAGGTCACCGCTCCTTCGGCAAGTAATCTCAAGTCCTTGAAGGTATTGGTGAGTGCTACCAAAATACGAAAACGGACGAACACACAGGACAAGCGATGTTCGTCCGTTTCCGTATTTTCGTAACGCTCACCAATACCTTCAAGGATGCATTTCCACCTAGCCCCAGTTGTAGCTCTTTTAATCTCAAGTGTTAAGCTAATAAAATATTTAGGTACTTAACTTGGTCAGTGAAATAATTTCTTGGCTCAGCTGTCAATAATGGCTCCAGAAAAGGGAACAGGTTGCGATCTGTTGTTTTTCTTTAACGATACAAAAAGTGCACACGGTTATAAATTGGTTTCTGCATATAAATAAAGAAGAAACATGCGAAGTGTATGACAAGGAATGAAATTCGAACTGTTCGGGGGGCTGCATATATCTCCTCCAGAAGAGACAGGACACAGCAATAATACTGAACAGAGAGACAGGATAAAGGCGCAAAACACTGGCACGTCGCCTGTGCCATATAGAGGAATAATAATCGCGGCATCGTAAATACAAACTAACAATATGTGCCTGACTGGACTGCAACGCAACAATAATTTGTGGTAGTCTTGACCTTTCAAATAACTGATACGCCGTTTTGCTGCCTTAAAAGAACAATCATCTATGCTTCCTTAACCTATTTAGCGTCAGTGATCTATCCCTGGGCAGAGAAACACTCTCCGTATTTCTAAAGCTCAGAAATGCCAAATTGGAGGGAAGTGAGAAGTGATGATACGGCAGCCGAATCTGCGCGCTTTAAACATGCAATATATTTATAGATGTAATAGAAAACAATCAAATATTAGCAGCTTCTTATAATACTGCGGCACGCGTCAACACAACTGCTCCGAATTTTACACGCATGTTTTCATCCCTCACCATAGCTTGATCAAAAATGACTCTTAGTGTCGTCTCTCCTACTCATCCGTCTTGTCATCGCTGCGCAACCAAGGTTCAAGGTTCAAGGTTCGTTTATTGCATGTATTTATTGATTTGCAGTCGGAGCATGTTCGCTTCCTTCAGTTACCATTGCTGGCGAAGTATATAACGCTTCGCTTAAAGAGCCGTCCACGGTCTGCAATACTTATCCATCACGGTCGACGTTATCAAAATAGAAAAAAAAAACCAATTGTTATCACACCGGGCCTGAGCATTTTCGAATAAATGAGGTGAGAAGAGTATTCACCCAGCGTACTACAGTGGCAGCGCCTTGAACGGCGATGTCCACGTTCATCCAGAGGCTTGCGCGCTGACCACTCTCGGCTGTTTTGCATAAGCCTCCTAGTGCTAAAGCCAACGGTTGTCTGTGATCCTGCAATTTACCTTTTCTTTGCAAATTGTCATGTGTGCGCCTGTTTGGTTTCGATTCTGAACTCTATATATGTGACCGTTACGGAAATAAAAGCAGTCAATAGTCCAGCCTCATGTTGTGTTCCTGTTCTGTGTCGCCGTCCTTTGGGCTGTTTTTCTCTCTGCCAACTGCAGTCAGTGTTGCCAGGTTTTAAGGCACTAAGAGCAATTGATGTTCTGAGCTGAGAGCGCGCATATAGGGAACAAGATATGAGAAAGTAAACATATTCAATTCACGTTAGAATTCAGCGAAAATTCTTCTGCAGCGTAATAAAGAGGAGCTAACTAGAACAGAGGAGGTAACTATTAGTGAAAAACTTCTGCAAAACAAGAGGTGTCACGAGTCCTGCGACTAGAGTTATTGTGACTAACAGCGACCGAATTAACAGTGGTTTAATCTCCACTTTTATGCGGTACTTAAAGCAATACAGTCGACCGGTCTGACCGCGTGATCTTGCAGGTGCTGTAACAAATCTCTGATTCGCTGGATTCAATTAAGATTTGAACAGAGCGTGGTTATTAGAAAACTGCCTTCGATTGTATCGCCTATTTGATCCTTCACAAACACTTAGAAGCTAGCGACAGTTGATAAAAAAGCGGTCCTGTGGAGCCTAGACAAGTTGATACTTCTTATGTGTACGGTGGATTACTGATGCTCGTACACCTTCAGCCCTCCCAACTTTTTAAACGTTTTGAAGACGAGTGTAATATTAATAAATGAAGGCACAGCGTTTCTTCTTGGACAGAACGTTGGAAAGAATTGCGGAGCATGTCATGATAGCGTTTTCTCTTCCAGCGACTTGTAAACAGAATGATCACCGAAGATCCTAGAAAACTTCGCCGGCTACCATTCAAATGCGACAGCCGCAGACAGAAAAAAATGGTAGCCCACGTTCGAAAAATTCACATAAACAATTACGAGCTGAAAACGTCAACATGTATTTAGCAGGACCGAAGTCTGGCACCCAGTGATGCAGCTTGTGATGGGAAGGCGGCCGTAATGAGAATTTGAAAAACTTATTTCAGTCGGACGAGAATTTTCATACTTGCATATTAGGGTACAGAAGTTAAAAAAAACTATTTGAAATAATATTGAGAGATATAGAAAAATGCGCTGGTAATTTAAAGCACAGGAGCTTTAAGACCATAACGCTTGAACAATATTGTAACAGCCGCACGTCTGTACTGCAGAGTTCCTAAAGTAGAGAGAACGCGCTGGCGCCGCTGAGGTTCTGTGCGCTTCCAGTTGTACAGTGTAAAGCAATAAATATAAATCACCAGATCATTCTCGTGAATTATGTTTTCGCATTGTGGATGAAAAATGCATATTTCGAGAGGGAGAAAAGTATTCACAGCTGTTTTTTCTTGATATGGAAATGATTACAAAGCAACGGTGAGTTGCAAACGTACAAGGCGTCTCTAGTGCACAGTGGATTCTCGAAGCACTGTTTTTAATAAAATGGGAGAAGAAAGTCGAAATGGTTAAACCAGGCCAGAAGTTAGTTATTATGTGTGGTTTATGACTACGTTGTTTCGCGACACGTCGTTATTATGGCATCCACATTAGAAAATGGCACAATAATAGTCGCCGAAAGGTATTTCCTCATGGCACACGCATTTTAAGCTCTCTAATGCGCAGTGCCTTCAGTCTGCAAAAAGAAAATAACTGCCAAATTTCGCACGCAGTTGTTTTCATAATCAGTGTTTTTTTATTTTTTCCATTGCACAGCTGCGCAATCGATACGAGAGCCAGCGACGGCCATTATTCGCTGCCTGACGTAAGAGCCCTCGTCGCCAAATAGCAAACAATCAAAAGGATCGATCAGGAAATATAACTATTCCAAAATGCGGCTCCTCGGCGGTTTCAATGATAGCCGAGACCTACCTAACAGCGCAGTCACCTCCAAGTTGCAGGATGCAGGGGAAAAAGAAACCCTGCACTCACTCACGCGTCACCCTAAGGAGACGCCGAACACTGTAAAAAGAACGGAGAAGAAAAAGCGTCTCCCGAGCCACAAACAATCGTTGTAGACTTGCTTTTTGGCCGGATTCTTTCAGGAGAGAACAGAGGCAAATGCATGGCTCAGCAGTCGCCTCCAAACAAGCAAGAGGCTTCGTCAGCTTCTTTCCTTTGATCCAGGGCCGATCGCCCACCTCACACCCGAGCTTTCTCGCTTAAATAACGCCGCCCAGAAACAGCTGCCTTGCTCGGCTCGTAATGCGGTTCATACAGGTCTCTCGGTCTTCGCCGCGGTGACATCTCCAAGACTCGAGAGGCGAACGAAGACGCCGTCCCACTCCGGGGCTCCCGGAGAGGTTCTTCTTTTCTTGCCTCTTGCTCCGTCTAAAGGGCACCTACCCCTGCGGCACCTCCATTAGGACTGAGATTCGCGCCGGGAGAGCAGTGCTTAGTGTCATGGAGAGGTATAGCTCCGCTGCGCGATTTCATTGCCCGTTCTTGTTCCTCTCCTTAGTTTGGTAGACACTGGCCCAGCGCTCTTTCCGAATGTTTTCTCCAGAGTGATGTGCCGTAGGGCTATACTCGATCTTGTTTGGCTTTTGTTGCCATTTTCGTTTACTACGAAATTTGTTTTCTGGACAATTGTTTATGTCACAGTGCCATCCATGCAAGAGTGGCTGCGGTATACATGCGATGCATTCGAACTCTTAAAGAAACACAAAGAAGAAAACAAAAACAACGGAATTGTATATTATGTACAAAGGTTCAAGCCAAAAAAAGCTCTTTTTTCAAAACCAACCGTGGAAAATAAGCATTAAGGACGACTTTTCGGAACAAATATGGAATTCTGAAAAAAGTATGTGATTTCACACGAACCCGATAGTACGCAAGGCGCATGGGAATCTCAATATTTCCTAGAAAACAATGTAAAAATATTTCCTACACGAATAATGAAGGCATTCAGTGTTCGTGATGGTGCTTAGCGAGCTTGAATGGGAGGTTTTTTTATATCATGTTAACAAATGCTGTAGGTCGCACTTCAGTGTCCTATTCAGATGTGGTTGGAAATCGTCAAAGAGAAGAATTTTTGATCGAAATGTAGTAAATAAACATTTTTAATAAAATAGAATTAATATATGTGAAAGTTAAGGACAACGCGGTAATGAAAGCGGTTTTTTATATGAGTTTAATAAATATAACAAAACAAAGCGCAGATACGTATCTTTTTATGCTTATTTCAGTACTGCAATTTCATTGAGGCTACCTGTTAAAGCTGCTGAGTAGTTGCACTTAATAACCTCGTAAACATTCCTAGACATTCCATAATTAAGAGAGAATGGACATGTATTTCACGTGAGAGTATTGACAAAGCCCATTTTTGTGCAATAAATTTTGTTAACAAATTAACTCTCAAAACCTAATACGAGTGAAGAAAAAATTAGGGCGAGAATTATTGCATTCCTCAACGTCTCAGCTTTTTTGTGCGCCAAAAAAAAGAGACTCATTCTATTGCATTTTATTACGAAAAATTGTACCGGTGATTGATAGTAGTCGAAGAAGTTAAAGATCAGGGAATCAACCTTTGAGTTTTCTTCTTTTGCTAGATTTTCATCTCGATAACGCCTTTATTTCAGTAAGAGAAATGCGCCCTTGCAATCAGCATAAGTCCTGGTCTCTCCTCATGTTGGTACTAAGACGATGGTGGTCCATCCATTTATCAAGGACGGACGGACGGACGGACGGACGGACGGACGGACGGACGGATGGATGGATGGACGGATGGATGGATGGATGGATGGATGGATGGATGGATGGATGGATGGATGGATGGATGGATGGATGGACGGATGGACGGATGGACGGATGGACGGATGGACGGACGGACGGACGGACGGACGGACGGACGGACGGGCGGACGGACGGATGAACGGACGGACGGACGAATGCGAAATAGGAGCGCCCCCTTTTAAACGGGGTGGTGGAAGCTGTAACCATGCTCGGCTATTTTTGTAATTTTATAACGGTGCTATATATCCGTCTCTAAATTCGCCATTTTCTAGAAATGCATTTTTAATCCTCCACTTCTAACCTTATGCTACCTCTCTACTTTTGAGCCCCCAATCTTCTAAATCGCTTTCTGCTAACTTCCACCGCAGATTCATGCACATCAGCATTGTTATCTCCTAACCCTAGGGCCTTAGGGAGGGTGACTGTCATTGTATCGACACCAGGATAGATACCGTCATATTCGAGCACAAGATTTTCAATTGTGTCTACAGATTTACCACAGACTGCACATGCGTAATCTTCTTGGTTAAATTTGTTTCGGAGCTGCGCGTTCTAAGACACGCTGACCTAGCTGCAAAGAGAACCGCACTGCCTCTAGAGTTATCATAAAACGCTGCCTTTGTGATCTGCCTTTTCTAGTTAGAAATAGTTCTACACTCTTCTTCTTTTCTATTGAGTTATCCAGTTTTTACCTTCTGCGTTTTTGAGCTGTCATCTAAAGCTATTTATTATTCTCCCTTGTGTCCTGCATACTTAATGATTAGTTTCCTAGTCGTTTCCTACCATTTTGGATTAAGGCTATTTCTGTATAAGTATTTAAATACATTAGCTGCCCATTTTCTATCGTGTAATGTGCGAAGCGTTCTTCACATAATATTTATTCTGGGCTTCCAGGTGACTCGAACAATACACAGCCCTTAAATCGTTTTCAATGCCCCTGGCGACGTATGACGAGTATTCTGAACTTAAAGTACCACACATAATTACCGACCTGGCGCCGGCATTTTAACAACGCTGATTTGGGAAAGCTTGCTTAAGCGAAGTATCGAAGGCTGTCATCTATGGTTACGTGCACAAAACGTTGAACAGCCCTAAAAAAAACTCTATCGATTGATAATAAGCTGGCTACCTCAGGCAGAAGTGCACTTTATTCAGTTAAGGTTGAGGAACGAAAAACTAATGCCTTCATTCTTCTCTGAGCTTTGCACGACAGTTGATTAATGTTGTACCCGTGTTCTGCCTGTTTCCGTATTATTTGTGGAGGCGCTAAATTGCACTTTTATATTTTGCCCTCTATGCACGGTAGTTGTTGTAAGCGCTGAATTTTTAATGCGCCTCTGCCTAAGGACAGACTTGAGATGTAGCAGAAATATTTTGTCAAAAGAAAAATAAATGATACTCGTGTTATTATTACTTACGTCTTCGCGGAGCAAACGTGTCCACTTTTCAACAGCAAACCTTTATAAACCTCGCTGTGATTATAGTTTCGTATGAAGCGAAACGCATGTCGTTTATGATGTCCTTGCTCTAGGATATCATCAGGTGTTATAACGGCGCTGTTCATAGTCTACGCGTGGCTTCGGCACGTTAAACTACCTACGTATCTTTTTCGATCACTCTTCTTTAACGATAAACGGCACCAGGCGTGTACGAAATGAATAAGTTTCTTATAATCCACAGGAGAGGTGAGAAGGGGCGTTTACGTGCACTCAAAGCTAAAACCAACCGCAGAGATCCGCAGATGGGCATAAAATCGCTTGTCCTACAGCATTGCCTTATGAGAATTGACGTAAGTTTATCCCATCAAAACGGGATTATTTATGCCCACCCAAGGAGATTTTTTTTCGCGCGCAATGAAAACATTTATCAGTTCCTACAAGAAATTAGCACGTGGTGCTGAGGGAACGTTTTTCATGCAAACAGGGAGGTTTTAAAGATTTCTTGCAGCAAATTAATTTTACTGGTATTTAGGCCTTATTGAGAAAACTGATGGAATTTTTCTGCCTTCTTCGGAAGGTGTACTTTTAGGTCCCCTATTCTTATTGAAGTTTTTCTCGAACCTGCTGCAGTCTGGAAGCCATTGAGCAAGACAAGAAGTGATACCGAGCAAAAATTTTATTACAGCGCGCATGATGAATTGGACAGCAACTACTGTACCGATTAAAGTAACGTATTTCCCGAGCTCAGGGGAAAGTGAGGAATAATAAACCAGTGCGATGTCAGCTGAGGCATCAGACGACATAATCCAGAAAGGTAGGTTCGCACAGGACGAAGCACTGCCTGCTACAGTGAGGGCGATGCGGCGACGACGAGCCAGGTATTATCCATGAGGAGGTAGTAGGTAGCGACAGCACCTTTGAGGCATTCGCAGCGCCGGGGCTGATGGAAACGTCTGCATAGACTGCCCCTGCCGGCACGCACAGCACTCTCCTACCACACCACCACAGCGGCTGCACCTGCATGAATGCAAGCACAACAAGCACCTACCGCCGCCGTCCGCCACTACCAAGACGCTGTTAGGAAGCACGGCAATCCATGGAATGAGCACATCGATGTTCGCGCGAAACGCTGCAGGGCACACACACCAAACGGCCGTTCGCATCACCAATCTGCACGGCAGGACGAGCAATGTAGGTTTGAGAGTAGCGGGCACATAGAGGCGCTGGTGTAAGGCCAAGATCGCAGGTGCCGCCATCCGCCCGCCGGCTGGAAGAAGACAGACCCTTGGGAACAAATGCCGCTCTTCCTGGTGTGCGGCGAACGATGGTTAGAACGAGAATATACCTTGCGGTACCAGTCTAGCAAACATGCTTCCGAAAGGCAGGCAACTCACATCGAATCACGCAAAGGCTTCCTTACAATTTAATCAAATCGCGCTGTCAATGCATGCCGAGCAGCGACGTTGCCGCTAGCTTCGCAAGCAATACGCGTATAGTAGTTCGTATGAAACCTATCAGACCTGTTCCGTGAATACAAAATACGGCGCTTGACGCAAGCACGGGAATCTACCGGTTTCATTATCATTTATACACACTGAAAACACAAAAAGTACAGTCGAATAATAGCGAACAAACGGCTGCTGCTGCCGGAGCGAGCAGCCATGCCTACAGTCATACTGGCCTCGCTGACACGATAGAGAGCAAGCTGCGGCCGCGGCGCAGCTCTCCGTACTGTTCGCAGATTTTGCAAAGTTGTGGCCGCTATTATCAAAATTCACTTGCACAGCATATCTGAGGTCTGTATCTTGTCTGACATTGTTGGAAGTTGCAGGTTTCATAATAGAAGGAAGATTTGAAGAAGACAGCCGCCGTCGTTGTTTTCCCGTGCCAACCGATAAGCGAAGTGTCCGCCGCTTTCTGGGTCTATACGCCTATTATCAGCGTTTTGAGCAGAATTTCTCCCAGATCGCTGAGCCCCTCACCCGCCTTACGAACGATGCCGAACCGTCTTCTGGCACCAGAAGCAACAACAGGCCTTCAAATTTGTCTCCAAAGTAGGCCATACTTGCACATTTCGACGAGTTCGCCGACGCTGCGCGCCGACGCCAGCATTATCGACCTCGGTCCGATTCCTGTGCAGTGGCAGAAGGGTCTAGAACCCGTAATTGCATACGCAAGCCGAAACTTGCCTCAATTCGAGGTCAACTATTTCACAACCAATAAATAGTGCCTAGCAATTGGGTGGTCAGTGACCGAATTTTACCCGTGTTTATATGGCCGCCCTTTTCGAATCGTCAGTGACCACCACTCTTTGTGTTGGCTCGCGAACCTGAAAGATCCCTCGGGACGGCTTGCGCGCTAAAGAATTCGCTGCCACCACTGCCTATAAGTCCAGAAGGGAGCACAGTGATGCCGACTGTCAGTCTCGGGCTCCTATCGCGGACAACTGAGATGAGCCTGACGAGGAATATGTCTTTCTCGGCGCAATCTCCCATGTCCCCTCTAACTCAACACCAACGACAAGACAGTGAACTACGGATCCTCACTGAGTATCGTGAAGGAAGCGCTCAGTCTTCAGCGAGTCTTTTCGCGCGGACTGTCGTTGTTATCTTAACGCGACGGCGTTCTGTATAAGAGAAACTACAGCCCGACGGAACCTATCAGCTCGTACCCACGGCCTTTCTTGCCAAAGTCCTACATGCGTGCCATGATGACCCATCTTCTGGTCACCTCGGTTTTTACAGGGTGTTGGCACATATACGCCGGAAGTACTACCAAGTTAGTTAAAAGGAGTGTCAGAAGTAGCAGTTTGTGAGTGCGCGTTAAGGAATCAGGTAGATCTTAGCGCCAAGAGACAGGTTGAAAGGGTTAAGGTGAGTTGGTACCCGCACGCGGTGATGTAGCGTTACGTCCGAAATTGCCCCGGGTGCCAATATCACGAGACACCGCCGACTAAGTCAGCTCGACTACTGTAGCCTATTGATCCACCACATCTCCCCTTCCACCAAGTCAGCACGGAATTACTCGGCCCATGGCAACTAGTCGGCGATTGACATCACGTTCTTTCGAAGAGATCCGATAAGGTGGTTGACATAACTCTCGCAGGTTTACGTCTACTATAATGCGGTGCTTTGTGGGCCGTGTCTCTGACCTTGGAGGTCGAGCCAAAAGACTCGCGGAAAGATTCAATAATGCTCTCGGTGGAAGGTAAGCTGAGGCCAATTTACTGTGCGATGTCAGTGCACGTTAAAAAATACGAAGTGATCAAAACTCTCCGTAACCCTCCATTTCTGCGTCCCTCCTAGCGAAGTTGAACCCCATAACACCAACCCAAGTTAGTTAAAAGGGCTGTCACATGTAGCAGTTTGTTAGTGCGCGTTAAGGAATCAGCTAGAGCTTAGCGTAAAGAGACAGATTGAAAGTTTTAACACGAGTTGGTACCAGCACGCGGTGATAGTGGCTTCGGCCGAGAAAAACTTACAAAAGCAGCCGCATAATAAAATATCCAACTGAGAAGGACAATTGAGTTTAATACGTAACCACGTTTCCGGTGGTTTAAAGAAAGTTGCATGCAGGTATTATGTTCCCCTGCTGCTTACCGCGTTTCGGAAGTTAATAAGCCTCTTACAAATAATGAATAAGGAGACCAAACAAAAATGACTCATGGAATAATATCGCGGAGAAAAGTTGGCCGATTGTAATTCAATTATCATTTACAATATTTCTTCTTCTTGCGGCATGAGTTACAGTGGCTAATCTGGCAGGTGTCTCCATGCTAGACGGGGGAGCATCGCAACAACCTTGACCAGATCACAAAGCCTGGCCACTTCGCCAACCATTGCAGAAAGCAGAGTCGAGCAACTGGTTTTTATGAAACCGCAATCGTTGCTAGTGCAGCTCAATCATTGGAGCACCAATATAGTGCCTAGAATATATTGGGCACTGTAGCAGCAGTAACACAAGCCGAAAAGCTCTCCTCATAATTTAATGACATCAAGGCACCTTTGGGTTGCTTTCATAAAATGTAATGGAAAAAATAAATCACTTTTATGGTACGTTATAGATTAAGACAGACCTCAATGCAGTATGTACTCGTATAGGAAAACTGACGCTTCCTACAAAGTAGTCATGCTAATTCGTCGCCAACTGCAGTCAGGCAGGAATCAATAGCAGTTCGAAACTGTACAACTCTGCATGCACGTGGGGAAGAAACAGATGCGCTGAAAGAAACTAATTTCTCACTATTTTAATTACAATTGTGTAATACAATTCTATTACAAGTACAAATACAAACCCCAAGAATTCATACAGGCTTGTATAGCAAGCCTCCGTAGACATGAGCGTCCAGCACAACAGTCGGTGTTTTATTCCTATGTGACAACCAAATTTTTCTCAAGACGTTTCTGTGTCCTTAGCGCAATGTAACTTAGTGCGCAAATATAAAATGACCGAGTACAATGAAAAGCCCAGTCATTTATTTCTGGTCAAATAAAACGATTAGCCATGGTTGAGATGAAAACGATAGGCTTACCCACATGGACCGTTTTCTTTCATTTTTAGGCTTATCAACGTACGAAGACAGGTAAAGAGAAAGAAGGAAGGCAGGGATGTTAACCAGCAGGGTTTCCTGGTTGGCTACCATGTACTGGAAAGGAGGGATGAGGGTATTGAAAAGAGAAATGAATAATGGGTGAGGGGCACAGTCAAAGTTTGTCATTAAAACCAGTCGCTCTAACGAATGATGTAGTAGACCGTGAGAGCAGTCGACTGCTGCAGCCGCGGTCCGAGGATCTTAACCTGTGTTAGAGGGCGATAATCGTGAGGGTTCCGGGCGCAACACAGCGCGGTCTCTATCGTAAAAGACTGTCGCAAAAGGGTGTCTATATCGCAAAAGGCCAGTCATTCTTGAGGAGTTTATTGGCTGCTGTAATCAATTGCAGCCCGAAGGGCCGCAGTTCAGCTGAGCCACAAGAACCGGATATAGCCCATCCAGTACTTGCAATGCGCTGTGTGCTGCTGGTGTGCGCAGGCTAGAAAGCACAGCACGCATGACATTCATGAAGGACGTGGGCATTTCAATTACGTGTACATTTTGGCCACAGTCCAGCTTGTGGCTTTTATCACACATAATACCAAGATAAGGGCAGCTCAAGAAGAAACACAGGTTTTTGCCCGGAAATAAAAAGTAATCTTTCTGGCATCTTGAAGTGACCGCACTTAAGATTTTTGTAACTTAAGATGTTTGAAAACGCCAGCATCGCTTCGCATGGTCACATGGATGGACTAGTGAGGGATGTTCAGTCTAACGCGATTTTAATGTGCTCCTTTCAGTCATAACCCACTCGTATCAAACTGCTCTAACGTGGATTATTTTCCCAAGAAAGCCGCAACTAAAGTTTGGACGGGACATCAAAGCTCAGCCTTAAGTATGGCACCTAAGTACCTAAGTATGGCACGATAGCGTAATGGGCTAATTCCCATATGTGCAGAAGGTGATTGTCGTTTACACGCACAGATCCCTGTCAGTCTTCATACCCCTCCTGCCACATTGGTGCAGCGGTTAATCGATAAGCCACTGTCCTGCGATGGCAGGTGCTCCCAGCTTTGGACGTTGTGCGGTCCGGGTTGTTCTTCCCGAGCGACCATTCATTATTCAACGACCACCTGCCACGGTGCGCACATTTCTGATCATCCGGTGGGCAGGTTGCCATGACGCCGCAAGGTCACGTGACATAGGAGGCCCACTTGCCTTCTAGGTTGAGCTCTGGATTATATCTGCTCGAGCCATGAGCGTGATTTTTCGCTCACAACGCCGACACCGACAACGGCGGCACCAGCATTTCTGGTGAACGGGACGGTGATACATAGGTTGGCTAGAGAAAGATGTCTCAAATTTGCATCGTCATGCTTAGTGCGGAGTGGCTGTCACGCCAGAAAGAAATCATTGGTCTTTTTCAGCCGGCACGAATGTGATAACCTTCAAATCTCGCCCGTATAAACGAAATGGCGACGGGCGGCAAAGTCCAATTTGTGAAAGTGTGTGCTATTGATGAAATTATAAAGTTTCTTCACTGGACTGCCGAGGCAGATCACTCAGAAATCTCTGTTCATGATTTGTAGCTAGTGTTTGCCCTCTCAAACACTTGACCTAAATTAGAGAAAACCTAGCGCCAAAACCTTGCAAACCACAAGGACGAACGACGACGAGACACAAGCGCTTGTCCTTGTGGTTTGCATGGTTCTTGCGCTAGGTTTTCTCTAATTCAAGTGTGCACCAACTAGCCCAAAAAGAGGTATTAAACACTTGACCCTCTCGTTGTTTACATAAATAGTCGCCTGATGGGAAGTCAAGTTTTAGTGTTTTATCACTGTAATATTGTGCGCTCACTCATGCAACTTATCTCTAAAGAATAAAAAAAAAATCAACAAATACTGATGCCTGAGGAGCGTTAAGTGCTCTGGTCTAAAAAAAAAACTGGTTCTGTGCTTTATTTTTGTTGTTTGTCAAATAAAATTTGACAGCTTACTTGGACGTCTGCATCAAAAAGCACTTGCCTCAACATGTTTCTCCAGCGTTTATTGTTTGAACCTAGCGTATGAAAATGCGCAAGTCTGAGTTCCTTCCGAACATTGCAGTGCTGTATATTATACGACATCTCCATCATTCCTGCCCACACAACCGAAAGATCCCTTTGAAGATTTCTGCTCGAACCCAGTACTTTTCTAGAATTTCTAAGAAAGCTAACCGAACCAGTGAACTCCTCTTACCAACTCAAAGCTCATGTACTATTTCCGTAAATTGCAGAGCCACGGAGGAAAAACGCTAAGGCGCCCGTGTGCTGTGCGATGTCAGTGCACGGTAAAGATCCCCAGGTGATCGAAATTATTCCGGAGCCCTCCACTACGGCACCTCTTCTTCCTTTCTTCTTTCACTCCCTCCTTTATACGTTCCCTTACGGCACGGTTCAGGTGTCCAACGATATATGAGACAGATACTGCGCCATTTCCTTTCCTCCAAAACCAATTGTTATTCTTATCAGAGCCACTGTGCAAACGCCTGGGCATTGTTTCTTCGTCGGTGGGCAAAAGGACCCTTTCTGTTACATGTAAAGAGCATTCTTCTACTTGCTTTTTCCCCCTAACACATTTCTTTCGAGCAATGCGCAACAAAAAAATAGACGAAGTCACACGCATGTCGGGAGGCCGATCACTGTAGCCGGTGAGCCCGCAAGCCGGCGCTGACAGGAATGCGAGTCCCTCAACGAGATGAAGGCTGCCGGGGAAGCAAGATAAAAAGGTGTAAAAAAAAAGAAGTGGGAACGCGTAAAGCTAGCAGAATCGATATGGGGAGAATGGAAAACTCCGTGAAAGGCTGCCTCGCAGAATGCGACAGAAAGAGCGCGCTTCCTTATTTTGATACAGGCAAACTGCTCTTTGACGCTCGGCGAACGATGCAGTTGGAACGCCGCGCGGATCTCCTGCAATAGCCCCGCTCAGTGATTTGGTTCCCAGCACCTTCCTCGGTGCCATACGCAGGCTGCCGAAAGCAGAATGCACGCCGAGCAGTCGCCTGCTTTCTCAGTGGAGTACATTCAAAGGCCGGCACTAAGACCCGCATGTCTGGAAATCTCAAAACAAACAGTGTATTGAACTTAGATTATGTCCGTATCGTGGGGAAATTTCTCTTTTCTGCTTGATGAAATTTAGCTCTATATCAAAATGAAAAAAAAAGGATTCCGTTTAGTTTTCAAGCTTGCTACTGCTCCTGGCTGAGCTTCTTCAGGTCGAAATAATACATGATGCACAACTGAGGATCAAAGCGATCTTACTATTTTACGGTTTATTCATTCCCTGGGAACGCAGGTTGAATGGTAAAAACGTGTCTAAAAAGATTGATGCCCCTCTTAGAACTCAAAAATTCTATAACAGCGCGGCTATCGAAACGCACCGGGGTACTGCGCCAACAGTTGCACTAAGTTTGTTGATTTCGATGCTCAGCAATGTTAATAGGCGAGTTGGTTTAACTTTTTTTTCTGCGAAAATGTGGGAGATGTAAACGGTAGACAGTGAAGAATACACGTTTGCCTGTCTTGTTTTCTTCTGTTTGCCGTTTAGTTTTGGCGCCTTTACGTAAAAGACTTTCATGCAATGAAGCTGCGCTGCATCATACATTTAAATACATTTTAAACGCAAACTCATTATATTTTATAGTTTTAGCTCATACTGATATAGACTAAGCTGCAAAGTGCGGCTCAAAGGGTGTACTGAGCTGATATGATGCTCAAGACATGATGAAATTTCGTATTTGTTTTTGAGCAACGGCCTCAGTTTGGTATTATAGCTTTGCTCACTGCTTCTAGCTGAGCTTCTGATCCAAAGAATAGATGACAATTAGCTTATGTTCAATCTATCTTACTCAGGTCCACAGAGTGTTTCCCGGCTCATTTTTGCCTTGACAACCCTGAATGAATGGGGGACGAAGTCTTCTAGACTTCACTAATCTCCCCATAGTAAAGGGGCTCAGAAGAGCCATTATAGCCTTGCGCCCTAGCATGTATAGGCAGTGTTAATGGAGGTGAATGTAGGTCTTTCTTTTTATTGAAGCCAGAATATTTTCATGGACGAAATTTGATTTTCTGATTTGCATGCAGTAAAGCTGTGTTACGCATGAAACATTTTAAAGCAAAAGGCAACCAGAATCCACTTTATGACTTTAGGTCTAACTTGCGTCGATAATTAATTTTTCAGAAAAGCACACATCATGTTCAAGGCACATTGATGTCACTCGTGAGTGGCAGTGCCTGCCGCCTCTGCTCGCAAAGGAAATGTAAAGATTGGCGCAACGCACAACCATAGCCCTGCTATTACATATGCCCTGAAATTCATTCTGCTCTTTGCTGACTCTTCTAAAAAATTTTTTTTCGCCTGTTTTTTCGCAAGCGTGTGCGACTTGAAACCGAATTCAGAACGTCAACTTTGGCCATTTACTTGTACAAAAGCAATGAGCGTTCGATTCGCGGTAAAAAGTTATTTCTACAAAAGAGATCTGGGTATCGCAGTTAGTCGAAGTCTTTTGTCGTTTTATCAATAAAGAGACATGTCATATTTTCCCATTATCATGATAATATAGCTCATAAGGGCAGAAAGGCAGTGCATACATTTCTTTCAGGAACACTCTTCTTAAAGTCTGAGCAATATTTCTGACTAACTAAAGAAGATTTTATTACAATTACTTCATTAAAACGCCACAGTTAGGCTTTGAAGTCGCCTATTTTAAAAGTGCTCTAGGAAAATTAAGGGCTCACAGAAGCTGACATCGTGAAATGAAGCATGCTTGCTCTTTTGCGCTCAATTGTGAATTATTATTCAAATACTGAGCCGCTTGACTCGAGTAACAGTCTTGTATATTATACAACCAGAGCACATTATGTTCGGTGTTCTTAAAGATATAAATGAGAAGGAAAGAGGCCATGTCATGAACTTTCAGGTTATACATTATGCCCATACGGGCAAATTCCTTTTCTCTCAGTGCAATATGCGCAAATATCATGTATTCATAATAGGACGCAATGAATTAAGCGAGGCGTCATTTATGCAGCGCCACGAAACTCCCGACCACTATTAGCATGTCAGTAAAGCTAACGATTTAGGCAACGTGCGTCCTCTTTTATTTATTACCTTTAATCTAGAACCGAGAGAGCATTTCGAAGTAAACGGAAGGTTGCGGTATACGTATTACAAGGCAATGTTCAGTATAGCGGCTGCGTCGACGTACTTTCTTTCCGGGGATTTATGTGCATCGTGCAACGCAGAGGAAACAAGGCGAGTTATAATATTGTAGGATAAATCACGAAAAAGTGGGCATAGGCAGGGAGTGTAATGCGATGGAAACGTAACTGAGTGTAGAGTATGATTACGAAGTGGACTCCAGGGTAAGGCAAACATAGCAGAAGGTGGCAGAGAGTCGGTTGAGTGAACAAGATGGGGAAGTATGTGGGGATAAAGCGCCCGCAGCTGGTTCCGGTAAGGATTAATTGCGAGAGGCCCTTGTTTTTCCTTGAACGTAGTTTCGGCGCTGTTTATGATGAAGTACGTGAAGAGAACCGTCTGCGGTCATGCGATTCAGGCGCACCTGGTAGTTGGCGCACCCAAGGGGAAGACGATAGATGGCCTTAGTGGCTATTAAAAGCATAAAAGCTGAACCTACGATAAATTCTCGACTTACAATATATTGCACGCTGCCCGCGTCATTGCAGTCTCAAATATCATACCTGTAATAAGATACCGGCCTCACATGTCTTCCAGTTCAGCAACTCTATACTGGAACACGTTTTAGCTTTAGCTTATTGTGTTTTTCATACCAGGAGCGCGAACACAGAAGCGTCGGCTATCTTGATTGCACTCTTAAGCGCCCCATACGCAAGAAGTTTTGTGCGAAGTAGCGTAAGCTCTGTTAATATCATGAGTACTCTCAAAGATTCACTGAAATAATGGCGTTGCGCCTCTAGTTTGTTATCGAATGCACAAGAATAAAAAAATGGCAAAAGTACAGTGCAAACGAGTGCGGATTCAGTAATAAAACTATCGCATTTTTTTGCAAACAATGCAAAGCATCACCGCAGATAAAAACACCTTGAGGAATAACAAAAAAAAATATGCTGAGAACATGTCTGGCACGGCCTATTCTGCGAACACAAACGTCTTTGAAAATATGCATCGTGTTCTCTAGGGTCAAGTTGTGGAGAGGTTTGTGCCAGCGGCTGTAAGCAAGACTTTTATAAAGTAAACGGGCTTTTGTTTCTTCACGCTGCTGCAGAACATATGAATTCCGGCTTTTGAAGTTTCATTCAACCACCGGCTCCGATGGCCCGACTATTGGATATTCCACTGGTAATCCCAAGGAAGAGAGATCGAACCCGGACGCAGCGTCTGCATTTCGATAACTGTTAAGTGCAAAACTAAAAGAAGAACGCAAAGGGGACCATACGATGGCCTGCGCCAATTCGGCAGTATCAGAATTAGATGTGAATTTCGCTTTTACATTGATCGCTTTCGCACTGTTTCTTTTATCGTACAGCTGCTGCCTGAGTCTCTTAGGGATGGATGCTTCCGAAAGGTGCAGGCGGCTGGATTTGTGGTCGGTGGTGGCTTTCAAGAGGACACGCGCGCACGCACACACACACACACAGGTACAAACAACTATGTGTCTTTTTCTGAAAAGGAGCTGTACTAAAAAAGACCATAAAGAGAGACACGTGTATCCGGCAGAATAACGACAGGTCACATTGCCACCCTAGAGCGCCATCAGCAGCTCGTGAAGGAGGCGGCTTTCTCACTATACATTAAGCCATAAAAAGATCCGAGGGGGCACAATGACCTGTTTCTATAAGACAGCGCGCGTTCATTGATACAAACTTCTTTGTCTGCCTTTAGCTGTTCTCTCATCGTTGCACAGGCATGAACGCCTGTCGCCTTACGCTCATTGCTTCGCTGTCAGCCCTGACGTTGCTCCCGACGTACAGCAAGACGCCAATGAAAGAGCGCTCTGTCTCCTAATGTCTTTGGCACGGAGAATATTTCACTCATCTTTTCGCTGCTCATCTTTTTTTCTCCGTGTTCTTGTCGATAAGCTCGCGCATCTTTTTGTGCCGCAGACAGGAGTCAGACTCTCGCTTCAGTTTCATATATACGTAACCAGTAAATCTTGTCTCTAGGCAGCAAATTTTTCACTGTATTCTTGCTCTGCGTTTGATTGCTACGCTTATTCCTTATTCCTTGAACTCACCTTCACCGAAGGTTCTGTTTTGCTGGGTAGTGTTCTTTTCTCATTTCGTCCTGAGTCTCGTTCGTTCTTGTTTTCGCTTTCATGGCGCATTTGGTCGTTCTTTTTTTGAGAGATGATTGCGTAGTTTGTCGTCGCTGAAAAGAAAACAGCCAGCCCGAAGGACTAATACACAGGACGACGCAGGAACACAATCGATTTTACTGATTCGCCGACACAACAGGGCGCGCATGCCCACGAGGATCACCATAATCCGACTCAAACATGAAAACTCTTGCCAATCTACGGAAGAAGCGCAGGCGTCGTTCATGTTTGCACGAATGTCCCTCTCCAAGAACTTAAGTTCGCTTACTTGCCCAAAAAACCGATTTCAATTTCAAGCTGTGGTTTTAGCAGAATAGTTCTGGTCAGCAAAGAAATATTTTTAACGAATAAATTTCATCAAAATAATTTCCAAAGAACAATGGTGCACACATATACGATACGAGCGCTTCTCTACGTTATTGAACTTTTTTATTTTTTATTAATGGCGCTGCTTGTGCACCTGCAAGTCCTGCTATGTTGGCATATTTTTTTTCAAGCATTAAACAGTACTTGTGTTCACGCGTAATGCGCGGTTTTTCGTTGTCCTGTGCACGCATTCCTTTCTCCAAGTTTTTCTATGAACTATGCACCAACTGCCAGAACTAGCCGCGCTTCATCAATTCTTAATCTTCACCTCTTTTGAACATGACTGAAGGTGCATACAAGCTTTCTGTGCCTTAAACTGTCAGCCTGCTGCAAGGAATAACAAGCTTTTGCGACCTTCTTTCCGGTGACGCCAGCCAAGCGGCATCCACTTTAGTATTTGATTGTACCTCACTTCTATCATTCATGTTCCCAGCGGAGGGCCTTCTTCCCGAGCGACCAATCATAACTGCCACCCGCCACAGTTGGCAGTTTTCTCACTAATCGATGGCCATGTTTCGATGACGTTGCAAGGTCACGGGACGGCGTGCGCACGGAACCAAATCCCGTAGAGCGCCGCCAATACTACGCCCACGTGACAGCGCGCTAATCATGTGATCCTGGTCATCTGTAATGCATTCTTGGCGGGCTTTTGGCGTTCTGTGCCCCATTTGTCCTATGCTCTAGGATCTCAGCAGCCCTAGAGGCCGGCAGAGGAATGTCGGGCTGCCGGGGTGAACTGTGATGGGATGGACGACTGGTGGGCTGCTATAACCTTTGAAAACGTTGCGTGTGATCTGTGATTCACCATTGACACAAGGTGGTGCTGCGGAATCTTTGTTAGATGCCATATGTGGATCCGCAGGGTGTCAAGGGTCATATACGTCGAGAGTGGGTAGTCCTGGGCGATTGCAATGGTAGCAACTGTTGATGCGCTGCGAGGGAGACCCAGGCATGTGCGAAGTGCTTGACCTTGTATAGCTTGCAGGGCACGCAAATTCGTCTTGCATGTGCTTGAAAGCACTGGTGCACTATACCGAAAATATCCCAAAAAGAGTGCTCTGTAGACTTGCAGCATTGATAGAATCGACAATCCCCATGATTTGCCGCCAAGAAATCTGAGCATGCGTGTGATAGAGGTTAGTTTTTTTTCTTTACAATGCTGCAATGCGGGCTCCATGATAAATTCCTATCTATAACAATTCCTAAAAAACGATGAGATGCACAATAGGCAATGACATGGCCGTCAATAGTTAGCGGAAAACGATTCATACTTTTGCGCGTGAATGCCACCATAGCGCACTCCTCGGCTGACATACTCAGACCTTGCTCTTGGAGATAGGAGGAAGTTATCGTTGCTGAACTCTGAAGTCTTGCTCGCACCTGGAGACGCGTCACTGAGGAGATCCAGATGCAGATGTCATCGGCATACATAGAGATATGGACGGTATTAGATAGGTACCCCTGGAGTTTTATAAGTATTAGATTAAACAAAGTAGGACTGAGCACTCCGCCCTGGGGCACGCCCCGGTAGGTGTAATGCACGGCTGTGGAGCCATTTTCACACATAATAAAAAATGTCCTTTTTGGTCAGATAGCTTTGGATCTACCTATACATCCGTCCATCGCTTCCAACAGCCTCTAGCGCATCAAGGATGGCCTCATATGTCACGTTATCGTATGCACCTTTGATATCAAGAAAAAGTGCCGCGCACATGCGCTTGTGGCGTTTCTGTTGCTGTACTGTGGACACGAGATGAATAAAGTTTTCTATAGAGGAGCGACCCCGTCAGAAACCCGCCATGGCATTAGGATACACGTTATTGTGCTCAAGGTACCACTCAACACGCGCCAGAAGCATTCTTTCCTTGACTTTCCCCACACAACTGGCCAAAGCTATTGGCTTGTATGATGACAGGTCGAGCGAGGAGTTCCCTGGTTTTAGTAATGGTATCAAGCGACTGGATTTCCACTGGGGAGGGACAACTCCGTCTTGCCAAGAGTGGTTGTAAAGGCTGAGTAGCTCTCTACGCGCGGCGTGGCCAAGGTGGCACAGCGCAGCATATGTAATGCCGTCTGGACCTGGTGCAGAAGAACGCTTACATTCTGCAAGGGCAGAATCAAGTTCCTCACGTGTAAAGGCAACATCCATTGCTGAATCCCGTGATGCAGGAGGAACACGCTGGGAACCCGAGGTAGTCACTGCACCCGCGATCGTCCTGCAGAAGTCATTTGCAACTTCAATCTGATGACGGTTTTGATGTAGAGCCAACGCATAGAAAGGCTGTCTTTGCTGTGGAAGCGTTCGAAGCCCCCGCGCTGTCCGCCAAATGAGGGACATGGGCTTTCGAGGATCCAGAGATTGACAGAAGGACTTCCAGCGCTGTTCCTCCAGCGTGTCCATTCGTCGCTTGATTTTCCTCTGCACACGACGCGTCTCTTTCAGGTCCCTTACGCATTTGGTCCGTCTGTAACGTCTTTCTGCACGCCTACGAATAGCACGTAGGTGGTCTTATTTGACATCAAATTCGGTACGCATTCTACTTTAACGTGAAGAAACCTCTAACAGCCTTCATTGCTGTTGCTATAATGTCCTCCAAACTGGAAGTGAGGGCTTCTTTGCACACCTCTTCTATTTGAGTTTTAAATGCCGTCCAGTCGATGTGCGCGTGTTTAGCTGGGCCGGACGCCCCAAGATCTGGAATCTTGAGGTAGGTAGGTATGTGGTCACTCCTGTGGGTCTCCACATCACAAAACCACTGGACACGCCGGCGCAGAGACCGCGAAACTAGCGTCAGGTCTCGGCAACTGCTGTATGAACTGCCTCGCAGGTATGTCGGGCTGCCGTCATTCATCACGTAAAGTTCGTTTTCTGAAGCAAATAAAGCCAGATTCCTCCCTCTGGCGTTGACTGTAGGACTTCCCCACAGTTGGTGGTGGGCGTTAAAGTTTCCGCTAATAATCAAGGAGCCCGGGTTGCCTCCATAATTGTCTTCAACCTCTCGCAGTCCAATTGAGAGGAGGGGGAGACATACGCAGCAATCAGTGCGACCTCTATGGATCCTTTTTTGACTCTGAAACACATGTACTGATTGTCGTTGTGGGGTTGAACTGGGCAGCAAACGTACGTTATGTCGGTGCGAATGTAGACCAGAACTTTGCTGCGCTCCCCGCATGTCGGAGCAAAGAAGAGCTCGTACCCGGAAAGCCTGATTGCTTGGGATAAGTTAGGTTCACAGATGATTAATATCGGGAAGTGGTTGTTGAAAACTTATTGTCGAAAACTTGCGATTCGTGACTTTAGGTCTCTTGCGTTCCACTGGATACGGCAGCGCCCCTGACTTCCTCACGAAACGTGGGAAGCTGGACAGCCATTCTGTTTTAAAGATCTTGTAGTGCTGGAACCAGAGAGTCCAGTACCAGTAAGACGCTTCAGGCGATTGATGATTCCAGGGCCTGTATCAGAGGGCGAATGGCGATGCCCACCGTCCTGAGGATCACGAGGGATTGGCGACCTTGCTCTGGGAGCCTTTCTCTAACGACAGGTGAGCTCGGCGATGGGAGCTTGCGCTGAGGAGGCTCAGCAGAACGTAACGGCGGAAGCGCTGGCCAAGCATCCCCACACGAAGAGGTCTAGTTATCATTGGCGATATTTCGCGGACTGGACACACTTGTACGTGGCGGCACGGGAGGAGGTTCAGAAGGAGGTGCCGTGGGCGCGTCGATGTGGTTGCTTTTTGCAATAGACTTTCTTGAGTTTTTCTTGCGGCGAGAACGCCTTTTCCGAACAGTCGCGGCAGCTTCACGGTGCGTAGAATTGTCCCGAACCATTTGCTATAGAACGGCATGCTCGTTTTTTAAGCGCGGACAATTCTTAGATGAGGCGTCATGAGGCCCGTTGCAGTTCGAACACTTAAGCACTTGTGCATTACAGGACTCAGCGCTGTGAGCTCCGGCACAACGAGAGCACACTCTCGTGTTGTCGCAGACCCCGCTGACATGACCTAGTTTCAAACATTTGTGGCACTGCAGGGGTTTCGGAATAAAAGGCCGCACGGCATGACGGAAATGGCCCACCTTCACGTGTGATGGAAGGCTGTCGCCTTGGAACAATATCTTAACACAACGAGAATTGCCCAGACGTGATACCCGTAGAATTATGGCGCCATTATTTGCCGGCTTCACGAGTATGGGCAAATCATCTCGCGTGATAGCCTCGTCGACATCATAAATTACGCCGGAAGAGAACTCGTTCCCGCCGAGGGGGATAACAGTACGTACTGATAACCCGCCGAGCTGAGTTATGGCCCGCATTGGTTACAGCGCAGCCGCATGGTGGATATCAACGGCTACAATGTTCTTCCGCGCATTCACACGAACGTTTTTGATTTCGTTAGGCACTAGGGCCTCGAGTTCTACAGATACGACTTGCCTGTTAAGACGCCTCATGTTGTCGGTTGGCTGCACAGGAAGGACGAGGATAGTGTGTGCCGGTGTGTTGCCACTCTTTTTTACAGTGGACTCACTGGATGATGACCCGGCTCTTAGTAGTCTTCTCTTGGTCCTCCGGCTGAGGTAAGCCTCAAAGCCGTCCTCACTGCTGGCGTCGCTGAGGTACTCGATGGTGTCATCGTTGTCGGGGTCGCTCGGACGGCTGCACCGCTTCCTCGACGAGCTCGAGGAGGAGGCCGCCAGGCCATTCGGATGCCCCGGAGGGTTAACATCCATCGCTGTATGACGGGAGACGGCGTCCCCGCAGTATGCACGCAAAAACACACAAAAAGCTGGGCCCCACTGACTGAAAGGAAGGAAGGAATACCTCAGACGTTGCTGGCACATACCCACTACGGGGGAGTGGCCAAGACACAGGCGGTTAATTACTGGATACAGGAAAGTTTTGACGGGAAAAGCAGTGGCAATAGTATGTAGTCTGATAGATTGGAAGAGGGAAGGAAAAAGGTCCAGTTAACTTGGAGATCGAAGACGGGACAATTGCTTAATGTGCAAAATAGTACACAATGCCTGTAATGTTGCAATGTCGTACCCACTGAGAGCGGGAAAAAGGAATTAGAGTGGGAGTCGCTGCGTTTCTTGAAGAAAATTTTGCACAGCAGAGCGCACACTCTTGTCGCTTCGTCCAAGCAAAGAAGCGCCAATGGAAAGAACAACCGTGGAGGACACTGGCAAGCCAAGTTGATGAAATGGAATTTACAAAAGGCGCTTCCTCAAATGAGAGAAGCGGCGGCAGAACAGCATGAATTGATCTATTGTCTCAGGTTCAGCACAAAAAGGGTACAATGGGGAAGCCGCCAGGCCAGATCTGTGAAGGTAGAAATTGAGAAGGGGAACCCGGCAACGCAAACGTGTGAAAGAGACCTCTAGTCTGCGCGAGCGCCAGTCATTGCTACTCGAAGGATGCAGAAGATGCTGATATTCTGGAGATGATGTAGGAGCCGAGGCAGCAAATTCCTGAAATATTGTGTAGCTGCGAAACCTCGCCGCAGCACTATATGCACACGTTGGCAGGACAGCAAAAATTGGGCCGCAGAGAGAGGCTCTTGCTAAGGAATCTGCAACCTCATTTAAGTGAAAGCCCATATGACCTGGTACCTAAAGCAACCTTACCGAATTTAGATAGAGCGAAATCAGGAACACAAAGAGGCGTAATTCCCGAGACTCAGTGGGTGAGGATAATAAATAGCAAATGGACAGAGAGTCTGTCATAACCACGACAAGGGAAACGGTAGTTTCCAATTTTCGTAAGGCTACGATTACTGCTAATAATTCAGCAAGAAAAATTAGAGTGAAGCCAGGAAGACAAAGAGAAAAAGACCAATCCAGTAAAGGCGAAAAAATTCCCACACCTGCCTTTTCGCGATCCTGCGAGGCATAGGTACCATTAAGAACATGAGAGAGAAAGGACCTTAGGTGGTCCTGCAACAGACCCTGAAGAAGGGGGAACTGGCTGCAGCGGCAAACTCGGCTGCTTCTACTTTCTCTTCTCGGTGCTCGAAATTGCTTTCGCTCGAAAGACATCCCAGTGCATTCTGAAGCTTATTTTTTCGTTTTTGTTTCGTTTCGATTTGTGCACGTCTGTTCAGTCCTTGAATTGGAATCTAACTGACCTTCTGGAAAAAGGCCACCCCCGTCTGGAACACGTTGAAGGAATGTGTTTTAGCTGTTTGGTTTACTAGGCAAAGAAAGCGAAGAATAACGCGCCCGTTGTCGAGTTGCACCCCCTCAAATACGTCCCAAACGGAATTTGCTTCGTTTGGGGGGTCACGGTGGGCATAGAATTCGGCTTGCAGTGCGACATGGTAACGCTGCAATTAGTAACTGCATGTTTACCTATTATATAAATGTGATTTTATTTCTTGACCATAATCCGTAGGGTTTTATTTGCCTACCAAATTCCATACACACCTGTCCCCGGATGGGTGCCAATTGTTGTCGGAGTATATACAGCGGAACGAATGTATACACATATACCGGTCCCGTGGTGAGAGTTTTCCTCCCGTTATATGATAGTTTTTGGGGAGAGGGAAAGGAATGGGAGGGCACAACCAATCTGTATGGCCGCCAACTTGGATTCGAGAAGTCGAAACTATACCGCCACTTCGTCCCCTGACGTTATACTCACATAGTTACACCTCTATCCACCATATTGTACCATGACGTCATCATTGACACGCGGCAGGTGGTTGTTTCTACAATACCATTTCAGATGGCGCTACAAGTCTCAGCGCAAGATGTGCAGTTTTCTAGTTCCTGCTACAGAAGGCGCGGTTATCTCAGGGTGGTAGCAAACACCAAGAAATTTCGAAACGTGATGATAAGATATAATGCTCTTACAATTTATTTCATCATCATGAGCGTGAATGTAGGCCCTAGGGGTAGGAGACCTTAGTCGAAGGCCGCAATAGCTGTTGCTGTCCGGGTTGCCTGGTCGATCAGTCTGCGCTGGTCATCCAGGTCTGTGCTATGGAAACAGCGGCTTCCCATTTGGCAGGGGTTCGGTGTTGGAGGCTGGGTTGGGGGTTTGGGTTTTGGATTTTCGGCATTCCAACATGAAGCGATAAAGATTTGGGTCCCCTCCGCAGGAGAGACATTGCTCTGGGTAGCGGGTTGGGTAGAAGTTGTGCCTGAGCGCGGGACTGTAGAAGGTGTTAGTTTGAAGCTGGCGCCATTTGGCGGGTTTCTCACAGGGATTAAATGTGGAGGCTAACGAAAAGGTTCAACATTAGTTAGGGCAGCGCCACGAGCTATGGAGAGAAAAATTAGTGGTGTAACGTTAACACAGCGGAAGAGGGCAAAAAGATCAAACGCGGGCTAATGACATTCTATAAGAAATAAAGAGGAGGAGGAGGAGCAGGAGGAGGAGGAGGAAGAGGAGAAGTTTAATGGAACAGCAGAGGTCTGCCTGGTTGTCGGCCTGGCCTACCCAAGGAAATAGAGAGGAGGAAATGAGCTTGGGCGTGGCATGTAATCCGAAGGCAAGATAACCGCTGGGCCTTAAGGCTAACGGAGTGGATACCGTTACGAGCGCCGTTCTGCTTGCTATCCGTTGGGTGTCAACAGTGCCCACGGAAAATTGTCCGATGTTGGTGAACGTATCACGGCGAAAAGCCATGCGTATGCAAATGCACTTACCGTCACATCATCCAACCTGCAATTTTACATGTGGTGAAAACAGGATTAGACATGCCCATCACCTTTCACTGTGCGTCGCTCACCTACATGGCAGCCAAAGAATCGGGGACCATCGTCAGAAAAAAAAGATTTCGGAATTTATGACCGGCTGCAATGCTAGATGCGGACATAACCGGGGCAAGGCCAGGTACGGGCAGGGCGTGAACACACGTGAAGCCTGCTTCGCGGCCCAAAAATTGGTGTGTGGATTTTTTTAATTGTGGAGTTTAACCTATCGAACCGGCACATGGGGTATGAGCAACTCTGTAGTGGAGAGCTACAGAATAATTTAGACCAACTGGGGCTTTTTAACATGCGCCACTTGTCGCAGCACAGGGGTATTTTTGTATTACGCCTCCATCGAAATATGGCTGCCGCGGAACGAATCGAACTGGCGACCTTGGTACCAGCAGACGACCGCCAAAGGCACTGCGGCGTCTCCGATATGGGGCTCATCGTGTAAACAGACCTTAACATATCGTAAGAGGAACAAAATTGAAGCCTTCTTTATTAGCCATGGATATCCGCGTACCTAGTGTACAAAAGTAAGCGAAGAAGGTTGTATTTGCGCTTTCCCTGTACTGTGCACCAAGACAGGGGTTTAAAATAATTTCCTGTGAATTAAACACCAGGCCCCAGCAGAAGAAGAGACATAATTTCTTAACAGCATTTGTAACGGTGGAAAGCTGAGCGCGATTTGGAACGCGCCTCCTTACGCACGGCATTGGTCATTAGCTAGATTAAACGTGCTGAAGATTTTTTTTGTGAGAACATGACTGTGACCCCTCTCTCGCGAAATTCCGTACATGCAATTTTAACAGCTTTTCAGAGTATGTTGTACAGCTTGCGCATTGCTTCCCGCGCTAAGGTGTCCAAGATGCCCCAGCATCGAGGAGACGTGTGCATTGCGCTCGTCCAACCAGGATCAGTTCTAACGATACTCACACATTGTGGTCCACGCATGTGGATCTAGAGAGCCGAATACGACTCTCAATGCGCAAGAGAGAAGCTGCGGCCTTGTTGGCACCTGTAGTTGCTAAAGCTATGACAGCGTAGAACACACGGTCCTTATTAACAAACTTGCTCAGCTACATCCACCGCACTACATCTTTGCTTGGATTTGTGAATTTTTAAAAGATAGATTTTTCTTCTCTACAGATGGATCTTTCTGTTCTAATACCAATGTTCAATCAAGATGTGTGCCGCAAGGATCTGTTTTGTCTCTACTGCTTTTCAACTTATAGGTTCCGGACATTCCCATTGATGCAAACACTGCAGTTTATGTATACGCAGATGATATAGCTTTTTTCGCATCAGCAAATGATACCCATGCACTATACTAGTGTTTGCAGGCATACCTGAATGCTATCGAAGTCTGCGTGAACCAAATTAATTTATCACTTAATGTCAGCAAATGTGGCGTGCTGGTAGTTCCGCCCGGCACTTCTTAGTACATCTCGCTAGTATAACGCTCCACTCCAATTCCACAGGTGCAGTCGGCTAAATACCTAGGCGTTACTTATGGTCAAAGCTTGGACTGGCGACACCATATTAAGAATAATGTTATTAAAGTGGAACGTGCTCTGGGCTGGTTGACACGAGTTGACAATAAAAAGTTTGACATGCGTCGTGACACATTACTGTTGCTCTATAAGGCTTTAATGAGACCGATTCTAGAATTTGGTTGTCTTGTTCTCTAGTAGCGCTAACTACAAGCTGCAGTCATTAGCTTTACTGGAAAGGCGTGTCCTACGGCTATGCCTCGGGCTCTCAAAATCAGCTTCAAACGCTGTCCTTTATCTGGAAGCCCGTATACCCGATCTCTTTTCCCGCTTCCAACTACTAACGGTGCGTACTTTCCTCAGGTCCTTTGACCCGGCCCCGGCGTTCGTAGTCCCATTTTTCTATCTCAACCACACCTGTTTTTCACTAATCATTGACCACGCTATCAGCTTCCGCAAGTTAGGTTCACGCGGAATCTGTTAGCCCCGCTTCAGGTTAATCTGATCTCCTTGCAACACGTTGCAAATACGCAGGCTGACCCCGCCTTCTATTATGACCATATTTTAGCTTCCTATGCGAAATATATGCCCACAAATATCCTAAATGGTCTCCTTTCTGAACACCAACAGAATTTTCCTCTTCATACTGTTGTCTCCACTCATGCCTCCAGCAGCTGTGAGAAGGCGACGGTTGGGATATATTCGCAGGAGCTGGCTTGGAGCTATTCTGTTTGTATCCCAGATTATACTCGTATATTCTTCGAAGAGTTTCTGGCCCTTGGTTTAGCTCTTCTCAAACTTCCTAGGCTTGTAGCATGGGTTCTTATCCTTGCAGTCTGCCTTTCAGTTCTAGTCTCTCTCCAAAATTCGGGAATATCTTTATTGAATAGTTCGCTTAAGTTTTTTGTTCCGCGCACAGTGCCTGAGATCCGCTTTGTCTGGGTACCTGGACATTCGGGCGTCTATTTTAACGAGGTGGCTGATTTATTGGCAAGGTCAGCTCTCAGCGCTCCTGTAATCTATCCCGTCCCTCACCTCATTCTGTTAGAAACTTCACGTTTCGAGCGCTTCCAATATATTTCAGCCAACCTGAGTGATCCATTGCTAAATACCGTAGATTTTAGCCACTTAAAGTTCCTATGGAATATCCGGTGGTGTAAATCAAGGCTTTGTGAGGTGGCAATGACGATTCTGCGATGCAGAATCCCTCACTTAAATTTGTACTTATGCAGATCTGGGTTCGCTGCTACAAACCTTTGTGTATCATGTGGGCAAGTTGAAACGATAGATCATTTTCTCCTCTCTTGCCGGCGGTTCGCAGTTCAGAGAAAACAGTATTTGGAGGTCCCTCATTCGAGGTTAGGACCACTGTCCCTTCCAGTTATTCTTTCGTTCGGTGCGAGTGCAAAGGGATTCCCGTTAAGCAGTGTCTGCGGCTACCTTCATGATTAAATAAGTGCAACTGATCGATTACCTTGTTAGCTGTATAAAAAATTTTGCCGCAGGTCCAAGAATGCTCGATTCTATTCCTGGTAATTCATATTTCTTTAATTCATTTGACTGTTCCAATTTTTATATTGATTTAGTCTTCTCACGCCTTTTTTTCCCCGCGCAAATACCTCATTGGGATTATCTACTGAACCTTGGCCAATGCCCCTGCGTGGGTATGTGCCGTGCTTACTAAGGAGAAGAAGAAGAAGAGTCGCGACGACCGTGAGGACCCCCATGGATTTGTCGTAATGTTTTCTCTTCTGCTGTAGCATGGGCTTACGGCTTGCGCTAGAATATTTACAAACGCGAGAGCTACCCCATACACCATCTGCGCTGAAAGGGGATTGTGATCTATGACCAACCGTAGGAGGTTTTTGTTTGTCTCGAAAAGTTCATGACTCGTGCCCATTAAAGGGTATCAGCTCAGAATCCGGCGAAGGCCAAGTACTGCGCAAAAAGTGTACCTTATATTATGAATGAAAGCATCGCGGAACGCCGCAAACTTTGTCTTCCTCTTCTTTGAGTGAATCATGAGGTTGCCGTTAAAAAGTGAACACTGATCAAATTGTTCGTTTATGCAGTCGAATGTAAGTAAATAAATGGTATTTGACTCATTCATTCGTTGTGCTTACCCAACTGAAGCTTTAGAATTTGCATCCCGTCGGAGTGACTTGTGCTTGTCGGCGAATAGAACGAGGGAAACGCTACTGACGAGGATAATGGGCGCAGTGGACGTCGTGATGTCTAATCTGTAGCATATTACTTCCCATGGGATGCTCAATGTTTCCTGCACATCAGGAAGGAATACGTTTATTTATAAGTGTCATCCCGAAGGCCGGGGGCTGCTATAAGGAGAGGGGCGGAAATTCTGTAAAATATACCATTATTTCTAATATACATTCCACAGGTAATACATGCTTAAAAGTTGAAATTTGGCACTTTGCTGACCACCTATAAATGAGGACTATATTGCATTTTTTTTCTATCAGTACCGCCGATTGTGACACAAAAATCGCGACGCTTACCCTATTGTCATGTTTTGTGATACTTGAGCCGCGCCAATTATAATTATATGCGCTGTTTGCACTCCTGACTCTGGTAATCAATGTAATGGGTGTGGACATTCTAGTAATTTTTTTTGCAGCCAAAATTGAGCACTGTGGACTATACACTGCGTGCGGGCTCTATAGCGGACATTACGGTACGGCGATAAATATGAAACGAGTTCTCGCCGAATTTCGCGTTATATTGCCACGACCGGGAGGACATTTGAGCGCAAAAGTCCTTGCAGTCGCCGACGGCAACAGACGGCACAGATCACGGGACAGTAATTTCAGACTCCCAGACAATCAGTCGTAATTACGCAAGCGGTGGCCTCATCAAGAATGTTTTCCAAAGATTTCGTCATGAAGGCACCAGCTGAGAACCATATACCATGACATGGGCCCGAGGACACGCCGCACCCACCGGGATCCAAAGCACAAACGCCACAGCTCGCGCACACACTAACCGAGCGCTGGGTGACGAAGTGGGAACCCATCCAGTAATGCAAACGCGAGGATACATACTTGAGCCTCTCAGGGCCAACAGGAAGCGCTTCCCTACCCTCTATGCGAAAATTGGAAGGGACACTTAAGCTCCGCCTTAAGGAAATGACACGATAGTGTAATGGATTATTTTCCGTACATACAAAAGGTCATTCTATATTTTGCATTCAAAATTACCTGGGACTTCTCATGCCCCACCTGGCGCTATGGTGCAGCGGTTAAGCGATGTACTACTGCCCTCCGATGGCAGCTGTTGCCAGCGATGGGCCTTGTGCAACCCAGGTTGCTCTTCCCGAGCGACCAATCATTAATTTAGCTGCCACCTGCCACGGTGGGAAGTTCGTGGGAAATTTGCTCACTATCCGGTGGGCAGGTTGTGGTGACCGCAAGGTCACGCGACCTAGGTGGCCAACCTTCCTGCTAGAATGCTCTCTGAGCGCCACCTGCCGGATTCATGCTCGTGATTTTCGCTCACAAAGCCAAAAACTCCATTGTCGACACTGGATTTTCGGGTGAACGGGGCCTTTAACGCTATAGTGTTACGAGCTGGTGATGCTGACGCTAAACTGCTATAGAGACAAACAGCTGTTTTCCTCAGCCTCTCGCCGGAAATATCGCTCCCATTTTTTGGTGGAACGTGCTTAGCCCCAGTTAGTGGTTACCGCAGAACTCAACACATGCGACGTTGGTCGTGACGTGAGGGTTGAGGGTCGCTCACACTAGCGAATCGCCTAATCTTTTCGCGACGAACCTTTCTGCGCAGCGTCCCAGGTTAGGGCTATGCCGCTCTCAGAATAACGAGATGTGGGCCTCATGGCTCGATCGCAACAGGTTCAGGAGCTCCGAGAAGCTCGAGTATTGCTATCAAGCAGTCTCAAACACCAGTTGCTTTCCGGTCGGTATCTTCTCAACGTGCTCTCTCTCCCTGAATGAGGACGGCCTCTCATAAGTTTCATGCTAAAAAACGTTAAAATATGAGAGTTAAAGATGACAGGTCGTACGAAAAAAACCCAGTCACGTGACACTGAAGGTACCGAGCGCAATGGTATTCTTCGTATTGCGTTGTTACATGTTCTAAAAACCGGCTAATCTCACTCGAGTTTCCACAGCGCAGAAAAGATGCCTCATGTACACCCAGGACCTTATGAGACCAATAGCGGCTTATCAAAACTTGATCACCTTGCGACCGCTATAAGACTGGTTCGGCACGTACATTTCGAAGCGATTTCAGAACTGCGTCGCAATGCCGAAAACTCCCGAGACGCAGCCGGTAGCAGAGCGAAACTGCCAGTGTAACGCCGGTAACAGATTTTTACAGATGTGCGCATATTGCAATAGAGTAAGGTGTCGTTACATCTCGTGGCCATCCTTGTGACGCAGTCCGAACCTATGACGTACTAAAGAGTACAGGCACCTCGCTCGAAAGGAAGGATCGATGACAAACATCAACTTTACTCTCAAGCGAAAGAAAAAGCACTGCCTGTACAAAAAAAAAAAAACTAGGCCTCTGCTTGGGTCTCTTCGAACTCTCCCTCATCATCAGCTGTGGCCTCCTGGTACTGTTGGTATTCGGACACCAGGTCGTTCATGTTGGACTCTGCCTCGGTGAACTCCAACTCGTCCATGCCCTCTCCAGTGTACCAGTGCAGAAAGGCCTTGCGGCGGAACATAGCTGCACAAAAAAAAATATATATCAAGCAGGCGGGGTCACACTACATTAAATACGTCGATCCACACAATAAGCACAAACAAGCTTTAAAAAAAAACATTTGCTTTGAAGAACCATCTTCAAATCACAGACGTAGTTACCGGTAAACTGTTCGGAGATTCGCTTGAAAAGCTCTTGAATGGCTGTGCTGTTCCCAATGAAAGTAGCCGACATCTTCAGACCTCGAGGCGGTATGTCACAGACTGCAGTCTTGACGTTGTTCGGTATCCATTCCACGAACGAGCCAGAGTGCTTGTTCTGGATTTGTAGCATCTGGTCATCCACTTCCCGCATGCTCATTCGGCCTCTGAAGACTGCAGCCACTGTCAGGTAACGGCCCTGGCGGGGGTCGCAAGCAGCCATCATGTTTTTGGCATCGAACATCTGTTGCGTCAGTTCCGGCACTGTCAGAGCCCGGTACTGCTGGCTGCCTCGGGAAGTGAGCGGAGCGAAGCCAGACATAAAGAAGTGGAGGCGCGGGAAGGGCACCATGTTCACGGCCAATTTGCGAAGATCAGCATTCAGCTGTCCAGGAAACCTGAAAGAGCAGTGAAGAGCCTTGATAAATGTGTACATAAATGCCAGTATAGGAGAATTCCAATTGCGTCGTGCAGCAACATAACCATATAAAATGGCTTGATGTTGCACAGCGGGTTTATTTAGGATATCGCATGGAATATTGCGGTATTCCGGTATTCAGAAATTTCGTGCAAACGATTTGGATGTGCTCGAGACCTATCACAAAAAATTGCACTGATTTTCTGCCTGTTCGGAGTCTATAGAATACTGGTCGGCCAATATATTCAATTATTCCGAAAACTCAATTTAGGAGGTACTTCAACGGACTTTAAAGCTGCTTAGGAGGCGCGAATGTCTTGGACCACATTGTCTTGGACCACAGTCGCAATTTCATATAATTTTTTTTCCTTGACTTTTCCAAAGCGTTCGAGAGGGTGTCGCACCAAAAATTAATATACAAACTCAAGGATTTAATTGGTGATGGTCCCGTCCTACAATGGATCAGCAGTTTTTGTCTGAACGTTAACAATTTGTAAAATTCGACGGAAATACCTCCGACATTATTCCCGTTTTATCTGGTGTCCCCCAAGGATCTGTACTGGCGCATCTAATTTTTTCTATTTATCACTGATATAAGTAACGAAAATGAAGTAAAAAAGGGACTGTTTGTAGACGATTGCGTTCTTTATTATAAAAATAAACTTCAGTCTGACTAGATCAAACTAAATAGCGCTTTGCATAAAGTTTTTCAGTGGTGCCATGATTGGAGTATGGTCATTAACAAAGACAAGACTGTTTCTATGTCCATCACAAAGAAAAAAATTCCGCTTAAGTTCACTTATGGTTCTGAGCACTGCGCTACGAACTGTTAGAGAATACCGATATCTGGGTATCCTTATCTCATCCGACCTGAAGTGGACAACGCACGTTCAGTATGTAGCAAATAAGACAATGAACGAACTGTTTTTTCTCAAAAGTGCCTTGGAAAACTCGCCTCCCGAAATAAAGCTTCTGGCATACACTACGCGTACCCGCCCGGTATTAGAAAATGCTAACATTACACGGTTCCCTTATACAGGCACTAGCGTAGCCGCACTGGAAAGTGTGCAGCGAAAAGCTGCGCAATTTATCTATAACCAGTACAGACCCACAGATTCACCTACTGAACTTTTGCATCGCGCAGGACTTCAGCCTTTATCTATCCGATCGAAACTGCACCGCTTGAAATTCTTGTTTCTTCTGCACAATTCATTTAAGCTTAACTCTGAAGTCTTCGTCAATATAAGCCACTCCAGAATCACCCGCCGTAAACATCCTCTCACACGTGATGATTTTTTGGTTGCAATAACACATTCTATTTTTCTTTTTTTCCGCGAGAAGTGCGCGAATGGAATGCACTTGACGCTTCAAATTGTAATGCAGCCAACCGTCCTCAAATTTTTGGAGCTTGCCGAGCTGTGTATATTGCCACAAAACTGACTAAATATTGTTAAAATGTTGGTGATATAAACTTTGTTCTCTATAACTAATTACCTCGAATTTGTTAGTCCTTGTCTTGCTTTAACTAGACCCATCCTTTTCATTGTACAACTGCTTACTGTTCTATAACTGTTTTATCAGGACGTTATGCATTTTTTGAAGGGCGCTCACCCCTGTAAAAACCCCGCTTGGGGTTGACAGTATATCGAAAAAAAATAAAAATAAAAAATAAAATATAGATTATGACAAAGTGCAGTTTGAGCCATTTAAATTAATAAGAAAAAGAACCATACCGCCACCGTTACTGTATCGTGGGTATCATTTAAAACGGCCAAAATAATATGCGAAGCCATTCAGGCAAGTGCAGATGCGTTCACGCGGCTGATGGGGCCAACGCTGTCGCTCAACAACATAGCTAAGTTTCCCCCTTACCATCGAGGAGATCGAGCCTAGCTCGTCCACTTCCTGCATATATACGGCGTCTTCTAGAAATATTCGCACCTTACACGACAACCTGCCTTGTACTCGTTGCTGTAAACTTTCGAAAAAATATGGCAAGGCCCTCACCATGTATGAACCGTATGTCACCTCGAATCACGCACGCCCTTTACCACGCTGCTTTCTGAAAAAAATATTGTTCATCTACGATGCAGAACTCTTGCTGAAAACCCAACATAATTTAGCGAAACTGAAGAATCAAGCATATTTCTTGAATTGATTTGAATGGGCCTGCATAGTTCCTTCGACCCGACGACATCCGATGTGATGACAGCGGGAACTTCATTTACCCTCTGCCCGGTAGCGTAGTACCCCATGGCAGCGAAGTTAATTATACGATTAGACCTCTATGAATTGGAATCGTTGGCATAGATACTGGATTTACGGCAGACCTTGCTAAAGTAATCTTGTACTACAATGAGACCAGCCACGGTACGACAACTGCCTGCCGTCCACAGGCCAGCATACTGACACAACGCTTACAACATAATCGTCACCATGCTAGCCTTCTGCGCTGACACTGAAGCACCTGTATAGATCTGTGCAGGTCTGCAAGATATGTAACACCATCGTGCTGCCCTTCGCCACGCGGAGTGATCGTACGGATGTAACGCTGCCAGGTACCCGGTCATGCTGTAGTTTTCCTACTAGAAATTTGGTTATTTTACTGTCCAAAAAACAACTCGCTTTTCGGAGAATCTGCGTGCTTGCTAGCCTGACTGCCGACTCAGGGACAACTGCGGTGAAGGGCTGCGCGCCTGTCCCGAGACATGCACGACTTACATAGTTGTCCCCATAACAGACTGCGGGGCTGTACACCTATGCAGCTGTTTGTTTTTCGAATTTTTGACCGATGATCATATTGCGCTTGTGCCGCCGCGGTGGCACCGTGGTTATGGCGCTCAGCTGCTGGGACGAAAGACGCGGGTCCGATCCCGGCCGCGCAAGTCGAATTTCGGTGGAGGCAAAATTCTGGAGGCCTGTGTACTGCGCGATGTCAGTGCACGTCAAAGAACCCCAGGTGGTCGAAATTTCCGGAACCCTTCACTATGGCGTCTCTCATAGTCTGAGTCGTTTTGGGACGTTAAACCCTCATTATCCAAACCAAACCATATTGCGCTTGTATACACGCGGAAGCTGAGCACTCACCGAAGGCATGTGGTCACACCAGACATAGTTGCGGAGACCAAGTGGTTGAGGTCTCCGTACGTTGGAGTAGTGAGCTTCAGCGTCCGGAAGCAGATGTCATAGAGCGCCTCGTTGTCGATGCAGAAGGTCTCGTCGGTGTTCTCTACAAGCTGATGCACAGAAAGGGTAGCATTGTAGGGCTCGACGACGGTGTCCGAAACCTACAGAAAACGGCAGAAGGACCACGATGACCAGGTGCAGGTAGGCATAAATTAAAATTATACGAAGACAAGAAAGTAAAAAGATAACATATTTGATGTAAAGCTTCGGTCACCGTTACCGTGAACACGCGAGCGAATTCTGTTCGATGTAATTCTGATACTTTCTTGCGCGATTCGAGCGATCATCACCGCTATTAAGAAACCGAAAGTAGCAGATGACGCGGTACAACAACACGCGCCGCGAAAGCGTGTAAATGACGTGGTGCACAGGAAGGACATGAACCCCTGTTCGTGTTAACGCCGATCAGCGCTGTTGCACAACTAACGTCTAAATATGTTCTGATGGGTACTGTCACACACCTTTGGAGAGGGCACTACACTGTAGGTGTTCATGATGCGATCGGGGTACTCTTCACGGATCTTCGAGATGAGCAGTGTGCCCATGCCAGATCCAGTACCTCCGCCTAGAGAGTGGGTCAGCTGAAATCCCTGCAGGCAGTCGCAGGACTCCGCTTCCTTGCGCACGACGTCGAGCACCGAGTCCACCAGTTCGGCACCCTCGGTGTAGTGGCCCTTAGCCCAGTTGTTGCCCGCACCTCCCTGACCTGAAGAGGTAACATCGTCAGAGGCGTACACTTGTGAAAACTCTATTATGAAGCTAATCAGTACTAGAATCAGCAATTAAGGAAAGCCATGCACTGGGCGAAATGCACACAGCAGCCTGGAACGCGGAAAAAACTAGACTTATGCTTTGTGGTGGACGTAGCGAATAAAGGGATAAGCAACGCACAACACAGTTGAAGTTAACAGCTTGTTCAAGTTTACGATAATGTTGCGTGTGAAAGAAGTTGAAAATATATGTTCACGTCTGCAAACAATTCAACAAGTCATGGCTTGTATTGTACTCGGCTACAAAACCCAATCTCTCCAGCGAGTCACTATGTAAACGGGTGACAAATGACGTGAACACCGGGGCGAGAGAACCTCCTCCTGTGCTCATATCCTGTATTATATCTGTCTGTAATCTTTTGTTTTATACCGGATGGTCCCCGCAGGGGGCCACCTCGCTTCCTTGTGTAATGCGCCACCTATCCGTTTTGCTGAGTGATCTGGTGTTGTGTGAAAGGCGGATGGAAGCTTTTGTAGCGAGAGCTACGCTAGGGTATAGCCGGCCCATTTCGGGTAAGCGTTTCTAGTCACTACTAGTTGCACCGAGCCATAGGTGTTCCGCCGCTGCGCCGCGCCGCACCTTTCCTAAAAATTCGATTTTCAAGTAGCTCTTTCGGTTTTTATTCTTTCCATCCCTCCTTTATCCCTTCCATTATGGGCCGGTTCTAGTGTCCACCGAGACACATGAGACAGTTACTGCGCCCTTTCTTTTCCTCAAAACCAAACAAAACAAGTGAGCCGCCGGCGCTCATTTGGTTCATTGGTGTTTACAACGTAGAAGCCGTTCATTTTTACGAAAGGAAACGCGCACAAGTGGCTCCCTGGGTCAGTGGACACCTCACTTTCGCTTTCGTGTAACGTGGCGGTGGCATCCAAGTGCAAAAACTTAGTTTGGATTAGTTCAGTTAATCCAGGGTATACAAAGCGAAAGGTGTCGGCGTTCACTGTGTTCTTCGGCGTTGACAATTTTCAAGACGGCATTGGCTTTGAACAAAGGAAGGGCGCATAACTGGCTGCCTGGGTATGCGCGCGCCGCATTCGTGCTTTGACGCATGTGGCAATGGTGAGAGAGAGGTGTGGCCTGAATGCAATAGTGCTGACAGCGTTGTGTCTGACATGCGGCAGTGAAGCAATGGCTAGGCCGCAGCGTTCGTTTGGTTATCAATATCTCGCGATCAACCATTAATTGCATGCCACCTCCCAGGGTGGCAGGGAGGGCGCGCTGCCTATACAATGTGGGGAACGCATTCAAAGCAGTCTTTAGCAGTAGACACCAAAGCCACGTACATGAAAGCGAGATTTAGGTCTCCACTAACCCACGGAGCCGGCTGTGCGCCGCGGTGGCTCAGGGGTTAGGGCGCTCGGCTACTGATCCGGAGCTCTGGAGCACTAGGGCATATAATCAGGCTTGCGATGATTATATGCCCACTAGATGTATGCGAATGTCCGGACCCCGCAGAGTATCTGTTACGGGTCCAAATGGACTTATTTTTGGAAATGTGGCGGAGAGTTTGAAGGATGCTTCACTCCCGCCATCGGTTGGCCCGGTATTGCACTACCTCCGGGATCGGCCTTGTCTTTAGCGCGTCTTAACTATCCTGTCATTCTATCCCATCTTTCAACTCTCCTACTATCTGGCACGTGGTAGCGATTGTGGCTCGGCTAGAGCCAGTGAGCAGGTCTGTGCACTTTCCTTTTCTTTCCTCCTGGCAACAACAGACAGACAGACAGATCCGGAGCTCCCGGGTTCGAACCCGACCGCGGCGGCTGCGTTTTTATGGTAGAAAAACGCTAAGGCGCCCGTGTGCTGTGAGAGGTCAGTGCACGTTAAAGATCCCCAGGTGGTCGAAATTATTCCGGAGCCCTCCACTACGGCACCTCTTTCTTCATTTCTTCTGTCACTCCCTCGCTTACTCCTTCCCTTACGACGCGGTTCGGGTCGCCAACGATATACGAGACGGATACTGCGCTATTTTCTTTCCCCAAAAATCAATTATTTTTATTATTACGCCTATCCTTTCGTGAAAATGAACGGTCTTTTCAAAGTTGTCAACGCCAATGAACTATGAACACCGTCGGCTGACTAGTTTTGTTTGGTTTATGAGGAAAGGAATTGGCTCAGTATCCGTCTCGCATATCTCGGTGGACACCCGAACCGCGCCGTAAAGGAAGGGGTAAAGGAGACAGGGAAAGAAGAAAGAGAAAACTCAAAATTGAAAGTTGGATTTTGAGGAAAGGCGTGGCACTGCGCAGCGGCGCAACACATGTGGCTCGGTGCTACTAGCGGCGCAAGCACAGTAGTGACTGGGAGCAAACGAGAGAGAGAAATATACGCGGTGTGGCGCGCGTTGTGACGTTATGTGCTTCCTCGGAGCACCGCCATGGCGAAATCGCAAGTTTGCGGCCAGTAAAGGTTTCGTTTTAAAACCCCCTTTGATTGCCTTTCGCACTTTGAAATGCAGCGCGTCCACCCTGCCTCTGTCTCAGGTGGCAGTTGATGATCGCGAGAGGTTGATCACCCAATGAACGCCGCAGCCTATTGCTGCAGTGCCACGTGTCGACCACGAAGTGGTAATGTATGCAGCCCACATCTCTTCACCATCGTCACGTACCTCGAAGGGCGAGCGAAGCGTCCACTGACCCGCGGAGCCAGTTTACGCACTTCTTTAAGCGTCTATAACGGTGTCAACGCTAAAGAACACATTGAACGCAGACAGCTTTTGCATTGTATATCCTCGATTAATGGAGCTAAGAATAATTAGTTTTTGGGGAAAGGAAATGGCGCAGTATCTGTCTCATATATCGGCGGACACCTGAACTGTGCCGTAAGGGAAGGGATAAAGGCAGGAGTGAAAGAAGAAAGGAAGAAAGAGGTGCCGTATTGGAGGGCTCTGGAATAATTTCGATCACCTGGGGATCTTTAACGTGCATTGACATCGCACAGCGGCAGTGCAAAAAAAAAGGGGAGCTTCCTTGATGACTTTTAAGGATTGGCTACAAGTGCTACTTAAGGAGTTACCAGTAAATCTGTAAAAAATAACATGTTTCATAAATGTACATATATGCAAGCTGTCCTCAAAATGTTTACCTCAATACCGCACTTGTGGCCTAGTGGTTTGAGCAACCGCCTCGCATGCGGGAATTCGAGGGTTCGGTCCCCAGGGCCGCTGGGTACCCACCAGTGATATAATAGGCACAATCTTCCTCTTGCCTGACGCTCGGATTTTCTAGAGTGAAATGCTTCGGAAATGGGTCTCTGACCCCATCTTACGTTTTATTTTCATTTTATTTTTGAAATGGCGCATGTGTTGCCTCTCTTGTTGTATGCTCTTTTCACGGCACACTATATTCTTGATGAACCGCCAAGCTTGCGTCTCAATCTTGGTGGACTAGGTTTCGCAAGAAATTAATGAGAATGCCCATAGATCAAACTCGAAATACTTGATTCCGTGGCTGTATTAAACTGACTGCCACTCGGACTGGATTATAATCAGCGAGGATTCGCTGTGCGTACAGAGATGTGCGTACAAATTTAGCCAGTTGTGCGCTTTTAAGATTAGTCTATACTGTGCGCTCTTGTGGGTGTGTTTATGTAGTAGGTTTTAAGCCGAGCAGCCCCTTACCGAACACAAAGTTGTCCGGCCGGAAGAGTTGTCCAAAGGGTCCCGAGCGGACGGCGTCCATGGTTCCCGGCTCCAGGTCAACCAGGATGGCCCGAGGCACGTATTTACCTCCTCAATGAAAAAAACAAAACAAATATCACTTAGGGGCAACAAACATACCGTACAGTTATTACAAGTACCCGCGTCACAACAAAGCCAGTTATAGAAGCAATGAAAATAGAGCGCGCCAACTGAAGATGTCATAGCAAAATAAAAGCGGCACTACTGGGACCTTGCGCCACCTCCCGGTTTTTAAATAGCAGATCCAATTATATTTAATCAAAGATTTCAATAACTTTCAGCAGAAAAACACAAGCTGAATTGTTGATAGATAATTTGAGATGGATCAAAATGCTGTCACTACATTAAAGTCCTGTTGCAACTCCTCTTGCGATTCTGTTCCGTATTACGAAACTTACAGTGTAGTATATGGGATTAATTTTCCGAATACTGTACATGGGCTGTGATCAACGCGGTAGTGCAGGCCTCTGGATAAATTTGCACCACCTGGGGTTGATTTACGCGCAATAAGATCGCAGAACACACGGGTCTTTAGAATCTCGCCTCCATAGAAATGCGTATACCGAATCATGGATTTCATGATCAAGCCCCTTCCAAATGAAGCACAGCGGCGGTATTATTAGCAAACATAGAGTTAAAAACGCCTTACAAACTCACTGCAGCAAGAGGAAACGTTGGAGAGGGGAGACTTACTATGTCCTCGTCAAACCTGACGAGGGAATTCAGAACTCGGGTTTGAACCCGACCGCGGCGGTTGCGTTTTTATCGAGGCAAAACGCTAAGGCGCCTGTGTGCTGTGCGATATCAGTGCACGTTAAAGATGCACAGGTGGTCGAAATTCTTCCGGAGCCCTCTACTACGGCACCTCTCTCTTCCTTTCTTCTTTCACTCCCTCCTTTATCCCTTCCCTTACGGCGCGGTTGAGGTGTCCGTCGATATATGAGACACACTGCGCCATTTCCTTTCCCCAAAAACCAATTATTATTATTCAGAACTCATTCTGGTTGTTAACATTCATTGCCTATGAAAAAAAAAGCCTTTGATAAAGAACCTTCAAACTAATCCCTGCGGGACTTCTGGCAATGCAACCTGAAAAGCTGCAATGGCCTAACATAACATGCCGCAAGCAGAAGAGGCCACTAGACGTTGCGCTGTGATCTAACTAAAAATGCGCGATCGGTTGTACCATTTAAAGCTCAAAGATCAAAGGCCTGCCGTTGAAGAAGCTCCATTGAGAGTCCAGATAACAGATTAACACCACAAACTGCGCTGTTAAGACAGGACCGAGAATATGAGACACCCATACACACAGCATTCGGTTTGTCTTTCGCTTGCTGTTTTTCTTGAAGGCATCTGCCAACCGACCCGGCAAATTTCCGTAATGCTTAGCAGCGCGAAACAGCCGCAAGGCAAGTTCAACGCGACGGGCAAGCTTCAAAGTGAAATGATCAACCGAAATACTGCCAGACGCGTACCGGAGGCCTCATTGTAGTAGACATTGATGCGCTCCAACTGGAGGTCCGAATCGCCATGGTACGCCCCGCTTGGATCGATGCCGTGCTCATCAGAAATCACCTCCCAAAACTGCAGATGGGAAAAGATATCAGTAATCAGAGTGGCGTCACATCGCGCAGTGGCGACAGTCAAAGCATATTTACAGGCTGGAATTCACAGCGAAAGCAACATAACTGCTACAGTTACACTTGTCAACTGGTGTTTGTACTCAACTCGTCAACTGCCATCGATTCTCACGCGTCATGCATTTTGCTGATGGCGGAAAGCCGGCAGGACCTAAGACCACTTGAGGCCTTTGAATTACGTCATACGCGAAAACTAGGTCATACGAAAAAAAATTCCGGCAAAGAATCCTCGCCGATCACTTTGCGGCAGTCATTTGCCATAAGACTGTTCCATGTCACCTCTCCGCCAAGACCGATTGTCTCGAATTTTCTTACAACCGGCAATAACGTCTGAGCTATATGGCATAAAACAACAAAAATATTATTACGCTCTCAAAGTGCGAGCAGTAATTAAAAGGTCAGAGCGAGAGCAGCGGTCAGGAATAAGAGATTTGATGCGCATTAGGGCACATTATTGTCCCACGCAAAGAGGCCACAACTAAGAACTAAAGCAGTAAGTCTGCAAAAAGCCGCGACTGCTTCACAGGTAATTACTTTCGCCCGTATCCTGAAACGAGATTCTTGAACGCGGCGTTTAGGACGAAACGTAATCGCCAACGTAAAACGCGCCGGGACAGGCACTGGGACCGAATGGCTATCGCGATCCTTTGAGCCGTGAAATAACCCACAAGGTGGTAGAGGTGGCTTACCTTCGCCCCAATCTGGTTGCCACACTGGCCTGTCTGGATGTGCACTATCTCGCGCATGTTGAATGCCACTCCGAGACTCAGCTGTCAAGATGCCGACTGGCTGCTCGGGTCAAGGGTCCACTTATTCGTAGCCTTGCGCCGCATCAACGCTCACTTCTTCCTCAACAGTACATGCTCCTATGTGTACGCGTGTCCACTCAATAGCACCTAAGAAAGTGCCACAGCCTGTTGCTGCCATGGTAAATGCGTTTCTGAGCTCATATATAAGACCTTCAGTTCACGTACCGGATGCCGTGCAAAGGATAAGCGCCGTACAACGCGTACTATTTCTCGTTTCGGAAGGCATCCGACCAAACGGGGTTCTCTCAACTGGCTGCAGGGGCAAACTCGGCTTCTTCTGCTTTCATTTCTCGGTGCTCGAAATCAGTTTCACTCGAAGGAACTCCGCGTGCATTCTTGAGCATCTTTTTTCATTTTTGTAACTTTTCGACTCGTGCACGTGCGGTCGGTTCTAAAATTTGAATCTAACCGAAAGATTGCAAGACTTTGATTCATCATCATCATCATCAGCAGCAGCAGCCTGACTGTAGCCCCCAGAGGTTGGAGACCTTAGTCCATGGCCTCATTAGTTTTTCCAATCGGGTTTGCCTGGTCGATCAGTCTGCGCTGGTCATCCTGGTGTGTGCTCTCGTAACAGCGGTTTCCCATTGGGAGGGAGGGGTTGGGTGTGGATATGGGAGGTTGGGTTGGGGGTTTGGATAGGTTATTATCATCACCGTCGTCATCAGCCTGACTACGCCCACTGCAAGGCAAAGGCTTCTCCCATGCCTCTCCAATTATTCCTGTCCTTTGCCAGCTGCGCCCACCTTATGCCTGCAAACTTAATCTCATTCGCCCACCTAAACTTCTGCCAAACGTTGCCAGGTTGAGACTGGGTGGTTATGTGCCAATATATGCCTGGTGAGCAGCAAGCTATTAACACAGACAATTTGCGCAGAATTTGTTCATTCTGGCAGTGATTTTACTAGGTATAATGTTGGATACTTTTGATGGATCATGGAATGCTTTAGTAAATGTGGATTCACAATACGGGCCTCTTGCCATTCCTTGGTCCGGGCGGCCTTCTGCTTTCGGTGCGTTAGGTATGCACACTGCCCGGAGAAAATTGTCTGATGTTGGTGAACGTAGCACGGCGACAGGCCGTGCGTATGACTAATCCACTTACAGCCGCTTGCTCCGACCTTCAGCACCACAGGTGCTGATAACAGGATTAGACATGCGCATGACCTTTCACTGTGCGACGTTCACCAACATGGCAGCCAAAGATCCGGAGTCCGCCGTCACAAAAAAAGGATATCGGAATTTCTGCTGGAACCCCTGGTGCGCAGATAACCGGGGCCAGGCCAAATACGGGCCAGGCGCGAACTTAACGAACTGAAAGTAGAACTTCACGTGAAGCCTGTTTCGCGACACAAGGACTGGTCTCCAGATTTTCTTTTTTTTGTAATTGCCGAGTTTAACGTCTCGAACCGACACATGGGGTATGACGAACACCGTAGTGGAGGGCTGCAGAATAATTTAGCCCAAATGGGGCTCTTCAACGTGCGCCACTTGTCGGTGCAGCACACGGGTATTTTTGTATTACGCCTCCATCGAAATATAGCCGCCGCGGCATTAATCGAACTCGCGACCTTGGTATCAGCAGACGACCGCCAAAGGCACTGCGGCGTCTCCGATATGGGATTCAACGTGTAAACAGACCTTAACATAACGTAAGAGGAACAAAACTGGAGCCTTCCTCAATAGCCATGGATATCCGTATACCTAGTGTACAAAATTAAGGGAAAATGGTTGCATTTCCGCCTTCCCTGTACTGTGCATCAAAACAGGTGTTTAAAATAATTTCCTGTGAATTAAACATCAGCCCCCTGCAGCAAAAGAGACAATTCCTTAACAGCATTTGTAACGGTGGCAAGCTGAGTGCGATTTGGAATGGGCCTCCTTACGCTCGAAATTGTTCATAAAGTGGATTAAATATGCTGAGGATTTTTTTGTGAGAACGTGACTGTGACCCCTATCTCGCGAAATTCAGTATATACAATTTTAACAGCTTTTCAGAGTATGTTGCGCAGCTTGCGCATTGCTTCCCGCGTTAAGGCTTCCAAGATGCCCGCAGCATCGAGCAGGCGTGTCCATTACGCTCGTCCAACCAGGATCAGTTGTAACGATACTCACGCATTGTAAAAACGAAGTGAGTACACAAAAAGAGACGCGACGACACTCAGGAGAGCGATGGATTTGTCGTAATGTCTTCCCTTCTGCCGTAACATGGGCTTACACTTTTCGTTGGTATATTTACAAATGCGACACCTACCCCAAACCCGATCTGCGCTGAAGGAGTTGGTGATTTGTGGTCAACCGTCTTTGGTTGTCGTTGGTCTCGCAAGGTGAATGACTCACTCCCATTAAGAGGAATCAGCTCAGAATCCGGCGAAGGTGGTGGTGGTGGTAGTGGTTTTTGTTAAAAATAATAGTAAAAAGGAAGGAAAAGATTTTTGCTAGCCCCGGCATCTGCCATCGATACTGAAGCACCTGAGCTGGGGCAGCGGAAATAAAGGATAGCAGGCAGAATGGAGAAATGAAATGAAAGAGGTGAGGGGACAGGAAGAGAGGATAGGGTGCGTAAAAAGTGTACCTTATATTATTTAAAGGAAATTTGAATTTTTAGAGATGAACGCATCGCGGAACACCACAAACCTCGTCTTTCTCATCTTTGGGTGAGTCAAGAGCTTGCCGTTAAAAAATATAAACACTGATCGAACTGTTCGTTTATGCGGTTGAAAGTAAGTAAAAAAAATGTTATTTGATTCGTGCTTACCCAATTGAAGCTTTAGAATTTGGCTACGCTCGGAGTGCGTTGTGCTTGTCAGTGAATGGAACGAGGAAAACGCTAGGGACGAGGATGATGAGCGCAGTGTAGGTCGTAATTTCTAATCTGTAGCATATTTCCTTGCTATGAGATGCCTAGCATTTCCTGTTAGCATTCAGGTTAGGAGACGCCTTCTTAGATTGTCACCGATTCTCTCTCTCTCTCTTCCTTTGTAAAAAAAAATATCTTCATGGTCTCTTCCTTCTCCCCCCCCCCCTAGTTTTTGAACTCTTGCTTTGCTGTATCTTTGTACCTTGCGCACGCTCTATAAAAGCTGCGTGTTTCAAACGCTGTACTACACTCGAATTAGGCTGGTCCTCCATCCGAAACGTCGTGAAAAGCGCTCGTGGGGTCCCATTCTTCTTTGTCCCTGTTTGTTCTGCGCTTGTGCATGAATGTCGTGAATTAAATCCTGTTATGTTTCTTCAATTTTTGGTGATTTTATATTATCTTGACCAAATCAGATGCCAGAAGTCACAGTACAGTATTACGACAAACGCGACTGTTCGTTTTAAAGGTGTATTGTGCCAACAGTTTCGGGAATTGTGTTCCCTTAGTCAGGGCAGGCTTACAATGAAACAGTCTTGTCAATATAAGGACACAAAGCGGGCGAGGATGTATAAACTCTGTCCTCAAAGCAAACTTGAGAGTGAGGGCAAGGGACCGTATAATGGACCGCGCAGCAGCTCTCACAGGGGCAGTGGCTGAATAAAACACAGAAAAACGCAGAACGAAACGGGGAGGGGGAAATAGTGAAGGACTAGAAAAGACAACGAATTTGAACAGCGGTAGAAAAGGGAAAGGAGCGTTAAACACGGCTCTCGGCGCTCCGGGAGGCCGCACTCCCCCCCCCCCCCCCCCCCCTTCTCTCTCTCTACGAAACTCCAGCAAGACGCCGCCGGGTCCCCGCGGGCGTCCCGTATCAAGTATCCTGAGACGCTTGCTGGGGACGCGCACGAGAGACACTTGTTGCGCGCCGCAGCGGCAACCTGCAACCGTGTCGTATGCATATCTTTGCTTCTTTTCTTCGGTACGCCCTTCCGTCGGGCTTTTTCTACCAGACATCCTGGTGCCCTTCTTCCCATAAATATACTAGGCCGTTTCAACCCGTGTCCGGCAGTGCGCTTCCCGTGAAAAAGTGGCAGCCGTGGGGGAAAAAGACCACAAATATTGAGCGAAGCCCGAGTGCGTAATGAGAAGGCAGAGAGGAATTTGGGAGAGAAAACGAAAAGGAAAAAGAGCAGAAAAATTATTAGCACAAGAGAACTTTGAAAGAAGAAAATATTAACACACAAAAAAATTAATAGAATGTGGCGCCAAACAAATACCAAATGGTTAATGAGAATGAATAAGGCGCGGAAGAGATTGCGCAGAATACAAGAAATTTATCAAACGGAAGTTAAAAAAGAAGAAAATAATAATAATACATGTGTGCGGAAACCGTGAAAGGTTTGCGGCCCGCACGGCTGCCGCGTGGTCCCAGTGGGCTAAGTGATAGAGTTAGAATATAGGCGTCTATTCCAGATAGAACATGGAAGCTGGCTGTAAGTTGAACAAAGGAGATTACTGACAAAATAAACAGCTACATTCCCAGCCATTTAGAGCGTGGTTGAAGTTGTCAAGAGCAACATCCGGCGCATTTTGATTTATAATGCTGTCCAAATCCTATGACGGGTAAAATTTCCTACGTTGCCTCCCTCAAGCAGGAGAGCCCCCCAGGAGTAGCGTTCATGCCATGGGAGAATGTGCCAAACTTGTGAATGAGATATGACTCCCTTTGTTCCCAGTAATAGGTGCTAGGGAACCCGGACTGGAGAAAGATGACGCGGATGTTTTTGAAACTGTGGAGTGGCAAACGCAGGTGCTTTGAAAGGGGTAAGCTGGGTAATGATGACACATGAGCTTTGTGGTTGTTAAAGCGGAAGCGAAATGATGTCTTGGTCATAGCCTGAGTCGCTATGGGACGTTAAACCAGCATAAACCACCCGTAGCAATTTAGGTCCTGTACACCAACGTTTCGAATCTGTCATATAAAACCCGGCACAAGCCAATTTTCTGTACCTTGCGTTTGGGGCGTGATGGCCTTAGCCGCCAATGTGCCTTAAAACCCAGCACAACACAGCACATAATACGGATAAGATAGTTAAAGTAGCCGAAGTAGCCGAAGGGGGTGGAGCACATACGGCAGGTTCTCTCAGATCAGGAATAGCAGGTTACAAATATCCCTCAAGAGAAAAGTGTGCAACAACCGTATCCTACCGGTACTCACCTAAGGGGCAGAAACGTGGAGGATAACGAAAAGGTTGCAGCTGAAGTTAATGACAGCACAGCGTGCCATGGAAACGAAAATGATAGGTGTAGCTTTAAGAGACCGGAAGCGGGCCGCGTGGGTGACGGAAAAACGCGTGTTAATGACATCCAAGTCGAAATCAAGAGGAAGTAATGGGCTTGGGCAGGGCATGTACTGCGAAAGCAAGGTAACCGCTGGTCCTTAAGAGTAACGGGGTGGATTTCAAGACAAGGCAAGTGTAGCAGGGGGCGGCAGAAGGCTAGGTGGGCGGATGAGTTCGAAGTTAGCAGGCATAGGGTGGCCGCAGCTGGCAAATGACAGGGTTAATTACAGAAACATAGGAGAGGCCTATGCCCTGCAGTAGGTGCCAGCAGGTCGATGATCATGATGATGATGAGTGAATGCTCGCCTTTTACGTATTAACTCTTCGCAACCAGATGTCGCCGTGCTCACGCTACCTATATATCCTGGCCTAGCAAGGTTAGGCCGTCATCAATTTTTCTAACTGCGCCATTAGCCAAGTGATGCCACACATATCACCGGCGCGGTGATTCCTTCGGATGTGGCCGCCCACAGCACTTTTGGCGTCATCGTCTTCACCAGCCATGCAGTTATCATGCTGGCGTTTTTCCGAGGCCGCTGACGCTCCTCTGGCGCGTTCTCGCTGGGAAAGGGCAAGAAAGGCTGAAACATTTCTGTCAGGGCCACTAGCATTCTGGTCAGCCAATTTTGTAGTAGTCGAGAGTTCTGGCACCTCTAAAAGCAACTGCTTCAAGTGCCAGTAGCACTGAGCACTGCAAATATGGCGGTCATTCTTGGTCTCGGGCCCCGCAGGGAGGGCGTCTGCAGCTTGCAGGCGTTGGTGAGTGGCGACACCACGGGTTCCCGAGCAATCGCAGGGACGTCCCCGTAAGGCGGTTTTAAAAAGGGATGCTCCACAACTGATCACCTAGTCCGTCTAGAAAATACTGTCAGAGAAGTTTTGATCTACAAACAATGCTGTCTTGCAGTCTTTTTCAATTTAGAAAAAGCTTATGATACAACATGGGGTCTCCAAGACTTAGCTGAGCTCGGCATCCGTGGCAGAATGCTGAACTCCCTTAAAGACTTTTTGCCTAAGCGTTCATTTATTGTCCACCTGGGCTCAACGCTTTCGAGAAATTTTATTCATGAAAAGGGAGTACCTCAAGACTATTTTAAGCACTACCCTCTTTGTTGTAAAAATGAACTATCTTAGAAAAATATTCCCAAGGTCCGTTATGTACTCAGTCTATGTAGACGAACTTCAAATAGCTTGTACATCCTCCAATGTATCAACATGTAAAAGACAAATACAATTCACCATAAATAAACTGGCATCATTGGCAGACAGAAATGGCTTCTGATTTTCTGCACAGGAAACAGTAGCCATTATTTTCTCACTGAAAAGAGGACTACAGGCATATTCGACCCCACATATGAACGAAACTGAGTTGCCCGTAAAAGATGAGCACATATTTTTAGGTATAGCGTTTGACAAAAAAACTCACTTTCCTGCCTCATATTAATGCTTTAAGATAGAAAACTTCCCGATCATTGAACATACCCAAAGTCTTCTCACATAATCAGTGGGGTTCTGACAGGGCAAGCCTTCTAAAAATGTACCGCTCTGTGGTACGATCCTGCTTAGAATATGGCAGTAAATCATATGGTTCAGCAAGGCCATCGTACTTGAAACGAATCGACCCAGTGCACAAGTTAGGTTTCCGCCTTTCAACTGGTGCTTACACGACGTCACCTATAAACAGTCTTTATGTTGAAACAACGAACCGTCACTTACAGACAGAAGAGGCATGCTCACGTGCTGGCATATTGTCAAAATCCGTTTCTACCGCTGTTCAAATTCGTTGTCTTTTCTAGTCCTTCACTATTTCCCCCTCCCCGTTTCGTTCTGCGTTTTTCTGTGTTTCATTCAGCCACTGCCCCTGTGAGAGCTGCTGCGCGGTCCATTATACGGCCCCTTGCCCTCACTCTAAATTTTGCTTTGAGGGCAGAGTTTATACATCCTCGCCCGCTTTGTGTCCTTATATTGACAAGACTGTTTCATTGTAAGCCTGCCCTAACTAAGGGAACACATTTCCCGAAACTGTTGGCACAATACACCTTTAAAACGAACAGTCGCGTTTGTCGTAATACTGTACTGTGACTTCTGGCATCTGATTTGGTCAAGATAATATAAAATCACCAAAAATTGAAGAAACATAACAGGATTTAATTCACGACATTCATGCACAAGCGCAGAACAAACAGGGACAAGGAAGAATGGGACCCCACGAGCGCTTTTCACGACGTTTCGGATGGAGGACCAGCCTAATTCGAGTGTAGTACAGCGTTTGAAACACGCAGCTTTTATAGAGCGTGCGCAAGGTACAAAGATACAGCAAAGCAAGAGTTCAAAAACTAGGGGGGGGGGGGGGGAGAAGGAAGAGACCATGAAGATATTTTTTTTTTACAAAGGAAGAGAGAGAGAGAGAATCGGTGACAATCTAAGAAGGCGTCTCCTAACCTGAATGCTAACAGGAAATGCTAGGCATCTCATAGCAAGGAAATATGCTACAGATTAGAAATTACGACCTACACTGCGCTCATCATCCTCGTCCCTAGCGTTTTCCTCGTTCCATTCACTGACAAGCACAACGCACTCCGAGCGTAGGCAAATTCTAAAGCTTCAATTGGGTAAGCACGAATCAAATAACATTTTTTTTACTTACTTTCAACCGCATAAACGAACAGTTCGATCAGTGTTTATATTTTTTAACGGCAAGCTCTTGACTCACCCAAAGATGAGAAAGACGAGGTTTGTGGTGTTCCGCGATGTGTTCATCTCTAAAAATTCAAATTTCCTTTAAATAATATAAGGTACACTTTTTACGCACCCTATCCTCTCTTCCTGTCCCCTCACCTCTTTCATTTCATTTCTCCATTCTGCCTGCTATCCTTTATTTCCGCTGCCCCAGCTCAGGTGCTTCAGTATCGATGGCAGATGCCGGGGCTAGCAAAAATCTTTTCCTTCCTTTTTACTATTATTTTTAACAAAAACCACTACCACCACCACCACCTTCGCCGGATTCTGAGCTGATCCCTCTTAATGGGAGTGAGTCATTCACCTTGCGAGACCAACGACAACCAAAGACGGTTGACCACAAATCACCAACTCCTTCAGCGCAGATCGGGTTTGGGGTAGGTGTCGCATTTGTAAATATACCAACGAAAAGTGTAAGCCCATGTTACGGCAGAAGGGAAGACATTACGACAAATCCATCGCTCTCCTGAGTGTCGTCGCGTCTCTTTTTGTGTACTCACTTCGTTTTTACAATGCGTGAGTATCGTTACAACTGATCCTGGTTGGACGAGCGTAATGGACACGCCTGCTCGATGCTGCGGGCATCCTGGAAGCCTTAATGCGGGAAGCAATGCGCAAGCTGCGCAACATACTCTGAAAAGCTTTTAAAATTGTATATACTGAATTTCGCGAGATAGGGTTCACAGTCATGTTCTCACAAAAAAATCCTCAGCATATTTAATCCACTTTATGAACAATTTCGAGCGTAAGGAGGCCCATTCCAAATCGCACTCAGCTTGCCACCGTTACAAATGCTGTTAAGGAATTGTCTCTTTTGCTGCAGGGGCCTGATGTTTAATTCACAGGAAATTATTTTAAACACCTGTTTTGATGCACAGTACAGGGAAGGCGGAAATGCAACCATTTTCCCTTAATTTTGTACACTAGGTATACGGATATCCATGGCTATTGAGGAAGGCTCCAGTTTTGTTCCTCTTACGTTATGTTAAGGTCTGTTTACACGTTGAACCCCATATCGGAGACGCCGCAGTGCCTTTGGCGGTCGTCTGCTGATACCAAGGTCGCGAGTTCGATTAATGCCGCGGCGGCTATATTTCGATGCAGGCGTAATACAAAAATACCCGTGTGCTGCACCGACAAGTGGCGCACGTTGAAGAGCCCCATTTGGGCTAAATTATTCTGCAGCCCTCCACTACGGTGTTCGTCATACCCCATGTGTCGGTTCGAGACGTTAAACTCGGCAATTACAAAAAAAGAAAATCTGGAGACCAGTCATTGTGTCGCGAAACAGGCTTCACGTGAAGTTCTACTTTCAGTTCGTTAAGTTCGCGCCTGGCCCGTATTTGGCCTGGCCCCGGTTATCTGCGCACCAGGGGTTCCAGCAGAAATTCCGATATCCTTTTTTTGTGACGGCGGACTCCGGATCTTTGGCTGCCATGTTGGTGAACGTCGCACAGTGAAAGGTCATGCGCATGTCTAATCCTGTTATCAGCACCTGTGGTGCTGAAGGTCGGAGCAAGCGGCTGTAAGTGGATTAGTCATACGCACGGCCTGTCGCCGTGCTACGTTCACCAACATCAGACAATTTTCTCCGGGCAGTGTGCATACCTAACGCACCGAAAGCAGAAGGCCGCCCGGACCAAGGAATGGCAAGAGGCCCGTATTGTGAATCCACATTTACTAAAGCATTCCATGATCCATCAAAAGTATCAAACATTATACCTAGTAAAATCACTGCCAGAATGAACAAATTCTGCGCAAATTGTCTGTGTTAATAGCTTGCTGCTCACCAGGCATATATTGGCACATAACCACCCAGTCTCAACCTGGCAACGTTTGGCAGAAGTTTAGGTGGGCGAATGAGATTAAGTTTGCAGGCATAAGGTGGGCGCAGCTGGCAAAGGACAGGAATAATTGGAGAGGCATGGGAGAAGCCTTTGCCTTGCAGTGGGCGTAGTCAGGCTGATGACGACGGTGATGATAATAACCTATCCAAACCCCCAACCCAACCTCCCATATCCACACCCAACCCCTCCCTCCCAATGGGAAACCGCTGTTACGAGAGCACACACCAGGATGACCAGCGCAGACTGATCGACCAGGCAAACCCGATTGGAAAAACTAATGAGGCCATGGACTAAGGTCTCCAACCTCTGGGGGCTACAGTCAGGCTGCTGCTGCTGCTGATGATGATGATGAATCAAAGTCTTGCAATCTTTCGGTTAGATTCAAATTTTAGAACCGACCGCACGTGCACGAGTCGAAAAGTTACAAAAATGAAAAAAGATGCTCAAGAATGCACGCGGAGTTCCTTCGAGTGAAACTGATTTCGAGCACCGAGAAATGAAAGCAGAAGAAGCCGAGTTTGCCCCTGCAGTCAGTTGAGAGAACCCCGTTTGGTCGGATGCCTTCCGAAACGAGAAATAGTACGCGTTGTACGGCGCATATCCTTTGCACGGCATCCGGTACGTGAACTGAAGGTCTTATATATGAGCTCAGAAACGCATTTACCATGGCAGCAACAGGCTGTGGCACTTTCTTAGGTGCTATTGAGTTGACACGCGTACACATAGGAGCATGTACTGTTGAGGAAGAAGTGAGCGTTGATGCGGCGCAAGGCTACGAATAAGTGGACCCTTGACCCGAGCAGCCAGTCGGCATCTTGACAGCTGAGTCTCGGAGTGGCATTCAACATGCGCGAGATAGTGCACATCCAGACAGGCCAGTGTGGCAACCAGATTGGGGCGAAGGTAAGCCACCTCTACCACCTTGTGGGTTATTTCACGGCTCAAAGGATCGCGATAGCCATTCGGTCCCAGTGCCTGTCCCGGCGCGTTTTACGTTGGCGATTACGTTTCGTCCTAAACGCCGCGTTCAAGAATCTCGTTTCAGGATACGGGCGAAAGTAATTACCTGTGAAGCAGTCGCGGCTTTTTGCAGACTTACTGCTTTAGTTTTTAGTTGTGGCCTCTTTGCGTGGGACAATAATATGCCCTAATGCGCATCAAATCTCTTATTCCTGACCGCTGTTCTCGCTCTGACCTTTTAATTACTGCTCGCACTTTGAGAGCGTTATAATATTTTTGTTGTTTTATGCCATATAGCTCAGACGTTATTGCCGGTTGGAAGAAAATTCGAGACAATCGGTCTTGGCGGAGAGGTGACATGGAACAGTCTTATGGCAAATGACTGCCGCAAAGCGATCGGCGAGAATTCTTTGCCGGAATTTTTTTTCGTATGACCTAGTTTTCGCGTATGACGTAATTCAAAGGCCTCAAGTGGTCTTAGGTCCTGCCGGCTTTCCGCCATCAGCAAAATGCATGACGCGTGAGAATCGATGGCAGTTGACGAGTTGAGTACAAACACCAGTTGACAAGTGTAACTGTAGCAGTTATGTTGCTTTCGCTGTGAATTCCAGCCTGTAAATATGCTTTGACTGTCGCCACTGCGCGATGTGACGCCACTCTGATTACTGATATCTTTTCCCATCTGCAGTTTTGGGAGGTGATTTCTGATGAGCACGGCATCGATCCAAGCGGGGCGTACCATGGCGATTCGGACCTCCAGTTGGAGCGCATCAATGTCTACTACAATGAGGCCTCCGGTACGCGTCTGGCAGTATTTCGGTTGATCATTTCACTTTGAAGCTTGCCCGTCGCGTTGAACTTGCCTTGCGGCTGTTTCGCGCTGCTAAGCATTACGGAAATTTGCCGGGTCGGTTGGCAGATGCCTTCAAGAAAAACAGCAAGCGAAAGACAAACCGAATGCTGTGTGTATGGGTGTCTCATATTCTCGGTCCTGTCTTAACAGCGCAGTTTGTGGTGTTAAGCTGTTATCTGGACTCTCAATGGAGCTTCTTCAACGGCAGGCCTTTGATCTTTGAGCTTTAAATGGTACAACCGATCGCGCATTTTTAGTTAGATCACAGCGCAACGTCTAGTGGCCTCTTCTGCTTGCGGCATGTTATGTTAGGCCATTGCAGCTTTTCAGGTTGCATTGCCAGAAGTCCCGCAGGGATTAGTTTGAAGGTTCTTTATCAAAGGCTTTTTTTTTTCATAGGCAATGAATGTTAACAACCAGAATGAGTTCTGAATAATAATAATTGGTTTTTGGGGAAAGGAAATGGCGCAGTGTGTCTCATATATCGGCGGACACCTCAACCGCGCCGTAAGGGAAGGGATAAAGGAGGGAGTGAAAGAAGAAAGGAAGAGAGAGGTGCCGTAGTAGAGGGCTCCGGAAGAATTTCGACCACCTGTGCATCTTTAACGTGCACTGATATCGCACAGCACACAGGCGCCTTAGCGTTTTGCCTCGATAAAAACGCAACCGCCGCGGTCGGGTTCAAACCCGAGTTCTGAATTCCCTCGTCAGGTTTGACGAGGACATAGTAAGTCTCCCCTCTCCAACGTTTCCTCTTGCTGCAGTGAGTTTGTAAGGCGTTTTTAACTATGTTTGCTAATAATACCGCCGCTGTGCTTCATTTGGAAGGGGCTTGATCATGAAATCCATGATTCGGTAGACGCATTTCTATGGAGGCGAGATTCTAAAGACCCGTGTGTTCTGCGATCTTATTGCGCGTAAATCAACCCCAGGTGGTGCAAATTTATCCAGAGGCCTGCACTACCGCGTTGATCACAGCCCATGTACAGTATTCGGAAAATTAATCCCATATACTACACTGTAAGTTTCGTAATACGGAACAGAATCGCAAGAGGAGTTGCAACAGGACTTTAATGTAGTAACAGCATTTTGATCCATCTCAAATTATCTATCAACATTTCAGCTTGTGTTTTTCTGCTGAAAGTTATTGAAATCTGTGATTAAATATAATTGGATCTGCTATTTAAAAACCGGGAGGTGGCGCAAGGTCCCAGTAGTGCCGCTTTTATTTTGCTATGACATCTTCAGTTGGCGCGCTCTATTTTCATTGCTTCTATAACTGGCTTTGTTGTGACGCGGGTACTTGTAATAACTGTACGGTATGTTTGTTGCCCCTAAGTGATATTTGTTTTGTTTTTTTCATTGAGGAGGTAAATACGTGCCTCGGGCCATCCTGGTTGACCTGGAGCCGGGAACCATGGACGCCGTCCGCTCGGGACCCTTTGGACAACTCTTCCGGCCGGACAACTTTGTGTTCGGTAAGGGGCTGCTCGGCTTAAAACCTACTACATAAACACACCCACAAGAGCGCACAGTATAGACTAATCTTAAAAGCGCACAACTGGCTAAATTTGTGCGCACATCTCTGTACGCACAGCGAATCCTCGCTGATTATAATCCAGTCCGAGTGGCAGTCAGTTTAATACAGCCACGGAATCAAGTATTTCGAGTTTGATCTATGGGCATTCTCATTAATTCCTTGCGAAACCTAGTCCACCAAGATTGAGACGCAAGCTTGGCGGTTCATCAAGAATATAGTGTGCCGTGAAAAGAGCATACAACGAGAGAGGCAACACATGCGCCATTTCAAAAATAAAATGAAAATAAAACGTAAGATGGGGTCAGAGACCCATTTCCGAAGCATTTCACTCTAGAAAATCCGAGCGTCAGGCAAGAGGAAGATTGTGCCTATTATATCACTGGTGGGTACCCAGCGGCCCTGGGGACCGAACCCTCGAATTCCCGCATGCGAGGCGGTTGCTCAAACCACTAGGCCACAAGTGCGGTATTGAGGTAAACATTTTGAGGACAGCTTGCATATATGTACATTTATGAAACATGTTATTTTTTACAGATTTACTGGTAACTCCTTAAGTAGCACTTGTAGCCAATCCTTAAAGGTCATCAAGGAAGCCTCCCTTTTTTCTCGCACTGCCGCTGTGCGATGTCAATGCACGTTAAAGATCCCCAGGTGATCGAAATTATTCCAGAGCCCTCCAATACGGCACCCTCTTTCTTCCTTTCTTCTTTCACTCCTGCCTTTATCCCTTGCCCTTACGGCACAGTTCAGGTGTCCGCCGATATATGAGACAGATACTGCGCCATTTCCTTTCCCCAAAAACTAATTATTCTTAGCTCCATTAATCGAGGATATACAATGCAAAAGCTGTCTGCGTTCAATGTGTTCTTTGGCGTTGACACCGTTATAGACGCTTAAAGAAGTGCGTAAACTGGCTCCGCGGGTCAGTGGACGCTTCGCTCGCCCTTCGAGGTACGTGACGATGGTGAAGAGATGTGGGCTGCATACATTAGCACTTCGTGGTCGACACGTGGCACTGCAGCAATAGGCTGCAGCGTTCATTGGGTGATCAACCTCTCGCGATCATCAACTGCCACCTGAGACAGAGGCAGGGTGGACGCGCTGCATTTCAAAGTGCGAAAGGCAATCAAAGGGGGTTTTAAAACGAAACCTTTACTGGCCGCAAACTTGCGATTTCGCCATGGCGGTGCTCCGAGGAAGCACATAACGTCACAACGCGCGCCACACCGCGTATATTTCTCTCTCTCGTTTGCTCCCAGTCACTACTGTGCTTGCGCCGCTAGTAGCACCGAGCCACATGTGTTGCGCCGCTGCGCAGTGCCACGCCTTTCCTCAAAATCCAACTTTCAATTTTGAGTTTTCTCTTTCTTCTTTCCCTGTCTCCTTTACCCCCTTCCTTTACGGCGCGGTTCGGGTGTCCACCGAGATATGCGAGACGGATACTGAGCCAATTCCTTTCCTCATAAACCAAACAAAACTAGTCAGCCGACGGTGTTCATAGTTCATTGGCGTTGACAACTTTGAAAAGACCGTTCATTTTCACGAAAGGATAGGCGTAATAATAAAAATAATTGATTTTTGGGGAAAGAAAATAGCGCAGTATCCGTCTCGTATATCGTTGGCGACCCGAACCGCGTCGTAAGGGAAGGAGTAAGCGAGGGAGTGACAGAAGAAATGAAGAAAGAGGTGCCGTAGTGGAGGGCTCCGGAATAATTTCGACCACCTGGGGATCTTTAACGTGCACTGACCTCTCACAGCACACGGGCGCCTTAGCGTTTTTCTACCATAAAAACGCAGCCGCCGCGGTCGGGTTCGAACCCGGGAGCTCCGGATCTGTCTGTCTGTCTGTTGTTGCCAGGAGGAAAGAAAAGGAAAGTGCACAGACCTGCTCACTGGCTCTAGCCGAGCCACAATCGCTACCACGTGCCAGATAGTAGGAGAGTTGAAAGATGGGATAGAATGACAGGATAGTTAAGACGCGCTAAAGACAAGGCCGATCCCGGAGGTAGTGCAATACCGGGCCAACCGATGGCGGGAGTGAAGCATCCTTCAAACTCTCCGCCACATTTCCAAAAATAAGTCCATTTGGACCCGTAACAGATACTCTGCGGGGTCCGGACATTCGCATGCATCTAGTGGGGATATAATCATCGCAAGCCTGATTATATGCCCTAGTGCTCCAGAGCTCCGGATCAGTAGCCGAGCGCCCTAACCCCTGAGCCACCACGGCGCACAGCCGGCTCCGTGGGTTAGTGGAGACCTAAATCTCGCTTTCATGTACGTGGCTTTGGTGTCTACTGCAAAAGACTGCTTTGAATGCGTTCCCCACATTGTATGGGCAGCGCGCCCTCCCTGCCACCCTGGGAGGTGGCATGCAATTAATGGTTGATCGCGAGATATTGATAACCAAACGAACGCTGCGGCCTAGCCATTGCTTCACTGCCGCATGTCAGACACAACGCTGTCAGCACTATTGCATTCAGGCCACACCTCTCTCTCACCATTGCCACATGCGTCAAAGCACGAATGCGGCGCGCGCATACCCAGGCAGCCAGTTATGCGCCCTTCCTTTGTTCAAAGCCAATGCCGTCTTGAAAATTTTCAACGCCGAAGAACACAGTGAACGCCGACACCTTTCGCTTTGTATACCCTGGATTAACTGAACTAATCCAAACTAAGTTTTTGCACTTGGATGCCACCGCCACGTTACACGAAAGCGAAAGTGAGGTGTCCACTGACCCAGGGAGCCACTTGTGCGCGTTTCCTTTCGTAAAAATGAACGGCTTCTACGTTGTAAACACCAATGAACCAAATGAGCGCCGGCGGCTCACTTGTTTTGTTTGGTTTTGAGGAAAAGAAAGGGCGCAGTAACTGTCTCATGTGTCTCGGTGGACACTAGAACCGGCCCATAATGGAAGGGATAAAGGAGGGATGGAAAGAATAAAAACCGAAAGAGCTACTTGAAAATCGAATTTTTAGGAAAGGTGCGGCGCGGCGCAGCGGCGGAACACCTATGGCTCGGTGCAACTAGTAGTGACTAGACACGCTTACCCGAAATGGGCCGGCTATACCCTAGCGTAGCTCTCGCTACAAAAGCTTCCATCCGCCTTTCACACAACACCACATCACTCAGCAAAACGGATAGGTGGCGCATTACACAAGGAAGCGAGGTGGCCCCCTGCGGGGACCATCCGGTATAAAACAAAAGATTACAGACAGATATAATACAGGATATGAGCACAGGAGGAGGTTCTCTCGCCCCGGTGTTCACGTCATTTGTCACCCGTTTACATAGTGACTCGCTGGAGAGATTGGGTTTTGTAGCCGAGTACAATACAAGCCATGACTTGTTGAATTGTTTGCAGACGTGAACATATATTTTCAACTTCTTTCACACGCAACATTATCGTAAACTTGAACAAGCTGTTAACTTCAACTGTGTTGTGCGTTGCTTATCCCTTTATTCGCTACGTCCACCACAAAGCATAAGTCTAGTTTTTTTCCGCGTTCCAGGCTGCTGTGTGCATTTCGCCCAGTGCATGGCTTTCCTTAATTGCTGATTCTAGTACTGATTAGCTTCATAATAGAGTTTTCACAAGTGTACGCCTCTGACAATGTTACCTCTTCAGGTCAGGGAGGTGCGGGCAACAACTGGGCTAAGGGCCACTACACCGAGGGTGCCGAACTGGTGGACTCGGTGCTCGACGTCGTGCGCAAGGAAGCGGAGTCCTGCGACTGCCTGCAGGGATTTCAGCTGACCCACTCTCTAGGCGGAGGTACTGGATCTGGCATGGGCACACTGCTCATCTCGAAGATCCGTGAAGAGTACCCCGATCGCATCATGAACACCTACAGTGTAGTGCCCTCTCCAAAGGTGTGTGACAGTACCCATCAGAACAAATTTAGACGTTAGTTGTGCTACAGCGCTGATCGGCGTTAACACGAACAGGGGTTCATGTCCTTCCTGTGCACCACGTCATTTACACGCTTTCGCGGCGCGTGTTGTTGTACCGCGTCATCTGCTACTTTCGGTTTCTTAATAGCGGTGATGATCGCTCGAATCGCGCAAGAAAGTATCAGAATAACATCGAACAGAATTCGCTCGCGTGTTCACGGTAACGGTGACCGAAGCTTTACATCAAATATGTTATCTTTTTACTTTCTTGTCTTCGTATAATTTTAATTTATGCCTACCTGCACCTGGTCATCGCGGTCCTTCTGCCGTTTTCTGTAGGTTTCGGACACCGTCGTCGAGCCCTACAATGCTACCCTTTCTGTGCATCAGCTTGTAGAGAACACCGACGAGACCTTCTGCATCGACAACGAGGCGCTCTATGACATCTGCTTCCGGACGCTGAAGCTCACTACTCCAACGTACGGAGACCTCAACCACTTGGTCTCCGCAACTATGTCTGGTGTGACCACATGCCTTCGGTGAGTGCTCAGCTTCCGCGTGTATACAAGCGCAATATGGTTTGGTTTGGATAATGAGGGTTTAACGTCCCAAAACGACTCAGACTATGAGAGACGCCATAGTGAAGGGTTCCGGAAATTTCGACCACCTGGGGTTCTTTGACGTGCACTGACATCGCGCAGTACACAGGCCTCCAGAATTTTGCCTCCACCGAAATTCGACTTGCGCGGCCGGGATCGGACCCGCGTCTTTCGTCCCAGCAGCTGAGCGCCATAACCACGGTGCCACCGCGGCGGCACAAGCGCAATATGATCATCGGTCAAAAATTCGAAAAACAAACAGCTGCATAGGTGTACAGCCCCGCAGTCTGTTATGGGGACAACTATGTAAGTCGTGCATGTCTCGGGACAGGCGCGCAGCCCTTCACCGCAGTTGTCCCTGAGTCGGCAGTCAGGCTAGCAAGCACGCAGATTCTCCGAAAAGCGAGTTGTTTTTTGGGCAGTAAAATAACCAAATTTCTAATAGGAAAACTACAGCATGACCGGGTACCTGGCAGCGTTACATCCGTACGATCACTCCGCGTGGCGAAGGGCTGCACGATGGTGTTACATATCTTGCAGACCTGCACAGATCTATACAGGTGCTTCAGTGTCAGCGTAGAAGGCTAGCATGGCGACGATTATGTTGTAAGCGTTGCGTCAGTATGCTGGCCTGTGGACGGCAGGCAGTTGTCGTACCGTGGCTGGTCTCATTGTAGTACAAGATTAGTATCTATGCCAACGATTCCAATTCATAGAGGTCTAATCGTATAATTAACTTCGCTGCCATGGGGTACTACGCTACCGGGCAGAGGGTAAATGAAGTTGCCGCTGTCATCACATCGGATGTCGTCGGGTCGAAGGAACTATGCAGGCCCATTCAAATCAATTCAAGAAATATGCTTGATTCTTCAGTTACGCTAAATTATGTTGGGTTTTCATCAAGAGTTCTGCATCGTAGATGAACAATATTTTTTTCAGAAAGCAGCGTGGTAAAGGGCGTGCGTGATTCGAGGTGACATACGGTTCATACATGGTGAGGGCCTTGCCATATTTTTTCGAATGTTTACAGCAACGAGTACAAGGCAGGTTGTCGTGTAAGGTGCGAATATTTCTAGAAGACGCCGTATATATGCAGGAAGTGGACGAGCTAGGCTCGATCTCCTCGATGGTAAGGGGGAAACTTAGCTATGTTGTTGAGCGACAGCGTTGGCCCCATCAGCCGCGTGAACGCATCTGCACTTGCCTGAATGGCTTCGCATATTATTTTGGCCGTTTTAAATGATACCCACGATACAGTAACGGTGGCGGTATGGTTCTTTTTCTTATTAATTTAAATGGCTCAAACTGCACTTAGTCATAATCTATATTTTATTTTTTATTTTCATTTTTTTTTCGATATACTGTCAACCCCAAGCGGGGTTTTTACAGGGGTGAGCGCCCTTCAAAAAATGCATAACGTCCTGATAAAACAGTTAAACAGTAAGCAGTTGTACAATGAAAAGGATGGGTCTAGTTAAAGCAAGACAAGAACTAACAAATTCGAGGTAATTAGTTATAGAGAACAAAGTTTATATCACCAACATTTTAACAATATTTAGTCAGTTTTGTGGCAATATACACCGCTCGGCAAGCTCCAAAAATTTGAGGACGGTTGGCTGCATTACAATTTGAAGCGTCAAGTGCATACCATTCGCGCACTTCTCGCGGAAAAAAAGAAAAATAGAATGTGTTATTGCAACCAAAAAATCATCACGTGTGAGAGCATGTTTACGGCGGGTGATTCTGGAGTGGCTTATATTGACGAAGACTTCAGAGTTAAGCTTAAATGAATTGTGCAGAAGAAACTAGAATTTCAAGCGGTGCAGTTTCGATCGGATAGATAAAGGCTGAAGTCCTGCGCGATGCAAAAGTTCAGTAGGTGAATCTGTGGGTCTGTACTGGTTATAGATAAATTGCGCAGCTTTTCGCTGCACACTTTCCAGTGCGGCTACGCTAGTGCCTGTATAAGCGAACCGTGTAATGTTAGCATTTTCTAATACCGGGCGGGTACGCGTAGTGTATGCCAGAAGCTTTATTTCGGGAGGCGAGTTTTCCAAGGCTCTTTTGAGAAAAAACAGTTCGTTCATTGTCTTATTTGCTACATACTGAACGTTCGTTGTCCACTTCAGGTCGGATGAGATAAGGATACATCGGTATTCCCTAGCAGTTCGTAGCGCAGTGCTCAGAACCATAAGTGAACTTAAGCGGAATTTTTTTCTTTGTGATGGACATAGAAACAGTCTTGTCTTTGTTAATGACCATACTCCAATCATGGCACCACTGAAAAACTTTATGCAAAGCGCTATTTATTTTGATCTGGTCAGACTGAAGTTTACTTTTATGATAAAGAATGCAATCATCTACAAACAGTCCCTTTTTTGCTTCATTTTCGTTACTTATATGAGTAATAAATAGAAAAAATTAGATGCGCCAGTACAGATCCTTGGGGGACAGCAGATAAAACGGGAATAATGTCGGAGGTATTTCCGTCGAATTTTACAAATTTTTAACGTTCAAACAAAAACTGCTGATCCATTGTAGGACGGGACCATCACCAATTAAATACTTGTGTTTGTATATTAATTTTTGGTGCGACACCCGCTCGAACGCTTTGGAAAAGTCAAGGAAAAAAAATTATATGAAATTGCGACTGTGGTCCAAGACAATGTGGTCCAAGACATTCGCGCCTCCTAAGCAGCTTTAAAGTCCGTTGAAGTACCTCCTAAATTGAGTTGTCGGAATAATTGAATATATTGGCCGACCAGTATTCTATAGACTCCGAACAGGCAGAAAATCAGTGCAATTTTTTGTGATAGGTCTCGAGCACATCCAAATCGTTTGCACGAAATTTCTGAATACCGGAATACCGCAATATTCCATGCAATAACCTAAATAAACCCGCTGTGCAACATCAAGCCATTTTATATGGTTATGTTGCTGCACGACGCAATCGGAATTCTCCTATACTGGCATTTATGTACACATTTATCAAGGCTTTTCACTGCTCTTTCAGGTTCCCTGGACAGCTGAATGCTGATCTTCGCAAATTGGCCGTGAACATGGTGCCCTTCCCGCGCCTCCACTTCTTTATGTCTGGCTTCGCTCCGCTCACTTCCCGAGGCAGCCAGCAGTACCGGGCTCTGACAGTGCCGGAACTGACGCAACAGATGTTCGATGCCAAAAACATGATGGCTGCTTGCGACCCCCGCCAGGGCCGTTACCTGACAGTGGCTGCAGTCTTCAGAGGCCGAATGAGCATGCGGGAAGTGGATGACCAGATGCTACAAATCCAGAACAAGCACTCTGGCTCGTTCGTGGAATGGATACCGAACAACGTCAAGACTGCAGTCTGTGACATACCGCCTCGAGGTCTGAAGATGTCGGCTACTTTCATTGGGAACAGCACAGCCATTCAAGAGCTTTTCAAGCGAATCTCCGAACAGTTTACCGGTAACTACGTCTGTGATTTGAAGATGGTTCTTCAAAGCAAATGTTTTTTTTTAAAGCTTGTTTGTGCTTATTGTGTGGATCGACGTATTTAATGTAGTGTGACCCCGCCTGCTTGATATATATTTTTTTTTGTGCAGCTATGTTCCGCCGCAAGGCCTTTCTGCACTGGTACACTGGAGAGGGCATGGACGAGTTGGAGTTCACCGAGGCAGAGTCCAACATGAACGACCTGGTGTCCGAATACCAACAGTACCAGGAGGCCACAGCTGATGATGAGGGAGAGTTCGAAGAGACCCAAGCAGAGGCCTAGTTTTTTTTTTTTGTACAGGCAGTGCTTTTTCTTTCGCTTGAGAGTAAAGTTGATGTTTGTCATCGATCCTTCCTTTCGAGCGAGGTGCCTGTACTCTTTAGTACGTCATAGGTTCGGACTGCGTCACAAGGATGGCCACGAGATGTAACGACACCTTACTCTATTGCAATATGCGCACATCTGTAAAAATCTGTTACCGGCGTTACACTGGCAGTTTCGCTCTGCTACCGGCTGCGTCTCGGGAGTTTTCGGCATTGCGACGCAGTTCTGAAATCGCTTCAAAATGTACGTGCCGAACCAGTCTTATAGCGGTCGCAAGGTGATCAAGTTTTGATAAGCCGCTATTGGTCTCATAAGGTCCTGGGTGTACATGAGGCATCTTTTCTGCGCTGTGGAAACTCGAGTGAGATTAGCCGGTTTTTAGAACATGTAACAGCGCAATACGAAGAATACCATTGCGCTCGGTACCTTCAGTGTCACGTGACTGGGTTTTTTTTCGTACGACCTGTCATCTTTAACTCTCACATTTTAACGTTTTTTAGCATGAAACTTATGAGAGGCCGTCCTCATTCAGGGAGAGAGAGCACGTTGAGAAGATACCGACCGGAAAGCAACTGGTGTTTGAGACTGCTTGATAGCAATACTCGCGCTTCTCGGAGCTCCTGAACCTGTTGCGATCGAGCCATCAGGCCCACATCTCGTTATTCTGAGAGCGGCATAGCCCTAACCTGGGACGCTGCGCAGAAAGGTTCGTCGCGAAAAGATTAGGCGATTCGCTAGTGTGAGCGGCCCTCAACCCTCACGTCTCTACCAACGTCGCATGTGTTGAGTTCTGCGGTAACCACTAACTGGGGCTAAGCACGTTCCACCAAAAAATGGGAGCGATATTTCCGGCGAGAGGCTGAGGAAAACAGCTGTTTGTCTCTATAGCAGTTTAGCGTCAGCATCACCAGCTCGTAACACTATAGCGTTAAAGGCCCCGTTCACCCGAAAATCCAGTGTCGACAATGGAGTTTTTGGTTTTGTGAGCGAAAATCACGAGCATGAATCCGGCAGGTGGTGCTCAGAGAGCACTCTAGCAGGAAGGTTGGCCACCTAGGTCGCGTGACCTTGCGGTCACCACAACCTGCCCACCGGATAGTGAGCAAATTTCCCACGTACTTCCCACCGTGGCAGGTGGCAGCTAAATTAATGATTGGTCGCTCGGGAAGAGCACCCTGGGTTGCACAAGGCCCATCGCTGGCAACAGCTGCCATCGGAGGGCAGTAGTACATCGCTTAACCGCTGCACCATAGCGCCAGGTGGGGTAGGAGAAGTCCCAGGTAATTTTGAATGCAAAGTAGAGAATGACCTTTTGTATGTACGGAAAATAATCCATTACACTATCGTGTCATTTCCTTCAGGCGGAGCTTAAGTGTCCCTTCCAATTTTCGCATAGAGGGTAGGGAAGCGCTTCCTGTTGGCCCTGAGAGGCTCAAGTATGTATCCTCGCGTTTGCATTACTGGATGGGTTCCCACTTCGTCACCCAGCGCTCGGTTAGTGTGTGCGCGAGCTGTGGCGTTTGTGCTTTGGATCCCGGTGGGTGCGGCGTGTCCTGGGGCCCATGTCATGGTATATGGTTCTCAGCTGGTGCCTTCATGACGAAATCTTTGGAAAACATTCTTGATGAGGCCACCGCTTGCGTAATTACGACTGATTGTCTGGGAGTCTGAAATTACTGTCCCGTGATCTGTGCCGTCTGTTGCCGTCGGCGGCTGCAAGGACTTTTGCGCTCAAATGTCCTCCCGGTCGTGGCAATATAACGCGAAATTCGGCGAGAACTCGTTTCATATTTATCGCCGTACCGTAATGTCCGCTATAGAGCCCGCACGCAGTGTATAGTCCACAGTGCTCAATTTTGGCTGCAAAAAAAATTACTAGAATGCCCACACCCATTACATTGATTACCAGAGTCAGGAGTGCAAACAGCGCATATAATTATAATTGGTGCGGCTCAAGTATCACAAAACATGACAATAGGGTAAGCGTCGCGATTTTTGTGTCACATTCGGCGGTACTGATAGAAAAAAATGCAATATAGTCCTCATTTATAGGTGGTCAGCAAAGTGCAAAATTTCAACTTTTAAGCATGTATTACCTGTGGAATGTATATTAGAAATAATGGTACATTTTACAGAATTTCCGCCCCTCCCCTTATAGCAGCCCCCGGCCTTCGGGATGACACTTATAAATAAACGTATTCCTTCCTCATGTGCAAGAAACATTGAGCATCCCATGGCAAGTAATATGCTACAGATTAGACATCACGACGTCCACTGCGCCCATTATTCTCGTCAGTAGCGTTTCCCTCGTTCTATTCGCCGACAAGCACAAGTCACTCCGACGGGATGCAAATTCTAAAGCTTCAGTTGGGTAAGCACAACGAATGAATGAGTCAAATACCATTTATTTACTTACATTCGACTGCATAAACAAACAATTTGATCAGTGTTCACTTTTTAACGGCAACCTCATGATTCACTCAAAGAAGAGGAAGACAAAGTTTGCGGCGTTCCGCGATGCTTTCATTCGTAATATAAGGTACACTTTTTGCGCAGTACTTGGCCTTCGCCGGATTCTGAGCTGATACCCTTTAATGGGCACGAGTCATGAACTTTTCGAGACAAACAAAAACCTCCTACGGTTGGTCATAGATCACAATCCCCTTTCAGCGCAGATCGTGTATGGGGTAGCTCTCGCCTTTGTAAATATTCTAGCGCAAGCCGTAAGCCCATGCTACAGCAGAAGGGAAAACATTACGACAAATCTATGGGGGTCCTCACGGTCGTCGCGACTCTTCTTCTTCTTCTCCTTAGTAAGCACGGCACATACCCACGCAGGGGCATTGACCAAGGTTCAGTAGATAATCCCAATGAGGTATTTGCGCGAGGAAAAAAAGGCGTGAGAAGACTAAATCAATATAAAAATTGGAACAGTCAAATGAATTAAAGAAATATGAATTACCAGGAATAGAATCGAGCATTCTTGGACCTGCGGCAAAATTTTGTATACAGCTAACAAGGTAATCGATCAGTTGCACTTATCTAATCATGAAGGTAGCCGCAGACACTGCTTAACGGGAATCCCTTTGCACTCGCACCGAACGAAAGAATAACTGGAAGGGACAGTGGTCCTAACCTCGAATGAGGGACCTCCAAATACTGTTTTCTCTGAACGGCGAACCGCCGGCAAGAGAGGAGAAAATGATCTATCGTTTCAACTTGCCCACATGATACACAAAGGTTTGTAGCACTATTGAAGTTTCACCATGGTTGAAAGTAAAAGAACCATAAAAATAAAAAAAGAAAATTGATAACAGAAAGAAAAGGGACAGTAATTGTCATTTTTCAGTGCCCACCTCAGCTGCGTCATGTAGGTCGGTATGAAAAAAGGAGTGAAAGATTTCACAGATCAACAGGTGCTGTAATGGAGGGGTCTCGACTTATTTCTACCGGCTGGGTTCTCTTACGTTCGCTTACATCGTACAGCACACGGGAAACTCTGCCTTTACGCTGTGCTAACGCGGCCGCTTTATCCCGCGTGCTAGAGCTCAGCAGCTGTAACCACTGAGGCTCTCCGCCTCGGCTAACTCACAAAATAATAATAATAATAATAATTGGTTTTTGGGGAAAGGAAATGGCGCAGTATCTGTCTCATATATCTTTGGACACCTGAACCGCGCCGTAAGGGAAGGGATAAAGGAGGGAGTGAAAGAAAGGAAGAATAGGTGCCGTAGTGGAGGGCTCCGGAATAATTTCGACCACCTGGGGATCTTTAACGTGCACTGACATCGCACAGCACACGGGCGCCTTAGCGTTGAAATTTGGTTTTTGCAGTAAGGTACTAAAAAAAGAAATTGAAACTTCGTTTTGAGGAAAGCAAACGCGCAGTAACTGTCTCACATCCCTCGGCGGACGTCCGAACCATGCCGTAAGGGAAGGGATGAAGGAGGCAGTGAGAGAAGAAAGGAAGAAAAAGGTGACGTAGTGGAGGTCGCCGGAATAATTTCGACCACCTGGAGACATTTAACATGAACTGACATTGCTCTGACATCGCACTACACACGGGCCCGTTTTGCGTTTCGTAGGCATAATTTGCATCTCCTATTTCAAAAACAACATTCCTGGTTGTAGTACTATTTTGGTACGAAATATGAAACTATTTTGTTATGTAATTGGTTGAATAAGGTGAGCGAAGGTGAGCGAAGTTTTTACAGTAAAGATAAGAGTAAGTAAGGGGGTGCACATCCGACCAGCGAGGCGACGAGATAGCGAGAGATCAACTGCGGAAACATGAAGAGAACCCTTTACTGAAAGTATGTTGCACATGACATTCTATTCCGGGCACATCTCGGAACAAAAATATAGTCCATACTTGTATATTGTGATGAAATGTCAAATATTGAAGCTTTAAACATGTAGAGCCAGTGGCCTGCCTCTTTTTAAGTACGGCTGATTTAAAATGCTTTCTGTAAGGCTTAAGCTGAAATCAAAATTGTGCAGCAGTCTTGTTTTGGTTGACTTTGGCATGTTTTACCACTATACAGATGTAATGCAATGTGTATTCATTCGAAATATTTCTTCAGTTCCTCATCCCGTCAGATGCCAAAACATTTGTAACAAAACCCTGTCTTTCTGATTGAGAAGCTCGCTTGAAGGTACGCGAATAATTGAGCAGATAAGAAGACAAAAGCTTAAATCCGAGCACGCATGCACTATGGCTCTTGCAAAGTCTGATTTTCAAAGCCTTAGGAGCAGCGCACTTGATTACCGCTCCTTTTCACATTAGAGCTTCGCGTTGTGGGCGGCGGCTTCCTTCATACTTCTTTTAAACCTTCATAAAGCCCGATATGGCTATTAGACATTTATGTTTTTTCAAAGATTATGGCAATGCACCTTGAAACCTAATGCGAAATTCAGTGGGGAGAAAAAGCGTATGCAGCCGTGAAGTTTCAGCCTGAAGAGGATGCCACTTTTCCCTGATATTAAGTCAGTGCGTTTATTCACATATATACTGGCTCTTTAGATACCTATAAAGCGAAGATTTCTTTCAGTCGCCTCAAACGTAGCGGGTTTAAAGCCAGTCAGCTTTAAGTAGACAAATTTTCTGTTTTCTGAGAGCTTTCAGACAAAAGGTAGGCACAAATAGAAGATATAATCTGCGCGAGGTTTTGTAAAATTTTATTGTCAGTCTCAGAAAGAGAGAATTTTCTTTTCCAGCTCAAAATTTCGCAAACAAGTTCTATAAATTATTGCCGATAAAGAAAGGCATAGGGGGCGGGGAGGGCGTTTACCCTGTCTGCGGGGCATTAATTCAACTAAAAAAAGTTGGTTCCATCTACCGTCCTCCTCACACTCGTGCTTGCTCCGTGTTGAATAGGGCGCTGTCGCCGGGTGCGTGCGTGGCGGGGCGTCGTTGCATTGGTGATTTGTGATACGCAGGGTCGATCACATTATTCGCATGCTGGCGGCTCATGGCTTTTGTTGAGCTACCTATGTGATATTCCCAGCTTAACGTTGTTTTTCATGCCAGTCCCCGAAGTTAGTCATCGACCTGGGCAGCGCGCCAACCATTCGGCAGTAAATACGACAGAGATCTCAAGATGACACTAGGTTTAATTTAAAAACCACGTACGCAGTGTATGTTTGTGCTAGTCATTCGCGTGTGCGCTGGTGCCTTCAAGGAGATGTTATCGATTCGCTACCATGAAGTTTACCTAATAAAAGCATTATCCTTCGAGACCGTTCCAAACATCTGCCTCAACACTACTTGACACCAGCTTTTATATTACGTGCTCATCTTACGCCGGCAGCTACACTGTCGCAAAAAAAAAAGTGCATTATGATTGAAAAAAAAAGTTGACGCTATATTCTTAACTTCTCGTTCTAACACGTAGATTTTCTTTGTAATATCGGACAACTTTTTTCACGAGTTGCCTTTTTTGAAGTACGGGGTGAAATGCGCAAAGCAAAACGCAGCCTCGCGCAACGATTGATACCTGGCCTTTCATTATTTCCGATGAACCGTCCATATTAAAGTACAACAGTGTAAACCAACGCAAGGAAATGCGCAGTGGTTTTTCAAAAAGGCCGAAAAGAAAAGTGGTTTATATAGAGATTTTGCGTTTTGAGTAAAATATTTTGTTATGGCATATAGCATCAGTGCTTAAGGAGCCACTTCAAATACAAGGTATTAGAGTAATTTTGACAGGGCTAAATGTGTGTAGTCAACAGCGCGCACGCGCTGTTTCAAATTCCTTCTAAGAGCTTTACATTGAACTTTGTTTCAACAAACACTCAGCCAAGAGAAAATGTCCGCAACGATGAGGATGACGCTTTTTCGAAAAGTAATGCAATGCCGAAAGATAAGTATTATTCCGTTCATCAAAAAAAAACACTCAAAACCACATCACAACCCAGCATTCGGGCCTTTCTATTGAAATATTATGCTTCCCATTCTTAGTTAGAAAGTGGCACACTTCGGTCGTGTCGCAGCAAGCACTGGTATCTAGAAGATATTGTTACGACGAAGTGGCATGCAGTGGAAGACGAAGTGGCCTCTCGCGTGAAAGTACAAACGAAGAAGAAGAAGAAGAGGCTCCTTGTTCGTGTTGGTGCTCCCTGCTAGGAACTCTTTATTCTTACCCCCCACACTTGTAAATAAATTTTAATAGCATTTCCCTGTAACAATATAATCGAATGACAATTTCCCCATCAGCCGGGGAATCCCGCAATGCAGCGAGATGTAAGAAAACCGAATTTTTGTTCATAAAGCAAACAGTGCGATAGCGCAGAAAATTGTGGCAATAAAAAGCCCAGCCAATGCTGTGGCACCGCAAAGAGGGGTACGAAAGTTTTAAAACTGTCTCACACGCAGAAAACATAACTTGCTCACCACTACTGACATCGACATATATATGTTCACCTACAGGCTGCAAAACGAACCGGTGGCTTTGATTACTCAAACCGCGCATACTGAAAACGAAAACGTGTTCTCAAACAGCGTTAAGAAACTTGTAGAACCATAATCTTCTCACTATCTACTAAGGGTAAGCGTACCTGGGTCCCTGCGCACTCATCCCGTACTGTTAACGATATGGCTCACAATTATGCTCGAGATTTCGCCTTCCGGGTTGTGGTCCGCCTCTTCTTCGGGCAGCGAGAGATCGTATGTTTACATACCACTACATCAAAATGCACTATTGCTTGGGTAGACCTCTCTCTGCTACTACTAGTATTACTACCACCTACTACCACTACTACCACAGATACTACTACTACTACTACTACTACTACTACTACTACTACTACTACTACTACTACTACTACTACTACTACTACTACTACTACCACTACTACTACTACCACCACCACCACCACCACTAGTACTAATACGCAACTCCAAACCAACTCTTTGCCGCATCCCGCGATAACTGTACCCACAAATATCCCGTGCTTTACTTCTCCTTTAATCTATGTGGTCAAAATGCCACTCTACTCCAAATTTTATCGGAGTAGAGTAGCCCTTCACCGGGCTTTGGTCTTACAGCGAAGCTGTATACGTCTACCGTCCAAGGAAATGCTCGTGTCGTCGGCGTCGTGAGCAAAAAAAACTGCAGGCTAAAAGTTAATGATACTCCGTGTGGAAAAGTACCCGACAGTATAGAAATCGTATATCATACTGATCATTAAGCAGTCGTAATGTAAAAAAAATAAAGAAAGAACACAAAATTTAAACATTAAAAATATAAAATGAAAATACAAAAGTAAAGAAAGAATAAAAACAAAATAAAAATAAAAAAGGACATAGAAATAAAAATAAGAAAATGAAAACAAAATAAAAATGATAAAGGGTCTATTTTTGAAATTTGACACACAGCACACGTGCAGCTCAGTACTCGTCTTCATTAAGAAAAAACACTAAGCATGCATCAAAACCACGTGGTGCATGATAAGGCGCGTGTGAACAATGGAAACACCATTTTACCAATGCAACTCAACCAACCACCAGTCACGGTTCATGCATTGATTTAACCTTAGAAAAGAATGTCACTACAGTTAGAACCGAAAATCTCAGTATATATATATATATATATATATATATATATATATATATATATATATATATATATATATATATATTGATTATAGAGCGGTCGTAAATGTCGTTCTGAAATAATAAAGGTTATTATAAGTACATTTCGCTTTTTGTAGAGCCACGTGTGTGAATTTACAAGTGACGTCGCAATGGCTAATTGGGTGTCCACCTTCACACCGTAGATTGGAGCCATGTTTCTTTTTTCTAATGCGGAACAGTGGGAGGCTGCCTTGCTCCCCACCGACCCAGGTACCAACTCCGGGCCAAACGCTCATGCTCAATTGATGGGACTACACCTCCCACGCCAGTGCAAACTTGCGAAGTCGACAAAACAAAAATGTTGCTACTCCTCTCTAGATCTTTTCTAGCGCCGCAGTTTTCCTTCGCCGTTCATGTTGTTTCAAGAATAGCTTTCAAAACGACGAAGTGAGCGGCCAGGTCGCCATTTTAAGGAGAGAGCGTTGGTACACTAGCGTCAGAAAGTTGTCCGCCGTGGGCGTTGGCGACCGTTTGAGGCCTCGCAGCCTGAGCGGACGGAGCACGCATGGGGAACGTGGCGCCCGGCCAATAACTCATGTTACCTTGTGATGCCATCACAACTTGCCCACCGTGGGAGGTGGCGACCTGCTCACCGGATTGTGAGCCTACTGCACACCGTGGCCGGCGCCAGTTGAATGAATCGCCGCTAGAGTTTCACCCGCAACAGCACCCAATGGTTGTTCTTGAAACAGCCATCTGCAGGGGCAGTCGAGCATCGCTTAACCGCTACACAACTGCGCCAGGAGTCATATGAGGACTCCCAACGATGATAGATGTCGAGTAGAGAATGACTTCCCCATATATGAGCATTAACTCAATAAAGCTATCTCGTCAATCCTTAAAGACGGAGCTTAAGTGTGGCCTCGAGTTTATTGTGCAGGCCACGTTTTACCTTGAATATCAAATCACGTTCCTGGAACTTTTGGAAGTGAAAGTTTCTGAGTTCAGTTCGAATAAAAACGTATTTAGCAACAGTGTTCAAGCTCACAGTCTGCATGTTATCCTCTGAGTTATTCAGCAGCATCGTCTGGAAGCAAACCTCTAAAAATGCCTCCGATAAAGGAGGAACTAGTGGTATGATCAATATGTACTGCTATACTATTCAAAGACGCCAACAGAGCAAGAGCCAAGATCTTAGAGGCATTTGGGGGGAAGTGAGGTCGTAGTACTCTGCGCGACCTAAGAAAACGTGACTGCCATCGAGGGTACTCTGCTGAACGAGCATCAAGTTGCCTGCGGAAGTGTTGCCCGCAGAATAAATTCATCAGCAAACATTGGCACAGCAAAAATTTTGAAAAGGTAGTCACAATATTTTTTAAATTATTTGTTTTAAATAGATTTCTTTTCTTGAGAAGCATCGGCACTATTTTAAGAACTAGATTAGATAGAAGGCAACTCCTATTTCTGTACTGTGTGTCATAACGTGCCAATATACAGAGCCAATGTCCTGTCTGTGATAAAGTACTTAGCAAAGTCCCCGAAGTCAAGCATCTACTAGTGCTTCTTTCTGAGGATCTCTCATTTAATCAGTATATTAATAACAATACAAAAAAAGTTGCAAGCATGTTTACCCTCGGTATTAGAAATCTTCGTGGCACCCCTCAAACACTGAAAATGGTGGAATACCGAGCAATAGTAAGACCACACTCAGAATATGCATTCAACTTGTGGGACCCCCATCAAAAATTCAGCATCAATAAAATCGATAGTATTCACATCATTTGGAGTGGTTAATATTAATACACTATTCCCGAGGAGCTAGTGTCACAAAAATGAAATTTAGCATTGAAATCGAGCCTCTTGACAGAAGGCGGAAGGAAAACCGGCTGAAACTAATGTATGCAATTTATAATAACTCACCTCGTATCAACAAATTTAAATATATCCAGCCTCTCCTCCCACCACCTCTCAAGTAGGAGGGATCACAGCTGCTGCAAAACCAGAGAAACTAAATGTCGCAAAAATTACATGAAATTCTCTTTCTTCGCAAAAACGATATCTTAATGGAGTACTTTACCAGAAGAGGTCGTCACAGCTGATGGTGTCTACTTCGCTCGACTTATCGATAAATTGTAATTATTTGAATATTCCGTCCAATGTTATACTTGTGTATTGCATAACAGGTTTTAAAATTGCGAATGTCTTTTTCATATGCTGACTGTTTGACAGTTTCTTTATTTGTGTTGTTTTTATTATTTGTACCCACTCTCCTGCTGCAATGCTTCGGCGCTTCAGGGTACGCTGTAAATAATAATAATAATAAAATAGAGCTCGTGCACTCCAGTGTTTCCTTTTAATAAATTAATACAGCAAAATGTACTTTAACTTTAGTTGAAGAGAGCACAAATACAAAAAATATTTGAGTTTATGTTTTCGCATTCATGTTTGGTTCAATATGATGACCAGAAATCAATGAACAGGCATGTACGAACAAATAGCCACTATCTGTATTAGCTGTTGATAAAAGTTCACCAGAACCCGCTCTGCAATAAAAAGAAAGAACAGGGCTTGCCCTGGTCATTTAAAGAAGCCCCTGTCCTCAAGCTCCACCTAGGCGTTAACCGAAGCGTTCTGTCCCGCTGTTACATAGGCTACGGCGGAAGACGACGATTGTTCGCCAAAAGCACAGTGCGCGGGAGAGTTTCCGTCGTCTTTGCCACCACTCAGCCAAAAATGAAGCCGGTTCATTGAGGATCACGACATCACCTTTCCATCTGGATAAAAACAGGCTGCAGTGGCCTGCGCCTTTCAGTGGGCGTGGGGACAGCGTCGTCATGCGGCTGCTTCACGGAATGCGTTTCTTCATGCAGATAACGGCAATGCTTCATCTCAGCGCGGGACCTATGGCACCGGCTGATGCCATTCCGGCTACGCCTGTGACTGTCGACGTTCAAGTTGGCAGCGTGGAAATTGGAGAACTCTGGCAACCCTGCTACACTATGGCTCCATCGTACAAGTCCTGCGCATCGTCCACGACATCACCTTTCCATCTGGATAAAAACAGGCTGCAGTGGCCTGCGCCTTTCATTGGGCGTGGGGACAGCGTCGTCATGCGGCTGCTTCACGGAATGCGTTTCTTCATGCAGGTTGGTAATAAGGAATCCATGTTTGCTAAGAAATCGAGCAATATGTGCCTGCTCCTGTTCCCACGCCCGGGAGTGCTGCTGATTTTGCTCGCCCAGTGCTTCGATGTTTCTCGTCAACTACTTTTGGTGTCGGGGGATGTTGAGCTTAATCCTGGCTGCGGGGCGGGCTCTGGCGCTGCTACGCGGTCCAAAGACAGCGCTGTTGATATTTCTCTGCAGAAACAGCTTAACGACTCTGTTAGAAGGCGTTAATTCAAGGACCGCTAAAATGTAGTTAGAGCAGTCACACTTAATAGCCTCTATAAGTGAAATGAAACTGAATCAGGAATCTATGATTAGTAACATTGCCGATATTGACGCGAGGTTGTCGGCAGTCGAATCTAAATCATCCGCCAGCGATGTGGCGCATGGGGAATTGCGGATTTTGCGTGAGCTAACCGATCAGCTTGTCAATGAAAATAACAAGTTACGTCTTGGACAGGCTGAGCTGGAAGACCGGCAGCGCAGGGATAATCTTCTGATCTTCGGCGTACCCGACAGTTTGTCCGAAACGTGGGATGAAACGGAAGAAAAATTATTGAACCTTGTTTCAGGCTGCTTTGATCCTGTTCTTACGAATGACATGTTTGAACGAACACACTGGATTGGTGTGTTCTCGGATAAAAAGTGTCGTCCGATTGTTGTGAAGTTCCGGTCTTTCAAAACAAAACAACAAATCATAGTGCAGTCTACCAAACTTATAAATAAAAAGGTCACTGTAAGTGAAGATTATTCTTTGCAGACACGTGTCGCTCGAAAGAAGCTTGTGCAGTTCGCGAAGGATGCTGACTTTAAGTATAAGCTGAGGTATAACAAACTGTATTGTAACAACAAATTCTACGCCTTTGACTCTATTCGCGATAGCATTTTCGAGCTAGCTGGCCCACCGGGATCTTTAGTGGCCCCTTATCGCACTGCTTCTGCTTCTGGCTCGCCACACGCTTCGCCATAGAGATACGGGAGGGGCAGTGGACGGGCGACTGGAGATAAGACAGCGCTTTCAATTCTTTTCACAAACATCAGAAGCATAATACCAAAGCGGGAAGATCTAAGCTCTGTCATCGACTCATGTGATGCCGATGTTGTATTGCTGACCGAAACGTGGCTCTCTGCAAAGATAGAGAGCAAGGAACTGTTCGATTGCAAGAAGCGCTACAATGTTTGTCGTTCTGATAGAGGTCACAGAAGTGGAGGAGGTGTTTTAATAGCCATCGCCTATAATATTGTCTTCGCCCATTAGTCTTTCTAACAACTTAGAGTTGGTTTGGGTTGAACTTCGTGTTCATTTCAGGAAACTGATTCTGGGCATATGCTACCGTTCCCCGTCTTCGTGTGCAACATTCGTTGAAGATTTGCATGATGCTCTTAACATGATCTCAGTACGTTATCCGGGTGCGGCAATCCTTCCTTCTGGTGACTTCAATTATCCCAGCATCGTTTGGGCTAATACATCGCCGTATCCTCGCCCCTTTTCTACCGAATGCAATAACTTTTTGCGAACCTGTTTGGATTTCAACCTTTCGCAGCTAGTTACTAAGCCAACTCGAGTCACGCCATCATGTTCCAGTGTATTAGACCTTGTGTTAACCAACGCGCCGGATCTTATCCCTTCAATCTCGTACTTACCTGGTCTTAGTGATCACTCCTTGCTTCATTTCGATGTAAAAATTAAAATTCCTAATCGCCGGAGCATTTTCAAGTCTATTAGAGATTACAAACGGGCGGACTATGATGCCATTAATCGTGAATTAGCTCTTTTCCTAAAGAGTTATTTACCAGAATTTTCACAGCGTTCTGTCCAAACTAATTGGGAATTGTTTAGGGACACTGTTGAACGTCTCACTAATACATTTGTGCCACTAAGACTTTTGCGGCGTAATAGCCAATCACCGTGGTTCAATAACATTTTAAAAAGGCTATCCAATAAGAAACAACGTTTGTTTCGCTCGGCCAAATCATCGAATTCGCAACAACGATGGGACGGTTACCTTTCTGCGGCCGCTGAGTACAAATAAGCTCTGAAAAATGCTAAGGACTCCTTCTTTAACAGTACTTTGCCTGCTCTGCTGATTAATAACCCTAGACAGTTTTGGAACACTGTGAACCAGAAAGATAGTTCGTCAATACTACTTACATCTTCTGACGGCGTTGCATATTCACCTAATGAATGCGCTAGTGTTCTTAATAGTGTTTTTGTTGCTGCTTTTTCTGGCAATGTTTGCCTTACCAATCAGGAGTGTCCGGTCTTGGATGCTTTTCCCATGGATCCAATTCTTTTTGACACAACTGGCATCCTGAGAATAATTGAGAACCTTAAGATTTCTTCCTCCTGTGGCGTGGATAACATTAATTCGAAATTTGTGATTAATACAAAGATGTACAGTTCAATGATCCTTACCAAACTGTTTGACCAGTCTCTGGAAACAGGCTGTATTCCCAATGACTGGAAGGTTCGGAGGGTGATTCCGCTGCACAAGTCTGGCGATAAACATTGCCCTGATAACTTTCACCCTGTGTCGCTCACCAGCATTCCATGTAAAATCATGGAACATGTCATCTACTCTCATCTTGATACCTTTTTAGAATCGAATTGCGTTTTCAGTAATGCCCAACACGGCTTCCGTAAATCATTTTCAATGGAAACGCAACTCATATGCTTCACAAATGACTTGCATTGCATTCTAGATCGCGGGTCCCGTGCTGATTCTATATTTATGGATTTTTCTAAAGCATTTGACAAGGTTTCACATGAGCTTCTTTTTCTTAAACTAAACAGCCTTAACATCGATTCCACATTACTTGCATGGTTGTATTGCTTTCTTTCAAACCGAAGTCAGTTCGTAACAGCAAATAACGTCAATTCAGATTCCTCGCCTGTTGGCTCTGGTGTGCCTCAGGGGTCCGTTCTTGGGCCCCTCCTCTTTCTCATTTATATAAACGACTTACCCACTACTATATCGTCTTCCGTTTGTCTTTTTGCCGATGACTGTGTTATTTACCGCGAAATTAATGACAATAATGATGCAGCTGTTCTTCAGTCAGATAATAATAAGGTACTGGATTGGTGTAACCTGTGGAATATGAAGCTAAACATTACTAAATGCAAGCATTTGCCCATTTCTCGTCTGTCTACTACACACTCTACCTACTGCATTAATGGCATCACTCTTGAAACTGTGTCGTCTTATAAATATCTGGGTGTTCATGTCTCGTCTAACCTGTCTTGGAAACCTCAAGTTGACTACATTATAAATAACGCTAACCGCATCCTTGGATACCTTCGCAGAAATTTTTCATATGCATCGAGTTCATTAAAACTTTTACTTTACAAAACTTTGGTCCGCTCTAAATTGAAATATGCTTCATCGGTGTGGAACCCTGGGGTTGAATCTCTCATTTCTGAGTTAGAATCAGTTCAAAACCGCGGTTGTCGTTTCATGCTTTCCACCTATCATCGTACTAGTAGTGTAACTGCCATGAAAGCTAACCTTTCTCTACCGCTTCTTTCCCATCGCAGGTCAATAGCTTCATCATGTACTTTTCACAAAATTTATCATAATCCTTATCTTAAAGAGAGGTTGTTAAAAAGACCATCATATATTTCAGCACGCATGGATCACCGCCACAAAGTTTGGGTCCCTCCTTGTCGCACGAGATGTTTTCACGATTCATTCATACCCAGAACTTGTGTCAGCTGGAATCACCTTCCCCACGATATTGTTGAAATTACCGATACTGTTGCCTTTCGAAACGCTGTTACTAATTTTATATAAGTCTCTGTTTATATCTATGTTTAATTTTATTTGCTGCTGTTTTCTTTTGTGGTTTGTTTTGTGTAATGCTGCCTTTTGCTAGTGCTGTTACTAATCTTAAATCAGTGTGTGCTGTAACTATATTCAAAATTTTTAGCTGCTGTTTTTGTTTTTTGTACTTATATGTTATTCCCACTCCCCTCTTTAACGCCTAACGGCCCTGAGGGTAAATAAATGAAATGAAATGAAATGAAACATGTTCTTTGCGCTAGTTTTACAAGGAGAGCTTTCTCAGGGAGGATACCCGCAGGGCTTACACGCGTGGCTTGTAACTCGCTCTTCGCAGGGCTGCTTCGGGCGCGCGCTCACCTTCCTTCGCCATCGGCATGGAGCTCTTCACCCGTGGTCAGGTGATCACTATGTGCATACAAGCCGTGCCTTGGGCAATTGTCACCGCCTTTGTTACCATTGAATTGGGTGAGCGGTCATGCTATGCTGCCGAACGCTTCAAAATGGCCCTCGGAAGATCTCAATAACATGCAAAAACCTGCCTAGGAGTCAGCCACTGAACCGATTGAGGCGGTATCAAATACCGGCGCAGCAGACACGGTATCCCTCAGAGCTTGACACCGTTTTTCAACTAAAGCTCGCCTAGTGATGCCCTTTTGCTTGCCACCACGTAAAAGTTTTGATATCGCGCACCTATTTCGGGCAGACATTTACTACAGGCGTGGTCGTAGGAGTATCTGTCACATTAGTCACTGTAGCGTCGAAATGCTGTGAGGCTTCACACGGCTTAGTACATTCAATTATTGTGACATCTACCGTTGGCAGCAGGGCATTAAGGTCAGATTAGCTGGTTCGAGCAACACGTACGAATTGTTTTTCAGATTTTTCAAGCTGAAATTGTCACTTCCTTGCTCTTGCGCAATTGTAGAGCTAGGATAGCAAGTTTTTTTCCAAGGCCCCAATCTTTAGTAGGTATTCGTGCTTGTGCGGTGCAAACAGACAGACCCCTAATTTTTTTCGTTTCTACTGAGCACGACGCGAACAGTCTGGCCCGAAATTATGAAACTGTATCAGGTTACACGAAATCCGTCGTCAAAACTAACGATTCAGCTCGTGCTACCGGCTCCCTTTTAAAGGAAACCTGAGCAGAAATTCAGCTTGCTTGGTATCGATAGAGTACAGTGTTCTTACGACAAAGTTACTTTCTATGAAACATTGGATGGAACACCTAAGCTCCGCCTTACGGGCACAACGCGATAGCTTTAAAGAGTTAACGCTCATACAAAGCCCCGCATAACGAAGCCAAGCAACCGTGCCTGCGTGGCATAGGGGAACTTGTACAACTCGGAATAGCACGGTGCTAAAGGTGTTGATTTCCCTCAGCCTCCCATCTGATTTCAGAAGCCAGAGTTGGCAGCTCCTCCCAAATCGTCCATGCCACATGCCGTCACACATGCATACGACCAATCTGTGCCCGGCCATGTCAGCCGGCAGCTACCACCTGCCATACACATGCTCGCGATTTTTCGCTCACTACGTCGACAACGCCGACGACGGATTTTCCGGGGAACGAGGCCGTTAACGCTATCGCGTTAAAACAGCTTTTCTTCACTACAAGAGGTTATAAACTGAAATACACATAACGCCACCGAATGCCGCGTTCACTGGTGTAGAACGACGTTATCAAGTCTGCATTTTTTATCAGATAGTCTACAAGGAGAAGAGTGTCCCGGCGTTTTTTCTGTGGCATTCCTTGGGGTAGTTACCCATCATTAATTCACCAAAGGTGATTACAAAGTTTGTTTGTCCTTGACGTCATGGGTCGAATTCGTGTGGGATCAAAAAGAAAGATTTTTTCTAAAAACACATTTTTCGCCATTTGAAGCAATTTTTGCTGCTCAAACAACTCCAACATATCCAGAAAACCAGTACTACGGAACAAAGACAGGGGATAGTTGTCCTCAGTGCCCCTTTAGAAATATGCTCTACTCTCGGCGTTCCACGAATCGGAGAGCGGACATAAAGTTTAATCACAATAGATTAGGACATCGCAAAGTGCACCGCCTTGTGCTTATTTGAAAGCCATGATGCTTCGCACGAGTGATGAAACTGCTCAGTGAAGCTGGCAGCTAACGATTCGTTCTCAGACTGTTGGGAGACGCCTCGCATTGCGCCTCAACGAGCGGGCCTCACTCAGAACAGGTTCAGCCAGACTCGCGCTCTGGATAAACTTGCGCAATAGGGCCCCTCTTGATTCAGCATTCAGCATTGCCCAGGGCTCGGCTTTGAAACCTGCGAGTTAGATCTCTACCGCTTCGCTTCGAATGCGCTTACGCTGTCAGCACCGGGCACCTAGGCCTCAGTTTGAGCAAACACTCTGTGTGATGAATATTTACATCTTTGAGACACTCAGTTCTTTCCACCAACCACGTACTCTGGCCTGTCATCCGGAAAGATATTTTCCTGTTTTTCTTCTGCTCAGATAACTCAGACAGTGTTACGCAATGGGGATATCTATTCTGTGGACCGCTATTCACACAGAACAAATAAACACTACTGAGGGCCTCTATTTTTTTTCGTTTTTATCAGCACTCCACTTGCAACGCATATAACTTTCACAACTCAATTACCACATTCTGCTATTGTTTCACAGACCACTGTTGCTAAGACACATTATTAGAAATGAATACGCGTGTGGCGCTCATTAAAATCGTAAAGACCGCCGGTCTCAGCGTCACGTGGAAACAAGGCACCATTGTTATATCTGTACCCTATCCAATGGCGTCCTTCCAGTGTTGATTTTTTTTTTACTATGCCGATATCATTTTTCTTCGAAACACTCATTGCATCCCGAACTAAACAAGGGGACGCATTTAATTTACGTTAAAAACATCAACATTCTTGATAAAGGCAACTTAGGAACACCATCACGTAGAGTACGGCATACCGGATTTTGGGAGAAGCAACACCGCTGATCACTTATCACCGATGTACAGGTACGTCTAAAATATTACGGAGCATGCTTCGGCGTTCAAAAATTTTCTCACGTGTTCTGTAGAGGAGATATGAGTGTGCCTTCTATTCATACGTGAACGTGCTATTGACGTGTGCTAAGCTGTGTAAGAAGTACCTCCTAAGTTGGGTTAAGTAAGGTAGGGGGGAGAGTTCGAATCACCAAAGCGTGCTCCGTAATATTATGGCCAGGACTGTATTTCACAAGACAACAACTTTGTTTATTATTTCCTTGCGGAACTAAAAGAAGCATATGCATTTTGGAGGCTGTCATGCCATGACCTCAAACGGCCAAACAACCGAATAGAATCTGCGCAGGGTATTGCAACAGCGAAACCATTGTTCTATGACACTCCACATTCTATGAAGAAATTGGCAGGCTTTAAGTACATCACATCAAAATATTAACTGTCGCAAGGCAAATCTTTGTGCCGTTTTGGTCATACAGAGGAAAAGTGTGGTTTTGTTTATAGGGGTTTATTAACGTCCCAAAGCGACTCAGGCTATGAGAGACGCCGTAATGACGGGCTCCGGAAATTCGACCATCTGGCTTACTTTAACGTGCACTGACATCGAACATAGCACGGGCCTCCAGAATTTTGCCTCCATCAAAATTGGACTGCTGCGGTCGGGATCGAACTCGCGCCTTTCGGGTCAGCAGCCGAGCGCAATAACCACTGAGCCACCGCGGCGGCTTAGAGGAAGAACTATTAGATCCCCACAAAACTTTGTTGATGTATAAAAGTGATTTCTAGGCAGGCGCTCAAGCCTAGATCCAAGCCTTCATTTTACCTTGGATCGCAGAAACCTATTTCGTGAGATGACCTAAATCTGAATTTCTCCCCACATCAACCACGATCGAAAAGTTACTTTATGGGAAAAACAAAAAATACCAACTGCTGCTGGGAACAATACATCGGTATAGAAATACCCATAATGCAGATGGCAAGCTCAACCCTGCCCCAACATCGGCAAGCTGTTACATTGGCTGTTGCACGCATGTCACATCCTCATTCTTTAGAAAGCTGTACGCAGAGGTAGCATTACTAGGCGTTGTAGCATATACGAACACACAGCTCCGGGAACGTTCGATGGCTTCTTTCTATGTCCTGTTACGTCTCGCCTACGACGCGCGGTATAGCCGGCGCGGATGCAACGGACGCCGCGGCTTCGTTCAAAGTGGCGGTCATTTTGGGCCCGTTCATCGCTGCCGCAACGCCTCCCGCCAAGCGCGTCCAGGCAGGTTTCAGTGCCACGTGTCGTCGTGCGTGTGTGTGTGTGTGTGTGTGTGCACGTTGGTGCTCACGCTTGTCAAAGCGCGGCAGCCGGGGAGAGGAGCTCCCCAACTGGGAGGCGAGGAGGTCTGACCGGCGCCGGCCCGGCGGACGCGTCTCTCCACGTCTCGACATGTCCGTGCGTCGCCGTCTAGTGCGACTCATCCCGAGCGATTCCTTCTTGCCCTCGACTCCGAGGGTATATAAGGGAGCTGCCCCGGACGCCAACGAGAGACTCCGATTTCTTCCTTCGAGTAACGTGGTCGCCCTGACCGGCTGCTCTTTTGCGATGCCAGAATAAACAAGTTGTTCTGTTGCCAGTCGACTCATCCTTTGCCGGGACCTTCGGATGTTTCCAGCTTTGCCCCAGGCCGCCAGGCCAACGCTACCCTTGGGGCTTGCAACCCAAATGCAACAACTGGTTGCCAGCGGTGAGATCCCGACAACGGAGGCCAGCAGCGAAGATATGCGGTCAACTGTATGCTGAGCAGCACAACGACTATCCGGGAGCAGTGCAACGAGCCCTGTGTGATGACTGGTTGCCTGCAGCGGAACGACTGCGCTGAATTCTTGGCTGCGAGGTTTGGTGAGTGCGGGACTTTCTTCTTCTGAGTTTTGCCAGGCTTTTGTTAGTGTCAGAAACAGAGCTGGTAATTGTGTTGTCGTTGCTGCCGGGTTAGTTTGCGGCAAGACAATAGTAGGCAGTAGAGAAAGCAGCATTCGGAGCAGCCATGAATTTGAAGTCGTTGCGCAAACCGAAATTGCTGGAGCTTGCAAGAGAGTTGGGTCTTGATGTCTCAGACAAACTCAGAAAACCAGAACTGCTAAGGGCGATTCTTGAGTTGGAGGCTGAGGATGACGAGCTGTCGGAATGCCTTGAGACCATTGAGGAGAGGGAGCAAAAAGGGGAGCGCGAACGTAAAGAGCAAAAAGACGAGCGCGAACGTAAAGAACAAAAAGATAAAGACGAGCGCGACCGTCAACACGCTTTGGAAATGAAGCGTCTCGAGGTAGAGATGGAACGCGCTCGTAATGGAAGTCAGGCACACGGTGCAGGAGAACGGGTATCGTTCAAAATGACTGACCTGATGCGGCCGTTTAAGCTTGGAGAGGACATTGGTTTGTTCCTGGTTAACTTTGAGCGAACGTGCGAGAAGCAGGGGTTCTCTCGAGAAACGTGGCCAGAGCGCTTGCTCACTTTGTTACCCGCCGAGGCGGCCGACGTAGTCGCTCGCTTGAAGAGAGAGGAGGCAGAGGATTTCGACCAAGTGAAATCAAGTCTGCTAAAAAAGTACAGGCTGTCAGCGGAGGCGTTCCGTCGGAAGTTTCGGGAAAATGAAAAAGGCAGAAATGAGTCATATACAGAGTTTGCCTACAGGCTTATGTCAAACATGCAGGAGTGGCTCAAAGAAGAGAAAGCGTTTGGTGACCACGAGAAAATTCTGCAGTGTTTCGGGCTGGAACAGTTTTATAGTCGGTTACCTGAGAACGTGCGGTACTGGGTCTTGGATAGGCCAGACGTTAGTACAGTGGCTAAAGCCGCCGAGCTAGCCGAGGAGTTTGTGACGCGTCGGGCTCGCGGAGCTAAGGACGGTCAAAAGGGTGAATTTGGCTCCAAGTCTGAGAGGCCGAAGTTCACACCCATGAGAGCAAGGGGGGACACGCGTAGTGCGGATGCGAGTGAAAGCAGTCCGACGGAACGTAAGGAGACGGCGGCAGCCGAAGCCGAACGCAGAAAGCGGTTCGAGGCGAGGCAAGCGCGCGTGTGTTATACGTGCCAGAAGCCGGGTCACTTTTCGGCGCAGTGTCCAGAAACAAAAACAAAAGTCGTGTTTTTGTCATTATGCAGCACTGACGAGAACATGAAGCTTCTCGAGCCCTACATGCGAGACTTCCTCGTGAACGGGAAAGAGTGCCGAGTGCTTCGTGATTCCGCAGCTACAATGGATGTAGTTCACCCCTCTTACGTAGAACCCGATATGTTCACGGGCGAGTGCGCATGGATCAAGCAAGCAGTGGAAGCTCACAGCGTGTGTGTGCCCGTAGCAAAAGTGCTTATTGAAGGACCTTTCGGAGCACTTGAGACGGAGGCCGTAGTGTCATCTATGCTGCCCCCCCAGTACCCGTACCTATTTTCGAACAGGTCCGATCACCTCCTTCGCGAGAAGGGGCTTTTGTTTGGTGAGGCTAGCGTTCAGGCCTTAACCAGACCGAGAGTTCGGGAGCTCGCTGCAAAGGCGGTAGTTGCGGGGCCGACGTTGTCGAACAATAAAAAAGGGTCGGAGGCGCAGCAAGCTGATATTCCGAGCACGTCAGAACTGGATAAAATTGAGCCTGTAGCGTTGAAGGCACCAGGTACTGGAGAGGAAATGCCCGACACGGGCAAGTTAGAAGAGCTTCCGGTCGAGCTTCCGGGACTAGGCTCAGTGACGAACAGGGAAGACACTGATCAGGTCATTAGTGACTTAATCATTAAAGCACCGCTGTCGGCTGAGCAGAAAACCGAACTACACCAACTCTTACAAGAGTTTCAAGGTCAGTTCTCTGAGAGGCCTGGCAGGACTTCTGTCCTTACTCATGATATAGAACTTACCTCCCCAGAGCCAGTACGATCCAAGGCGTACCGGGTGTCACCCCGCCAGCGCGATATTATGGAGGCTGAGGTAAAGAAAATGCTACAGCTCGGTGTTATTGAGGCGGGTGAGAGTGATTATACCTCCCCTTTGATTTTAGTTGAGGTACCGGGCAAGGAACCTCGTCCTTGCGTCGACTACCGCAGGCTTAATTCCATCACTAAGGATCAAATTTATCCGATCCCTAACATCGAGGAGCGCCTTGAGAAAGTTAGTAGCGCTCAGTTTATTTCCACCCTAGATCTTGTCAGGGGTTATTGGCAGGTTCCACTTACAGAAGAGGCTAGTAGGTATGCGGCGTTCATTTCACCAATGGGAACATTCCGTCCTAAAGTTTTGAGTTTTGGTTTGAAGAACGCGCCATACTGCTTTTCAAGCCTCATGGACAAAGTGTTGCGGGGACAGGAAGAATTCGCTTTACCGTATTTAGACGACGTAGCGATATTCTCCGCATCCTGGTCTGAGCATATGGCACACTTGCGGGCAGTGCTAACCCGCCTGCGCGAAGCGGGCTTGACAGTCAAGGCTCCCAAGTGCCAATTAGCACAGGCCGAGGTTGTCTACCTCGGTCACGTGATTGGACAGGGTCGTCGCCGCCCCTCTGAAATAAAGGTGGCCGCTGTGCGAGACTTCCCGCAACCGCGCACGAAGACCGATATTCGGTCGTTCTTAGGTGTAGCCGGCTACTATCGGAGGTACATCCCCAGGTACTCCGATATCGCGGCTCCCCTGACGGATGCTCTAAGAAAAACAGAGCCCCAAACAGTCGTCTGGGGCGAGACAAAGGAAAGAGCTTTTAGCGCCCTAAAGAGCGCCCTAACAAGCCAGCCTGTGCTACGATCGCCAGACTACACAAAAGGGTTCGTTGTTCAGTGCGATGCTAGTGAGCGAGGCATGGGCGTTGTACTGTGCCAAAGGGACAATGGAGAAGTGGAACACCCCGTCCTGTATGCTAGTCGTAAGCTGACCTGTCGTGAGCAGGCGTACAGCGCCACCGAGAAAGAGTGTGCGTGTCTCGTGTGGGCCGTTCAGAAATTGTCATGCTACCTAGCCGGCTCGAGGTTTATCATTGAGACGGATCACTGCCCTCTCCAATGGCTGCAGACCATATCTCCCAAAAATGGCCGCCTCCTGCGCTGGAGCCTCGCTTTGCAACAATATTCCTTTGAGGTGCGTTACAAAAAGGGGAGTCTCAACGGTAACGCCGATGGCTTAAGTCGAAGCCCCTAACGTAGGAATCCGCCTCAAAGTTGTTGGTTACTGATGTTTTCTTCCTGAGGCAGGATTTTTAACATATTGCTTTTGTTTAGTGTTTCAAAGTGATTATGTGCTTTCTAGTGCAATTTTCCAATTTGTGGACGCATTCTGAGTGCTGCTTGACTACTGTAAGGAAGTAGGCAGTAGTATAAAAGGGGAAAGAGCCTGGCAGAGCTTAGTGAGGGTTGTCTCGTGCTTGCTGACTGAGCGGTTGCGTTTCGGCGTAGTTCTAACGCTTGCTGGGAACGAGCACAAAAATGGCAACTCTCCCGAAGTGACTTTGCAGTGTCCTGTGTGATCCTGAACATGAGAACGAGGCCTTCTCTGTGCGCTGCGCTCAAGCAACGTCGAGGGACGACCGGTTTCGATTATGAGCATCATCGAGCGACATCCCTCTGGACAGCGGATGCATTCCCCTGACCATCGGGATCTCCTTCTCCCGGCGGGGCGGTCTGTTACGTCTCGCCTACGACGCGCGGTATAGCCGGCGCGGATGCAACGGACGCCGCGGCTTCGTTCAAAGTGGCGGTCATTTTGGGCCCGTTCATCGCTGCCGCAACGCCTCCCGCCAAGCGCGTCCAGGCAGGTTTCAGTGCCACGTGTCGTCGTGCGTGTGTGTGTGTGTGTGCATGTTGGTGCTCACGCTTGTCAAAGCGCGGCAGCCGGGGAGCGGCGGGGAGAGGAGCTCCCCAACTGGGAGGCGAGGAGGTCTGACCGGCGCCGGCCCGGCGGACGCGTCTCTCCACGTCTCGACTTGTCCGTGCGTCGCCGTCTAGTGCGACTCATCTCGAGCGATTCCTTCTTGCCCTCGACTCCGAGGGTATATAAGGGAGCTGCCCCGGACGCCAACGAGAGACTCCGATTTCTTCCTTCGAGTAACGTGGTCGCCCTGACCGGCTGCTCTTTTGCGATGCCAGAATAAACAAGTTGTTCTGTTGCCAGTCGACTCATCCTTTGCCGGGACCTTCGGATGTTTCCAGCTTTGCCCCAGGCCGCCAGGCCAACGCTACCCTTGGGGCTTGCAACCCAAATGCAACAGTCCTCGTCGAACTTGGGGTCATCTCAAAGACATCGCTTTGTTCGTCAAGCAGTGGCAGTTTGCTGCGCACTGACTTTAAAGGCTACGAACATCTGTGCACTTAATTCAACACAAGAGCGTTAGCAGGAAAGGAAGATATAGGGATATATATTTGCAAGAAAAGCAGAGAGGTCGACCTGAAGGCCCGTCATCTTGCCTTCTGCTCTAAAGTGGCGAAGGGTATAGGACAAGAAAAAGCATTATGATGATGGAAATACAAGAGAGAGGGAATAATACCCAAACACAACGGGTGAGCATATAGTGATGACAACGTTAGCAAGACCGATAAAAGAGGTTAACAACAGTGATGCTGAAATTGACGGTGTGGTAAGCGTTTTAATTAAAATCAGTTTCAATTTTGGATGTCAACATTATCATTTTTTCCTTGTCTGCATCGTGCTTGCTGCTTGTTGTTTGCCGTGTGGGATTCGTTTTGGAAGTGCGAGCTGAATATAATTCCTTGCAAAAAAAGAGAGCGCTAGCGGCCCTTAACTTGAATTTTCAAATTGAACGAAGGTGTCATAGCTTCTTACTTAGGAAGCTGCATTTCGAAGGGAACTGTTAGCTAAGGTAGCGCATTTATGCGAACGGGCCCGCGGCACAGTAACCACGCCTATAGTTAACATTGGTATTCCGTGCAGATGATACACTTATAGAAAATGCTCGACACAGGTGCTTCTAGTATGACGCTGTGGAAATCACTTATAAGCAGCTGTGGTTAAGTTTTTGTATGTGCAATCTCAATCTCTCTTGTTGATTTGAATTGAAGAGGGCATTTTCCGCTGATTTCACCAAACCGCGATTCATCTATGTGGTTCGGTTCTATTAGAGCAAGCACTTTCGGTTTTTCCTCGAATTACGCGTCTTTGACGCGTATGAGCGCCGTTGACAGTAGTTCTGATATCGCTTCTGGTGACGTAGTGCTGATAAAAGTTAACATCAGTACAGGCCCACTTTACAATTCACTTTGCGAACACTAACTGAACCCAATTTGCTGGCCTCGGTCCTGGTAAAAAAAAGTTGAAACTCCGCATCAATTACCCGGACAGCTCACTGCAATGTTGTTACACTGTAGTTATTGCCCTGCTTCGCTCTCTGCAAAGTTATCTTCACGCGTACCGTCTATTGTCTTTGCCTTCTGGAAACAGTTTTCTGGGCCAATGCAGCACTTTTGCATGCCCGCACACAGCAAACAATCTGCTCAATTGGTTTTTTCACTGATCATTGCAGTGTTCGCAAAAAAAAAATTCTTTTTCTTCAGTACTGTTTTCGCGATTGAGGGCGTTCTACAGTACAAACACAGCTATGTGTGTCCGGTCTTATTTCGTATGGCGCACTAAAGTGCCAGAAAGACAGCTCCTCAAAACAAAATCAATCAGACATAGAGCTCTCTACAAAAAATAAACAACCGGAAGGCTTCATCGATATTTCTGAACTAGTGGAAACCTTATGGTAGCGCAAGTGAAGCGTTAGGAGCTTTTTCAAAACGCTGAGCGCCAGCGCACATTTCTCTAACTCCCAATACCAGTGCTTGAAGTTAGTTGACTAAGATTTAGTTTTGAAAGGCGCGCACGAGTGTAATGTCTGCTGAAGATTGCGAAACCGCAGTAATAGTTGTTTATACACGCCTTTTGGCAAACATTTGGGACCCTGCGATATCTTTGTCACTCGAATTCTTAGTTTCTAGAAAACATACACTGCATATCTATCTTCTAAACCAACATGGCAAGCTACGAGACAGGTCGCAGTAGAGGCCTGCCGCAAACGTCACAACCAAGCGACGTTCTCTTGGGAGCACTGTTTTTTTTTTTAAACAAAAGGGTATCGTGACATTTTCATGGTGTGGCCGCTGCCGGGTTCGGAGCACCGGACTTGTGGGGAGCAGCTGAAAGCCATAACGACTAAACGATCGCAGTAGGTGCTTGTAAAAAATAATGTTTTGAGACTGTTTCAGGTGAATAAAGTTAACTGTAGTTTTCTTGCTCGTGTCGTGCTCTTCACAACAACCGCCATTCTTGTTTCTTCTTTTTTTGTGTCGCATGATGGTTTTCGCAGTATTCAATATATAGAATGAGAAATCGCGCATGTTCTGTGAGGTTCATACACAAATTCATTCTAACGTGTATCACATCTGGATAACATCTGCACAAAGCAGGCCAACGTATTGTTTAAAATAATCCTTACCCACAACCTGACGCAAATAGTTCCAGAACCAACCCGTAAAGTCGGTTCCACGAATTCGTTCTTAGATTTGCAGTTCGTCCCTCGCGAAAAATTTTAGTTTCTGTGGAACAAGGCCTGTCTGACCATCACTTGGTTAGTGCTTCATTTCCCCTAGTACGGCAAGCAAAAAAGGAACACTCATCGCCGCGTTACCGTTAAAGATTATTTGCGTGCCACTGACGCATCGGTCATTGAACATCTGGAAACCTGCTTTGTTGATTTCCATGATGCCGACGTCTGCGCACTCTGGGACAGATTTAAAAAGATCTGTTTGTATTGTATCAAAACAATTGTACCAAGCAGGCACAAAAATGAAAGAAAGGTAACCCCGTGGATGACACGCAATATAATTCAAATGAGGCGAAGGGTAAAACGGCACATGAGGAAACGCGCAGATCCTGAAGCACTCAAGGAATTGCTGGAGAATCTGGCACGTGCCTTACGTGATTCAAAAAATTGTTTCTTCAACACATCCCTTCAAAACTTTATAAAAACCGAGCCAAGTAAGTTTTGGAATTATATTAGTGAAAAGAAAAGAAAGCACTCACACAAATTTTAGTGAACAACACTGCGCTATGTGAACCAGTGGCTATTGCTGAGCATTTTAATAGTTATTTTCAAAGTGTATTTCCTGCCCCGAGCACATGTACCGTCAGCAGCCGAGTGTATTATCCCGCCGAACTGAATTTTATTTCTTACTATGGTGTGTTTTCTATGTTACTGAACCTAAAATCAAAAACGCATGTGGTACTGACAACATTCCAAACGCATTTCTGCGACGCTATGCCGAAGCTCTGGCTAAATTCCTTTTGATAATTTTTTGCGCTTCAATGGCAGCAGGTAAAATGCCTGATGACTTGAGGACAGCCCGAATTGTTCCCGTTTTTAAAAAAGGAGACAGTCTTCTTTTGCAGAACTACCGTGCCATAACACTGACGTCCCCGTGCTGTAGGCTTTTGGAACATAGAGTAGCACACTCTAGGAACGAATTTTTAGAAAAAATCTCGTGCTAACTGGCTTCCAGCACGGGTTCAGAAAAGGATTCTCGACGGTAACACAACCAATTACAGTAATAAATTCCTCTGCTTCCTGCATAGATAACAAAGACCAAATCGATGCAATATTTTTTTTTTATTTTAGCAAGGCATTTGATAAAGTTCCTCATGATAAACTAATCTATAAAATGAAAGAAATTGGCATTCCTGATATTTTAGTAACATGGATTACTGCATACTTAAAAGACCGTAAACAGTTTGTTGAAGTGGGTGGACAACGTTCGGGCTCTCTTCCAGTTTCATCCGGTGTTCCTCGGGGAAGTGTTTTGGGCCCTCTGCTTTTACTCTTGTATGTATATGATATTGTTGAAGTTGTAAACCCGCCAGTGCAGATTCGATTGTTTGCTGATGATTGCATTCTCTACCGAGAAGTTACAAATAAGGAGGATCAGAGTGACCTGGACAATGCTTTGAAAAACGTTTTCGACTGGTGCGACCGATGGGGCATGATTCGGAATGCTGATAAAAGTGTTTACATGCCTATAACCTTAAAACTATGCGACATAGCTACACATATAAAGTAGGCTCTTTTTCTCTTCAACAAGTATCCAACTACAAATACCTAGGGGTAACCATAAGTAGCAATCTATCGCGGAACTAGAATATAAACAATATCTGTCCTGCTGCGTTTCGAAAATTGTGCTGCTTAAGACATAAACTAAAGAATTCCCCTTCTAACATTAAGCTACTTTGTTATTCTTCAATAATTAGACCTAAACTTGACTATGCTTGCATAGCGTGGGACCCGTATACTAAAACTAACGTAAAAAATCTAAAGAATACAGAGAAGAGCTGTCAGGTTTGTTTTTTTTAATAAATATGCAAGGACTGACTCCCCAACTACTTTAATGGAGGTTCATAAAATTGAACCACTTGAAAATTGTACAGTAAAGCTTAGGTTATAATTTATTTCTCTCTTATTACAAAACAAACTTGGTTTAGATCCCTCATCATTCTTAACGCCGGCACCAACCACACAAACTCGTCAACACCGTCCCAGGTCTCTAGCCTCTATATTCGCTACAAGAGATACAAGTTTTCGTTTTTTCCACGCACAATAACACATTGGAATAAGCTATTTAAACCATTGTCCCATGAGTTTTAACAAATTATTGCTATATTGTGTTCTTTTTTTTTTGAAGTGTTGCGTTTCTTTTGTAGTTTGATTGACTTGTTCGCCCACCCTGTTTGGACTCTGTGTCCGCAGTATTTTGTAAATAATTATAAATAATAAAAATGTATTTTTCCTTTGACGACTTCGCTCTTAGCGCAGCTTCACTTCGGATCCCGCCTAAATCTGTGCTTGGAATGGCTGTCCCTTTCATCTCAAAGAAATTGCTGCTGTGCAGCGTTGTTTTTTTCTTGGACTGGTATTTACCAGTAAAGTCTGACAACCACTTTGCGCGGTACCATTGCAAAAAATACCAGGATGCTCCTGAAAGCATTTTTATATGGGGACAAAGCGGCATTCCGGTGCCCCATTCGGCTTTCTCGCTTCGACTCCGCTCTATATGCGGTGCCGACACGATATTTACCTTCGGTCCTTCAATTCCGCCGACTATATGAAAGCCTGAAAGAAATAAATAAGCAAATGTAAGCATAGAGATTGAGTAGGAAGTGCTCGCGAAGAATATCGGCCCCAAAAACGATCAAAGGCTTCCCTTCAAATGCGCTTCCCTCACTATGTTTTATGCAGCCCGCCTAGACGCGTCTGTTTACCGGAATAAAGTCTGAGAGCCCAATATCATATCCTTGGAAATCTCTCCCTTCGCAACGGAAAATGCGCGAGTCCATATTGCAAGCCCGTATCTGGCTTATAATACTGCGCAGTGTAAATATTTGAGGGGTAGACCCATCCAAGCAGCTAACTTCGCTGAAAAAAAAAATATTTGTAGAAAGGGACAAATAAACGCACGTTGACGCCACCGTAGACCCGGGAGGCTAGTGCTTGCTTTAGGCATTGTTCGCAGTCCGAATTCTTCTCAAAGCAGCAGTGTCTTGAACTCGGAGCTTAAATTCGAAGAACGAAACAATTCAGCGCGGAATACTGACTTTCATACTGTATGTCAGGGGGCGAACGCCGATGGCGCGACTCCATTCGAAAACCGTGAAAGGGTTCCCACTGCGATCGATTACCTTGGAGCAAGAGCCGTAGCATCGAACGGGCGGTCGAAAACTCTGTCATCTTAGTACTGTTCGAAGGTCGGGATGGCGGAACCTGGTTTCGGGGAGAGGATCTCAGTCGAGCTCTGTTAGGTTATCCTCTTTTGGACAGTCGCAGACCCCGGCAAACGTTCTCTATTGGTACGGAAGTACGCCTGGAGGCCGAGAGCCACACTATCGGTCCAAATTTGAGTGCTCGCGCTCTACGCAGGCCTGCAAAGGAGCTCAAAGGGATCAGAAATACAGAAAATTTCCGCTGTCAACATTCTTTCCTAATTTTCATAACCTCATCTCTATATCCAATATCCCGTTTCACATCCCTCCCTACTACATCTCAGCGGAGATCAAAGGAGTCTCACCGTGGCCCCTGCTTCGTCTGTGGTTCGCTTCACTAGCTCTCCGTCTACCTTTATTTTATTATTTCCAGTATCGGATACCCAAACTCACAATTGCCCTTGAGCCTCCTCTAGTATGTTACAATTGGATCAAGCCTGTTCTAAAAAAGTGGTGCAGGCAAGAGCTCTGAGTTTTCATTCTTTTACTTTGCCCCACTCTGTTTGTTTGTCAAACTCTATATCTACAAACACCCCCCGAAAACATGGAAGGGGCCTCCGCGGTGGCTGAGTGGTTATGGCACTCGGATACTGACCTGAGAGACGAGGGGTTGATCCCCGCACCGGCGGTCGAATTTCGATGGAGGCGAAATTCTAGAGGTCCGTGTACTGTTTGATGTCAGTGGACCTCAATGAACCCAAGGTGGTCGACATTTCCGCAGCACTTAACTAGGCGTCCCTCATAGCCTGAGTCGCTTTGCGACGTTAAACCGCCATAAACCATGAACCGTAAACAAAACACGGAAATCTCCCAAGTACAACACAGCAGCTGATGAGTGCTACAATGAGAATTCATTTTGCTTCTGTGGGTACGTATCGGTTTAAGTTAATTAAATATTTGAACGGCTTGTTTTTATCTCACTTCATAATAATAAAAATATTAGATTGTTGCGCACAAACGCCTGTTCAATGCCGAAGTAAGCAATAACCTGCACGCACGCTTTTCATATTGTTACGGTGTTGGTGACAAGACAGGGACCCGGCAAGAGAGGGCTCGGCAGCACGCCCTTCAGTGGGAGAAACGGCGAACTACAAATTCCTTCAATCCGCGCGCCAGCAGCGCCAACGTCTTTTTTGCTTTATCGCCACCTGGCAATATCCAGCTGGGGCTTGTGATATCTGCTAGTTTCTTGACCGAGCCGAGGAACAGAAGGTTTATATTTCAATTTAAACGCGACTAAGTGTCCGGTCTTTCTTGTTCTTCCGTGCTTCAACGAGGTATGGAAGGAATAAACCAAGGGCTCTTCATCTGCGAAGAATGTCCAGAACACCCGACAATAAGAAGCAAGTGTTTTGCTCGAAAAGATAGCAGTAGAGTCGGAGAGAAAGTGCAGCAAAGCTATAAGCTGATCCCTGTTTCAAGCGATCATGCTTTTGGCTGCAGCCGTTGCATTTCTCAGCAGCTTACCACAGTTACGGATGCTGCGTTCTAAGCGAGCGAATCTTTAGGACGCACCGTCATTGCCAATATTAACCGGGAATAGGTGATTTGTTTCTTGGCCACGCAGGGAAGCACTTCCGACAGCCTTAAGCTCTGTATCTGTGCTAGGTAAGGTGAGCCCTTGTCTTCACTCTTTTTTTTTTTTGGTTCAGATACAACTATTTCTTAATTATCGGTTCCTTTGTCTTTTGTTTCTGTACGGGGATTTTGTTGATTGAGAGACGCCAGCGGTAAATTTAGAGCCGCAGTTACTTATATTGCGCACTTCCTTTCTCTTATGCTGCACAGTGTCCAATCTTGAACACATTTTCAGAGTTCCGTAGCAAAAATGGATGCTTGTCCTTTCTTCTGCCCCATGTTAGGCTACCTTTGCGTGCGGCGAACTTACGACTTTTATTGCTAAAAGTATTGGAGCATCCTGAAACGCATTCACCATGGCCATTTCTTCTTTCGTGAGGTTTTTCGATTAATATTTGCCTATGATCATATTTCAACGTTCTCGTAACATTACAGAAAATTATCGAAGTTCATCGCTGTACTGATTGGAAACGCCCTAACGATAAGAAACAGAGTTTATGGCGGAGAACCATTAATGAACCAGGATTGAAAGCTTTATATTATTATCGTTTTAAATATAAGCCAATTACTACTGACCATGCCTCCGCAAAGCGCTTGGCTGAAAACACCACTGATAATAAGAGCTCACAAAACTGATACCAAGAGAATTATAACGTTCTCTTTGTTGATATACACCATTTAATAACACACATTAGGACCTCTTGTTCAAGACGTGACAGCGAAGATTATACCAGCCTCCACTCGTGTCCTCATTCTTGTCGATCCCCTCCCTCCGGTCTCCATCTATAATACCTTACCCAATGTGCCACATTATCTTAGACCGATGATATATTCATTGAATATAGCACCTCACAAAACCGACCGCTTTAAAAGAAGAGAGAAACGCGTGTTTTAGCTTCTGCTCAAAAAAAAAATAAACTTTCGCTTCAAACAAGAAGTCCATTGGACTCTTTTTTTTTGGTGTCAAGGTACGCAACGACATTACATGCTTCGCTATTACAGCATCGCTCTTGCGTACGCATTCATGCGTCTGTTAGAATTTATTTTAATACTCATGTCAAAGCTGCATTTCTATAAAGCATTGCAATTCAGTTATAGGTGAGAAAATCCCTCGCCGGACCATCGAACTACGGCGCAACCCGTTCCCTCACACTTCGGAACAAGGGCAGGCGGTTCACAGCCCGGTTGACGAGAACTCGGACTTGCTCGTGGGCAGCCTTGTTGCCCTGGTGACCCCAGTGCGCTGCAATCCAGTGGAGGGTGATGTGGCGATTATGAGTGGGACTCACCATCTTCATTACTGGCCTTTATAAATGGTCCTGTACTAGCAATAAATGTTTAAGTACTGGCAGAGAACTGTATTCTGATTTAGACGCCGATTTAGACACATGCTGGTGGAAACGCTTACAGGGCGGTCTTTCTCAGGGTGATGTCTACCCTAGCTCATACTTGTGCTTTGAGATATTTTTATAGTCACTATTGTTCATCACAGATTACCAGGTATAAACCTAGCCAAAGGTCTTTCAAGCCCAACTTGAGATATCAAAGTTGTTTATGAGCTGAATAAAAAAAAATTACGGAGGACACTTAAGCCTACTTACCTGCTTTGAATGCAAAGACATGGTGCTTTATTTTTTTGTTTTTAACTTTCCTTCCATTCAAATGGCACACCTGGGCGTTAGCATACAGTCTTTCAGCTTTTTTCGCCAAAAGCAACGCAGTTTTGTCGCCTACAGGTTGCGTGCTCGCCTCGCAATCCGAAAGTCTTGAGTCCAATTCCCGGCACCTTCAGAAGAAATTATATTTTTCTTTGATACCACAGTGACGTCATCTAGGATTTTTAATGCCACTTTTACGGTCAGCGACGCCGGACTTCCTTGCCGATGTGCCAAATAATGCTTTCGCAAAAATAAGAGTATCAACATGGACATCCCTCGTCATGCCAGTGCTGAAGAGAGCGCTTTTATTTGTTAATTGGCAGCCGTGCAATCCAAGTGAGCCTTCACTCTAAATGATACTGAGGACACCTAAATTGCGGTTTTTGTTTTATAGTGAAGTGTTGCTTAGTCGTATTTTGGCATTTATTCTGATCATATTTATTTAGTGTCCAACGCCTCTTCCACAAACGCTGAATTAGCCTTATTCCCGCATTCTATTGCTATCATGTCCCAACAAATTCCTCAATGTCATCTCGTGCTCCAAATATTACCCAACTGTGCTCCGTTGTCCCTGTATTTAGTTCGGCTGTGTACACTTAGCGACCGTTGGCTGCCTATCATCCGCTTATATTTTATGTGTGTATATATTTCCCCTTCCTCAATTTAGTTAGTCGTCGCTTACTCAATAAAGGAACAACGGTAAAGATTATAGTAAATTTGTCTGCCTGCATTGTTGCCTGCATTGGCACTGTCAGTAAGTATTGTGTGCGTTATGTGTGTGCTCTTTATATGCCGCGGCCAAAAGCCAGGCCTTTCTGCGTTCGAATGACCATACATGCACAGCGGTACACAGAACATACCTCGCTGCCATGTTGTCGCCCATTTATTCGGCACCAGTTTTCGTGTTTCGTTCACGAGCTGAAATAGAGCTGCCGATTCGTGCGGTTCCGCGTCTTCCGAGAAAAGTTCGCGCTAACCGGCCGTTTTCCGGAACAGGCGACAGAAAGAATGCGAAAAGCTTATTCTTCAAAACTGGCTGATTTGTAGGTTTCATCACAACTAATGATGCACGAAATGTGTCAACCTGTTGCATGCTTTGCGATGAACCTCCGGCTTGTGATAGGTTTCACTGACAGCCCCCGACTACATAGGCTATTACCATCATCACTATCGCCCTAACTACGTTCATTGCTGCAAAAAGCTCTCTCCTAGTCACCGCCGATAAGTGGTAATGCTTCCTGACTATAAAAATCTCTATCGCTCACTGCGCATTTTTTGTTGCCGCTGCCGCATCTCTCGCGAATCAAATACTCTCAGATTGCTTATCTTTATATCTACTTCACTGCATTTTGCCGCACTGACCGCAGTGGTTTAATACATTATTGGTTCCCACCCCATTCAGCGCCATTCTGTACATGTCGTTGAGCTCAATATAAGGCGGTTTGCTGAAATTCATTTTTTTAAATCAGCTGCAATTTAAAGACTCAAGTTTTATAGATCTTTAAATTTAACAGATTTCAAATTTGTCCCTCCGCAGCCCATTGTATCCCGTACAAATTACTTTCATGCCAAGTGTTAAGAAATGTTCCCAAGGTGCATTTAAGAGACGCTACAACTCCCACTGAATGGTACTCGGCGCACGTGCTCATTCAGTCAGGAAAGAATCTATGCAAGTAGGCAGCTGTCACCGCAGCTCTTCTGTGTTCGTATATGAACCACTCTAATGAACCAAGAACACTGCCGTGCCAAAGCAAGCGTGATAAGAGCCAGGCTCAGGCCAAACAGAGTACATTGTGAACGGACAAACACCCTCAGAAAGCAAACCTGCCAGCACGGAAGCTGCTTGCCAAGGCAGCCGCAAGCGCCTCGATTGCTTCCCTGTGACATTCAGTGCTAATCAACCACACGCACACTGTATGACTCTCCCGAGGCTATCCTAGAAAAGCTGTGTCGCAACTGTAACGCCACTTGTACCTGTTTTCTTGTCTTTATTAAGTTTTGGAATGGGACGTTTGTGTTAGGGTTTCATCCTATCTTTACCTCATTCTCTCTCTGTTTGTTTCCGGTATTTCTTGTAGTTTCTGTGTTGTGTTCATCTCACCACGTCCGAAATAGACGTGAGTTGTCAGTCAACGCTTTGCCCGTGTCCCTCCTGAAGTGGTTCGATTCACTCGTGCTAACTCCCATTTTATTTCTCAAAATGCTACCTGAATATCATGATATGAGCATTTTGCAATTTTTCTAACGCTGCGTTTTTATACCTTCGATTATTGCATTTAATATATGCTATAGACACTCCAATGCCAAAAATGCTCTTCGAGGAATCGGATACAAAATTCCTGTATTCAGTGCTGGCACTATTGTGGTATATTGAAATAAAAAGAATGAAAAGGCTACACTGCCAATGGAAATTTCACTTATAGCTACTGCGTCCGCATTAGAATTGTATGGTCAGAGAAAAAAAAGAAATTGCGCTTAATGAGACGAACCTTGTGGAGAAAATGTACCGTCGTTTTCACCAGAACTGCCTTGTTATAAATATGCAGTCACCGAACTAACTAAATTAAGGCAGCTTGTATGCATTAAATGTGTGGTAGAAATCGATTCCTACAGAAGCCAAACTAACAAAAAAGATGCGAGCACACAAAAATCACCCTATCTCAGCTCTTCTGATTTCACATTGTTTATCGTACAATGTGCTTTTTCAGAGCCGTCAATTTTTTTATGGGGCGATGAAGTTGCGTTATGAAACAAGAACGTCTCAATGTTACAAGAACACATAAACAGTTTACTTGCCATAGTTCTAATATTACATGAAAAATAATTTCTATTCGCCTTCGGAATTCACAATTTCTTGAAAATTTCCTTTTTGAAATACTGCATGGTGACTGAAAAATCATCGCCACTTAATTATTTATTATATACTTATTTAAAGGCTATGACTCATTATTGGTCATCATCATGATCAGCCGTACTACAATCACAGCAGGGCAAAGGCCTCTCCCATCTCTGTGCAATTAACCACGTCTTTTGCCAGCTGCGCCCACCCTATGCCTGCGAACTTCTCAATCTCATCCGCCCACCTAACCTTCTTCCGCCCCCTGTTACGCTTGCCTTCTCTTGGAATCCACTCCGTTACCCTTAAGGACCAGCGGGTGTCTTGCCTTCGCATCACATGCCCTGCCCATGCCCATTTCTTCCTCTTGATTTCGACTAGGATGTCATTAACCCGTGTTTGTTCCCTCACCCACTCTGCCCGCTTCCGGTCTCTTAACGTTACACCAATCATTTTTATTTCCATGGCTCGCTGCGTTGTCCTTAACTTCAGTTGAACCCTATTCGTTAGCCTCCACGTTTCTGCCCCGCAGGTGAGTACCGGTAAGATACAGCTGTTGTACACTTTTCTCTAGAGGGATATTGAAAGAACCTGCCATAAGCGCCATATGCTACCTGCTATATGCGAGGATCTGAAAGAACTTGCCATGTGCGCTCCACCCCATTCTTATCCTTCTAGTTATTTCCCCCTCATAATCCGGATCAGCTGTCACTACCTGCCCTAAGTAGACGTATTCTTTTCACGCAAAAAAAAAATTTAAATCACCAGTGAGTTTGACGCAAACGTTCTTTACTACAAACACTGTCGTGTGAAATTGAAAATTGTTTTTTTAGGGAAAGCAAGATGGCACGGTATCTGTTTCACATATCGGCGAACACCTGAACTGCGCTGTAGGGCGAGGGATAAAGGAGGCAGTGAAAGAGGAAAGGAAGAAAGAGGTGCCGTAGTGGAGGGCTCCGGAATAATTTGGACCACCTGGTGATCATTAACGTGCACTGATTACGCAAGGCACACGGGAGCCTTAGCATTTCGCCTGCATCGAAACGCAGCCGCCGCGTTCGGCTTCCCAGTGTGAAAATTTAAGGACACGCGATATTCCTATCTTACTCTCCCGCATTATCCCGGGTGGTATAAATACTCTCCTCTTCTCTCGATCAAATTTCTGGGCACCGATTTTCCGAACTTATCGGGCAGCGCGTTCGCGGGACGTGTATCAAACGCATGCTGCTAATGTTTTACCCACCGCATGTCTTCGGGCCCCCCACCTACCAGCTACGTCTGGCTTCTGAGAGGCGGTTAGAAGCGTTTGGGGCGTTGTCACTAGCAGGCGCCCGACCTGATGATGGGAAAGATTGCACGAAGCCAGAAGAGGTGTGGTGCATGCCGGGCTCGAACACGCTTCCCCTCCCCTCTCTGATTTCCCCCTAGCGTACCCCCCACATAAAGACAATGGCAGCGCAAGGCCCTTGCAGGACAGCGTGGTCGCGTGATCACGGAACGAAACCGCGCGCAGGTCGTCCTGAGACGTGTGTATCAGTAGCTGATCTGTAAAGCCTATTCGTCGAGTAATGTTTTCCTGTTTCCCACGGCTTCTCCAAGGAAGAAGAATAAGCAGTAAGCAGAACACAAGTGCTTGTGCTGCCTACTTCTCAATCTTCTTCCTTCGTCCCTGTTAGCGCTGTGTTTTTCTTTCATAGTCAAATTCTCTGTAGTTTGCAGCCTACAAAATGCGAAGAAAATATTGGAACGTATATAGCCGTCTTCAGATAGCAAGAAGAAATTCCAACTGCAAAGATCATCACAGCTGCTTCATAGGACGTTAGCAGTCTGCATGAGAAATGTCAATGCTTTATAAACAAACATAGAGAAAATCATGCTTAATCATTGTAGATGCTCGTAATTTTTTTTCACGGCTAATTTATAAAGTACGTGTGTGAATTGCCAATATGAATTCTTGTCTTCGAAACACTACTTCACAGTGCTGCGTGTAAAGGTTAACATTACGAAAGAAAAAAAACTATAACGAAAGCCGAAGCACGAGCTCTCGTACAATGGCTAATATCTTCCTTGCACGAATATTGGCAGTTTTGGGTAAAGTTGTTGGGTAAAATGAAAAACTGGATGCTAATTCTTAGCACATTTTAACAGGTTATCATGCAGGCCAGTTCCCATAATGTGCGCACATCCCCTGATAGCGCCTTCTTCTTCAACGAGATATACGTGTGCTAATTTTCACAGATGGTTGAGCATCCCGAAGCCATCTGGTCACCGCCGTCTAACGCCCTATTCTCCTAATGCATTGCTCCCTTCGGAGACTCCGCATTTTTCAAGAAATAGCACTCTGAGCACCGCAGACTAAGTCCGAGGCATATTCTTCGTTGGCGTTGCAAGGACCGCCGGGATACGACACAAATGAGACCTCATTCGTGTAAGTAATTAAGCCCACGCGTGCACACAGAAACAATGATCCCCAGAGATGATAGAATGGTTCGGCTGGCTCAATGTGTGCTTACTTGCTGCGAGAGCCACAGAACAGTGGGGATACACATGCTGCAACAGGCAGCCCCAGAACTGCTGCCTGCTTTCTCTCGGCATTTGCTTTTTATTTGTATACCCCTCCCTGTTGAAGCGACACCTCTAGGGCTGGATAGTCCCGCTGAGTGGACGCAACTTTCCCCTGCTCCCGGGACTGCTCGTGTCTGCTTCCTTCTTAATCTCGCTTTCTCTAAAAGGTAGCTACCATTCCGTAGCCGCCGTTTGGACAAAGATTCCCGACAAAAACCGGATACTTTGCGTTCTGATCTCACACAGCTACGTGGCCCCTCTGTTTCATAACAAAATCTTTTTCGCGTTCTGGCACGCTCAAAGACTGCAACGTTTAATGCTATTTCCTTCCTTTTTGAATCCGAAAGTATTCTTTTTCATTTCGTGGAATAAATGTAAACGTTTGCCAGCTCTGTTCTCGTGCGCAATACCGCCACAGTTGCTTAGAGTGTTTGGCGTTCCGCAGTTTAGCAGACAGTAGGTAGCAGGATCGAGTCCCTGCTGTGCAGGTAGCATATGAGACAAAGGCCGAAAATCCCAGTGTGCTGTGCAATGTCAGTGCAAGGTAAAGAAACTCCGGTAGTCAGAACTGAAAATCGCTGCCCTCCATTTAGGTGACTCAATTACCAACCTGCATCTTCAGGATGTTTTTCGCGACACACCATTTATTTTTGAAGAGTTGATTTTACTACTTCGCGTTCTTTTTTTTTGGAGTTTTTACATGTTCTGGCGATCTGAGTCGTTTTAAAACGACCTTTGTGATTCTAAACTTGATGCCTTTTCCGCTTTCCTTCCAGGGAATACGTATTTTCACTTCCTATTCAGCGAATATGAAGTTTTTGAAAATAATGAAAATGTTCATGACGAGGAAAATCCATATAGCATTTTGGGAAAACAACACGAAAATTTTAACGATCGTTTTCAAAACGGTATATAAACATTCTCTGATTATTCAGCCTTATTTGCTGCGCCAATCATATTTCCCACTGAAAGTTTGAAAACTGTGTTTAAACACGCAACATTTAAAACATATTACATGTAGCTGCTGCAAGTGTTTCGATGCATATTAAGACGTCTATCATCTTAGAATAATTCGACCGGGCCATACAGCCTGCTGTCATTAAGGCGACAAAGAATATTCCTGGAAATCAGAAGAGACGCAACAAGAGAAAATTCTAATAGCAGGATACTGATCTGCTATGCACACATCGCACTGAATCCCAGCAGTGTACAAGAGCCAAATAAGAAAATAATTGAACACACTATCAAAATACTGTTAGACATCGAAACACTTCACCTACTTGTGAAGGGACTTTGTTCGCAAATGAGGCACTGTGCTGCTGGACAGAAGCAGTTGACGTTTACAACCAGAGTTTTTATTTGTACTCTACGCACTTTCAGACTTGCAAACTAATGTTTTCAAGAGGATGGCAAAACATTCACGAACTTCCAGCAAGAAGCACTCTCGCGAGCCGGAGACATGCGTGAACTGATAGGAAAGCGAATAGGGCACACACGGGACGCAAGTTTCTAGAAAGATATAGTTACCTGCGAATGACGATAAACGTCCAAACCAGCTCTGAAGGAGTTGCCTTCGCTTCTATAGAAGTTGTTACATTGAAAGATAGCAACCTGCGGTGTTTCTGAAGTTCGCAGCTGAAGTAAGAGAAAAGAAAGGAAACTAGGTTATTTTACTAGCGGCAATATAAATATAAACGAAAAGGCAAGATAATGAAACCTTCATAAAGAAGTCTGTTTCAAACACAAGGTTTTAAGATTTAAAATAATATAATTATATTGCACGAAACAGGTCACATAAATTTAGTAAAACAGGCTTGCCAAAGCTTCAGTGGGCTTGGCTGGCAACGCCTGGCAGGCAGCCCGCAAGGCATATGTAGGGTGAAAAAAACAAGTTACTCACACTTGGATATATTATTGTTCAAAACACTGAGCACCTCAAGGCCTTCTTAACCTTATATCTGATAGTTGAAGAATATATGATTTGCGGAAGTTGGTTAAATGTGCTGGGACATAGTAACTGCGAATTCTTGTCTATATTTTGTAGGACGCCGTGGTATACGATACTGGTATTTGGGGTGAAGGTCGCTATTGCGAATATAAAGACACATATAGTTATCTTTCCAGAAGTTTTCAGAAAACTGTGGGCTCTCAGCATAGCAGCAAAATTCGGCATTAACAAAATTTTTAATATAGGAGCATCTTTTGTAAGGCCTAAGTACCACAAAATATTTTGAAACAAACATTTTAAAATTCTCCTAATTCTTTCTTGCCAACGAAGTGCGCAATGTCACTGAACTGTAACGTTATATCGCAGAGCGCTGTAGCATAAAGCGTGTACAGAAATCCTACGAACAGATAATGAGATAAAGTGCCAGAGATTATAACAAGTTACGGTGCCAACCTTTTTTACAGAAGTCAGCAATATTACATTTCCATGGCAGATCACTATCGAAGTACAGCAGCTTCCCTGAAGTTGCCTTCAGTGTAGCTGTTTGAAAGGGTTGGAGTGACAAGCACGCCCGGACAACTTCCGTTATCTATGTTGCCCTCCATCTAGACAAGATGACGATCTAGAAGGTTGATCTTTCGTGCTAGTGGGAAAAGAACATAAGGTTTCATATCGAAAAACGAAGGGACAAGGCACAAGCGCTAAACTGCCACTAAACGCCTTATTGGAGCTGACAAGGTTTATAAAGGTACAAACCAAGTGGAGAGGGAACTGCATGGAGGGTTACCCGGCTGACAGTGTGAAACAGACAGCGCGAAATCAAAAACGAAAATAAACTAATTCCAAGCAAATGAAAGCAAAGAAATTTCGAAGGATGATTACCATACTCCGACATGCGAAATTTGAGCGCAGCAGGGTAGATGTCTCCAGCGCTGTAGGCTCATGGGTTTGCTTTGTTGGGTCATCGGCACGTCTGACGACGATATTAGTTCGATGGTATTATTAGTTGATGAAGACGGCGGTGTGCAAAGCAGAGCGCGCGAATTATGTATATATTAGTTCTAAAGCAGTATAATAGATGACAATGTACAATGCACTGCGTGAGAGTATGTTGCGATTGAAGACGAGGCGTGATCGGATGCGGCGATAGCCTATGGCTCTGTCTCTGTAGTCTCAATGTTTGGCTTTTCTGGCTCGTCGGCACGTCTGGGGACGATATTAGTCCGATAGTAGTATTATTTGATGAATACGACGATGTGCAATGCAAAGCGCGCGAGAATGTGTATATTAGGTCGAAAGCAGTGTTACTTGAAGAAGGCGACGATGTGCAATGCAGAGTGCGAGGATGTGTTGCAGTTTAACACAAGGCATGATTGATGCCGCGATAGCCTACCACTCTGTCGGAGTGGCCAGCGAAGCTGATCTGTTTGCGGCGCCGCGGGTTCCTTCCGCAGGTGTGTTCGTATAAGCGTTCATTTACAAAACGGCCTGCTTGGCCAGCTATTTGACAATATTTAGGCAAGTCGTACATTTACCGAACGGGCAGTTGCTTAAATGAACGCTTAACAGAACAAAACAGTAACGTTAGACATACGGGGTCTAGACATCTGACACATCACTTCCGTTTTTGTAACTGCAATACTTGCTTCGAGGAATACCTGGTGATAGAGAAAAATGGAGATAAACGAACAAAAAAGATGAGTAAAGCCTTTGCAAAAGAAAAGGCTGAGCTGAAAACTGTCTAAGGAGTCCCCGCTTTATTACTATGAAGCAAAGACATTGCCTTCTTGGGTGCAGGATACCATGCGCACTTGTGAAACATGCATAATGGTTTCTAGGTTTTCTTTGGGTTACGAATGGTTTAGTTTTGTTGTTAATTTTGGGAAACCAGTTTTTATACTGTTATCCTTATAACCCTTGATATGGTTCGCCCTGGCGCTTAGTTTGTACCTTTATAAACCATGTGAGCGCCAATAAAGCTTTACTGCAAATTTAGCGCGTGTGTTTTGCCCCTTCGTTTTGCGCTATGAAACTAAGGTGAAAATGACGATGCCAGACTACGAAGTAATCTGTAAACGTTGTCACAGAAGGAGGCTTTGCGTATGCGTACAAGATGAAAATGAATTCTTTTAAATAAATAAATCCGCTGCCTCCGTTTCAGTCCGCGTCGATTGAGTTCCTACTGGCGGAACAGAATCCTATTATAACTGATGTTCCAGCAAACACTTTAATAAAATTTCAAGAATAGACATTTTGAGGTAAAAATATGGCGTTTGTGGCATAGTATTACCAGTGGTGGCAGACACCAGAAAACTGGTGAGTCGTCTTATGTAGTAAGCTGGTTTACTGATATTTAATAATTAACATTTTTAACCAATATACTTAGCAGCCTAGTTGCAATTAGAGATTTGTAGCAGGTCGTTCGTAACAGTCATATCGGTTTTTAGAATTTCTAAAACGCAGTTTTCCTTTATGCTGTGGCTCTACAAATTTGCCTTTTTCGAATAGTTACTTGCACCGGAGGGGTTACTTTCCAATCATGCTTTCGAAAGCGCATCTATTTCCGCACGATGCTGCCAAGGTTTGTCGCGCCACAGCGACGAGGGAAATCGCGTTTTCCAAATTATGAAAACTGGCATTGCCATTACTAACGAGCAGCTACAAATCGCTAATTGCAACCAGTTCTCTAAATCTGAAAGTTAAAAGTTAGTTATCAGAGATTAGTTAACCAGCTTACTACCCACTGAAAATCACCGGCTTTTCGGTGTCTGCCAACACAGGTAATCCTCTGCTGCTAAATCTATATTTTTACCCCCAAAAGCCGATTTTGAAACTTTTTCAAAATATTTCCTGAAACATTTGGTACAGCGTAGCGGTGCGCTTCCACGTACGAGCAGTGTAGTTGCCTTCAAGTTATTTGTAAACAATCATGAACACGCTCAGCACGGCACTTGTTAAATTTTGATATTCAGCCACCCCTTCATCGCTTCGTTAGTATACTTTCAAAAGCAATATGTAACTTACCCTTTCAGTGCGATTTTGTCAGCAGCAGGTTTTCATCAAGCCCAATTTATAAAGGAAGAACGCGTAAGAGCGATGCACTTCGCAAGCGGGGGGAAGCGGCATGTCTGAATTGGCCTCTTGATGGCTCAGAAGCTTGCATAACGAAAAGCTTGGACCTACACTATACCCCCTTTCCTGTTGCTAGTGCCCTTCAAAAAACATGATCTCACGACTCCAGCTTTCCTATGCATACGCAGAGACTTCGGTCCAGAAGAAAACAAGCGCGAATACCAAGAACCTTAGTGTGCAGTCCTAATCGCAACAGCTTCAGCTCTCAGCCAGAACCAGCCGCCGCGGTGGCTGAGTGGTTACGGTGCTCGGCTGCTGACCCGAAAGACGCGGGTTCGATCCCGGCCGCGGCGGTCCGATTTCGATGAAGGCGAAATTCCAGAGGCCTGTGTACTGTGCGATGTAAGTGCACTTTAAAGAACCCCATGTGGTCGAAATTTCCGGAGCCCTTCACTACGGCATCTCTCATAGCCTGAATCGCTTTGGGACGTTAAACCCCCATAAACCACAAACCAAACCATCAGCTAGAACCGCTAGAGCTGAAGTCTTGTTTGCTAGGGACAGGTTGCATGACAGACAGGCGGTGGTCGCTCCAGTCGCAAATAAGGCGCACACACATGGACAATATTTTATGTACAAAATTCGTATGTGTATAGTTTTGTATGGACAGAAATGACGACACTCAGGTATACGTTGTTGGTAATTACGTCTTTGTTAAAAATCTATGCCTCTTACGTCCTCTGAAACACACCGGACATACGCGTTCGATCACATTCAAGATCGTCAGAAAAGCGGTTCGGGATTTTTAGTGCGCCAGCATACATGGGTCACTGTGGAAAAGGCGTTATGTCCTGGTGAAGCTCGAAGTGTATCTGGTAAGCTCGGAGCAAATTTGGAAGCTCAGAGGAGCATCGCTTCAGCTGCAGCTGAGTGGAGAGTGGGCTTGAAAAGCGGGAAGCATGGTTGCATGCACATGCCAAAAAGAGCCGAAAGACGAAGCCGCCGGAGGAACGTGCAGGGCAGCAACCGGTAAATCATAGATGAGTGCCCTTCGACAGATTCGAAAGCAGAAAGAAGTGCACGGCAAGCTGAGCAGCAACGCAGGAGAGGAGAATGTCAACGTGAGCTAATCGATCCAGTGGATACAGCGAAGCAGCAAGCCGAAGCAAAGCAACGAAGACAGTATTACGATACTAGACGGGATGCGGAAACTGATAGAAAGTATGCAACGCGAAGGAGATCTATAACGAGGCTTAGGATGAAGTCTATGAAGGAACGCTCAGTAGAGAGGTCTGCACAAGTGCCTTCAGAGACTGGAGAAGCAACGATGAATCCAAGCCAAACAAATGAGAACCTCCGGTGGCTTCTAAAAAGAGAAAAGCCGAGGAACGACAGCAAGAACATTTGGTTCCAACTCCAATTTTCAAACTTATAAAAAGTTCAAGTAGAGCGAGCGTCCTGGAGAACCTAATTCGCATTTTTTTACCCAGGTAAACGGACACCATTTTTTTTTGTTTCAGAAGGAGCACACGAGAGCAGCCTTACAGTTAATCTGTCGGTTATTACTCTGCTTGAGAACTTCCCGGCTACCAGAGGAAGCCTGGACCGCGCCTGCTTTTTTATCACAGTTAGAGCCTTCAAGACACGCCGAGCAACCACATACAGGCCAGTAGTCAAAATTCATAATTCCGAATGAGGTTCCGCGGTCATTAAAAAACTAGCAGTCATTATCAGTAACGCTATAATGGCTATCATATGTTTTAGCGACCATTGTGTTATAAAGAAACACACCACAAAACCGATAATCGTAACTCTTGTACCTACCTTGTTACTTTAAAAGCGTATATGCCCTTTGAGCGTTCAGCAACTTATGCTAATTTAAATCAGTGCAGTAGGGTATGCTTCCCAAGCAGCACAGGTAATTTCCAAAGTATGGCCCTACAAAGGACCAGTGTGAATGCATCCTTTTCTATTATTGGGTCAATTACCTGTGTTGCTTGGGAAGTCGAAGCCGCACGCTTCGCTTCCCGCGCACAACTGCAGATGAGAATGGCAGCTTTTGCACCGTCCCTGCATCCTCCCTTCTCTCCATGTTTTACATTACACGCGACGTCCTTATTTGACATGAGTTTTAGCGGTTCTTTATAGATTCGGCATTGTTGATCTGGTTTAAAATGTAAATCGTCGGTCTTTCAGTTGACTCTTTAGACGTGTCCCCTCTCAAGCATGCCGCACAACTTAAACGTGGATATTCAGATAAAGGGCACCCCATACCTCTTTAGATTATGGTTGAGCGCAAAGATCTTGGGCAAGATAAATCAATATCAGTTGGTAGGAATGAAGTAGCGAGTGTGACATACATTTTACAAAATCTCCTGGTGGATACCAAACCAAAAAGCATATTTGCCTACCATTCACTGTGCAAAAAATCTCCACAAAAGGTACCTTCTTTGCCAAAAGTAACCGGGGAGCGGTGTTTTGCTTCCTAGCAGCATAGCGAAGCACTTATGGGAGCCCTTAAGCTTTGAATGAGCGTAAAGTAAGGTGATCCTTTGTCCTCACGTTTTGACTTCTATCGGTCTTTAGGGCTGCCGTAAAAGCTCCGTTATACGGTTAAGAAGCCAAAACCTGTTGCGCGGTGACCTTCGGCAAACGGGGCACATATTTTTGCCCGTATTGACCATATCAAATACATCAACACTCTGTAGTCATTACTAGTACCACCTCCTCGCTGCCGCTGCGATGAATGAAATAACAAAAGCAATCCCAGATTCATTGCTACTCGTAGAGTGTTTGAGAGAATATACTTAGAGCGCTCACACAAGATTTCCCTGCGTTACTTTGACTCATACTGAAGCATGCATTCGATCAGCCAGTCACTATCAGCGAAGCGAAGATAGATTTGACGCTGTCTGAGCAAACGGGAAAATATCATTTTCTTCGAAGATGTATTATCTATCCTGCAGGACGACAGTCTCGATCATGATGGCGCGAAAAATTTATATAAACCACCTCCCCGTTAACGGCTCCGCCCTCTCGAACTCTACCTTCATTGTTTAGTATTCCACTATTATTAAAGCAAAAGAGAATCAGGAATATTGATCGCTTTTTTCTGTGTGCCCCCGAATGACGCTTTATGAAGTGAAAGGTATAACTGTATAATAATGGGTGCTGCCTGTAAAGACTTACCATGCACTAAACGGCTTACCGTTCAATTCACCGTCGTTGCTGCCGCTAGCGTCTTAAAAGCTAGGGTGAAGACGAACCCTCAACCCTGGCGGGATTAATGCGGCGCTCATGACATCGGCGCTCCATCCAAGTACTCGGGATGTTTCTTGAATGTTCTTTTCGTATGCTTTCCATGCGACTTCTTGCTTCACCCAGCCGCTTGCTCAAATTGTGGGAGGTCTCGAAAAAAAATGCGGAACTGTCGTTCAAACTACTTGTCTTGTAGATTCTTCAGAACGTTAGCCCCCATTTCCTTTCTCTTAAGGGCTCTTTGTATTTGTGTTCGTTATTCCCAACACTGTTCGCTAATAGCTATTAAACACGGAATTAACAACAATGAGAGGAGGCACCATCGATTCCTTGCTAAGGTAAGCTAAGGTTTGTACTTATTCTAGATTAAATTTCATGGCATAGATCGGGGCAAAACAGTGCAGTGCTTGTAGACGGAAGGTAAACATCGACTACGAGCCACAGGATATACTCAGTTGCTGCTATTGGTTCCTGTGAAAAATGCGCGTTTGATGCTCTTTTAGAAGAGCATCGCAGCATATTCAGAAGCCCTGCAAGCGCCCACGCTTTCGATTCGCATAATCCTGCTCCATCCTTTGTTTCTCTGGCGAATCGCACGCAATTAAAAAATGCAACTTGTATTGGGCTAAACTTATGTTAGTTTAGTTTCCCTGGTGCTTCATTCCTGTATGGCTGCTCGAAACGAAAAGCCGTGCATCCGCTTTCGTTTGTCTTGATCGTGTCATTACCACCATAGTAGTCGTCAAAAGCTGATAGAGGATTTCTTATTGTTACGACGAAGTGGCAGTGGCAGGCGAAGTGGCCTCTCGCATGAAAAGACGAACTAAGAAGAGAAGGTTAATGTGGCTACCTGTTTGTGTTGGTGCTCCCTGCTAGGAACTGTTCATTCCAACCCCTAACGCTTGTAAATAAATGTAAATAGTATTTCCCCGTAACATCCTTGGTGGAGGTGCGGGATATTTACTATTCACATTTATTTACAAGCGTTAGGGGTTAGAATGAAGTGTTGCTCGAATACCGAGCGGGAGTGCCTCGCCCTGGTTTGGGCTGTAGCTAAATTCTGGCCATACTTGTTCAGGCGCGCTTTTTATGTCTTCACGGACCATAATGCTCTTAGCTGGCTGTCCTCGCTGAAAGATTCTCCGGGCGTCTTGGCCGCTGGGCGCTACGCCTTCAGGAGTATTCGTGCACTGTTGTGTACAAGTCTGGACATCTTCATCAAGACGCTGACTGCCTGTCTCGGTACCCTGTCGGACCACCTGATCTGAGTGACACTGACGATATCCCATCCCTGATTGGCATTTCTGATCTACGCAACACCACCGAGGACCAACACGAGGACCCATATTTGCAAACCATCATCGAGGGCCTCCCCTCTGGAAGCTCGAAGTGTCCCTGCAGCTCTTCGATACCAAGAATGACATCCTCTATCGCCGCAGCTTCCGTCCTGACAGGCCCTCCTTTCTTCTAGTCATTCCCCAGCAGCTGCGTTCTTCTATAATCGCAGAACTCCATGACCGACCTGCAGCCGGACACCTTGGTGTGGCAAGAACCTATGACTGGATACGGCGCCGCTTCTTTTGGCCTGGCTTATACCGTACAGTCGAGCGTTACGTCTCTACTTGCGACCTCTGTCAACGCAGGAAGAAACCTTCGGCACTACCTCCTGGTCTTCTGCACCCTATAGACGTGCCCATAGAGCCGTTCCACCGTGTAGGGCTCGACCTCCTTGGACCATTCCCTACCTCGGAATCCGGAAATAGGTGGGTCGCAGTAGCCACCGACTATGCCACTCGGTATGCTATCACCCGCGCATTACCTACGAGCTGCGCGACCGATGTCGCCGACTTCCTTTTGCACCATTTTATTCTGCAGTATGAAGCCTCTCGTCGATTACTCACAGACCGCGGACACTATTTCATGTCTCGAGTTGTTGACAACATCCTGCGCTCATGTTCAACCCAGCACAAGACTGCCACACCATACCACCCGCAGACAAACGGGCTAACCGAGCGTTTGAACCGTACATTAACAGACATGTTGTCTATGTACGTCTCCCCCGACCACAAAGACTGGGATCCCGCCTTGCCCTATGTGACCTTCGCTTACAACACCTCCCGGCATGACACAACTGGTTACTCTCCGTTCTATCTCTTATATGAGAAACACGCCGTCCTGCCTTTGGACACACTCGTCCTTCCCGTTACCGCCTACGCCCGCGACGCCATTGCTCAAGCTGCAGACGCTTGCCAAATCGCCCGTAGTCGGCTAAAAGCGTCCTAGCAAGCACAGAAGTCTCTGTACGACAATCACCATCGCCACGTCACCTACGAAGCGGGATCGCTCGTTCTTCTGTGGTCTCCTTCCCATCGCGTCGGTCTCTCTGAGAAATTTTTATCCCCATACCATGGCCCCTATCGTGTGGTGCGTCACGTCACCGACGTCACGTATGAAGTTGTTCCTCATACGCCTGCATCCTCATCATGTAGACCATCCACCGACATTGCTCATGTCATACGCCTCAAGCCCTACCACGTCGCTTCTCGACCACCGGCCTAGTGCCTGGGCGGCGCTCGTGCCGACGGGGTTCATGTTACGACGATGTGGCAGTGGAGGACGAAGTGGCCTCTTGCGTGAAAATACGAACGACGAGGAGGAGGTTAATGTGGCTCCCTGTTCAGTTTGGGGCTCTCTGCTAGGAAATCTTCATTCTAATCCGTAACGCTGCTAAATTAATGTAAGTAGTATTTCCCCGTAACAATACAATACGACAAGAGTGTATGTGATGTTTGGGCTTGAAACTCGCGGTCTTAATAACGTTTTTTTAACAATCATCATCAGCTTGCACTTTTCTTTTCTCCACATTGCTCGTATAATAAAATAATAATGTTTTTATTCAAAGGAAGACAACCAGCACCACCTAAGTAGTAATGGTGATGGCGGAAGGTGTTAGTGGCGTTAGTGAAGACCGTGTTGTTAGCCCTATAAACTGGACATATGCAAGGATCTGATTTTAAGGAAATACACGGGACCTCAGAGAGAAGACTGCGCCTCTTGTAGGTACAGCGTTTGTCGAAAGTTTTGAGCCCAAGGAGTTCGCTTCTAAGCCGTCTAATGGGGCTCCTGTACACATCCTTAGAAGACGACCTTTAGAACGGTGACGGCGAGAGTTCCTCTCGCGTATAGAGGAAATGAGATCTCGTGTTGCCTGTGTATGTTAACACTTGCCACACTGAAGCCCGTAGTAGCCCTATGAATATTTTAGAGAGCTCGTTTAAATAACACGGCATGTGTATTTAGCGCTACGCAGATATCACGCCTCAGAAAGCATAGTACGATGAGCACGAGACACGTCCCGGACACGCCATCACCGCAAGCAAGAGATGTTTGCTTGAAGTACCTAGTGCGGCACAATACGCAAGGACCGTCAAGACGTATTATCTCCTGCCTTAGGTTTTTCAAGACTAGAGTTACTCGACGAAAAAGATGTTTTACAAAGCGATGCTTAACCGAAGCAGGGGAAAAGAGACGATAACAGCAAATACATTGCTATCTACCTCGACCTAAACCAAGATGGCGCGCTTTCTGCTTCAGGCGCTGGCGAGAAACCTAAATGGAAAATTTCTGAACAAGTTGTGCGGCGCTCTTCGGTGGAGGCAGGAAATTTGCGACCAATAAAACAGAAAAGGCACCCTTTGAAGTTGGCCAATTTTCAACCAAGTGCGCTCCTCCACTTCAAAGAACTGTAAAGGAGCGTTGATATATTGTCTTACCATTGGGCGCTTTATAAATCCCTGTTGAAAGGCAAAGAAGCACGCGTCTGTAGATTTCCTGCTGTCAGTACGTTTTGAGAAGGGGAAACACTTAGCCCGAGAATTCAGATCGAGGTTGCAGTTCCTACTGAACGTGTCGGCGAAATGCATTGCAAAACCCACCGATGAACTCGCTGAACTTCATACAGATTCCGGTACTCATGCCTTTGAAGCACTTATCATTTCATGGAATGTCTGACACACATGAAGTTCTTGGAGTTTCGAAACGTGACGATTTTATTAAACATAAGTTGGAACTTCTCTAACATTGGAGTTAACTTGCTTTTAGTAGCTTCAAGAAGTTCTTTTTTTTAGCTTTGACCATTTCGCGCAGCAATCGCGTTCAACGTTAAAAACGCATTGCTTTAGGTAGCAGCTTGCTCCACGTGGAGTTTTCACTGCCTCCTTGTATCCTTTGCGATCCAGTGACAGCGACCGTAAACGTGTTATATTCCTTGCAAAAAAATATATAACTTTGATTAACAATAATATATTTATGATGTTCTTCTCCATAGTGTTCGACGGCACCGCTGATGACTTCATCAGAATCAAACTGCGTCCAATGCATGACACAGGCCTTCCCCATTTATCTTCCCTGCACCTGGTACCGCGCCCACTTGGGCCATCTTATCCCTCAGTACTCTAAGTGGCAAAAAGCTAAAGTTCTCGCTTTGGCGCGCTGGAAAATTCAAAAATATTCAATGCGGACTAAAGATGGGAAGCTCGAGGCAGCAGGGGCAATTAAGAATAAGGTGGGCTAGTGTCGCGAGGGGTATATAATTTCTACTGTTTTCCTCTCCTCGCACCATAATAGTTATACTAGTTTTAATGAGATACGGACATATGCGATGGCATAAAAGCGGATGATGCAAAATGGTGAGCCCTTTCCTCCTCATCTTAACTGGGAATACATGTATCTCGTTTTTTGAAACATCTTGCATCGATACATTGAGAGCACTGACAACTTAATATAGTACATTAACTTTATATCTCCTTCACACACGTTCTATATAAAAACCTCCCACGAAGCCGCAGTGACTGTTGTTCTGCTGGTAGGTACGTGGTCGCCATAGCGAATCGCGAAATGCTAAAATGTCCGTGTCCTATGCGATGTGAGTTCGAGGAAAGAACTCGAGGCGATAAAAACTAAACCGAAATTTACCACTGCATCGCCAGTTTCGGCACGTTAAAACCAACAGTCTGTTGTGTTTTCTGTCACTAACATTTTTCATGCAGATGAAGCCTAAGTATCGATCATTATTTGCACGCTTGTTCGAAGCATTCATCACTTTCTCGGCTAAAAAAATCGCGCTACCTAGACATCACTGGCACGATGCCTAACGCCTGCAGGCGTGAGTGATTGAGGTTTTTTGTACGTTTGTTTTAGGCAGGACGCACTTTCACGCTTGAATATCATGTATTCTAGGCGTTATCAGCCATTGGAGATGTGACAGCCCTCTGCAGCCCCTTCACCCTCCTCGCCTCCTTTCTTCCAGTTTATTTCGTTCAGGCGCCAGAAATGGGTGATGCCTTTGAAACATCCAAGAGCGAGCACTGAAATCCCTCGGACTTGACGGGTTGTGAGTTGCCAAGATGTTTTCAGGGCGGGCACTATATTGCTTGGCGTGAATGCCTGATATTCTGAATGGCCAGCATTAAAAAAAAACACTTCGAAGCCCAACCATTCCAACAGGCCCAAGAAAGAAAGCTGATTACTAAAATAATTACAAAAAAGAGGTAGCCAAAAATATGCACTGTACTCCCAGTGCAGTGTTCACAGGTTTTCCACTTTCAAGATATTTTTCGGTGAAATATGAAGGACAAGAGACAACAGGGAAAGGGAAAACATAGCCTCTTCTGGGTGGTTAACTAACGCTGAAATTTTACAAAATTTATCCAGTGTACAGAGCCTCAATAGGGAGCTCCAGTGTACTCTGTCTCATAACTCCTTATTGCTGCTGTGACAGTCATGAGCCACATTCTTCATGATCCGAGGTCGGTCCAGAGCCAGAAAAAGTCCGCGTGTTTCGGCCTCTGCGCCCAAGCCGCGGTCTTCTTACACAAACTTCCTTTTTGCAAGATACTACTTTATTCTCTCCTTCCACCAAGTACAGTTATGAGTTGAGTTGGTTGAGGTGTTGAATGCTACAGGTTGGGTTAGCCTTGCTTTATCTGCCGGCAATTGCTCCACTGCAGCGTCCCTTCGATATTAACAATGCCGTATCTACCCCGCTAAGCGCACAGTCTCTTATAATAGCACACATTCTCTCCCACAGTCACCATCTATGCACACAATCAATCCACACAGTTCACATCACAGTCCACTCCAGAAGTCACCATCTATGCACATATTCAGTCACAGTAGAACATAGGCCATTGTAGTGCCACACTCCATACACACATTCACTCACAGTATAGAGTAGTCCACTCCGGAAGACACCATCTACGCACACATTCAATTACAGTAGGCCATAGTCCGTTCATGCTGTCACCATTTAAAAACAAGATCCGTGTTCTGCAGAAATGTTAAAAGAAGGTGTGCAGCCTCCCTTCTACATGTCTGGTTTCCACTCGGGTAGACAATGTCCAGCACTGTGCTGTGACGGGTTCCTGTCTTACAGTTATTAGTCAGTTATTACAGTTACAGTTATTAGTCAGTTTACAGTTATTAGTACAGTTATTCGTCAGAGACAGTGTTTTGTCTCCCCTTTCTCTGAGCTCTGTGTTGTTTTGCGCTGTTCTCCATTTTAGATGAAGAAAAATACTGACTCAAAATTTGTTAACAACGCAGGCCTTCTCTCCTTGCGTACTGATATGTCCCAAGCAGCACAGGTCATAGGCCCAATATTACAACAGGATGGCCCCATCCTAGTCTTTTGTAGGGCCAACTTTGCCTATACAGTTCCAATTTTGGGCCAATTTCTCGTGCTGCTTGGGATGCGCTGTTCATATAGGGGTACAACAATGTTGTTTTGCACCTTAAATGCATGGTCCATTCTCCTTGCTCTAATACTATCTCTTAGTTAGAAAGTCAGTAAACAAAAAGGAAGCAATCTGAGCAGCTGGTAACCTGTATTTTATCAACGCAAGATGTTCTGGCAGATTGCTGTACATACTCCACTGTTAAGTTTCTTAGCCTAAAAAACGACAGTAAAAATAAATACTATTATTGATCATACTACAATATGTGGATAAGGGGTTACCTGAGATAGGAGCAAAAGCACAACTTTTGTGATGTTCATCCATTCGAGGAAATGTCTCTCTCCGGTTCAATATCCGTTTTTCTACATTCAGTAAACAAGCCAGCTCTTCGTTGTGAGCAGAAACGCACGCATCTAGCAAGGGAAATGAATGCACGGGGTCAGGCGATTCACATTTTACCATCGTGTATCTCACATACGCAAATGTGTCTTTAATACCCTAGCGATTTTGTAACGTTTTACGTGTCCGCTTCACTTGTATTTCTTGGGCATATCACAGTCAAACTTCTCAAGCATAGTTTTGAAATCTTCAAAGAGGTCTGGTGAGTACTAAGCTCTAAAGGGAGCGGACACTTTCCGCGTAATATGCCAATGAATACTGCTCTCGTATCTAATGCAGTGAAAGCGCACGAAATGTGTGCTTTCTGTGATGCTCCAAAGTAAGGAAGAAAGCGGATTCAAAGAAACTGTAGACCTACATTTGGATGTCTTGCGGTACTGCGAGAATCAGAAAAGAATTTCATCATCGATACATGAAAATAGAGCAGCGCGTAACAAAACAGGACACAAGGGAGAGACACGTAACGGCACGAGCGCTAACTATGAACTGTTTATTTCTTGCTGTTGCTACGTATAAATACATCAGCCACAACTCGAAACGAAAAACAAAAAAGACTGATGAGTCAGCCTTTCGCTGGTTTCCATCGTTCTAGATAGGAGAGCTCTTTAGCTGACAATGCCACTGATGCCACGCTCACACACTTGTTACCTGCACGCAAAATACTACGAGCCTCAATAATCTCTCGAACAATCTTATCATTGTGGCGGGTTATGATTTGGCTCTTCTTAAAAAGTGGCATGCACGAATTTGGACGGTCCCGTTTCTCAGCCTCGACCTTGCAGTGACGACAGTGTTGGCTTAGGTGGCCCGATTTGCTTTCATTAACATTGTAGTCATGTTCTTTTAGCCTGCTATTCACACATCTCCCTGTTTGCCCAATATACTCATGGCCACAAGACAACGGTACGCGATAGACAACACCCTCCTCACAAGTGACGAATCGTTACTGATGGTCTATTACACATCTTTTTCTCTCCTGGATACCGCACGGATTGGTCTTTTTGCAAAGCATAGACAGTTTTACGGGTGCTGAAAACACAACATCAACGCCTGCTCGTTTTCCTAGTTTCTTTAGGTTGTGGGATGTATGATGAACGTAAGGGATGACAGCTACTTTCTTGCGATCCTGCTGTCCATTGGTACCTGCCTGCTCCTTGAACAATCGTGCTTTTTTCATTTTTTGCAGCAGGCCTTCAGCCACAGAAACAATTAGTGGCCCAGGATACCCAGAATCAGACAGTCGTCTAATCTGTGATGCTAAGCATTCTTGCATCATGTGCTCACATGAGCTTTTGAGCGCATTTGTCAGGCAATACTTGATAATGCCTCTCTTTACCAGTTTCGAATGCGCCGATACCGCTGGCAGTAGGCCTTTTTTGCCTGACAAAGGCGCTCAAAAGCTCATGTGAGCACATGATGCAAAAATACGGAAAAATTCCGCTGTCCGCATTCCTTCCTAATTCCTATAACCGCATCTCTATATCCAATATCCCATTTCACATCCCTCCCTACTACATCTCAGCGGAGATCAGAGGAGTCTCACCGGGCCCGCCGCTTCGTCATTGGGTCGCTTCAGTAGCTCTCCCTCTATCTTTATTTTATTATTTCCAGTACTGTATGCTCAAACTCACAACTGCCCTTGAGCCTCCTCTGGTATATTACCACTGAATCAAGCCTGTTATGCGAATGTGGTGCAGACAGGGGTTCTTATTTTTCATTATTTTATTTCGCCCCACTCTGCTTGTTTGTTTGACATACTCTATATCTACAAACACCCCCAGAAAACATGGAAGGGGCCTCCGCGGTGGCTGAGTGGTTATGGCACTCGGCTACTGACCTAAGAGACAAGGCGGTGATCCCCGCACCGGCGGTCGCATTTCGATGGAGGCGAAACGCTAGAGGCCCGTGTACTGTGTGATGTCAGTGCACCTTAGAGAACCCAGGGTGGTCCAAATTTCCGCAGCTCATCACTACGACGTTCCTCATAGCCTGAGTCGCTTTGCGACGTTAAACCGCCATAAACCGTGAACCGTACACAAAACACGAAATCTCCCAAGTACAACACATAGGCTCATGAGAGCTAAAATGAGAATTCATTTTGCTTCTCTGGGGACGTATCGGTTTAAAGTAATTAAATATCTAAACTGCTTGTTTTCATCTGACTTCATATAATAATAAAAGTATAAAATTGTTGCAGAAAAACGCCTGTTAAACGCCGAAGCAAGGAATAACCGGCACGCACGCTTTTCATATCCAGCAGGGGCTTGCGATATCCGCTATTTTCTTGAGCGAACCAAGGAACAGAAGGTTTATATTTCAATTTAAACGCGACTAAGTGTCCGGTCTTTCTTGTTCTTCCGTGCTTGAACGAGGTATGGAAGGAATAAGCCAACGGCTCTTCATCTGCGAGAAATTCCAGAACACCCGAGAATAAGAAGCAAGTGTTTTGCTCGAAAAAGATAGCAGTAGAGTCCGAGAGAAAGTGCATCAAGCTATAAGCTGATCCTTTTTCCAAGCGACCATGTTTCTGGCTGCAGTTGTTGCATTGCTGAGCAGCTTACCACAGTTACAGATGCTGCAGCGTTCTAAGCGAGCGAAGCGCTAGGACGCACCGTCATTGCCAATAGTAACCGGGCATAGGTGGTTTGTTTCTTGCCCACGCAGGGAAGCACTTCCGGCAGCCTTAAGCTCTGTATCTGTGCTAAGTAAGGTGAGCCCTTGTCCCCCCGTTTTGATACTTTTCCGTCTTTGTGCTTGCCGTAACGGCTCCGTTATATGTTTGAGAGAGAAAACCCTGGTGCTCGGTTACTTTTAGCAAAGGCTGTACATTCGTGTATTCAGTGATATTCTCGTCTTCACACTTTTTTTTTTGTTCAGATACAATTATTTCTTAAGTACCGGTTCCTTTGTCCTGTTTTTCTTGACGAGGATTTTGTTGATTGAGAGATGCCAGCGGTAAAACTATAGCCGCAGTAACTTACACCAGGCCATTCCTTTCTCTTATGCTGCAGAGGGTCCAATCTTGAACACATTTTCAGAGTTCTGCAGCAAAAATGCATGCTTTTCGTTTCTTCCGCCCCATGTTTGGCTACCTTTGCATGCGGCGAACTTACGACTTTTATTGCTAAACGTATTGGCGCATCCTGAAACGCTTTCACCATGGCGATTTCTTTTTCGTGAGGTTTTTCGATTAATATTTGCCTGTGATCATAATTCAACGTTCTCAAAACTTTAGAGAAAAATAGTGAAGTTCATCGCTGTGCTGATGGAAACTCTCCTAACGGTAGGAAACAGAGTTTATGGCGGAGAACAATTTATGGACCAGGAATGAAACCTTATATTATTGTCGTTTTAAATATAAGTCAATTCCTACTGACTATGCCTCCTCAAAGCGCTTGGCTGAAAACACCACTCATATTAAGAGCTCGCAGAACTGATAACAAGAGAATTATAACGCTCTCTTTGTTGATATACACCATTTAACAATTACACATTAAGACCTCTGGTTCAAGAAGTGACAGCGATGATTATACCGTCCTCCACTCGTGTCATTATTCATGTAGATCCTCTCCCCCAGGTCCTCATCTATAATACCTTACCCAATGTGCCACATTGTATTACACCGATGATATATTCATTTAATATAGCACCTCACAGAACCGACTGTTTAAAAAAAAAAGAGAGAAACGCGTGTTTTATCTTCTGCACACACAAAAAAACTTTCGCTTCAAACAAGAAGTCCATTGGACTCTTTTTTTTTGGTGTCAAAGTACGCAACGACATTACATGCTTCGCTATTCTAGCATCAGTCTTGCGTACTGATCAATGCGTTCCTTAGAATTTTTTTAATACTCATGTCAAGGCTTCAGTACGGGCGTTTTCGAATGTGTATCGGCAGCGTCGCAGTAGATTCCGCATGCACATCTGTGAGAATAGAAAAATGCGTAGTATCACTACTTTGGAATCAAGTGAACAGCGTCAGGCTAGTCTGAGTGGAACATCGCCATGTGTACTTTTGGGCCGAGGGAATGTCATCTAGGTGGTCATTCTGTAGAAATCTGTTTTGTGGGTGAAAGAATGAGCCGTGTGTAGTGGCGGTCCTCGTAGACCTTCTTTATGCTGGGTAAGGCCAAAAGTCTTCACTTGGTTGGTTGGTAATGACTTTATCAGACCCACTTCCGTGGGTCAGGCGAGGGCAGTTGAAGGGGGAGGGAGGAGGACCACCAGGAATGTAAAGGGCTCTCTGGCCGCTCTGGATGACGGGGCACTGTTGGGCCGCGGCGACCTTCAAGACCCAGCCCACGATGCGAAGTTGTAGCTCCGCTTGTGAGCTGCGCAGAGCAGCCACCCATCGCTCCTGTGATCAATTGGAAGGGAGGCTTCAGTTTGTTTGGCCAAGTTCGATTTGTGTGTCTAAAATCCGCTCTGGCGCTTGAGCATAAGTTGCAGGTTGGAGATTTCTGCCTCTATGTATGGCGGAGAATAGGAAAGGCGATGGCATAGTGGCAGTTTGTAATCGACGCCAAACCAACTGCTCGGTTTTCGCCAAGGAAGGGTGACTAGGGTGGTAGATTTGGTGGGACTTTCTATAATGCATAGTAATTCCGTGATAGGTGAGAAAATCCCCCGCCGGACCATCGAATTACGGCGCAACCTCACACTTCCGAACAAGGGCAGGCGGTCAACTGCCCGGTTGACGCGGACTCGGACTTGCTCGTGGGCGGCCTGGTTTCCCCGGCGACGCCAGTGGACTGGAATCCAGAGGGGGGTGATGTGGCGATTATGAGTGGGAGTCACCATCTTCATTCCTGGCCTTTATAGATTTTGCAGTACTAGCACTAAATATTTCAGTACTGGCAGAGAAATGTATTCTGATTTAGACGCCGATTTAGACACATGCTGGTGGAAACGCTTACAGGGCGGTCTTTCTCAGTGTGCTGCCAGTCCTAGCTCATCGTTGTGTTTTGAAATATTTTTATAGTCACTATTGCTCATCACACATGACCAGTGATAAACCTAGTTAAAGGTCTCTCAAGCCCAACTTAAAATATCAAAGTTGTCTATGCGCTGAATAAAAGGAAAATTACGGAGAACACTTAAGCCTTTATATATGCCTGCTTTGAGTGCGAAGGCATGGTGCTTTCTTTTTGTTTATTGTTTATTTTTACTTTCTTTCCATTATAATGACATGCCTGGTCGTTAGCATAGAGTCTTTCAGCTTTGTTCGCCAAAAAGCAACGCAGTTTTGTCGCCTACGGGTTGCGTGCTCACCTCGCAATCCGAAAGTCTTAGGTCCAATTCCCCGCACCTTCAGAAGAAATTATATTTTTCTTTAATACCACAGTAACGTCATGTGGGATTTTTAGTGCCACTTTTACGGTTGGCAACACCGGGCTTCTTTGCCGATGTGCCAAATAATGATTTCTGAAAAATTAGAGTATCAACATGGACATCCCTCGTCATGCCGGTGCCGAAGAGAGCGCTTGTATGTGTTAATTGGTAGCCGTGTGATACATGTGAGCCTTCACTCTAAATTATACTAAGGACACCTTAAATGGCGGTTTTTGTTTTATAGTGAAGTGTTGCTTAGTCTTATTTTGGCATTTGTTCTGATCATATTTATTTGGTGTCCAACGCCTCTTCCACAAACGCTGAATAAGCCTTATTCCCGCATTCCATTGCTATCATGTCCCAGCAAATTCCTCAATGTCATCGCGTGCTCCAAATATTACCCAACGGTGCTCCGTCGTGCCTGTCTTTAGTTCTCCTTTGTACACTTAGCGACCGTTGGCTGCCTATTGTCCGCTTATATTTCCGGCGTGTGTATATTTCCCCTTCCTCAATTTAGTTAGTCGTCGTTTCAATAAAGGAACAACGGTAAAGATCATAGTAAATTTGAAGGCCTGCATTGTTGCCTGCATTGCCATTAACAGTAGATATTGTGTGCGTTATTTGTGTGCTCTTTATATGCCGCATCCAAAAGCCAGGCCTTTCTGCGTTCGAATGAGCATCCATGCACAGCAGTACACAGAACATACCTCGCTGCCATGCTGTCGGTCATTTATTCGGCACCAGTTTTCGTGTTTCGTTCACGAGCGGAAATAGAGCTGGCGATCCATTAGGTTCCGCGTCTTCTGGAAAAGTTCGTGCTAACCGGCCGTCCACCGGAACCGGCGGCAGAAAGAATGCGAAAAGTTTATTCTACAAAAGTGTGGCTGATTTCTCGGTCTAGTCACAAATAATGATGCACAACATCTGTCAACCTGTTTCATACTTCAGTGCGAACCTTCTGCTTGCGATTGGTTTCACTGACAGCCCCCGACCACAGAAGTTATTACCATCATCACTATCACCCTAACTACGTCCAGTTAGTAAAAAGCTCTCTCTCTTAGTCACCTCTGGTAAGTGGTATTGCTTCTTGACTAAGAGAATCTCTATCGCTCACTGAGCATTTTTCGTAGCCGCTGCCGCATCTCTCGCGAATCAAATGCTCTCAGATCGCTTCTTTTTTTATCTACTTCGCTGCATTTTGCCGCACTAACCGCAATGTTGTTCTTGGGTCTCCACCATGCACACCTGAAGGGTTCTATTTAAAGTGCTGCAAAGCGTCTGAGCTGTTATACAACCTACAAAATCTGCACGCTGGTAATTCCCGCCATATTATGGGACCGCGTCTAATATAAGTTACACATTCACTACGATATGTTAGACACTAATTTCTGAATACGCACTTTTAATACATTATTAGGTGCCACCCCATTCAACGCCTTTCTCTCGCACATCGTTGACCTCAATATAAGGCCGTTCGCTGAAATTAATTTTTTATTCATCTGCAATGTAAAGACACAAGTTTTAAAGATTTTTAAGTTTTGACAGATTTCTAATTTGTCCCTCCGCAACCCATTGTATCCGGTAAAAATTACTTTCATGCTAAGTGTTCAGAAATGTTCCCTGGGTGCATTTAAGAGAAGCTACAACTCCCACTGAATGGCACTCGGCGCACCTGTTCAGTCAGTCAGGAAAGCATCTATGTAAGTAGGCAGCTGTCACCGCTGCTCTTCTGTGTTCGTAAACGAGCAGCTCTAATAAACCAAGAACACTGCCGTGCAAAACCAAGCGCGATAAGGGCCAGGCTCAGGCCAAGCAGAGTACATAGTGGTCGGACTAACACCGTCAGAAAGCAAACCTGCCAGCACGAAAACTGCTTGCCAAAGCAGCCGCAAGCACCTCCGTTGCTTCCCTGTGGCAATCAGTGCTAGTGAACGACACGCACACTGTATGACTCTCCCGAGGCTATCCTAGAAAAGCTGGGTCACAACTGAAACGCCGCTTGCACCCGTTTTCTTGCCTTTGTTAGGCTTTGAAACGGGCCGTTTGCGTTAGGGATTTATGCTATCCTTACCTCATTTTCCCTGTGTTTGTTTCTGAGAATTCTTGTAGTTTCTGTGTTCTGTTCATTTCACCTCGGCCGAAATAGACGTGCATTTTCAGTCAACGTTTTGTCGGTGTCCCTCGTGAAGCGGTTCGCTTCTCTCGGGCTAACTCTCATTTTATTTCTCAAAATGCTAAATGAATATTATGATATATACATTTTACAAATATTTTTAACGGCGCGTTTTTATACATTCGATGACTGTATTTGATATACGCTATAGACACTCCAAGACAAAAAAAAAATACATTTGAGGAATCCGATACAAAATTCATGTATTCAGTGCTGGCACTATTGTGGTTTATTGAAATAAAAAAAACGAAAAGTCTACATTACCAATGGAAATTTCACTTATAGGTACGGTATCGCATTAGAATTGTATGGTCAGAGACAAAAAGAAATTTCGCTTATTGAGACGAAGCCTGTGGAGAAAATGTACCGTCGTTTTCACCAGAACTGCCTTGTTATAAATATGCAGTCACCGAGAAAAATAAATAAGGCAGCATGTATGCTTTAAAAGTGCGTTAGAAATCGATTCCTTCAGAAGGCAAACTAGCAAAAAAGATGCGCGTGCACAAAAAATGCCCCGGTCTCAGCTCTTCTAATTGCACATTGTTTATCGCACAATGTGGTTTTTCAGATCCGTCATTTTTTTTTTATGGGGCGATGAAGTTGCGTTATGAAACAAGAATGTCTGAATGTTACAAGAGCATATACAAACATTTTGTTTGCCATAGTTCTAATATCAGAACACATGAAAAAAAATTATTTGTCTTAAGAATTCGCCTTAGCTTGAAAACATCCTTTGGAAGTACTGCACGGTGAATGTGAAAAATCATCTCATTGAAGACTTTATTAAATACCTATTTAAAGGTTCTGACTTAATATCGGCAAACGAACTTATTTTAGGCCTTTTTGCAGTCAAGCGCTTATCTGTGCTTTTCACGCCAAAAAAAAAATATAAATCAGCAGAGTGTTTTATGCAGACGTTCTTTATTTAAAACACTGTCGTGTGAAATTGAAACTTTGTTGTTTTGGGGAAAGGAAATGCCAAAGTATCTGTCTCACATATCGACGGACACCTGAACCGTGCTGTAGGAGAAGAGATAAAGGGAGAAGTGAAAGAATAAGGACGAAATAGGTGCCGTAGTGGCGGGCTCCGGAATATTTTCGACCACATGGTGATCAATAACGTGCACTGATATCGTACGGCACACGGGTGCCTTAGCATTTCGCCTGCATCGAAACGCAGCCGCCGCGGTCGGTTTGCCGCTATCAAAATTTAAGGACACGCGATATTCCTTACTCTCCCGCATTATCCCGGCTGGTATAAACACTCTCCTCTTCTCTCGATCAAACCTGTGGGCACCGATTTTCCGAAGTTATCGGGTAGCGCGTTCGTGGGCCGTGTCTCAAGCGCATGCTGCTAATGTTGTACCCGACGCATATCTTCGGGCTCCCACCTACCGGCTACGTCTGGCTTCTGAGAAGCGGTTAGAAGCGTTTGGGGGGTTGTCACTAGCACGCGCCCGACCTGATGACGGGAAAGATTGCACGAAGCCGAAAGAGGTGTGGTGCATGCCGGGCTTGATCACGCTTCCCCTCCCCTCTCTGATTTCCCCCTAGCGTGCAGCCCGTATAAAGGCAATGGCAGAGCAAGGCACTTGCAGAGCAGAGTGGACACGTTATCATGAAACGAAACCGCGCGCAGGTCGTCCTGAGACGTGTGTATCAGTAACTGATCTGTAAAGCCTATTTGCCAAAAAAATTCTTCCTATTTCCCACGGCTTGTCCAAGGAAGAAGAATAAGCAGTGAGCACAACACAAATGCTTGTGCTGCGTACTTCTCAATCTTCTTCCTTCGTCTCTGTTCGCGCTGCGTTTTTCGTTCAAAGTCAAGTTCTGTGTAATTTGCAGCCTACAAATTGCGAAGAAAATATAGGAACGTGTATAGCCGTCTTTAGATAGCAAGAAGAAATTCGAACTGCAAAGATCATCAGAGCTGCTTCATAGGACGTTAGCAGTCTGTATATGAGAAATGTCAATGTTTTAAAAACAAACATGGAGAAAATCATGCCTAATCATTGTATATGCTCGTAATTTTTTTCACGGCTAATTTATAAAGCACGTGTGAATTGTCGATAGGAATTCTTGTCTCCGAAACACTGCTTCGTAGTGCTGCGTTTAAAAGGTTAACATTACGAAAAAAAAAAACTATAACGAAAGCCGAAGCACGAGCTCTCGTACAATGGCTAATATCTTCCTTGCACGAATATTGGCAGTTTTGGGTAAAGTTGTTGGGTAAAATGAAAAACTGGACGCTGATTCTTAGCACATTTTAACAGGTTATCATGCAGGCCAGTTCCCATAACGTGCGAGATCTCCTGATAGCGCCTTCTTCTTCAACGAGATATACGTGTGCTAATTTTCACAGACGGTTGAGCATCCCGAAGCCATCTGGTCACCGCCGTCTAACGCCCTTTAGTCCTAATGCATTGCTCTCTTCGGGGACTCCCCATTCCCCAAGAAATGGCACTCTGAGCACCACAGAATAAGTCCGAGGCACATTTTTCGTTGGCGTTGCAAGGACCGCCAGGAAACGACACAAATGAGACCTCATTCTTGTAATTAATTAGGCCCACGCGTGCACACAAAAACAATGATCCCCAGGGATGACACAGAATGGTTCGGCTGGCTGAATTTGTGCTTACTTGCTGCGAGAGCCACAGGACAGTGAGGATACACAAGCTGCAACAGGCAGCCCCAGAACTGCTGGCTGCTTTCGCTCGGGAATTTGCTTTTTATTTGTATACCCCTTCATGTTGAAGCTACAGCTCTAGGGCTCGATAGTCCCGCTAAGTGGACGCAACTCTCCCCAGCTCCCGGAACAGCTCGTGTCTGCTTCTTTCTTAATCTCGCCTTCCCTAAAAGGTGGCTACCTTTCTGGAGCCAACGTTAGGACCGAGATTTCCGACGAGAACCGGATTCTTTGCGTTCTGATCTCACATTGCTACGCGGCCAGTCTGTTTCATAACAAAATCTTTTTCGCGTTCTGGCACGCTCAAAGACTGCAACGTTTAATGCTATTTCCTTCCTCTTTGATTCCGAAAGTTCCCTTCTTCTTTTCATGGAATAAATGTAACCGTTCGCCAGCTCTGTTCTCGTGCGATATACCGCCACAGTTGCTTAGAGTGTTTGGCGTTCCGCGGTTTAGCATAGAGTACGTAGCATACGTAGCAGGATCGAGTCTCTGCTGTGCAGGTAGCATATGAGGCAAAGGGAGAAAATTCCCGTGTACGGTGCAATGTCAGTGCAAGTTAAAGAAACTCCGGTAGTCAGAACTGAAAATCGCAGCCCTACGCTTAGGTGACTCAATTAGCAACCTGCATCTTCTGGATGTTATTCGCCACACTCCATTTTTTTGCAGAGTTGTCTTCACTACTTTGAGTTCTTTTTTTGCAGTTTATTATATCCTCTGGCGATCTGAGTCGTTCTCAAATGCCCTTTGAGATTCTAAGCTTGATGCCTTTGCCGCTGTCCTTCCAGGGAATACGCATTTTCACCTCCTATCCAGCGAATGTGCAGTTCTGAAAAAAATGAAAATGTTCAAGACGAGGAAAATCTATATAGCATTTTGGGGGAACACGAAAATTTTAATTGTCATTTTCAGAACGGTATATAAAAATTCTCTGATGATTCTGTCTTATTTGCTGCGCCAATCATATTTGCCGCTAAAAATTTGAAAACTTTGTTTAAACGCTCAACATTTAAAACATATTACGTATAGCTGCTGCAACCGTTTCGGTGCATAATAAGACATCTATCATCTTAGTATAATTCGACCGGGCCATACAGCCTGCCGTCACTAAGGCGACAAGGAATATTCCTGGAAATTGGAAGAGACGCAACAAGGGAAAATTCTAGTAGCAGGATACCGACCTGCTATACATTCATCCCACTGAATCGCAGCAGTGTACAAGAGCCAAATAAGAAAATAATTGAACACACCATCAAAATACTGTCAGACATCGATCCAGTTCACCTACTTGTGAAAGGACTTGCTTTTCGGAAGCAGTGGACGTCTACACCCAGAGTTTCCATTAGTGCTATACGCACTTTCAGACCTGCAAATAAAGGTCGTCGAGAGGATGGCAAAACATTCACGAACTTCCAGCAAGAAGCAGTCTCGCGAGCTGGGAACTCGCGTGAACTGATAACAAAGCGAATATGGCACACAGGGAAGGCCGGTTTCTAGAAAGATGCAGTTTTCTGCGAATGACGATAAGCGGCACCCCATACCAGCGCTGAAGGAGTCGCCTTCGCTTCTATAAAAATTTACTACACTGAAATACAGCAACCTGTGGGGTTTCTGACGTTCGCAGTTGAAGTAAAGAAAGAGAAGGAAAACTAGAGCATTTTACTAGCGGCAACACAAATGTGAACGAAAAAGCAAGAGAATGAAACCATCATAATAAAAAAAATTGTAGAACACAAGTTTATGAGATTTAAAATATTATATTTATACTGCACAGAACAGGTCACAAAACAGGCTTGCCAAAGCCTAAGTGGGCTTGGCTGGAAACGTCTGGCAGACAGCAGGCAAAGCATATGCGTGATACAAACACCAGTTATTCTATAAGGGCAGACATGCGGGTTAGTTGGTGGTTCATACTTGTTTTAAACAGTGCAAAAGACTCTCTCTTTTGCGCACTGTATTTGTTTTCCACCTCTCGCGCATCAAGCCATCTGTATACATGCATGTAAATTTCATGAATAAACATAGTTGAGTGTCAGCGCTGGGTGTGTCTTGTGTGTCCCTTCGGCGTCCGCGTCTTTTGCTCTCTTTAAATCATGTTATTCTAACTTAGATCTATTACTGTTCAAAACACAGAGCATCTCAAAGCCTTCTAAAACCTTATAACTGGCAGTTGAAAAATATCTGATTTGCGGAAATTGGTTAAATAGTGCTAGGACATAGTAACTGAAGTCTTTGCCAATTCTTTGTAGGACACCGTGGTACACGATACCGGTCTTTCGGGTGAAGGTTGTGGTTATGAATGTAAAGATGCTCACATTTTTTTTTCGAGAAGTTTCCAGAAAACAGTGCACTCTCGGAATAACTCTAAAATTCTGTAATCACAAATTTTTTTATATCTCAGCAACTTTTGTAAGACCTAAGTTATTGAAAATATTTCAAAGCAAACATGTTAAAATTCCCTTATTTTTTTTTTGCAACGAAGCTTAAGTCAATGCACTGTAACGCGAAATACAGAATGCTGTAGCTTAAAGCGTGTACAATAATCCTACGAGCAGATAATGGCACAAAGTGCCGTATATTATATCAAAAACAAGATTTGGTACGAAATTTTTGCACAGGTCATAAACATAAGATTTCCGTGGCAGATCACTGTCGAAGTACGTCATGTTCAGGGTAGCTGTATGAAAAAGAATGGAGTAAGAGACCCACCCGAATAGTTACTGTTATCAATGTTGTCCTCACAGCTAGACAAGGTGACGATCTTGAATGGTGATTGTTCGTACTAGTGGGTAATTCAAATAAGGTTTCATAGCGCAAAACAGAGGGACAAGGCACAAGCGCTAAACTTCCACTAAACGCTTTACTGCTGCTCACAAGGTTTATGCAGGCTATCAGGGTTATCAGGCTGACAGCGTGAAATTGACATCTCAAAATCAAAAACGAAAATAAACCCATTGCAACCAAAAAAAAAACTTTAAAAATTTTGAGGGAAATTGCGATACTCCATCATGACACAATTGTGCGCAGCTGGGTAGATGCCTGAGGCTCTGTAGGCTGATAATTTTGCTTTGCTGGGTCATCGGCACGTTCAATGACGATATTAGTTTATAGTAGCATTAGGTGATGAAAACTACAGTGTGCAATGCCCTGCGCGCGTAATGGTTTGATAGCAGTAATAATAGATAACAATTTCCAATGAGCAGTGTGAGAGTGTGATGCGATTTAACACGAGCCGCGATAGGCTGCGGTGATAGCCTAGTGCTCTGAGCCCCTGTAAACTCACTGTTTGGCCTTGCTGGTTCGTCGGCACGTCTGCTGTCGGTATTAGTTCGATAATAGCATTACAGCTGTTGTAGTCAATGAAGATGTCGATGTGCAATGCAATGCGCGCGAGAATCTGCATATTAGACTGATAGCAGTATTAGTTGAAGTACACAGCAATGTGCAAAGCAAAGCGCGAGAGTGTGTTGCAGTCTAACACGAGGCGTGATCGGCTGCGGTGATAGCTTAGTGCTCTCGCGCAGTGGCCAGCGAAGCTCATCTGTTTGCGACGCCGCGGGTTCCTGCTGCTGTCGTGTTCGCATAAGCGTTCGTTTACAAAACGACCCGTTTGGCCAACTGCTTGACAATACTTCGGCAAGCCGTACATTGGCGAAACGGACCTTCGCTTAAGTGAACAGATAAGGGACGTTAGGGATGGGGGGGGGGGGGGGGTGGAGGCTGGACATTTGACACATGATTGCGGTTTTTATAACTGTAATATTTTGTTCAAGGAATAACTGGTGATAGAGAAAAATGGAGACAAAAGAACAAAAGAGATGAGTGAAGCCTTTGCAATAGAAAATGCTGGGACTGAAAACTGTCTAAGCAGTCCCGTCTTATCACTATGGACGAAAGGCATTGCCTTCTTGGATGCAGGATGCTGGGCGGACTTGTGAAAAAGGCATAACGATTTCTAGGTTTTCATTGGATTTCACATGGTTTAGTCTTGTTGTTGATTTTGAGCTCTCAGTTTTTATACTATCAGGCTTATAACCCTTCATGTGGTTGCCCCTTGCACTTGGTTTGTACCTTTATAAACACTGTGAGTGAAAACAACGCTCTACTCCAAGTTTAGCGCTCGTCTCTTGCCCCTTCGTTTTGCGCTATGGCAACTAGGATGAAAATGACGATGCCAGACTACGAAGCAATCTGTAAACGGTGTTACGGAAGAAGGCTTTTTTGTGCGTACGAGAAGGAAATGAATTCTTTTAAATAAATAAATTCGCTGCATCCGTTACGGTCTGCGTACAGTGTATTCCTAGTGGCGGAACAGTACCCTATCATACTGGTTGTTTCAGCAAACGTTTTCAAAAACATTCAAAAATACTCTTTCTCACCTAAAAATATGGGTTTTGTGGCCTAGTATTGCTAGTGTTGGCGCACGCCAGAAAACTGGTGAATCGTTTCATGTAGTAAGCTGATTAACTAATTTTAATAACTGACTCTTTAACCAGTAAAGTTAGACGCCTAGTTGCAATTAGAGATTTGTAGCCGGTCGTTCGTAATAGCCATATCAGTTTTTAGAATTCCTAAAACGCGATTTCTCTTGGCGCTGTGGCTCTACGAAATTTGTCTTTTTCGAATAGTTACTTGCTCCGGAAAGGCTGCTTTGCCAGCATGCTTTCGAAAGCTCAACAATTTCCGCACGATGCAGCCAAGTTTTGTCGCGCCACAGCGGCGAGGGTAATCACGTTTTCGAAGTTCTAAAAACTGACATTGCTATTACTAAGGAGCAGCTACAAATCGCTAATTACAATCAGGTCCCTATCTGTGAAAGTTGAAAAGTTATCAGAAATTTGTAACCAGCAAACTACTCAAGGCAATTCACCGGCTTTTCGGTGTCTGCCAAGAGAGGTAATCCTCTGCCGTGAATTCTATATTTTTACCCCAAAAAGCTGATTTTGAAACTTTTCGAAAATGTTTCGTGAAATATTTGGCACAGCGGTGCGGTGCGCTTCCATGTACAAGCAGGGCAGTTGCCTTGAAGTTATTTTTAAGGAAACAAGAACACGCCCAGCACGTAATTATTAAATTATGACGTTCAGCCATCTCTTCATCGCTTCGTTAGTAGGTTTTCACAAGCAATATGTAACTTATGCTTTCTGTGTGAGTTTGTCAATCAACAGCACTTTTTCATCAAGCCCATTTCATAAAGAAGAGCGAGAGAGAAGTGGTAGAGGAAAGGCAGGGAGGTTAAGCAGTAAAATGTTCCGGTTCGCTGCCCTGCACTCAGGGAGAGAGATGAGGGGGGCGTAACAGAATATAGTGCGATGTTTTGTGTATCTAGCACAACAAACAATCACAAACGCACTGAAAGTCACAGGTCGCCTCCGCTGTAGCCTGCACACCTTGAAGGCTGCCGAACGCTTTGACCTGAGCAGAACACATCTTCAGTCCTCCGTCACTAATACGGAGAAGACAGACAGCGCAGATGTTCCAGTGTGTATAAAGGCTGCTTGCCGTTGCTGCTGATAAAGTTGATTATAACGTAAGCATCGGACTTCTAGGAAGGATGAGGCTGGAGGAGGCGTTGTGCCAGCTATTGGAGAGCAGCAAGCACTGGATTCAATAAATCCAGCATCTGCAGTGCATTCTGTGCAGCTGGCATGTGCAGGCTGGCAAGCAGCACACATATGACATTCACAATTGGCTTCAGCATTGTAATTACTTCCTCGTCTGAGACTTGGACTGGTTTCTGATCTAATACCAGACCGGCAGTAGGTTCAACACACTGGGTGTGCGGTGACTGTTTTATCATTGAGGGTGTGCAGTGCTTCGTGAGCGACGGCCAAGCCACTTGCCGGTCCCGGTCTTGGACCGGAGTTGGGACTTGCGCTTGATTAGCAATAGGCTCAGGACTCTGAGTACGCAATACCTGCTTGGTCACTGCGGGTGTGTGCAGCTCAGGCAGGAATGGCCAAGGCCTGTCTGCGACAACCGTCTGTGCCTCGCCAGTCATATGGCTCCCGTTCTTTAATGTAGTATCAGGAGGAGGAGGACAAGTTGCGGAAATTCTTGGACGATCCTTTCCAATGCTCGCTACACGTTTAGAATGTCTGTGACGAGATCGACGACGTCGTCGCACCTTAGCGGCAGCTTCTTTCTGTGTGCAATTTTCTCTTGTCATTTGTTTGAGTAACGCCCTTTTTCTTTTCAGTCGAGGACAATCTTTTGAGGCAGCGTCATGAGGGACGCGACAATTCGCACACGTAAGGACTATCGCCCGACAAGATTCGCTGCTATGTGGTTGAGCACACCGTGGGCACACGATGGGGAAATTCACACACCACTCTCGTGTCCTATCTTCATGCATTTCCGGCTCTGGATAGGCTTCGGGACGAAAGGCCGAAAGTGCCGAACCTTCACGTACGTTGGAATGCAATCCTCTTGGTTAGAAGGTCAACTTGATGCACTTTCTCCTCCCTAGACGCTAAGCTTGCAGTATGGCTACACCGTCTGTTGCTGGTTAAATCAAAATGGGCAGATCAGAGTCGCGGATGGCTACGTCGACGTCGTAAATGAGGCCTGCCGTAGTTCCGCTGCCTAGAAGGACATGGGAACGAACGCTGATGCCGCCGAGCGCTCTGATGTTGCTCAAATATTCAAGCGCGTTCCGGTCTATGACATCAATGGTGACGACATTCCTAAAACGATTCACCCTCACATCTTTAATTGCTCCCGGGATGCGAGCCTCTAGGAACGCAGACGTGGCTTGCCTATTGATGTGGTTGAGATTGCCAGTGGGCGTCTCTGGCACAAATAGTGCAGTATGCGCCGATACTCCTCTCTCCGTAGTGATCGTGGGCGTACTCGACGACGACGAGTCCTCACCTTTGCGCAGTCTTCGATTTGACCTCTTGATCGCTCAAAGCTTGTATAACGAAAAAGCCTGGACCTACACTATACCCCATTTCCTGTTGCTAATGCCCTTAAAAAAATTGGCGGTGGTTTATCTCTGGTTAAACCTGAAGTGACGCTATAGCTACAGCTGGCCGAGTGAAACGTGTATAGTTTTGTATGGGCAGGATTGACGGCACTCAGGCATACGTTGTTGGTAATTACGTCTTTGTTAGAAATCTATGCCTCTTCAGGGACGTCCTCTAAAACAGATCGGTCATACGCGTTCGACCACATTCAAGATCGCCAGTAAAGCGGGTCGGGACATTTAGTGCGCTAGCATAGATGAGACACTCGCGAAAAATAGGTATGTCCTGGAGAAGCTCGAAGTGTATCTGGTAAGCTCGGAGCAAATTGGGAAGCTCTGAGGAGCATCGCTTCATCTGCAGCTGAGTGGAGTGAGGGCTTGAAAAGCGGGAAGCATGGTTGCATGCACATGCGAAAAAGAGCTGAAAGATGAAGTCGCCGGAGGAACGTGCAGGGCAGCAAACGGTAAATGATAGATGAAGAGTGCCCTTCGACAGATTCCAAAGAAGAAAGACGTGCACGGCAAGCTGAGCAGCAACGCAAAGAAAGAGACTGTCAACGTGAGTGAGCCGATCCAGTGGATACAGCGAACCAGCAAGCCGAAGCAAAGCAACGAAGACAGTATTACGATACTAGACGGGATGCGGAAACTGATAGAAAGTAGGCAACGCGAAGATCGATAAGCAGGCTAAGGATGAAGTCTATGGAGGAACGCGCAGTAGAGAGTTCTGTACAAGTGGCTTGAGAGACCAGAGAACCAACGACGAATCCAAACCAAACGAACGCCTGCGGCGGCTTATCAAAAGGGAAAAGCCCAGGAACGACAGCAAGAACATTTGGTTGCTACTCCAATTTTCAAGCTTATAAAAAGTTTAAGAAGAGTGAGCGTCTAAGGGCACTTAAGTCGGGTTTAGCTTAACCAGGTAAACGAAGGCCACTTTTTTTTTTCTGACGGAGCACGTACGCGAGAGCAGCCTTAGTGTTAGTCTTTCGATTATTACTCTGCTTGAGAACTGGCCGGCTACCTAAGGAAGCCTAGACCCCGCCTGATAATTTATCACAGTTAGAGCCTTGAAGACACGCTGAGCAACCACATACAGTCCCGGAGTCAAAATTCATAATTCCTAGTCAGTTTCAGATGTCATTAAAAATTAGCAGTCTTTATCAGTAACCCTATAGTGGCTATCATATGTTTTTAGCGACCATTGTGCCATAAAGAAACACACCACAAAAGCCGATACTCGTAATTTTTTAAGTAGCGGAGCTTGTACCTACCTTGCTACTTTAAAAGCGTCAATACCCCTTGAGCGTTCAGCAACTTATGCTAATTTATATCAGTGCATTAGGGCATGCTTCCCAACCAGCACCGGTAATTTGCAAAGTCTGGCTCTACAAAGGACCAATGTGAATGCATCCTTTTCCAATATTGGGCCTGTGTTGCTTGGGTTCTCAAAGCCGCACGCTTCGCTTCCCGCGCACACCTGCGCATGAGAATTGCAGTTGTTGCACCGCCCCTGCATCCTCCTTTCTGTCTTCATGTTTTACATTACACGCGACGTCGTTATTTGACCTGAGTTTTAGCGGGTTTTTTCCGAGCCGTCATTGTTGATCTGGTTTAAAATTTAAATCGTCGGTCTTTTAGTTGTCTCTTTAGACGTGTCCCCTCTCAAGCATGCCGCACAACTTAAACGTGGATATTCAGATAAAGGGCACCCCATACCTCTTTAGATTCCGGAGCGGAAAGATGTTGGGCAAGATAAATCTATATCAGTGGGTTGGAATGAAGGAACGAGTTTGACATACATTTTACAAAATCTTCTGGTGGATACCAAAGCAATATGCATATCTGCCTACCATACACTGTGCAAAAAACCTCCGTGGAAGGTACCTTCTTTATCAAAGGTAACTGGGAACGGTGTTTTGTTTCTTAGACGGATAGCGAAGCACTTATGGCAGCCCTTAAGCTTTGAATTAGCGTAAAGTAGGGTAAACCTTTGTCCTCACGTTCTGACTCTATTCGGCCTTTAGGGGTGCCCTAAAAGCTTCGTTATACGGTTGAGAACCAAAAACCTGTAGCGCGATGACTTTTGGCAAACGAGGCACACATTTTCGCGCGCATTGACCATATCGAATACATCAACGCTCTGCAGTCATTATTAGTACCAGCTCCTCGCTGCCGCTGCGATGAATGAAATAACAAAAGCAATCCCAGATTCATTGCTATACGAATAGTTTTTTGAAATGATATACTGAGGGCGTTCACAAAACATTTTCCTGTTCACTTTGACTCACACTGAAGCATGCATCCGATCAGGCAGTCACTATCAGTGAAGCGAAGATAGATTACGCGCTGTGTGAGCAAAGGGGACAATATCATTTTCCTCTAAGATGTATTATCCATTCGGCAGGACGAAAAAGTCTCGATCATGATGGGGACAAAAAATTTATATAAACCACCTCCTCGTTAACGGCTCCGCCCTCTCAAACTCTACCGTCATGGTTTTGCGTTGCACTGTTATTAAGGCAAAAGAGAATCAGGAATATTGATCACTTTTTCTGTGTGCCCCGAATCACACTTTATGAAGTGAAAGGTATACCTGTAGAATAATGGGTGCTGCCGGTAAAGACTAACCATGCTTACCAGCCCATTGGTACCACTATGGCTTAGAACCTCGCTATATTATACAGTTTTCTACTCCAGAATGTCTTTTTGCTCGCTAATCTAGGGATCAAACACGCAGGGCAAAATTCATAAGCTGATTACTCCACAGAAGCGAGTCCTGCGCATATTTGAAAACTACCACGGGCAACCACAATATTTACCGACAGATCCATTATTCAGAAAGTATTCCCTGATAACGGCTAACCAATTATACTCTTATAGGCTCTTGCAACATGTTCAGAACCAGAAACTTTACAGCGCAGCAAACCCCGCTGCTGAGTACTGCTTCCGCACACATAGCAGAAAAATCCCTATAGTCAGGACAAACTGCGGTAGGCAACACGTACAGTTCCATGTGCCGACTCTACTAAATCGCACTGGAAAACTTCTTGATTTCAGCAAGCCAATTCCCCAAAAATTCCTTAAGAATGTAATATATCAAGAAAACATTGAATTCAGTTCATTTATTTCTCTTGTTTTTTGCTAGCATTTATGGCCTTTCAGTGTTGCTTGTTTTATTCTTTTTATCCCCTAAAGAGGGAATCAATTGTTCGCAATTGTAGTTCAATATGTAGTTCTTGTTTTTTTTGCTATCATTTATTGCCTTTCATTGTTGCTTGTTTTATCCCTTTTGTCCCCTAAAAAGGAAATAAATTGTATGTTTCTGATGCCTGGCTGCTGACTGCATACGAAGCAGAGGCCCTTGTCAGGCTTCTTGCCTTTTGCCTTTGCTCCGATTCCTGTAAATCAGAATTAAACTAATGGACTGAAGAAAAAAACGGCTGGCCGTTCAATTCACCGCCGTTGCTGCCGCTAGCGTCTTAGAAGCTCGGGTGAAAACCAACCCTCATCACCGGTGGGATCAATGCCGTTCTCATGACTTCGGCGCTCGATCCAAATAGTCAGGATTTTTCTTGAATGTTCCCTTCATATGCTTTCCATGCGAATTCTCGCCTCTCTCAGCCGCTTGCCCAAATTCTGAGAGGTCTTGAAAAAAAAATGCGGAACTCTCGTTCAAACTACTTATTCTCGTCTTCTAGCTTCTACAGAACGTTAGCCCCCATTTCCCTTCTCTTATGCGCTCTTAGTATTTGTGCTCGTTATTCCGAGCACTGCTCGCATATAGCTATGAAACAGGGAGTGAACAACAATGAAAAGAAGCACCGTCGATTCTCTGCTATGCTAAGCTAAGGTTTATACTTATTCCAAATTCAATTTAATGACATAGACCGGGACAAAGCAGCGCAGTTGCTTGTAGACGGAAGGTAATCGTCGACTACGAGCCACGGGATATACTCAGTTGCTGCTATTAGTTCCCGTGCAAAATGCGCGTTTGATGCCCTTTTAGAAGAGCATCACAGTATATTCAGAAGCCCTTAAGCGCCCGCGCTTCCGATTCGCATAACCCTGCTCCATCCTTTGTTTCTTTGGCGAATTGCACGCAAGTAAAAATACTACTTGTATTGGGCTAAACTTATGTTAGTTGAGTTTCCCTGATGCTTCATTCCTGTATGGCTGCTGAAAACGAAAACCCGTGCATCCGCTTTCACTTGTCTTGATCCTGTCATTACCGCCATAGTAGTGGTCAAAAGCTGATAGAGGATTTCTTATTGTTACGACGAAGTGGCAGTGATAGACGAAAGGGCATCTCGCGTGAAAGGACGAACGAAGAAGAAGAGGTTAATGTGGCTCCCTGTTTGTGTTGGTGCTCTCTGCTAGGAACTCTTCATTCCAACCACTAACGCTTGCAAATAAAGGTAAATAGTATTCCCCGTAACAATATAATACGGCAACAGTGTATGCGATGATTGGACTTGAAACACGCGGTCGTAATAATGTTTATTAACAATCATCATCAACTTGCACTTCTTTCCTTTTCTCCACTTCGCTCATATAATAAAATAATAGTGTTTCTACTCAAAGAAAGAAAAGGCAGCATCACCTAAGTAGTGATAGTGATGCGGAAGGTGTTGGTGGCGTTAATGAAGACCGCGTTGTTAGCCCTATAAACTGGACGTATACATGCATCTAATTTTAAGGGAATACACGGGACTTCAGAGAGAAGACTGCGCCCCTGGTAGGTACAGCGTTTGTAGGAAGTTTTGAGCCCTAGGAGTTCACTTCTAAGCTGTCTAATGGGGCTCCTGTATGGCATCCATGGAAGACAACCTTTAGAAGGGTGACGACGTGAGTTCCTCTCGCATCCAGAGATCGCGACATTAAAGGTGCATGGAAAGCCACAAAGCATGACCCCTAGCAAACCCCCCTGAGCCCTTAAATTCTAAAAAGGCCTGCTTGCTGCCTTCTACAGCGAGAACTGCTCTATCTGCCATCACTTTTATTTCAAGACGTACTGCTGAAAGGCTGAATGAAACTCTGTGCTATTGCATTGTGCAGCAATGTGCCCAATGATCACATGGCTCGCTAACTGTTCCACCAAACGCCTGCCAGATCTCTCATTCCGCGGAGAAAAAGTAAAAAAATATAGTGTGACACAGATAAATTAGTTGCCAGGAAAGCATCTTTGATAGCGAATAATTGCTAGGAAGCGAGATCTCGTGTTCCGTCTGTATGTTAACCCTTGCCGCACTGGTACCCACAGCAGACTAATGAATATTTTAGAGAGCACGTTTAAATAACACGGCATGAGTACTTAACGGTCTGCAGATATCACGCCTCAGAAAGCTTAGTACGATGAGCACGAGACACGTCCCGGATACGCCATCACCGCAAGCAAGAGATGTTTGCTTGAAATACCTGGCGCGGCAGAATACACAAGGACCGTCCAGACGTATTATCTCCTGCCCTAGATTTTTCAAGACTAGAGTTACTCGACCAAAAAGATGTTTTACAAAGCGATGCTTAACCTAAGCAGAGGAAGAGAGACGATAACAGCAAATACATTACTATCTACCACGACCTAAACCAAGACGGCGCTCTTTCTGCTCCAGGCGCTGGCAAGAAACCTAAATGGAAAATTTCTGAACAAGTTGTGCGGCGCTCTTCGGTGGAGGCAGGAAATTTGCGACCAATAAAACTTAAAAGGCACCCTTTGAAGCTGGCGAATTTTCTACCAAGTGCGCTCCTCCGCTTCAAAGAACTGTAAGGAGCGTTGATATATCGTCTTACCATTGGGCGCTTTATAAAACCTCGTTGAAAGGCAAGGAAGCACGCGTCTGTAGATTTCCTGCTGTCAGTACGTTTTGAGAAGGGGAAACGTTCGCCCGAGAATTCATATCAAAGTTTCAGTTCCTACTGAACATGTCGGCGAAATGCATTGCAAAACCCACCGATGAACTCGCCGAACTTCATACAGATTCCGGTACTCATGCCTTTGAAGCACTTTTCATTTCATGGAATGTCTGACACGCGTGAAGTTCTCGAAGTTTTGAAACGTGACGATTTTAACAAACTTAAGTTGAAACTTCTGTAACATTGGAGTTAACTTGCTTTTAGTAGCTTCACGAAGTTCATTTTTTTTAGCTTTGACTACTTCGCGCAGCAATCGCGTTCAACGTTCAAAATGCATTGCTTAAGAGAGCAGCTTGCTCCGCGTGCAGTTTTCACTGCTTTCTTCCATCCTTCGTGATCCAGTGACAGCGACCGTAAACGTGTTATATTCCTTGCGAAAAATATATAACTTTGATTATCAATGATATATACATGATGTTCTCCATGGTGTTCGAGGACACCGCTGATGACTTCATCAGAATCAAACTGCGTCCAATGCATGACACAGGCCTTCCCATTTATCTTCCATTCACCGGGAACCGCGCCTAATGCGGCCATCTTATCCCCCAGTACTCTAATTGGTAAAAAGATAAACGTTCTCGCTTTGGTGCGCTGGAAAATTCAAAAGGTCCAATGCGTACTAATGAGGGGGAGCTCGTGGCAGCATGGGCAATTGAGAATAAGGTGGGCTAGTGTCGCAAGGGATATATTATTTCTACTGTTGTCCTCTCCTCGCACGATAATAGTTATATTAGTTTTAATGAGAGACGGACATATGCAATGGCATAAAAGCGGATGAGAGAAAATGGTGCACCATTTCCTTCTGATCTCAACTGGGAAGTCATGTATCTCGTTTTTCGAAACATCTTGCATCGATACATTGAGAGCACTGAAAACTTAATATAGTAAATAAGCTTTATATCTCCTCCACACACATTCTTCATATAAACCTCCCACGATGGCGCAGTGGCTGTTGTTTTGCTGGTAGGTACGCGGTCGCTATAGGGAATCGCGAAATGCTAAAACGTCCATGTCCTATGTGATGTGAGTTCCAGGAAAAGAATTCAAGGTGGTAAAAACTAAACCGAAATTTACCACTGCATCGCCAGTTTCAGTACGTTAAAACCAAAAGTCTGTTGTGTTTTCTGTCACTAAAATTTTTCACGCACAGCAAGCCTAAGTATCGATCATTATTTACACGCTTGTTCAAAAGCATTCATCACTTTCTAGGCTAAAAATCGCGCTACCTAGACATTATTGGCAAGATGCCCAAGCCTGCCAAGCGTAAGTGATGGAGGTTTTTTGTACGTTTGTTTTAGCAGGACACACTTTCACTCTTGAATATCCCGTATTCTAGGCGTTATCAGCGATTAGAGATGTGACAGCCCTCTCCAGCTCCTTCACCCTCCTCGCCTCCTTCCTTCAAGTTTATTTCGTTCAGGCGCCAGAAATAGGCGATGCCTTTGAAACATTCAAGAGCGAGCGTTGAAATCCTTCGGACTAAACGGGTTGCGAGTTGCCAAGAAGTTTTCAGGGCGGGCACCATATTCCTCGGCGTGAATGCCCGCTATTCTGACTGGCCAGCATGAAAAAAGAACACTTCTAAGCCCCGCCTTTCGAATAGGCCCAAGAAAGAAAGCTGATTACTAAATTAATTACAAAAAAGAGGTAGGGAAAAATTTCCACCGCACTCCCAATGCGGTGTTCACTGGTTTTCCACTTTCAAGATATTTTTTGGTAAAATATAAAGGACAAGAGAAAACAGGGAAAGGGCAAACATAGCCTCTTCTGGGAGGTTAACCAACGCTAAAATTTTACAGAATTTATCCAGTGTACAGAGTCTCAATAAGGAGCTCTATTGTACTCTGTCTCATAACTCCTTATTGCTGCTGAGACAGTCATGAGTCACATTCTGCATGATCCGAGGTCGCTCCACAGCTAGAAAAATTCCGCGTGTTTCGGCCTCTTCGCGCAAGCCGCGGTCTTCTTACAGACTTCCTCTTTGCAACATACTACTTTATTATCTCTTTCTACCAGGTACAGTTATTAGTCAGAGACAATGTCTTGTCTCCCCTTTCTCTGAGCCGTGTGCTTTTACGCTGTTTTCCATTTTAGATGAAAAAAACACCGGCTCAAAATTTGTTAACAACGTAGGCCTTCTCCCCTTGCGTACTGATATATGCGCTGTCCATTTAGGGGTACAACACTCTTGTTTTTCACCTTAAATGCATGGCCCATTCTCCTTACTCTTATACTATCTCTTAGTTAGAAAGTCAGTAAATAAAAAGCAAGCATTCTTAGCAGCTGATAACCTGTATTTTATCAACGCAAAATGATTTGGCAGATTGCTGTACGCACTCCGCTGTTGGGTTTCTTAGCCTAAAAAAAGACGGCAAAAATAAATACGACTAGTGATCGTACTGCAATAGGTTGATAAGAAGTTAACTGAGATAGGAGCAAAAGCACAACGTTTGCGATGTTCATTCATTCGAGGAAATATCTGTCTCCGGTTCAATATCCGTTTTCCTACATCCAGTAGACAAGCCAGCTCCTCATTGTGAGCAGAAATGCACGCAACTAGCAAGGAAAATGAATTTATATAATCAATGGATCGACAAAAGTTCGTCTGGTCAGGCATTGTATTAAAGAAAAAGGAATGCGGTCGCTGACCATGCCATGAAATTCAAAGACGTTTCGGAACCTCGTACGGGTTCCTTGATCACTGAGCGGGACAAGAAACTGTCGCGACTGATATACGTAACACGTGGCGCAAGGAGCGTGCGTAGATGGGTGGCATGGTTCCTTGCACCCGGTTCATGGTAGCTGGTGTCGATTGGATGATTAGAAATTCCATCAGCCGCCGAGATGATACGTTCCTTTCCTTCGCGATGACAGTGGCGTGGTCCCAGTCAATCGTATGAGTACGCTCTTGCACATGCTCGGCAATGGGGTCCATCGTGTGATTTTCCTACGGTGGCAGTTTCTATCAGCAGACACAAGGCACGGCAATGGGGGCGTCAATATCAGTTACAACGGCCAATTTAGTCATGGAAGCCCTGGAAAGAAAAATTGCTAGCCACCTTCAATCCTGCGTCCAAACTATTCTACCGCTGCGTAGACGACTGCTTCTGCATTTTGAAGTAACAAGACGCCTCACGCTTCCTGGACAGCCTAAAAGCCCAGAATGCGCATATACAGTTCACTCTTGAACTTGGGAAAGACGGCTCTTTGCCATTCCTGGATGTACTGGTTCGCAGGGATGAGGGCGCCCTCACCTTCTCGGTCTATAGGAAGCCTTCGCATACAGGTCGCTAAATCAAATTTATGTCTTGTCATCCGGCAGGCCACAAGACGACGGTGGTATTGTATTTAATAACACGTGCCGTACGCATATGCTCAGATGAAATTTCATAGCAAAACGAGCTGAGGACGATTCGCCGAGAACTGACCAATAACGGTTACCCTAGTCGCTTTTTCCACAATACTCAGAGGCGGATCTTACAGCCGGAAACACAAAGCAACAAGACATTCCAGGCGCGTGCTGCCATTCCTTACGTGCAGGGAATCAGCGAGGCGACTATCCCGAGTGTTTTCAAAATATGACATGCGCATTGTCCTCATCCCGACCAGCAAGCCCCGTAACCAGCTCGTGAACGTGAAAGATAAACTACCGATTGAAGCATTTCCAGGTGTCATCTACCAGATCCCATGCGCTGATTGCCCCCAGGCGAAACAGGAAAGTTCCCCTGAAGGCTTAACGACCACAAACGTGACGTCAGAAATAATAATCACACGACGAACGCCATTGCCGAGCATGTGCAAGAGCATACTCATACGATTGACTGGCACCACGCCACTGTCTTCGCGAAGGAAAGGTACGTGTCATCTCGGCGGCTGATGGATATCTATTCATCCAATCGACACCAGCTACCATGAACCGGGTGCAAGGAACCATGCCAACCATCTACGCACGCTCCTTGCGCCACGTGTTACGTATATAAGTCGCGACAATTTCTTGTCCCGCTCAGTGATCAAGGAACTCGTATGAGGTTCCGAAACGTCTTTGAATTTTATGACATGGTCAGTGACCGCATTCTTTTTCCTGAAAATCAATGTACGGGATCAGACGATTCACATTTTACCACCGTGTATCTCTCATAAGCAAATGTATCTTTAATACCCTAGCAAATTTGTAACGTTTTACGTGTCCGCTTCACGTGTATTTCTTGGGCATATCATAGTCAAACTTCTCAAGCTTTGTTTTGAAATCTTCAAATATATCTGGTGAGTACTAAGCTCTATATGTAGCAGACACTTTCTGCGTACAATGCTAAGAAATACTGCTCTCTAATCTTATGCAGTGAAAGCGCGCGATATTGCGCTTTCTGGGATGCTCCAAAGCAAAGAAGCAAGTGCATTGAGCGAAACTGTAGACGTACATTTGAATGTCTTGCTTTAGCGCTAGAATAAGAAAACAATTTCATCGTCGATACGATGGTCGAAAAACCCAATACAACATGTTAAGAGTTCGTTTCGGTTAGTTTTCTGCTTGTTTTCTAATGTATAGTGGCTACCCATTCATCTCTAATTAGTCATCCTTCCCCTCCCGCTGGAGAGGTTTGCCTAGAGTCAGACCATCTCGGTAACCAGCGTACCCTTGTATTCCAGGATAAACCTATTTTATACACTTAATTTCATGCTGAATATACTTTATTGCACGCGCATGCTCTCCGTACATAAAGGATGTACCTGTCGGCACGCTGATGTGAACGCGTGGGATCAAAAAGAGTGTTTTGGTATTCACGCTTACAAGTATTGAATAAGCTTGCATGAATCATTGAACTGAGGGACCGCCTAAGGTAATGAGCTAGAACAGGCTAAGAACATCACTATCTCATAGTAATATTACACGCAGTGATTAACGAACCTGTACAACTCACGACCCGGTCTATTAACGCAAACTACGCAACGAAAGGGTGTAGCAGCTGCAAAGGTACTTGTAACTTCTTCCACTTCTTCTCCACTGCTTACTTGACAAGGCTGCGCACCGCACGGCGCGAATGTTCACACTATTATGACACCCAGTTTACCCCTACATACAAAAGAAATGCTCTGAGTTCAGGATATCTCCTGGCGGTCATGTTGTGACTTATCACCCTGCGTAATAAAGATTTTAGTGACGATGTTTAAATAGATACAAGGAACTTGTTCGGGTTTGGTCTCGGTTACTGGTTGGATGTCATAAGGCTTAAATGGTGCAGCTGGCATTTGGGACCTTTTGTGACGTGCAACTCGGAGCAGTCTGGAGCTAGACAAAAGAAAAAAAACGGAAGCCCTGTTTTTAGGTGCCCATTTTCACTTTTCACGGCATCTCCAGAGGTTTCCACAAAAATGCCTTAGTTCAAGTTTTGGCGCCTTGTCTGTAATACTTGTACCATAGCGGTGTCCTAGTGTTTTGAGCATCCTGCTCGCATGCGGAAGGTGGGGGGTTCGATCGCCAGTGCCCCGGATACGCACCAGTGATACAACGGCCACAAGATTTCCCCTGCCTGGTGCTTGGATTCTTTTGGGCGAAATGCTTGGGAAATGGGTCTTTGTCCCAAACTCGAGAAGACGAAAACACCTCGTGACATGGTGCTCATTGGCCCCAGATGCCCCTGCATCGTAAAGATTGACAGTCATCATATGTAATAATGGCTGGCATTACTGGTACAAGGTTCCTCTCACTTTTCTTAATGTGGGGGCTACACTGCATACGGATTCCTTTTTTAGTAAGCATTAACGTTTTGCGAAAAATAAGTCGATCTATTTCCATCGCAATTTCTCGTCATACAACATAGTAAAAACTGCATAACGCAGACTCTGAAAGCAGTGTCGGTCGCCGTCTTTAGTTGCAAAGACGTGACGATGATTCCATAATAAAAAGACCTAGATTCTGTTCCCACTTCACTCGCTGATATAAATATTAAGGTTGAAGTGTACGATTACAAAGTTAAAGATTTTATTGCGAATGCATTTTTGTCTCCATGTGGCGTGTACGGGACCTGTCGGCAGAGCGTGTTGGCAGAGATTGTGATCAGAGCGTGTCTGCACAAACTGTCAGTCAGCCATTATGTGGGTAATCACTAGAACAGTTGATTAACTGATTAATAATTAGCAAGAATTAATAACTAATTTTACAAAATACATAATGAAATAGCATTTAAATAAATGAACGAATTGAATAATTATTTTAAATACCCAATTCGCATATTAATCAGCAATTTATCATAATTCTGAAGTAGTTCTTTACTGGACTAATTATATGAACGATTCATTTCGATTATATTCAGTTAAGATGCCAGAATGATTAATTATTTTAAAAATTATTGACCGATTTATTCAATAAGTTCTATCAGTGAATTACTTTACACATTCATTGGTGATTTAATAGAATTTATGAATTCCTTAACTACTGGACTAATGAGTTAAGTTGTCTAATTAAATAATTAGTACTTTTATATGTTTGCTATACGCTGTAGCAACAGGGCCAACGTCTTCGGGGTTGGTAGAACCGAAGTTTGAGCCAAAACACGACTTAGAAACGGCAAAGGCATAAAGAAACAAACACGCCTCAACATAATCGGCACAAGTAAGAGAAATGTTTTCGCATTACTGCACCTAAGGAGACATAAGAGCGCACATGGCGTTTTTGTCAGCATCCACCCCTTCTCCAGAGTCAACAACATATAAAACACCTTTTATCCCTGCCCGAAAAGGCAATCATATGTGCGGTAGCACTGCGAAAAGTGCATCAACCTTTCTGGGCATCGCCATTGCATGAGCGCCACTAGCAATAGCGCCAGACCCGTTCTTCCTTTAGAGCATCAGAGATATTCAATGTTTCACATCATTTCACTCCTTTCGCAATTTCTTAATACTTGAGCTTGATATACAGGTCTCATAGTCATGAAAAAGAAATTCATTAAGAACCGAAGCAGAAAGTCACAAAGTCCAGACTTTTTTCTATATTTAATTTCTCTTTATTCCACTCACGTAATTCAGCAGTGCCCTCAACGACCAAAAACACGCGAAGCCAGAAGACTTCCCGAGCCGCCTTTTCCCGGTCGAAGGGGCGCTTTCCGGGCGGTAGCAGAATCCCCATTTGCCTCGGGGGAAACGGGCGTAGGAAATGACGGAAACGGACCATTTCCGAAAGGACAGAATTTAAGTTTCCGCCTTTAATTCGACACCATCGAGATTCTCGGCTTGAAGAGCCACATTGAGACGTGAGGATAAGTAAAAATAGAAAGTGCACAGTATGGGGCCCGGGGGATTGCAAACAGATAGCAGCGCGCGTAAAAATAAAACCTGACAAGCCGTGCGCAAAAATTATGAATTGCTATTCTTTCTTTTCTCGGCAGCATTAATGCGCTCAGCATGGAATACTAATAACCACTGGCCCCTTCACGGCCTCGAAAAGGAAGGAATGCGTTCCGACGGCACGTCGGTTTTTCTCATTTCCCAGAACGTGGAACGCCTGTTCCGCTCCTGGCAGGGTGAAGAAGCCGTATTATTGTGCGCTCACCGGAACACCAAGCTCCAGAAAGGCGAATCGGGCGGCGAAAACCACGGGAAGTTTCGATTTCATAACGCGAGGCATCAGCGTTCTTCTGAATGCCACTGTTATTTGAGCCACAAAAACGTGGGTGTTTTGGGAAATCCTCTCACGCTATTCCGAGCAAGGCGGAAATAATATGAATGCGCGATTTGTCGCCGTTTGCAGTACTCTAAACAAGCAAATTTTGAAGCAACAGGCCCCGAGGGGTGTTTGTATATGTTTGAATTCGGCATGTGTTCCCAATTTAAGCGTCTTCTGCTCTTTGTATAAATACCATCTTTCAGTCTTTATTTGACTCTCGCTAACCTCTCGGCTTTTTTGTTTCCTTTCTCTATTTCTTTATTCTCACAACAGCACGTCCGTTATGTGCGCTCAAGCAGCGTAACTCTAGTTCATTCTGAAATTTTAGGTGCTTAGCTGAAAAAAATATGTGTTAAGAATTCACGAGGCTAAACTGCAACAAGCCAGTCTTACTGCAGATGTAAAGGTTGCAAAGTAATTGTATGCTGACAGTAAATAACCTAACCTGATTCCATGCATTTGTACGTGGTTGAGGGCAGCCCGCCACTGTTTCAAAATAGGTTACTAGAGGTTAAGAGATGCTTTTTGCGTCATAGTAATACTAGTGTTGACGGGGAGCAGAAAGGAGGAGAATCGCAGTAACTACTAAATTGCATAGCTAAATTCTGATAGTGAACTTTTAAACTATTACATATAGGCGCCTGCTTAGTATTAGATTTGCAGCTGCCTTGAGTGAAAGCGATATTGGTCTTCGGCACGGAAATACTGCTTATTGCTGACAAACTGCATTACAAAATTATTCGTGTTGAATTCCCGCTGATAACATCAGGCTCGCGGAGGATAACATGATCATTGTTTGGAAGGGAATGCGGTGCGGCCCAACCTCAGGGATCCGTGGCTGAAATACAAACGGGCTTGACATCGCTGCCGTTTGCCGCAAATGATGGGTGCACTATCTTTTAGTTTTCTGAAATGTGCTAGATTATAAAGGCTCCGTTTCCCGTCACAGTAGCCGATTTTCCGTTGGGATGCAGTAATTGATCGATAAAGTAAACTAATTTTTCAGCAGTGTCTGTTTATTACCTATTCGGGGTTTATATCTTACAAAATAGGGTACGCCACACAGCCCGCCTATGTAACACGTAATAATTCGCCCAGGCGAGAATTTTTAAATAAAGCTATACACTCAAAACTATGGGAAATGAGAGTTTTAAATATATAGATAGGGACGTTCGGAAATAAGAAAGGTTCCCAATCGGGTTTTTTTTTTTGAGCAGCACGAAGCTTTTAAAGCTGGTAATCTAAACGACGTCTTCGGGGATTGAAGGTACAATGCACACACCTAAATAGTGGCATGAAAGTACATAGTCGAGAGCTAGGTTTGGTAGTGTAAGTTTTAAGAGACAATAGTTCTTGAGATGCACGTCTTCTTATATTGAATATTTTTAGGCGTCATGTGGTCGCTCTCGCATTGGGTGAAATAAGAAGGAAGGTTTTATCCTCTTATGATTTTGTTCTTGTAACCTCTTTTTATACGTTATCATTATGTCGACTTAACAGGTTGAAATGAGGTCAGCATTCAAATTGCACAGTAAGATTACACGATTCTTGAGTCCTTTCAGTGGGAAACTGAAACTGCTTTGAGATCAGAAATTTTAACTCGTCACATCTAACATACCCTGCTCTTGTAACATTTAAAATATCGGAACATATGCTAAAATGATTTCTGTGCGGCAATTACCATGCCTGCGTTATCTGTTCTATACCTTTGCATACACACAAGAAGACATCAGAGCTGACACTTGTTCCCCAAACATACTATCAACGGGCCCAAAAGCGTTAATAACCACGGCTTCGAACGACGGGGGCTCTGCTAAGGTTTGTAAAGAAACTATACTTACCGATGCCTTATGAAGTTGAATAAAAGGATTTCTTCATAAGGCACTAGGTACAGTTTGCCTGGTAAAAAGAAGCTGTTTTATGATTCTAAAAATATGACGTTCATATACTTAGATCGAGCGAATGATTCTGCCTTAATTTCGATTACTCTAGCTAAGTAGCATTCATGCTAGGGCCCACTTCGAGAGTGGTGGGCAACAAAGACTGTTATTCTTTTCGCATTAAACACGCAACCCTGGACTTTTCCGTAATATGCCCTAATTAGCAGAACTGTGGAACATGGGCTTCCGGCCTACCCTCAGGCATGTTCCTTGCATTTTTCTCTGATCTTCTGAACTGCGAAATTGCATGAAGACCACCGACCAGCGCCCTCCACCTCCACAAAAGCGAGAAGCGAGAGTCTCGTCATTATGTTTTTTTTTTTTTTTGCCATTGGTGCACCAGTCGCGTTTTCTTTGTAAAGAACTGCAGGAAATGTAACAAAAGTACCGTCTCACTCGTGTTTTGTCATTATTCGTACTGCTAGGAACACACTGCTGTCATACTGTCAACCCACGAACAGCTGAGGTTGCACGCTAGCTGTCTAGTTTACTTCGTATCGCTTTATCCTAATCTGAATAAACAAATCCAGAAGTAGGGAAGAACACAGTCTTCCTCGCTTGCATGGATAATCATCAGTTTGATTAAGTCATCCATCGCAAAGGAAACTCACCAAAAGCGTAGAATAGTTACTTGTGCGGCCTTGGCGACAGCTTCTGGCACCTCGGCCAGCGGCCATCCGCTAGGACCAGATCGCACACATGCGACATCCCACTGCTTGGTCGGCGGGGTAGCCTACCACGCCGAGCTGTCAGTCAAGGAGACAGTGACAAAGATAACCACGACCCAGAACGACTGAAATAGTACTGTCAGAGCTCCCGGATGATAGCTCCCTACACAGCACATTCAAACACAAAACGAGCGTTGACTGTTATATTACTGTTTCCTCGGGCATCGTGCAGCAGCAGCACAAGATAAAACTTTTTTTTTTGTGCGCACTAGAACCTTCTAGTAGAACTGATCCTTGTCAACTTGGAAGAAAGAGCATAGACGGAACCAACTATAACAACGGAAGAAGTGTTATGTTAGCGAAATTTTTTTGTTTTTACGTCCTCCTTAAAAGGCGATGTTTGCCTCTTAGTTAACGTTCCACTGTTTGCAGTGCCATATTTTAGGAGGCACGCCCTTGGGAACAGATTAAAAGTTATAGAAAAAACACTGTTTCGAAACAGCGCCAAAAGGTATCAAGAATTGTATCGACAAGTTTTAATCATCATCAAGAATTTATCGTGCCTCCCAGATTTCTTTTTGTAATCGTTAAAAATAAGAACTCCGTATAATATTTTTCAATGCCCCGTGCACAACTTATACTCTCTTCTTTTGTTTTCAGAAAATGACAGACATACTAAGTCAACGTGATAGACACTAGTGACGCGTGCCATTTTATCAAGTTTCTTCATTAGAATGGCAGCAATACTCAGCGCAGCCATGACATATTATTGTTTCCGGCAATGCTGTTCCGCCGTACGACACAGTCATGAGCTGCAGTAGAAATTTTTGCAGTGGACGCATTGTGCTTACGCACAAGCATGTGTCATAAAGTTCCGCGTTCAGGGTGCATCTTTTCTTGGTAAATACCCTTGTTTTCAAATACTGATACCAACTGAAATTGCGTGTGTGGTACTTGAAGTTTGTTTTAATGGCATAAAAGTGTGTGCAATATGGTTAGTGAGGTTTCAATGTCCCAAAGCGACTCAGGCTATGAGGGACGCCGTAGTTAAAGGCTCCGGAAATTTAGACCACCTAGGGTTCTTTAACGTGAACTGACATCGCACAGTACACGGGCCTCTAGAATTTCGCCTTCATAGAAATTCCGCAGCCGCAGCCGGGATCGAACCCGCGTCTTTCGGGCCAGCAGCCGAGCGCCGTAACTACTGAGCCACCGCGGCGAGAAAGTGCGTGCAATATTTTGAACGAAGTACTCAATGTGTGTAACGTAACAGTTCGTGAAATTTCTCACTTCTCGACGCTGATGCAGAAGCAAAGTCCACATAAACATTCACGGGAAGACGCTGACGCTGTTATAATTCTCAATAATTCGCAAATTATTCCCGAAAACCCAGCGTACAAGCTTCCAGCGCTCGTCAACCGCTTATCACTACTGCATAATTGCAGTGCATGTTTAGCCGCCATGGTGACTCAGTGATAACGGCGCTCGGCTGCTGAGCCGAAAGAAGGAGGTCCGATCCCGACTTCGGCGGTCGAATTTCGATGGAGGCATAATTCCAGAGGCCCGTGAACTGTGCGATATGAGTGCATGTTAAAGAACCCCAGATGGGTACAAATTTCCGGAGCCGTTCACTACGGCGTCTCTCGTGGCCTGAGTCGCTTTGGGACGTTAAACCCTCATAAACCAAAGAAAACCAAGCAGTGCATTTTTAACGTGATAGGTTTCAAGGTCCCGCTACCCAGAAAACCCTGTGTAGGCGTTGTCGGCGTTGTGAGCGAAAAATCACGAGCATCCCTCTGGCAGGTGGTGCCCAGTGTGCAACCTAGACCACGGGACTTTGGTCACGGGGCCTATCGGCGTCATCCCAACCTGCCCATCGGATACTGAGAACACTGCCCCTCGCGGCAGGTGGCAGTTAAATTAATGACTGGTCGCTCAGGTAGAGCAACCTGGGCCGCGCAAGGCTTACCGCTAGGAGCACCTGCCATCGCAGGGCAGTTGCGCATCGCTTAACCGCTGCACCACTGCGCCAAGACACGCACAAGGACTTTCAGGTGTGTATGAATGTAAAGTAGAGGATTATGTTCTGCATATACAGAAATTAATCGAAAACGCTATCACGTCATCGCGTCAGACTCTTCAGGCAAAGCCCTTAGTGTGCCATCCAATTTTTTGGTCTGCTTTCTCATCAGTTATCTTTGAGCGGTAATTATGTTATTAGATTGGTATTATTCCATTGATTTAACCCACAAATAAAAAAGGAAAGGGAACACTCCCCTATCCCACTTTGATCGACGACTGTTATCTTCCTTCACATGTGTGCCATAACGAGCCACTCATCGCTTAACCACCGCACGACTACGCCAGGAATATGAGGACTCCCAAAGATCTATGAATGTAAAATACACAATAACCTTCGGCATATATGGGAATTAACCGAATACGCTATCGGGTCGCACCCTTAGGATGGACTTTAAGTGTCCCGTCCAATTTTTTTTATTGCTCAGCTCTGCTCACATTATTTAAAGGCGCTTTCTATTGTTTTTTTTTTCTAGTTCATAGTTTCAAAAAGTCAGAGGCCCGGTACAGAAAACTTAATCAGCTATGGATGGGGAAGGGGTCAATTTCTTCCAGCCAGACTTTCTGCGCCGTTAGCTGGTTCGCCCCGACGCTAAGTGTATCCCGCCAGTGGACCCGGTCACAGGTAGTATCTTTCCTGCACTGTAATAATTCGATTTGTCTTTTCCGCAGCGCAGAACTTTAGCAATAAATAAAGGCAGCTCCACATGTCGTTAGCGATCATGAAGAAGAGGGCGTGTGGATTTAACTTCTATGGATCCGTCAACACAGTCAGATGAAGAAGTAGATGGTGACTGCACTGGCTCTCTCGTTGTATGCACCCAGGCCAGTCCCCCACCGTACGTATGTGCCATTAAGGCCGATTGCATCATCATCATTATCATCGTCATCATCGAATGACGTTTGGATAAAAAAATGTTGCATTTCTGTGCACTCCTTCCACAGGAGTGTGTACGACTAAAATTGACACACCTTTTTCCCTCACTGGCGGCAGATTCGAATTCCAACATTGTAGTCGCTATGACCAGCCTCTATGACAGCGTTGAGCCATAATGTTTTGTAAAACCGTGGCCGCCAACCGTGCGCAAAAATTCAAGCTTTTTCTAGCCAAAACTTTTTTCCGTTTACAGCTGTGTACTAGGAACGTTCACCTTTGACATCAAGCTGTGAACCACTATAAGGTCCGCAACAGAGTCGAAGAGTGATGGTGGTCGTTTTTCCCACAGGTGCTCGACACTGCAGAGGTGAACGCCTGAAAAATTCATCAAATCGCTGGAGACGATTGCGTTGACCTTGTAGCTTTCATAAGATGCGTTGCTACTCATTACCTGTACCTTGGACGCAGCAAGCAGCCGTTTGCAAACGCCTCGCCTCAACCTTGCCTCATGTTGTCCATGGCAGGGGAGGACACTTGCACAATTTAGAGAATCAACGTTGGTGCCAGTATTGCCACGAAAAGTTCATGTGGTCCTGTGAAACGTTGAATCCTACCCTCCGCATAAAGCCCAAATGCTTCGAAAAGGTTCATGCCACCAACTAACAGTGGGTTAAAATACCTGTTGGCACTATGGGGACGACACAGCATACTAAAAAAAGTACACCTATGTAAATTTTCAACAAATAAACCGATTTTTCGAACATTCAGGAATTTGCTCTTTGGTATGAAGCAACTTCATGTGCCAAAATGAATAAAATCTCTCTGCTTCAATATTTTTGTTGCCAAAGTGTTAAGAGCAATCCCGAATGACGCCAGTCATAGCCAAGTGTCGCTTTGGAACATGGAACACCATAATTTACAAGATATTTAGAGAAAGTAACAATAAAATGATGATGCTGATACTTCTGTACTGGACAACTTGCACGACTTTTTAAATGAACATACAAAGCGCTATAGCCATGTTATCGTATGCGGCGATTTTAACTTGCCAAACATCAACTGGGATTCTCTGTGCGCTCAAACTTTGTGTGCTAACTCGGATGCTTTGCTCAGCATAGCTTTTAATTATAAGTTAAACCAGGTTGTTCAGAAACCTACGCGCATTACAACAAATACGAGTTCTCTTCTTGACCTGGTATTTATATCAGACCCTGTTAGTCAATTGGGCTTTTCGACAGATGTCTTTCCCGGAATATCAGACCATGAAGCGGTGCTCTTTAAAAGCGAATTGATGCGACCAGTAATTGTTCATCAGGAAGGAAAAGCGTTTCGCGACTTTAACAATGCTCAGGATGAAAGCGTTCTAGATCAGCTTGAACTGACGTATGAATCCTTTGCTAAAAAATACACTGATGGGCGTACAAGTGTGAACGACTTGTGGTTAGAATTCAAAAGTACGGTTCATCAATGTATCAACAAGTACGTGCCGCTTAAACATAAGAAGCTGAAAATGGCGTGTCCCTGGATAACACGCGAGATCATACAGTTAAAACGTCGCGTGAAGCGCTTATCAAGGTCAAGCAATAAAGTTGGTGGTGCTTTGCCGGCTCTTCTTGACCTGGTATTTATATCGGACCCTGTTAGTCAATTGGGCTTTTCGACAGATGTCTTTCCCGGAATATCAGACCATGAAGCGGTGCTCTTTAAAAGCGAATTGATGCGACCAGTAATTGTTCATCAGGAAGGAAAAGCGTTTCGCGACTTTAACAATGCTCAGGATGAAAGAGTTCTAGATCAGCTTGAACTGACGTATGAATCCTTTGCTAAAAAATACACTGATGGGCGTACAAGTGTGAACGACTTGTGGTTAGAATTCAAAAGTACGGTTCATCAATGTATCAACAAGTACGTGCCGCTTAAACATAAGAAGCTGAAAATGGCGTGTCCCTGGATAACACGCGAGATCATACAGTTAAAACGTCGCGTGAAGCGCTTATCAAGGTCAAGTAGAGGCGGGTATTGTTTCGGCTCTATTGCAGTTGAACACAAAAAAATCCTCTGGACCAGACGATATTCCTAATGCTTTTCTGTACAGATATGCTGAGTGGTGCGCTAAATACCTTTTCATTATTTTTACTGAAAGTCTCAGGACAGGAGAAATTCCAAACGATTGGAAAACAGCAAAGGTGATACCCATTCACAAATCAGGAGACAAGCTTTGCGTGAAGAATTACAGGCCAATTTCTTTGTTATGTACGTCCAGTAAGGTGTTAGAACATTTTATTTTCAAGCACATAAGTTCATTCCTAGAGGGAAGCGGTTTTTTTATTGAAAGCCAGCACGGGTTTCGGCAAGGCTTGTCGACAGGGACGCAGCTTATTCATATCAGAAATGAAATTATGATGTCACTAGACAATAATGGACAGGTAGATTTAATTTTCATTGACTTCGAAAAAGCGTTTGACCGGGTATCGCATGGCAATCTTTTGTTAAAAATAAGGTGGTGTTTAAATAATCGGCAAGTAGTACAATGGTTAGATTCCTATCTTACACAGCGGCATCAGTTTGTTCAGATATCTGAATCTCACTCCACAAAAGCGCCGGTACTTTCAGGAGTTCCCCAGGGCTCAGTCCTTGGGCCGCTTCTCTTCCTTATTTATTTGAACGACCTGTCCTTCAACTCACACATACGCTGTCGGTTCTTCGCCGACGACTGTGTTATATACCATAGTATCACATCAGTCGAAGACCAGACACTCCTAGCCGAATACTTAACAGCAGTTTCCAGCTGGTGTTGTACTTGGTAAATGGGTATAAACAGTTCAAAATGCGGAAAAATGACAGTAACACGAAAGAAACAACCGCTCCAATGCACATACAAAATCAATGGCCTTCCGATCAACTCAGTGACTCAGGTGAAATATCTTGGGGTAACCATGACATCCAACCTGAACTGGAGCGTACACATCCAGTCCATTGTCTCAGCAGCGTCCAAAAAACTTCGATTATTAAAGCACCGCCTAAAGCATTGCACGAGCAAAACTAAACTGACAGCATACACAACACTTGTGCGTCCAGTGCTCGAATACGCCGACGCTGTATGGGATCCGCACACAAAAACGGATATAAAAAATCTTGAAGGCGTCCAGAGGAAAGCACTCCAGTTTATTTACCACGCTTATGGTCGGCAGGTCTCGGTGTCTGATTTGCTCAACAGATCTGGGCTTCCCACTCTTGAATCCCGTCGCAAGCAGCACCGACTAAAAATGTTGTTCAATATCATACATAATAAAACAAAACTGAATTTTCAGAGTTACATGCAATACAACACAACACGCCCCACCCGTAACAAACACGAAAGGACTATCTTGATGCCACGATGCCGAACAAAAGCGTATTCTTGTTCCTTCTTTCCACGCACCATTTCCGAATGGAACCGACTGCCAAGCGATATCACCAACCTGGTATCTTCAGAATCCTTCTTGTCTGCTGTTTCGGCTCATGTATCGCAGTAGCGTGTCTAGTACACAGTGTATTTCGGTTTCCTTGTTTTTATTCTGTTCACTTAGACTGTTTGACGTCGGATGATTTGCCTGTACTTTTTTTTTTGCTTCCCGTTGGTCTTATTGAATTTTGTCCTCGTACTGTAATCGCCCTTTGTCGCTGTTATTTTGTTGTTACCACTTTGTAATTTTTTTCCTTTGTGCACTCCTGCCCTGACCGCCAAAGGGCAGTCGGCAGTATTTATGAAATAAATAAATAATAAAAAATTGTCACTATGTTGCAGAGTGTTCTACACACCACTTGCTAATTCTCAATTCTATTTGCAATAGTATGGCGTGGAACATGACGGAAAAGATTAGTCCGCTAAAGTGCATTGAAAAATGATCACCTCCCTGAAAGTGTGCAGCTGCGAAGAGCAGCATGCGTTAATTTTTATTTTTACAGTCGAGGCTGAAAAACCAGCAAATATTAACCGAAGAATTAAGGCACAACAACTGATAACCTGGCTCTCAGTTCAGCATGTCTGAGAGCGGACAAAAACTTGAAAAGTGGTAGTTCAACAATGCCTGAAAAATCACGCTCCGGCGCCCTGCGCACTGCGATCGCGCCTGTCGTTCTTGCGACAGTAGAAGCAGCGGCCGCGTTTCGATGGAGGTGAAGACGCTCACGTGCTGTGCAATATCAGTGCACGCTAAAGATTCCCAGATGGTCGTAATTATTCCGGAGACCTCCTTTACGGCACCTCTTCCTTCCATTCGTCTTCCACTCCCTCCTTTATCTTTTCTCTTAGGGCGCGGTTCGGGTGTCCACCGAGATATGTGAGACAGTTACTGTGTGATTTCCTTTCCTCAAGTCCAATTGTTAATTTTCAAGCGAAAATCTAAAAACACTGGCAACAAACTGTACCCAAAGGAGGTACCATTGGATACAACAAAGACGTACACAATATAGAGAACGGTGATCAAAGCTGTCATGAGTGCCCGTGTCATGGAAGTAGTTGTAGATCCTCATATGTCACATGTTTTGTGCGGCAAATGTAAGATTCAAGAAAGCGCAGTTGAAGATCAGCGCCCGGCCGTGTCTAACGTGTCATTTATTAGGTACACACCTTTTTTATCCGGCGGTTCCCCCTTTTCATGCAATTTCAAGATGCACCAAATGGCCCAATAGCTAGCTCTATTGCCAATGAACTGTTGAAGATGTTGCGCAAGGGCTTAAAATTTGTCGTGGAATGTCAGACAAAATAATCTAGGATCACTTCCGCTAACGCAAAATTAGTGCAAGGCGACTACGAAAGCAATAAATCCCCAACAGGATTAATGTCGTATGAACGCGCATGAGGCTTTGATATGGCACTTTTGCTTAAAATGAAAATGGCATTATAGAGTGTATTGTCAGAAGATGTGAATGATGGGTGCATCATTTCCAGCCAAAAACTAACCAGAAAGCAAAAAAACGGTGCATTCACTGCCATAGAAACAGAAGTTTGCAAAAATACTTTCAGCTGGCAGATTTATACTAACGTTCTCCTGACACCCTAAAGGTTATAAAATTGCTTGGACCATTAGATGCCCGGAATTTACTGTAGATAGCGGTTTATAAGGTGGCCTGCCCGAGTATCGCCTGAAGCCTGCAATCAATTCAAACCACTGATGCCTTCCAAGTTCTCAGGTCCTTTGGTTCACGATAATGCATGACCGCACAGAGGTCGCGTACGTACAGTGAAGATTAGTTTATTTCTAGAGTGTCTTCAGAACCCAACGTTATCAATCACCAGGTGTATAAGTTACCATGTTTTCGAGCCTCTTAAGTAGGCACTTGGCGGTAGCATGCTACGCATACAGTGCGGTGCGGTGAACGCAGCGCTGTACACAGCGGTGGACACGTGCGGTGGACACTGCATCAACGTCATTACAGTTTTTTTTTCGTTCGGGAACAACGCGTCGTTGAAGTGGTGGCACACGTGAGTTATACGCGCTAGGTACCGTGCTGAACAATAGCAACATGCCTTTCACTTTAACTGCTTCCGCATGCTCGCGCAGACATTAATTGACACAGCGGAGTTTCTCACCATTGCAAAATCGATCACACGAGAAAGGAATACACAAGCAATTCGTGGAATATACAACACCACAGCAACAGTAAAGAAGCTTTTTCGTGTTCCTTTTTTACAGGCGTTCAGAGAAACAGAACGTAATTCCTAGATCTCTCGGGGCTCATGAAAAAACCGCAAAAGTTTCTTAGCTGTTTCAGAGTATTTGTATGCATATAAAATTTATTTGTCCTGTAGCCGATTCTATATCGATGAGACAGGCCGCTGTCTCAACGAGACCGGCTACGCGAGCACGCGAAAGGTATAGCAAACCAGTCAAGCAAAAATTGCATACTCCTACACTCTGCGCACTACAAGGATTGTGCAGCATTTCTTTACAAGACCACTGTCATCGCCAAATATAAAAATCAGACGTCGCAGATGATTTGCTACGCATTTAACGTACATATCTCTGGTAACATGTGTCATCCACCCGGCAGTTGTTCTGATCCTGCGTCCACTTGCTTCCAATAATCAGTTACACGACTTAATACTCTCTTGTTAAAAACCTATGAGCGATGTTTGAAACTTTGCATATCTCTTCACATCTTTCTTTTATATTACTGCCTTCCCTGTCGCAAAAAAAAAGTCCTTTGATCGCATGTCAGCGCATGTGTCAGTGTTGCTCTCTGCCCACCCGTCTATTAACTCTCTTTAGTCGTTTCCATCAACATCCACAAAACAGCGTGACTAAGTCCTATTCTTAAAGCCACCTAAATGTCTTAATTTTTTCCCCTTTGTAATGGAGCTGAGGTCAGCGCTCAGGCGGCGGTAAAACCACTGCCGCTAAACAATCTCTGGTTTGTCAGGGTCAGCAGGCTCCCTCTCTGAGCGATGGCAGTGCTGCTATGCTAATGCCCTTCCTCTTCTTTACAATGGCACTGGGGGGGGAAAGGAGCCATCCTGGCGACACATGGTGCGAAAGCACAACTAGGTCATAGTACGGGATGAGTCGTTCGAAGCGTACAGTCTCACGACTACGTCAGCGGGATCGGGAGACGGCGCGAGGGGCTGAGTAATATAGGTGACTGCGGATGTGTGCTCCAGGATGCGGTATGGACCAAGGTATTTCTAAAAGAACTTCCTTTAGCAGGCAGGGAGCAGGGAAGAGATCCATAGCCCGACGAGTGAGCCGAGTCGGAAATCCAGATAAAGCTAACCTTCGTCATGGCAGTTTTTTTCGCGTCCCTGAGTGTTTCCCGTGAGCGACTGTAAAATCTGGAGGCAGTGTTCTGTGTGCTGCGCAGCTTCAGAAAGAGCTGTACACACAGATGAGGTAGGGCATTATGTGAGAGCTCTGTCGATGGGAGCGGACGGATGCGGGCTGTTGAGCAGAAAAAATGGGGAGGAACCAATCGTGCATCGAGTAGCAGTGTTGTAGGTGTACATAATATAAGGTAGAACAAGGTCGCAGTTCGTGTAGTTGGCGCTGCCCGTCCGCTTACACAAAGCTCTTAATTCATCCCCCACCCCTGTCTTCCCAGTTCGACGTACCACCTTGTCGAGCGGGGTGCAATTGAAGAACCAAGAACCCTTGATTAAATGCTCCTGCCATTCACCTTTACCCCCCCCCACAGGACACTTTCGCGAACTCGTATGTTTTGCCGCCTTTTTTCTTTTTCTTTTGTGTGTGTTTCATGCACAGTGCACGTGTGTGTAGTTAAGCTAACTGCGCCGCTGATTCCGCCTTCACTATTTGTACCGAAGACGCTCCTGGAACGTCTCCTGCCCTGTCTGAATTTATTGTTTATTTGTTTGCTCGTTTTGGCCGGCGGCACGGGCAGTACATGCATCTATGATTCTTATCTGCTCCGGGACTCCGCCAAAGTCTGTTATTGTTGCTTTGAGGGCCCGGATGCCCTCCCTCCCCTCGTTATTCCTTTTTTCCCCCGGGCTGGCCTCCCGCGCAAGCTCGCTGGGCGGCAGGGGACAAAGCGTTTTTCTTTTTCTCTTTATTTCTTTCTCCTTTTTCTGGTATTTTTCTTTTGTGCCCATCAAGGGTTCTTGGTTCTTCAATTGCACCCCGCTCGGCAAGGTGGTGCGTCGAACTGGCAAGACAGGGGTGGGGGATGAATTCAAAGCTTTGTGTAAGCGGGCAGCGAAGCTTGAAAAAGATGGCGCTGGCGACAAACGACCGAGGTTTGTCGCGCCGGAATTCCTAAGGTCAGCATTGGCTCTGCAAGGGGCGATGGAGGTCAATACACCCGGACTTTCAATAATGCCGTGAGGAATTATTAAATTTGTAAATAAAGTACGACTCGCGTTGCTCGAGATCTCTTTGTTGTGGAACCCACCCTGTAGGACTGTTAACTTAATTGCATCAAATGGGTCGTTTTTCTCATTAATATATGTGTTTTAACAAGAGGTAGGGATAAAATATGCGCGCGGTGGTTATTAAAGCGAATTCGTATAAAGATAATGGTCTGCCCAATGTACTGCGTACTGCACACACTGCATCCTAGGAGGTATATTACGTTGCAGAAATCCCAATCAGAGTTGTCATTAATTTTCCATTTGAATCCTGAAGCTGTGCTTATTTCACAGCTTGATGTTTGTAATGTGTTTGCAGACCTGGAATCTACTTTTTCCACAAGGTCGACACCCCAAAACCGGCTCTTTATGTGACTGAGTGTATTAGAATGTTTCGAATGTTTTTCGGTCGTCTGTAGACTGCATGAGGGAGAGCAGTGAAAATTTTGGCGAGGCGCTAGCTCGCTTTGATTGAGAATGTTGAAATGTTTTTTTGAAGATTTTGTTTACGTACGTTAGGCGGCTGGGTTACTGGTGAAGGGAAGTACGAGATTTGCCTGATGGTCTGTTTGCTCGCTGTATCGACGTCACTCCAGTATTTGCTCTCGGTTGGGTTTAGATGTCCTTTGAATGGCATCGTCGGCAATGGCGACGGGTATCGCTGCTTAATGAGGACTTCTTGCATGCGTTTGGAATTTTTTACGAAGTCTTCATCTTGGGAACATATTCCTTTAGATCGATGTGCCTGAGAGTATGGGATGCTTGTTTTAGAGTGACGAGGATGGCAGCTTTGGAAGTGTACGTATTGTTGACGGTCCGTCGGTTTTCTATATACACTGGTGGTGAGTGAGCTTTCGTTTACCAAAATCTCAACATCTAGGAAGTTAATTGTGGTGTGGGCGCACGTGTAAGTGAAAGATATGTTGGTGTGGACGAGGTGTGTCAGTCCAAATTAAAAAGATGTCAACCAAGTAGCGTTTGTATAGGGTGGGCTTAATGGGACAATCTTTCAAAAATTTACTTATTACTATGCATATAGATGTTGACGTAGGTGTGGGCCATCCTTGTACCCATGGCTGTGCCGTTAATTTGTGAATAGTGTTGATTGATGAATTCGAAGTTGTTATATTCGAGTACGATTTCCGACAGTATTTATAAAACACGTGGAGCAGGGGAGCATCAAATCACTGATCGAAGCGTATGAACAAAACAGAAAGGAGGAATCCCCTGCTGCACGTGCATTAGATATGTTGTTCACAGCAACATCTTGCATGAAGCTGCAGGGTAGAGAAAAGTCGATGAGACGTAGCCAGTTGTACTTGAGCCGTCTACATCGAAGGATTCACCACCGATCCTCTCACCAGGTTTCGTGAAGCTTGCGCTTTATCGTGCCGGTTTACCACTGTCCTTCTTGCTAGTGAAGCGATTATTTTTTTAATGTTCTCTTTTTGCCCCATTTCCCATCTGCCATTTTTGATCGTGCCATCTTCTGGGCAAGTACTACGTTTGAGGTTCGAAAAAGATGCATAAGCGATCACGACCTATGCAAACAATAACAAAGACGAAACACGCTACAAGAGCACCACTAGCTGCATATCTGCATATCGCGCGCACACGTGCGACTGATTTTCGCTGACGATCGGCCGCTCCCGCTGTATTCAATTAGCTGTGTCGCCAGATCGTCTGTCGCGAGGCGCTTTCGCTGTGCCCGCATGACCGCTTGTCTTGACCTTCCAGGGGAATTGCGCGTTGCTCGCGCGCGGCTTAGCCCGAAGCCGGTAAACCGGCTGGCCACCGCCACATCTGGACCTGGTTTGACTCACATTGGTCTCAGCCGCGCGCCGCGTCTTGTTCGGTTCGGGCGCGAACAATACGCGAGATTCAAAGCGCTCGGCCGTCTCTGTCTCTATGGGGGGGGGGGGGGGGGGGGGGCACTTGACCCCAAGGGCGCTCCTTTTCAGCACCACCCCGCCGTCGCCCGCCTCCGATTGAACAGGCGGGGGTTCAAAGGGGAGCTGCCGCGGAGAGGCCGGGCAGCTCGTCCTAATGACAGCGCAGAGCATGCGTCACTGACAGCCCCCTTCCTTTCGCCGTCTTGTCCATCGTGCGTCGCGCCGAGCCCGACAAAGAAAAGGCCGTCACCCCCCCCCCCCTTCCCCTTCTGAATCGGGGGGCGGGGGGGCGGAAATTCCGCAAATAGTTTCCCAGAGGCATCCTTTTTTTTTCATGGGGTCAAGAGAAGCAAGCTTACACTGCAAAATTAAACCTTGTCTTTCTCTTCCAAATGCAATTAACTAGGAGTCCTGTCCAACCATTCCAGCTTGTTATGTGGGCACCCCCAACCATTTTTTATTTCCGTGTAACTCGCAGCCCTTCTTCACCTTGATCATTGTAGCCGCTATTGTTTCTCAAGTACCATGCAACATCTTGTTATTAGCAGTTGCTAATTCAAGCCTACTGCAGGGTTTGAAGGACCTTTTTAATTGGAAATGAGAACATGTGCACAGGGTGGAAAGCGCGTGATCTGCCAGGAAACACTAAAGCGGCCCCGAGAAGGGATCTTTATTAAGGATGACAGCCATCTTGGGCCTCTTCACTTGGCAACGACGACACAGCGTGTGCGGTCCCTATGGTTAGGCCCCAGCTGTGGAAGCCATCCTCGGACACGACCATGACCTTCGACATCTGATGTTTTTATTTAAAAACACAGGGACCAAAGTCGTGCTGTATGCAGTGCGATCGCCATGTGGTTCCATAATCATCCACCTAGCCCGGCTCTTTGGACGGATTCAGGAAACGACTGAAAAGAACAAAAGTAACGAGCAAACAAAGGTGCGCTGCATAAAAGTTAGAACGCAAAGAAACGAAGGCGCGCTGCGCTGGGATAATGCTGTAGCGAGGTCTAATATGTAAATTTTCATGGCTGGCGTGGATTTCCACAAAGCGCAAGTAGTCGCTACGGAGATAAACAAAGGCGCACTGGAGCTGGGTATGTATCATGTTTAACCGCGCAAAGAAACGAAGCCAGAGAACAAGAAGGCACGACACGAGCGCAGACTATCAACCGATTTTTTATTCAAGGAAAAAAGGCCTATATATGCATCTTCATCCCGCGAAAAACATGCTAAAAACCCAAAAGCGCAAACCCTATCACACACCATCTTGGCACATGTAACGTGATGCCACTGATCACAACCTAAAAGTAATCTCCGCATCGTCAGAGACAAGATACAAAACAAACAGCGAACACACAGGCACACTCCTGCCAAGCTAGCGCTCCACACCGCCTGCTTGCGCTAAAGAAACTGCGCAAAAAAGGTATCTCCCCATCAATGAGGCCTACAGATGGTGATGCTACACAGTCATCTGATTCCTTCTTGACCTGGTACGCTTCCACCAACTCCCTGCAAACCTGATCCCTGTGTTTAAACAAGACGCTGGTCTTGTTCAATCGTGGGAAGCAATCTTTGCACTCTTTGCAGTGCAAGGCGAGATTAGAGGAAGGTGCGCCCTTCAACGACCTGCGATGCTCTGCTAACATCTCGTTAATACATCGACCCGTCTGGCCGATGTACTTCTTCCCACACGAGAGGGGGACTTCGTATACGACTCCAGTCTTACACTCTGTGAGCCTGGTTTTCTGTCTGTGCGCTATCGAGCACTCAGCTCCAGCACGATTTCTCTCAGGCTCGAGCTTCTTTCGCACAGCACTACAAATCCTTGAAAGCTTATTCTTTGCCATGAAAATCACGTCCGCCCCGTATCTCGCCCCAACTTTTTTGAGCCGGTGTGAAATTCCATTCCCTGAACGTTCAGGACAATCATATCCGAGCGCAACACTTGGCAGCATGTTGTGTCGGGATTTCTACAGCGACATTTGAGCTCACTCAAGCTTTCGGATCCTTTCTTGGTGAACAATTCCGCAAGTGTGGCTAAGTACCTGTCTGGGCTGGATAAGAAAAAGTACTCTACCTTCAGCATCGATGTGGAGGACTTATTTTATTCGCTACCCCATGCTCAGCTCATGAAGAGAGTGAAAGACTGCATTGTAAAAGACAATGACGAGTTGGTGTTCGTGGCGGGGTGCGGGGGTTTCCATAGAAAGTTTCCTGGAGCTGCTATCATTTTACCTAGAGTCAACCGTTGTTGGGCGGGGCGAAAAGGTGTACGTCCAAAAATCGGGTGTGTGCATCGGCTCCCGTGTGGCACCCGTTTTGAGCGATATTTACTTGAGCAGGATGGATCAAGAACTGGCACAAAATCTTGCTGACCTCGCGCTAAAAGTGTTCAGTTATGTCGATGATTTTTTAATCATTCTTAAGTCGAACTCTCCCAGGGCAGTTCCGGACGTCGTCAAAATCTTCAAAGATACAGGTGGTGGCCTCAGATTCACCTTCGAACTACCCAGCTCAGCTGCCCCACAGTTTTTAGACCGACCGCAGCGGTGGCCAAGTGGTTGAGCATCCGCCTCGCATGCGGGAGGTGCGGGGTTCGATCCCCAGTGCCGCCGGGTACCCACCGGGGATACAATGGGTACAAGCTTTTCCCTGGTCTGGTGCTCGGCTTATTTAGGGTGAAATGCTTGGGAAATGGGTCTTTGACCCCACCTTGAGAAAAAGAAAATACCTTGTGTCAAGGCGTATTTGGCCATAGATGCCCTTGCGCCATAAAAAAAAAAGTTTTTATACCTCAGGATCCATTATCTAGAGAGCAGGGTCTGTTGGGAATATCACCCTAGGACAAAAAAAAAAAACCTCTCTTGAACGTCAGTTAGGGGCATTCCACACTCGTCAAGGCGGGTATAGCGACTTCATGCTTAAAAGAGCTCTTGGGAAATCCTGTACACACAGAGCGGAGGCTAGCTTCCTGGGGCAGGTAGAGAGGCTGAAAGAAGCCGGGTATCCTGATCTGAGTTGGCTCAGATCTCCGAAAGGATCCTGTTCAAAGGAGGGAGGCCCCGAGAAGGGATCTTTATTAAGGATGCCAGCCATCTTGGGCCTCTCCACTTGGCAACGACAAAGCGTGTGCGGTCCCTATGGTTAGGCCCCAGCTGTGGAAGCCATCCTTGGACACGACCATGACCTTCGACATCTGATGTTTTTATTTAAACACAGGGACCAAAGTCGTGCTGTATGCAGTGCAATCGCCATGTGGTTCCATAATCATCCATTTAGCCCGGCTCTTTGGACGGATTCAGGAAACGACTGAAAAGAACAAAAGTAACGAGCAAACAAAGGTGCGCTGCATAAAAGTTCGGACGTCACGAGACGAAGGCACGCTGCGCTAATGCTGTAGCGAGGTCTAACATGTAAAATTTCGCGGCTGGCGTCGATTTCTACAAAGCGCGAGTAGTGCCTACGGAAATAAACCAAGGCGCACTGGAGACGGGTAAGTCTGTATACAAGCACGAGTTTTTGTCTCTACCAGCGATTTACTAGCTCACACCGCGCGATTTTGATGTCTGGCGTCGATTTCGACAGAGAGGGAATACGGGCACGAAACGGGACGCTCGCGATCTGCCAGGAAACAATGAGGTGGCCCTAAAAAGGGCCGTTTGCAGGAGCACTTCAACCGCGACCTGCAGCGGCGTGGCGGCGCGGTGAGCAGTAGGCCCAGCAGTGGTCCGTCTTGTGCCCTTTGGCTCCGCACCGACGACACCGGTGCACGACGTACACCTCTCCTGGTCTTGCCCTTGAAGCCGACGCTATCCCTGGTCCGTAGATCTTGACGAGGGCCGCGACGATAATCTTTGACATCTGGTCGATGCCCCGGTCTCTCGCCACGTGATATCGGTCTGCGGCAAACAAGGACAGCATCGGCTTGCCAGAAGCATCCAGGAAACGATGCTGCAAAAAAAGTTACGTTACAAGCGCCGCAATTTGGTGAGTTCTGCTCGAGAAAACTTGCGAAAATGTTGTTCAACCCTTACCTCGGGGTTGAGAATGTGCACGCCCGACAAGCGCTTCAGCGTGGCTGACAGACGGCGGTTCAGCTGGCGACGCCGGCGGTCCTCAAATTGCGCCTTACGTGGCTCATCGAAATGGCGTGGCAAGACTTTGAAGACCAGCACGACACTGGCCACGTTCTCCTGCAGCAGCAAAACGAGGTCCTGGAATGCGCAAGACATGTAGGTAAGCGGTACAGCACTTCATGAAGCGAAATTTGAGATAAAATGCCTACCTTTATGTGGCTGGAAGCGAAATTTGAGATAAAATGCGTACCTTTATGTGGCTGGCGATTTCTCGCGGGTCATCCGCTCTGTCGAGATCGTTGCCGCCAACATATAGGACAACAAAATCGGCGTGCCGAAAGCGTGTCTCTCGAATCATTTCAGCTAGGCTGATTGCGTCGTGGCCGCTAAAGCTGAAAGTGCATGTTCTCACTAACGGCGAAAGCCGTAAGCGAGAACTGCACAGAAATTTCAGCTGGCTGTCGCCGACGAGCGCACCACGCAAAAAAGCCATACCTGGACAGCTCCCGAAACGAGCCCGCCGCCGCCTAGGTTCACGAAGCGAATGCCCGCGCACCACGCAAGCACGGCGGACGGCCGGACCTAGCGATTCCCTAGACCGTCTAGGGACAGGCCGAGAGACGCGCGGCGACCCCACATCCGGTTGAGAACGAGGGACAAGCAGAAAAACGTCACGGAGAAGCGCATCCCATCGACCAATCAGCGTTTCCAGCCGACCTGCACCCAAACGCTTCTCGGAGAGGGCCGGTGCAGGAGCGCTCAGTCGTCCATGAAAAACAGTTGCGAGAAGGAAACACGTACGTTGCCTGTCGCGCCAAGTGTTTCGAGTGGCGCGCTGGCCTGGTTAGCATTTAGTTTGTCGCGGGCAGCCGCGGTAGCCAGCGTGCCTCCCTAAACGCACTCGGACTCTAAAGCGCGAAGTTCTCGGACCTCAGACATACACCCAGCCTGCGGTCTAAGACAGGAGGGGCTACAGCGGCCGTCGCGGCAGAAAGGAGGGCGACGGTTTCTGGGTCGCGGAGACGCAACAAAGAGGTGAGCCGCAACCGGTTGCCTGTGCCTATCAGCCCGTCAGGATTTCGGTAGATCAGCGTCATCGCTCGACGGTAAAAGAGGTAGCAACGGAGGGCCTTCGTCTTTCACTCACATTGCAAACATTTCTCGCGCACAGAGACTCAAGCCCTTCGGTTACAAAAACACTGCCAATAATGTACTCGCGTGCAAATCAGCTGTGGGAAGTAAGAACGTACGCGCTCCTTTCAGATGGTATACTTCAGCACGAATTGATTGTGGCCGAGGTCGCTCTGAAATACACATTCTTTCTCCTGACTGCGAGTCCCTAAAGTACAAACTAAATTGTAAACACAGAAGAGCGCCGAAAGTGTAAGAACAAAGTAGTAACTAAAATTTAAAAAGAAAACGTATTCTTTGTACTTGGGCAGTGTACCCAAGAGAGAGCACGTCATGAAAACCCGTCTGTATGTCATTTCATTCTCCGTTCGTATGAAGAAACGAAGTGTCAGGATGTAATTTTTAATAAGGCTTCAGGAGCTGGGCACTGGTGGTTTTTACGACACTCTGCAACTGTTTCAATGAAACTATTTACGCATCATCTGTGGTTTAAAATTTTATAATAATTTCCCGTGACTAATTCCCGCAATCTATGTAGAAAGCCCTCCTCTTTTATAACGACTGCCAACAATACAAGTTTCGGACCAGCTTAATGCTCCCAAATTGGGGACATCCTGTGCGCGAAATTTCCGCCTCAGCGCCACTGCTGAACTCAATGAAAACAATAAATTCTTCAAGAAAGCAGTAGCCGGTCGATTCAGTTGAGCGAGGAGAGGAAGCATAGGAAACGCACCGCTTTCCTAACGCGCGCGACTTCCACGTTGTAAGTTTACAACGCGTGGCTGACAATCGCACCTACGTCAGGAAAGAACAGCTTTTAGGAGAGTCGGCTAAGCTTTTACACGCACATCTTGAGAAAGCGTTTGCTTACTCGTGTTCTCGTGCAAGCAACATCGGCGTCCACGAGCGGAATATGGGAAGTGATTGGGCATTAGCGCCGCGCACGCCTCGAAATAACCAACTAGGATACGATTATCGGTCGGTCATCGGAGCTGTTGACTTGTGTGTCACCGTTTTTAATTCCACTGCTTTAAACAAGTGACTGCATTTCAGACATGCGAGTGTGCAAGAAAAACTGCTCTGTTTGTTCCGTGGCATCACGAAGCTTTACCTATACGGGTTCAAAATGTATAAGGCTTACTGGAGCGTGGTTCATGCATGCTCTTGCACCGCCTTGAATGCTTACACGGAAGATCTAAAGCACCGTGATGCGGATCTGAACAATGAAGAGATTCAAAGTCTGCGCATAGCGCCCAGTCTTTGAATCTTTTTGGAAGTATACCAGAGATGTCGATCTCTCTCGCGCTTCTCGCCATGTGCTGTACGGCATGTGGCGTTGTCTATTATAGCTCATTCAGCAGCGGTGGCGGGACGTGCTTTTAAAGTTGAACGTGCGTAAACTTGTGACTTTAAACAGACGCCCGCTGTGAGGCTAAGCGGCTGTACCATTATGCGGCCGTTTTGTTGGGTGACCAACGAAATTACTGGCATACACCGCGCACTCCGCTCTCGGGTATCATAATCGGTGCCACACTCTTCAATATATGTAGTCTCGGTGACTAACTTTGAGTATAGTGACTGTAACATAAGTTTGTCACACATACTTAGGCAGTAACTACCGGTAATTATGGATTGATAGCAACATTTACAACCCTTTGGAAGAGGTAACAGGTAATATTTACCACGCCCGGTCTCGAGGGGAGCGCGCGCTCTTTCGTACGGCCTCCGCACTGAGCGCGCGGAGGGTCGTCTATGCGAGAGTCGCGCTCTCCGCCGCCGCTAGGGGCGCGGTGACCGTACCGTTCGTGGGTCACTCGCATCTGTGCCGGCTGGTGTTGCGCGCCCGGCTTCGCACTTTAGAGCGCTGATTAACGGCAATTAACGGGATTAACGGAAAAAAAAGCGCAAGAAGAGGAACAACAAAGGCATGTACGTTATGGAGATAGAAATACAGAGGATATATGATCAAATAGCGCGAGCTGTTAAAAATTACCGACCAGTCACCTTCCCATTTCAGGAATCAAAACGACTATAGGGCAGGTATTGCGGGGATCAATGCACGGTTCATACCGTGATTAATTTTGTTCTCGTGGTAATCACTTGTCGCGCACACTCAGTAGCACGACCGCTTGACGCAAAGGGCGAACCTCGCTTAGCGCTTTGCATCCTTTGGCTGTGTTAGTAGTGGCCAACCACAGGCGATGGTTCTAGCCATAGTAAACATGCTCTGGAAGTATGCACGCTAGGATATAGGCGGTTGTTCACTCAAATGAGTAGAAATCTTGGGCTCTTATTGAATCATATACGTATATCACCTTTCCAAAACAGCATTTAGCGTCGATACTTTCAAATATTACCGACAGATGCCTAAGCAAAACAACAATTTCACTACATAACGTATTTGGTGGAGCAGATCGGCCGGTAAATAATTTCTTAAAGCGGGCGAGCTCCATAGGCTGATGATGTCAGGTCAGTGATGTCACATTCAAGTTTCGGAAAAGAAAAATCAAGTACAGTGTAGACATCGCAGGGATAAATTGGTTAAACGCACGATTCACACTCTTGTAAATTTATTACTCACGGTTATCACTTGTCGCGCATGCTCAAAGAAAACGCACTGCAGATGGCGGGTCATGGCGGAATGGATGCAAGCACGCGATAATTGGTGGATAAGCACTCATCAAGCGAAATTTTAGGTTCCTCTCCAGCTGAATCACATGTACGACCTTTCTCAAAATGTATGTGGAGTCAAAAGCTGTTAACAATGAATGCGGCAGGAAGCAAAAAATTCAAGTTACACACTTGGCGGAGGTGAGACTGGCGCGTAAAATGTAAGTAGGTGTATGATATATAAACCACCTAGGATTTAACCGAACTTGAATTTTCTTTCTCCTGCTCGTATATTCAGTTTACTGCCCATTTTAAGCCTGTTAGATTAAATCGGCGAATACTTAAACGGGATACTGACTGTTTAGTTTTTTTTTCTGAATCCCGATGAGACTATACAACAGTAGTCTATATTTCCGTACTTTCTCGATATTTGTTAAACAGAACATTCAAATAGTTCCTTAGCTTCAAAATTTCCATAAATTAGTACCTTGCCGTTTTTCAGTATTCAAAAATTTTCTTCGAGAAGGTTGAACATAGATATTCGTGCATCATGTTAACTAAGGTAATTTTATATTGAAGGAAGAAAGGGGGGGGGGGGGGGGGGCTGTGAAACTTATTCCAGCTACGTGCGTTATTGCCTTTTTCTGTAAAACAAATAATTTATTGAGGTTTATTTTTGACGTTGTTCCCAAAACCAGATGGCAGTGGCTTAATTAGTAATTGAAGTTGTAATTATCTAGGAGTGTATTCCTAGGAGTTAAGTTTAATTAGGAGTGAAATAAGCGCCTAGTTTTAAACGAAGATTGCTCAAATGAACCCAAAGTTATAACACTTGGGAAGGCGTTTTTGTTTCATCTCGAAGTTTCTCAGCGAATATGCCTTTATGATAACAGAGCTATTTTTTTTCTTCTTTGAGTCGTCTTCATGGTTGCATCTCACTCTGCCAGCTAGCTTCAATTAGTAGTCGTACGGGCAGTGTACACCCTTTGTGAATAGTGACCATGATCTGTTGCGAAACACTATAGTTGAGATATGCTCCAGAATATTACTATGCGGTACAAATTCACATCACCTTTGGTCATAAACAATATGCAACTCGAATACATCAATGCGCAAGGCATGTGCAGGCTTGCGGATTGAGTATATACTAGCCCGAAAAGATTCCAAATAGTTTGCAGCGCTTCAAAAGTGCGAACAGCGAGCGAAAGCTCCAAAGCGCTGCAGCATTTCACATGCGAGCGGCCAGACCGCTGGCTGAGGAGCGGTAGGGTCGCAGCGCCACGATCGCGCAGCGGAGGCAGACAGGAAATATCCCCAGTGCGCAGGCCGTACAACTTGCGCGCCGCCGCCGCTACTCGAGCCCGGCCGTGTACTTACACAACGTTCATTGTACACACTATACTCACTCGTTTGAAACCAGCTTCTCCTTTGTCACAGCCAGTCAGCCCCTTTCAGGACTAAATAGAAAGAGTTGAACGTTTCGCCCCTATTCAAGGGAAACTGTAGCTTCTACAGCCTCGTCCGCAGATTTATCCACAGTACTGAAGCGGTATGCTGCGGGATAAGTGAATGAAACCTTGGCTCAGCTACTGTATAACTGATACGGTGGAGTTCACTCTAGCCCAGACATTGTATCTAAAGCCGGGTGTAGCTGCTTAACGATTTCAGGTGCATTATACGCAAATGTGTTCAGGGAAAAGCTTTTTCTCAGTGTGTGCTACACTGCCAAAAAGGTTTAAAATTACAGGCGTTTTCGCGCAAATTTAATATTTCCGCGCACAAAAAAATTGTTACTGGAAATATCAAATATGTGGTCAAGCAAGAAAAGAGACATTTTTTGTTTGTGGCCGCCGTGGTCTAGTCACATGCGTTTCTAGTAAGAAATAAGCAACGAATAGTGCACCTGAAAATCTTAAAAACTTCTGTTTATTTTTTAAAGACTTAAAGATAGTAAACTGAAGCGTAGCGCTAAATTTTCCGTACAAATAGTACTCTGTGGTGCTGCTTTTGATGTGGATCTCAATTTCGCTGCCGAATGAAGAGCGGTAGATTTCTTGCTGCGTCAATTGGTTCGCTTTATTAGGACAGCTGAGTGAAAAACAAAAAACCTCTGCCGCTTGATACAGACAGTATGCTTTGTTTAGTGTCACCTGAAGTGGTCTCTAAACTATATTGTAGATGTTGCGTGCGATGGAGGGGGATTAATGTAGCGAAATGTAAAGGCATCCTTACAGAACTCGCATCTCACAAAATGGCGGGAAAGCCCGAGCCGTGTGTAACTTTCATCCTCCACCTTGTGGTTGCAAGCTGCCTATGCTCCTTAAACTGTTCCTAGTGAGGATGCGACTTTGACGTGCAATTAAAAGGAACAGGACGAGCGGTGATGCGCGATTCCCTTTCTGCCGCGGACGCCGCCGCAGCGGCAAGCGTCGTGTGTCTAGTTCCATTGTAGTAGCTTCTAAATCGTGCCGCAGCCTCGCTACCGCAACCATGAAGCCCTTAATTTTCCTCGCGTTCACGATTGTCTCTAAAGACTGTTTTAAATCTTTGCAATGTGTCTTGACGTGATCTGTGCGTTAGAGTTGAGATCTGCCAGGGGCCGGGCTCTCGCTTGGGCTTCGGATTGAGAGATTCCGGCCCCGGCATCGGCTGGTCGTTTCCGAATGCAAGGGCACCGCATATTGCTGACGTGGGGCTACGGCTGGGCGGATGCCGTTCGGCTCGCGCTATCTTCGAATTAACGAGCGTTCAAACTCTGTGTACGCGAACATTCGCGAGAAGACAAAGCTGCTGTCTGGGCGCTTGCCTAGCTGTCGGTAAGTAACATCGACCCGGAAGCGGTGCGTTCCAGTTTCCTGCTGTGCGTGCTACGCGGCTATGCTCCCCGAGTGTTGCGGTGGAGCATGTCTTCGCCTCGGTGGGCTCGGGGTCCTGGTCGCCGCCGCTGCATCGGCTTAAGCGTCAAATAGATTCGACACGGCTATTGCGATGGCTGTAAAATAAATCTGAAAAAAATTGTTTCCCAGCTATTGAAAACTACCATATTGGATTATATCACGTATTACGGACTGTTCCGCACGGTGAGATGCATGTTATGTTGGGCACGGGCCGTCGGTCACCCGTATATGTCTGTTCTATTCGTAGGCTGGAGTAGAATCGCGAACGGCGTAGACGGTTCACAGCATGCTTAAATTATGACCAGATAGAGGGCGCAGGTTACTAGACTGCTTATTAAGGGCTAAGCTCAGGCTTCGAGCGAATGCGCAACTCTGCTGACGTAGTCCGTAGCGGCGCCTGTCGCCGACGCTTGCATGCAGCTTGGTAGTAGTTAGCGATGCTTGCCGCGCGAAACCAGGCGTGAAGATGTCGATCTGTTCCACATTGGTAAGTGCGCTTCTTTGCAGCACCTCGAAAGCAGCAAATAGAGTGTGTAACTTAGCTACGTAGCCTATTCAGTGAAGAGCGCGTAGCAAACACCATGGAGGGCATGCTTTCGACGTGACTTTTGCCATGTGTTTACAGCGATGCCCGCTGTAACTTTCGAATGAGAATCCGCTGAGAAAGTCGCTGGCATTATTAAACATTTTGTTTTTTCTTTCACTCAAGGATGAACGAACTAGCCCGATTTTACACTCAAAACCAGTGTTCCGTGTTCGTTAGTTCAATTATGAAGCGTATCGCGGGCATTACACACGTGTGTCCCGGATAACCTCGTCAATTCGATTTCATATTTACGTCGCTGTGAGACATTAATGTTGCACCGGACCTCTACTAGAACAGACCGGGATCACAGCCTGCTGTAATACAAGTAGATTTTAGCGCATAGACCTGGTGCTTTTCCCCTGGCTTAAATATATTATTGAACAACCTTCATAACGGTATTTATAAGGCTCAAGTTAACTCTGGTAGCGACTGTTAAATCGGTAAGGCGAATTACTCCATCCATAAAATAATATTGCAATTCTCTTATTTATTTTCAATTTAGCGCGCCTATTGTGGTAAAAAAATTAAAGCTGGAGGTCGCTACTGTCGTTACTTTACAGCAGGATCGGGCAATTCCTGAACCAAATCACTATTGGGTTGTACGGAGCAAGAAAATATTATGCGTGTACAAGGGTGAAAACGAGACTGAGGGAGCAATGCCTGCGTCTCGGCAACCTCGCCGTCTTCCGCTTTGCGCCGCATTGGTTATTTGGCTTTTAGTAGGAAGTCTTTGCGGCCCAATTGGTTCATTTTGAAGGAAGGTCAGAAACTGCGCAAAAGCACGAGGACAAGGAAACGAACGCTGCACCTCGAGCGAAGACTGCCAACTGTTTATCTGCCCGTGGTGTCGTGTACATTTTTTTTTACCTTCGTGCTCGTCCCTTCGTGCAGTTTCTAACCTTCCTTAGTTATTTTGTCATCGCGGATGATGCAGCAGTAAACAATGAGGCTCCTTAGCAAAGTAAGCAAAGCCTGGTGTGATAGCGCGGTTGCTTGTTTGGTGCGAACTTGGACAGTTTTAGTTGTGCGTCCGCAGAGGCTTGCCGTACGCAAGGAGCTTGCGGGGACTGTAGTGCGCATGTGCAGAATGCAAGCGCAAGCTCAAGGTGACTTTTTTAACCTTTACAGGCATGTATTTTATAAACTGTGAGAAATACGCTGGATTGTACAGCAACGTGGACATTATGTACAGCCCCCTTCAAAAGTATACAGCCTAAGGGGTTTGATTTTAAGCGGTTTAGTGGGGCTCCGAAGCGCATATGGCAGTCCAAAGCTTAGGATGGTTGAGGACGCCAAGCCATTTCTCTTTCGAGAAGTTATGGTCGCTGAGGACGAGGCCTTACAAACAAGCCCCATGGGTCGTATACTTAAGGCAGGGAGTTTACCTACTATGGATCAATATTTAGACGATTAATCAGCCTCAATTAGCTCATGACCTTTATTATTTCTCTCTTAGCGGGCTAGGTTATATTGCACAATTTATCCGTCAACATAAAAGGTTAGCCTTGTTTCTAATTTTTTTTTTTTTACTCGGCAAAGTAGTTCGAAGTATCGAAAGAAAGCTGGTTCAATTGGCTTTTCCCCTTTACCTAACTATAAAATGCCGTCGGTGCTCACCGTATTGTAGCCGAAATCTAGTTAACTTGTACATAATCAAATGAGCTACCTGCGCCTGTATTTGGCGCAGGCGAGAATCAATTTTTTACAAATATTAAATGCTAGAAAACTGACTCCACGAGCTTTCAGGTGCGTATTTTTGACAGTCGGTATCCCGAAAGATACTGCCGAATAAAAAATATTTAAAATATAGTTGATATGGAAGAAGGGTGGATGGCTGGGCGATTTGGTAAAGTTCATTGTGGGTGGTACGGCGACGAAAACAGACGGAAGCACAAAAGAAAGAGACACCACAGAAGAGCGCCGGCTCGCAACAACTAAAGTTTTATTGAAAAGTACACAGAATGTTTACATCACAGTCATGTTATATTAAAGTGCATACAACACTTGCACGAGCGCTCAAGAGGGTGAATCTTCAGGTAATCAATTGACACGCGGTGAAGTGCTGTCGAAAAGAGCGTATTTAAGAGCGTATCATTATTATAAGTAACCTTAAACATATGCGCCTTAGAAAAGCTAACTTTGGAGATAACATGAGCGGACACTCAGAATAAACGCAAAACAACAACTTTTTAAAATCTCACGCATGTAGGGCGTCCTAGAGGAGAGCCCCTAGGCGTTGGAAGCCCGTCGCTGCTTGGGCTCAGACTCTTTCCCGTCAAAGGGATAGAGTGAACGATAGAAAGTGCGAGCCGCCGGTTTGATTTCAGAAAAGGAACTTCGCAGGAACTGTGTCACTTCGCTGTGGTCATCTCAACCTCTAAAGCGTCAAGCATTACACGCAACGCTTTAAGGCGTACGTTGTACCACCTAAATGGCTTAAATAAAGTTAATACAGCTTCCGCTGTAAAACCCAGTAACTGCAGCGAAGTGTAACTTTATTTGGAGTGCAATGCTCTGCTCGAGCGCTTTATACAAGGGTCCCGTATACTGTACGAAGAAAGCCCTGTGACGCGCACATGCACTGCGGTCTCTTCGCCGCTGCATTTGCGAGTTAGTACGAATAAACATTCAGCAGTGCCAAAAATCATATAAAACCAGATGGTAGCCAAAGCACAACACAGGCGCAGGCAATCAAGCAGATTTTCATTCGAAAGATAGGAACTATAAAGGCAGGAGATGAGACAAGAGCAGAAAAATCAATGTTTTCCTTCAGCGCGCGCAAAGAGAAGTCAGTGATTAATTTTTTCCATACGGCGGGGACCCGCTTACAACGAAAGCAAAAAAATGCGTACAACAAAAACACAGTCAAATGGACAACCTTTCGAGCGATCAATTCAAGCGCGAGGAGTTGTCAAGAAAGGAAGCATTATAAGCTATAGTGATGAGATAGAAGGCTTATCAAGTATGCTTATACTATGCAGTTCCCTTCGTATCCTATCCCCGGGGGTGAACAAGATGCTCGTCCTCTCCTACTGAGAGAAACACGCTTGGGATTTCCTGTAATGTATAGAGCGATGCTGGAATACGCCTCACCTCTCAATGCAGCTTTTATGGTTTTCATGACAAAAATGAATTACCGCGGTTTCTTTTGAGCACGTCTTGAAAGGAAAAGACTGAGTTTCCCCCTATTGTGTTATCTCCCGCCTATTTGACAGTGTACACCTGTCGACAGTGACAGTGTACGCCTGTATTGACACGAGGATTGGAAGTAGACGAAGAAAGAGATCGCAGCCTCTAGAAGTAGACGACGCTGAAGTGTAGGTCCGTTTTTCTGGTGCCCTCGTTCAGCCGCTGCAGTTCCTTTTCAGTGTAACAACTGTTACACATCTGGTGGAGGTGCGGGGTATACGTCCTTTTTGGTAACATTATTTAGTGTCCTGTAATAAACACAGAATCGCAACGTGTTGTCTTTCTTTTTCACCAGGACCACCGGCGACGCCCACGGACTTGTTGACGGCTGTATAACGTCGTCTGCAAGCATTTCATCGACTTGCGTCCTAATAGCTTCGCGCTCTTTAGGCGAAACGCGGTATGGACGCTGACAAACTGGTGGCGTGGCCGAATCGGTGACAATGCGATGCTTGGCTACCGGCGTACGTCCGACCTTGGAGCTCGCCGCGAAGCAATCTTTAAAATGAAGTAGCAGCTACGACAGAAGGTTCTTCTGATGAGGTGACAACTCCGGGTTGACTTTAACCTTCTGAAGGGCGTTACTTGGTGCGACATCGCCGTGAAGATTCACCTGTGCGGGGCACAGATTCAGCAACCTATCCACGTCGTCGAGGAAGGCGACGGCCGTTCCCTTGGCGAGGTGCTGAATTTCGTTCGTGAAATTCGTCAGAAAAACTGTCCACAGCCGTCATTCAGTTCAACATGACCGCGCGCAATAGCCACACCCTTCTCGAGCAACAGCGAAGGGTGACTGTCCGCAATACCTTCGTAGTCTTGAAGCGAGCCGTTCCTCACTAACACCAGCACACTGGACCGTGGTGGCAGCATTACGTCGTCTTCGACTATACGCAGAGCGTTGACTCCTGGGCCTTCTGTGTTACTGTGCGCACCGCTTGCTTCGTCGAAAATGTGACTCGTGCCTCGTGTAGATCGATCACAGCACCGTTTGCCTATAGAAAGTCGAGGCCCAGGATCAAATCTCTCGAACAGTCGCTCAACACGACGAATTCACCCACGTAGACGAAACCGCGGATGCCGACTCGGGCTGTGCACCTTCCGGCCGGGCTAATGAGGTGACCTCCAGCCGTGCGAATGCTAGGGCCCAACCATAGTGTCAAAACTTTCCTCAATTCCTGGGCGAGGGTGTGGCTCATCACGGAATAGTCAGCCCCAGCATCAAGTAAAGCGATGGTGTCAGTTTCGTCATTCGTCACACGCAAATCAGAAGTAGCGCGTCGGATGCTGTCGCTACCCGGCCCCGGTGAGGAATCAGCGTATCGGTATATCGGCGGCGGAGGATACCCAGTTTTCCCGACAGCAGCGGCCTTGCCTCCGGAGGCCACTGGAATTAGTTTTCCCGGCGTGGACTGGGAGAACGCCGCTCAGGGTAGCCAGCGTCTCGGCGAGGGTTTGGGGAACGGTAACGCAGCGGAGATGACACCTAGGATCGTAGCGACCGTATGTCCCAGGCCTCTGACGGGCCGACAGATGAGCTTCAATTTCGAATGGTCGTTCGCCATTCCGGGGGCAAGGGTCGTCGGGCGCGAACCCACGCAGACCCACTCGGCGGTACGGGCAGGCCCTGTAAAGATGTCCCGCCTCACCACAGTGGTAGCAAAGGGGCCGCCGGTTCGGTGCACGCCACACTTCAGACTTCCGTGGCCGCTGATAAGCTGGTCGAGCAGGCACACGGGAATGACCAGACTGCTGCGCTGCGTGAGTCGCGGTATTCACGTCGTAGCCTGGCGTTGGGGCCCGGCAGAGGACAGATGCATAGGTTGGTCTGACCTCAGTCTGTCTTGCGATCTCAGGCAGTTGTTGCTGCTGTGCTGCTAGGCGCACCTCGTCCCGGACGACTTCAGACAGCGATGTAACAGACGGCGCGCTGGGAGGCAGCTGGAGGGCTTGTAATTCCTCTCTGACGACCGACCTGATTAGGTCCCGTAAAACGGCCGCATCACTCCCTAGCGGCATCGAAGAAACAGCGGGCCCAAGCGTGCTTACATCCCGATTGTATTGCCGGGCTCGTTGCAGGAGCGTCGTCTCCATAGTAGTCGCTTCCGTGAGGAATTCGGCAACAGTACGCGGTGGACTGCGCACAAGACCGGCGAAAAGTTCCTGCTTGACCCCGCGCATGAGATGGCGAAGCTTCGTCTCCTCCGCCATGGATGGGTCAGCACGCTTGAAGAGGCGCGTCATGTCCTCTACATACATGCAGACGCTTTCGTTAGTCCGCTGGTTACGGGAGTGAAGCACAGCTTCAGCTTTCTCCCGGCGGTCTGCGTTGGGGAATGTAGCTATGAGATTTTGGCGAAATGTCTCCCAGGTGGACAGGTTGCTCTCGTGGTCCTCGTACCATGTCCTAGCGGAGTCCTCGAGCGCAAAATACACATTATGGAGCTTACGGTCGTCGCTCCAACCGTTGTAGCGGGCGACCCGCTCGAAGGTGTCCAGCCAGTCTTCCGCATCTTCGTACACGTCGCCGTGAAAAGATGGCGGTGTTCGCGGCGTGTGGTAGAGGATGGGCGCCGGGAACCTACTGTCTGTGGCCATTTCCGGTGGGACCGTCGGTCGAGGCTGCGTCTTCCTCGTCGGGTTGTCAAGAGGCCCGAACTCAGGTGTCTCACCGCGGAGGCGGCGGCTTGGGCGCTGATGGACCGGTGTGAGTGCCGTCTTTATCTCGTAGGCGTACGCAGGTTGGGAAGCGTACCCCGCACTGCGTTCCGCCGCCTTTCATGCAGTTCCTATTTATCCCAATTTAATTCGTAGGCCTCCGGTCTGGTGAGGTGAAAAAGAACAGCCAGACTCTATTGATACGTGGACTTTCGATGCCCATCAAGTAGCCCTCGCTTTGACCTGCAGTGAAATTTCAGTTACGCGGCGGCACGACGCCCGCGAATGCGTCGTTTACTTCGAAACAATTGCCAAGCCTACTGTTGCGGTGCTGATATACAGATTGTCATGGTTCACGCAAAAAGCGTACAGGCGCTAAAAGACGAAGACAAGCACACTCAAGACAGGACAGGCGCCAACTTCCAACTAAGTTTATTCATGGAAAAAACCGCTTAAGAACCACACCAGCAGGCAAAGATAGAAGCAAAACAAAAAACACGCAGTGACAGAGCATAGGAACACGTGCCAAAAGGATCAAGCAATGATTACAACTCTGATAATGACCCACTGAGAAACCTAATCTCTTCTTCTGAGAGCGAGACAGATGGCTTGCTTATGCAGATATGACCCCTCTGCTTGATGTAATAAGCTTCTATGATTTCACGCTCTAATTTGTCTTTAGGCCTTGCGATGAATTTGGTGTTTTCAAAACCTGAACGACACTTGCAGCTTTTGCAGTGAGGGGCCATGTGGCTCCCATAACCATTTTTTATCGCAATCTTGTGCTGCCTCACTCTTTTATTGTAGCATTGACCTAAAATGGTTATAAAAAATGGTTCTGGGAGCCACATGGCCACTCAATGCAAAAGCTGCAAGTGTCGTCCAGGTTTTGAAAACACCACATTCATCGCAAGGTCCAAATACAAATTAGAGCGTGAAATCATAGAAGCTTATTACATCAAGCCGAGGGGTCATATCTACATAAGCAAGCCATCTGTCTCGCTCTCAGAAGAAGAGATTAGGTTTCTCAGAGGGTCATTATCAGAGTTCTAATCATTGCTTGATCCTTTTGGCATGTGTTCCTATGCTCTGTCACTGCGTGTTTTTTTTGTTTTGCTTCTATCTTTGCCTGCTGGTGTGGTTCTTAAGCGGTTTTTTTCCATGAATAAACTTAGTTGGAAGTTGGCGCCTGTCCTATCTTGAGTGTGCTTGTCTTCGTCTTTTAGCGCCCGGACGCTTTTTGCGTGAACCATGCCAAGCTACAACCAACTAGCTCAAATGAAAGCTGCTGATATGCAGAAACGCTTTTACGTGCAGCACAGGAGCTCTAAAGTTCTGCGGTGTGCATCTGGAGCCAAGAATAGAGCCCCGAGGGAAACTATGACGCAAAAGAACCTTGCTTGTCTGCAGCAGCCTTCATTAGAATCGACTCGAAGGTCGCACACGTGTTGAGGGCACTCCAAACTATGCGCGTGCTCTCTCGAGCACGAAAAAGTAAAATCAGAATCTAAATCACTTGGAGCGTGCATGCGAGCCGCATGATGACATTAGCCTTCAGCGTGGAAGCAAATCAGAGGTAGTCTCGACTATTCGCGAAATGACGACCTCACATGCCAAGGCCGTCATGATAAGGCGCCGGCCGCTCTAACTGGCGAACACTCCCATTTTCCTGTTTACGGCCCTGCACCCATCACGCTAACACTTCCAGTTATTAGAGAGTTTTAGTGTCACGTACGTAGAGGCTTCACGTACGTAGAGCTCTTACAGGTGACCAGTGCGCATGCGCAGAACGCAAAGGGTATGAGCGAGTCTCACGTACGTACGTGAGATTCGGATTTTTACGTTGCGGTCTTTGCGCCGCCTGCGTACGTAGCGTTGACAAACATGGCAGCGCCCTGCCCGCCCGCTTCACAGCGATAACAACTTTGTCGCTAATCCCTCGACGCGATATCGTGTTCTAAACTGCTGCATTCACCATCGATTTGCCCATTCTTACCCTCGCATAAGGTTTCAAGCGACAAATAGCTTTTGTTTTTCAGATATAAGGGCGATTTCCCAGCTGTTAAGCCTGACGAAGCAGCGCTCCGACGCAGTTCGACTGGCTTGGCTTTGACTCGTCTTGTCTTAGAGTGGCTACAGCAGTGTCTTGATCTGTCAGTAGAAGAACGCACGGCGTCTGTCGCGTACGTGCAACTAAAAGGGTTTGAAACTACATGCGCGTATGCTACGTAGACTTCTCACGTTTTTGTACGTGAACTCTGTACCTACGTGAAACTAAAGCTTTCTATTAATCACTATTGCCTTCTCTTCCTTAGGCCACACAGACGGCATCCCCTTAGGTGACAACATCCGCTCTTATTAAGCTTCTGTTTTATAATCGCAAACAATCGGTGTTTGGTATGGCTCTCGGCGTTCCAACATTTCATTCGCAGGTAAGAACGACAAGACTGTTCAGCTGGAAACGAGGTGGAAAAAATCAGCGGTCATTGCGGCTACCCGCATTGGAAGAATGCGAGACCGTTGACGCCTCCTCGACACTGGTCGCCATTCAAATTTGGCACAATGGTTGTTTTCTCGTTCACTTAATTGATTGGTTATCGATTAACTCGGTTTATACCCTTGTTTCATCCCGTGAACCATTTCGAGTTTTAAAATCTCCCCCCCCGCTAATCAAATTATTCCTTAATTAACAACTTTTTTCACAATTAATTCACATTAATACATCTTAATTCACAACTAATTTGTAATAATTTCAATTTTAATTCACCTTAAATAACATTAATTCATCTTAATCCACAATGCTTTACCTTTAGTCAAAATAATTCCTGATTCACATTACTTCACCCATAATTCATCTTAAAAGACCATTATTCATATTTAAATCACATTATTTCACCTGAATTCGTAATTATTTCACCTTTAATCACAATTAATTAACTCTTGACACTTTTTCTAAACGTTAAATATTGGTTAGATTACCATTAACTGCGCATTTTCCCTCGTTTCATCTCAGTATTCATTACAGACTTTCAAATTTCACCCCACGCGTTGGCTCCGCCCACAGTTCCGGAGGCGTTTGATTGTAAAACATTTTATTCGCCGGGAAGAGCTTGGCAAGAGGTCGCGTTAAGTGGTCGAGAGTACATAGCCCTCGACGACTTTGTCAGCCCACTCCACCGGCAAAACTTGCGTTCTGGGGTCAGAGCTAGCCAGCACGGTCTCCCACCGCTCGAGAGAAGGAGCTGTAACTAGATCACCCGGAGGTGGCTCTATTTTGCAGTCCCACAGGATGTGATCGTAGGTAGCACGTTGGCCACAGTGTTTGCAGTTTGGGTTGTAAAGATCTGGATAAATGTGCGCGAGGAGTGATGGGGTGCGTATCGATCTCGTTTGTAGACGACGCCACGTAACCTCTTGTTCTTTAGTAAGTCTTTTGTCTGGAGGGGGGAAAATTCTCCTCTCTAGTTTAAAATGATTGGTGAGATCATGATATGTGATCATTGAGTCCTTCGTGAAATTCAGGGAGCCAGACTCATCCACTGCCCGGTCGACGAAACCTCGGGCTTTATTGTGGGCTGCCTCGTTCCCCGGATTCCCCGAATGGGCTGGGACCCATATCAATTCGGAATAATTTGGTGAGAATTTGGTTGCGTTAAGGATTCTAAGGGAGGTGTTTGTAATTCGCCCTTTAGCGAAATTATTGATACCCATTTTGGAATCGCTGAGGATGATGCTCCCTTGGGTATGTGCTAGGGCGAGGGCTATAGCCGCCTCTTCTGCCGTTTCAGAGGATTTCGTTTTGATTGTCGCCGAGACGATGTGGTCACCATTCTCGTTCACAACCACAACTGCAAAGGCATTGGTATTTTTGTATTCTGCCGCATCTGCATAAAGTGTTGCAGCGCACTGTCTGTATTTCTTATGTAAGGCTTTGGCTCGTGCTTGTCTTCTACCCTCATGGTGTAAGGGGTGCATGTTTTTGGGGAGTGGTTTGATTAGTAGGGCCGTCCTATAGGCGCGGGGTAAGTCTACTTTAGCATCGTTATTCGTAGGTTGAAAGTTAATTCCGAGCCTGGTAAGAATACTCCTGCCAGTTCTGGAATTGGCTAATCGCGCTGTTTGAGCCATTAAATGGGCTTCTTTCAGTTCATTGTAGGTGTTATGTATTCCTAACCTCATAAGCCTTTCGGTTGAGGCATTTAGTGGGAGTCCTAACGCAGCCTTATAGGCCTGCCGTATCATGCTATCCAATTTGTCCTTTTCTGCTTTCGAAAATTTCAGATAAGGGGTGGCATAGAGTATCCTGCTCAGTGCAAAGGCCTGCACTAGGCGGCATAAATCTCTTTCCCTCACCCCTTGTCTGCGGTTAGCTATGCGGCGGATTAATCGCGCCGTCGCTTCTACCGTGCGTTTTAGCTTAGTGAGTGTGCCAGTATTTTTTCCATTTGTTTGTAAATACAACCCCAGTATTCTCATGGTCTGTACCTCTTTGACAGATCGTCCATTAACATAGACGTTTATTTGCGGGGGGGATGTCGTGGTACGCCTACCTCTTTGTTTACGACGGATCACGAAGAGTTCAGATTTTTGCTCAGAACAAGTGAGGCCGGAATCCCATGTGCATGCCTCGATGATGTCCACTGCTGCTTGGAGTGTGTCTTCTATGTAGCCTTCGCATCCTTTGGTTACCCAAAGTGTGATGTCATCTGCATAGAACGTGGGATGTAGGTCTGGTATTTGTGCCAGTTTGGAGGGAATTTTGATGAGGAAGAGGTTAAAAAGGAAAGGGGACAGGACGGAGCCCTGTGGCGTTCCTTTACTTCCTAGTTTGATTGGGGCAGACTCTATTGTTCCGACCGTTATCACTGCTGTTCTGTTCGTGAGGAAGGATCGGATGTAGTTGTACGTCCTTTCTCCGGGGTTGATTTCTGACAAGTTTGTCAAGATGGCTTTGTGGGTGACGTTGTCGAAAGCTTTAACAAGGTCTAAACCCAATATTGCTTTCGTTTCTGTTCCCTCGTCAGCTTCAATTATGTCCTTGTTAAGCTGCAAGAGAATGTCCTGGGTAGATAGTTGGGCCCTGAATCCTAACATTGTATCAGGTAGGAGGTTCATGTCCTCCGCATAGTTTTGGAGCCTATTGAGGATGACATGCTCCATGAGTTTGCCTAGGCATGATGTTAATGAAATTGGGCGGAGACGTAGTCCCACACTTCCGGGAATTTCAAATTTGGCGCCACTTTTGCTCTGGCCCGGCCACTTTTTGGAAATTTTTCGCTCGGATTAATTACTATTCATCTGGTTTCAATTTTTTTTTTCGGGCAGCATCCTCACATCATCTTCTTTCGTTTACAGCCACTAGCTTCACGCTATCTCTTCTGAGTTTCCCACAGCTGCTGCCGGCACATTTTGCGGACAAAATGCCCGGCCATAAGCATAGTAAAGCTTTCGCTTTAATAAATATAGCAGGTCGGTGTCGGTGCGCCTACTGGGGCCGCCTGGTGTTCTGTGTCACGAATGGCCCGAAAATGTAGCAAGAACCCGCAAGGTGTTTTGTCTTCCTCTTACCGCCCTGTTGTTTCCCGTCGCTTAGATATATACATTTCCTGACACTAGGCCCATTCTCAGTTGCAGCTGGTCTTAATGCGCGTCTATCCTGTGATTTTAGCCAGGCGAAGTTACCAAATGGTCGGGTATGCTTTTTTTCGAGGTTCTTATAATTCAGTACGCTTAAGATTTTGCAAGCATGTTTAAATATGGGATTGATAACTCTGACAAATAAAATGCCAGGTTTTAAATATTCACTGCAGTGAGCTATACATAAGCGGTACAAATGTGGAGCTTTATTTCCCTGGTTGGTTACTTTTATCATGATATGCACTCCATTAGTGGCACCAAGAGAAGCGTCGTAGTCAACTGCTTATGCATACGAACTTTCTTCGAAGTAAATCGGCATTATGTGCCACGTGCATTCATCGCTGTCCATGCACGGCGAGAGAAAGAGAGCTGTGCGCGTCTACGCACTGCTGCTCCCGGAAGGCGCAGCTCACGCACCTCCGGTGGCGTAATCCGGTCGTGTGGCAGCTGCAGCAGCCGCAGAGAGCGACGGAGTGCCACACCCAATGCGTGGTGAGGAGGCCCCAGAGGAAGCCAGGGCAGAGTGTCGCGCGCGGGACTCTGCAGGTGTGCAGGAAGCCGGACATCAGTAACGAGCGGGGGATCTAAATATAGGCCTCCTGCATGCTTGCAAACAAACGGGGTGGCGCTGCAGTCGCTAGCGGCTCGCGGTAGGCAATAGGCCAAGGAGTGGCGTCGCGGAGTCTTCTTGAGCGCTGGTTTTCAAGGCTTGTACGTAGGCGCGTTTTTAGTTTCTTCGACACGCAGACCTGGCACATGCATGGAACTTAGTAATTTGGCGCAAAGTACACAGGGCTTGCGGTTACCATATGCGGCGTATTGAGAGAAATAGTTCGCCTCTGTGTATTGTATATGTGGTTAGTGGTAAACAGAAAGCATTTCTGCGGTTGATTTGTACTCCAGGCATTGAATAAAATAATGAGTTTTTGACACTCTGCACTAGCCGTAATGATTTTACTTCGGAACAGTAGTGAGGGGAAGCTCTGGCGTTGTTTCAGCGGAGCAGAGGTGCGCTCACCGTCAATTGACACACGTGTCGCGCAGTGCGAAAAGTGGGGACAGCGTCGTGTCTCCGATCTCCTCTGCCTCGCGTAAGCGCTGTTTTTAGCCCCAAGGTCACGCACCAGCCAGGTTGACTTCTGCACTTGTTAAACTGGTCAATTCGGTGAACATTTTTGATTTCTGGAATAAGTTTCTACCCGCCTTGGTGGCTCGGTGGTTAGGGCGCTCGTCTACTGAGCCGGTGTACCCGGGTTCGAACCCCACCGCGGCGGCTGCGTTTCGATGGAGGCGAAACGCAAAAGGCGCCCGTGTGCTGTGCGATGTCAGTGCGCACTACAGATCCCCAGGTGGTCGAAATTATTCCGAAGCCCTCCCCCCCTCCCCCCCCCGAAGCCCTATATATATATATATATATATATATATATATATATATATATATATATATATATATATATATATATATATATATATATATATATATATATATATCTTCTTAAGCCGGTGCGCACGAGGCGCCGGCCTGCAGGTTCAATCGCCACCAAGGAATGCGTTCGTTTGTTAGTAGCGCAGCACGTTTTAGCGTGTGTAGAAGTTATACGAACGTATAATTGCGCGTTTTATGGCATTTAATATTTTCTTGAAACAGGTTTTTTATTATGACCGACATAAATTTTTGGTTCGACTAGAAACAAATCCGATAAGTTGTGTCAGTCTTGGGCGGTCACGTTGGCATCCTTACAAATTGCGTGCTTTAAGTGTGCTAAAAGCCTCCTGTTATTTTTATTGCGTCTTGCATATATCATGTTTCATGATGTAGTACATGATCGCGCTGAAAATAAATGAAATTCAAACTTGTTTCTTTTCAGGAAATGAAATGGCGCCGTAACTGTCTCACATATCTCCGTGGACACTTGAACCGCGCCGTAAGGAAAGGGATAAAGGAGGAAGTGAAAGAGGAAAGGAAGAAAGAGGTGCCGTAGTGGAGGGCTTCGGAATAATTTCGACCACCTGGGGATCTGTAGTGCGCACTGATATCGCACAGCACACGGGCGCCTTTTGCGTTTCGCCTCCATCGAAACGCAGCCGCCGCGGTGGGGTTCGAACCCGGGTACACCGGCTCAGCTAACGCTTTGGAGAGAGTTAGCTCTTATTCATCACGTTTCTCGATTTCTTGGTGTCTGCTGCGTTCTCAAAATGCGGCCCCCATAGTAAATCGACATAGCAACGTAATCGGTGATTGATTGGCGACGTCATTAGTATATCGCATAGGTGATTGACTGTTGAGGTCACTGTTATGTCACAATTAACTGGCCACGTCACTATGTTTAATCGCTTATAACTGAGTAATTAATGAGGTCATCATGAAACGAACGAGATATTTGGAATCCTTTACATGAGTGGAACACTAGAACACGTTAGACAAAAATATTAACTAATGAAATTAATATTTATTTATGGTTAGGCTTAACTTTAATTCATTATAATTACCCTAGACGTCATGACCTAACTAATGACATATTCGTAACGGGCTCGATGGGTAGAACCTGTTAGACACAAATATCGCCTAATTAGGTTAACATTCAGTTATGGTTATGCTTAACATGGCGGCCGTGATGTCAGCACTCGGCTGCTTACAAGGCTGTAGGCGCCCGCTCGCCGCGGGGTGTGGAAAGGTTGCCTAATCACGTGGCAGTACATCGCATATACGATAGATTGTGTTACCAAACAGCTAACGCTCGTTACTTCAACGTCGTCCAAACGGTGGCGGCATATTATTTTCCTTGTGCAATTAGAAGCGTACTATACTGATGTTAGGTGAATGAGCGCAGCAACTTCCCTGCTATGAAGCACACTTAGTGGCAGCGCCTAGACTTCGCGCTTTACTACCGCGGCCCATTTCATAATGCGGTATTTGTCTGCGAAAAACCTATCAAGGCTAATTTAATTTTCCTTTTTGTTCTACTACGGGGATCCAACGGTGATGAAGCCGGTCACTACATGCTGCCTACGCAGTGTGCAAGTATCACACAGTCGGCGCTAGCTGCGGTCGCTGCGGTAGGCACGGGCAGGCGGAACCTGTTTTGCCTACCCTGCTAAAGTCGCTACTGACTACAGCGCCACCGCATCTTCATGACGTCGCGTGGTGAAGGAGGTTTATACAGGAAGAACGCGATGCGAGAAAAGTTCGAAAGTCCAAGCCTGCACATTAGGACTCCCCACGGTAACTTAAGTGAATGCAGTTGGACCTCGTTGTAACGAAGCTGAAGAGGCGCGACAATTACTTCGTTATAGCCGTAGCTTCGTTATAGCCCGTCTTGACCGAGCTTCCAAGGGGAATCGTCAATCCTTCGTTCTATCCATTATTTCGTTTCAAACAGTTTCTTTACAAAGAGAATCCAGTGTATTGTATTTGGCTGTTGAGGCCACATACCCGGTGTCGAATCCCACCCATGGCGTCCGAATTTCGATGGAGGCAGGAAGCAAAAACGCCCGTGTCCTGTGCGATGTCACGCGTGTTAGCGAACCTCTGGTGGTGGAAGTTAATCTAGAGCCGTAGTGTACGGACCCTCTTAAAACGTGTGTATCTTTGAGGCAAACCCCGTATATATTTGCAAAAATATTTCTTGTCACCAACAAGAGCCCTCTAACACGAACAGGCCAGTCTTACACTTTAGTCGGCTTGTGTTACCGTGCGTTATGATGCATAACACACGTGGGGATTGAAAAGCACTCAATGATCCTTCAATGACACCGTAAAAAGTTTCTAAACCTTTACTGCATTTCGCCATTCATGAGTCAATGAATTCTTTCCAGGTTTCTTGTAGATTTAGAGGGTAAGATCTCATCGCGTAAATTGGTGAAAACATTGTGATTCATAAGCACAGCGTGTTGCTGCACCATACCTTGCGGCAGAACAAGGATCAACACAAAGAAATTGTTTCCGAAGTTCCTGCGTGGCGGCAGTTCCGTGTTTCAATAGGACATTCCAAAAATTAGAGGCGACACTTTTGATCCGCCTTGATCCTGAAATTGCTTTTATGGGCATATTGTAGCGAAACAGATCTGTAGAGGTGGTATTTGTGGGTATTCGAGTAAAATTTGAAAGCTCTGCGTGGGCACTATAATTTACAAATGTCTAAATATTCTCTATTTCAGTAGCTCGCCAAAGATTAAAGCGACACCTCACAACGCAACCTCTACCCTAATTACGTCAGCGCGTTAGGCGACGCGCGGTGAAGTGTGGCGAGTGGCCGTTTTTTATGCAACATCCTTTGTCTGTAACACAGTGCCGTCTGAGCAGTGGTCACACAAAATATTTCGAAACTGCCAAAGGGGAGCCAATATAGAATATATTAAACAACATTGGCAGTAAAATTGGCCCCACAGGTGCACAAGAATTCAGCGGCAACTTAGAACTCAAAACGCAGTTATGATCGTTGACGACCGCTTCAACTTCACTTGCTCGAATAGTGACCGAGAATTTCGTAAAAGCGATTACGGAATCGCAAAAACTAAAATTTGCCTACTAAGATTTTATGGTTCTGGGTGTCGTATACTTTCGCTATATTACGGAAGAGACGGCACGCGAAGAGACTTCGAACAAGCGCTGAGAACAGTGCATTCGAATATTCGTCAAGTAGCGAATTCGTACCACGCCGAGACACAAAGCCAAACTGACGGTCAGGCAGTATAGAAGACTTTTTAGTAAATGAAAACAGCGTGAGAAAACACTTCTCTAACACCCGAGCAATTACTGGTAGGAGAGAAATTTCCCGGCACCTTTCTGTTTAACACCCGAGCAATTACTGGTAGGAGAGAAATTTCCCGGCACCTTTCTGTTTTATTTTCTTCCCTGACTTTTGTGGAGGTAAAATAACTGAAGTTTTCAAACGTTTGATAACCTCGACAGCCTCCAAGAAACCACTGAATATGCAAAAAAAATGATATCTCAAAACGCACTATGATTTCTGCACAGGGTGTGTAATGGTATTTTTGCCTTTTCAGGGGCCTTCTTTAGACAAGAATTGAAAACAACCGTTTGCAGATCACACTATCGTAATAGTATAAAGCTAAATCGTCGTGCCGTGATATCCAGTGTAATGATTGCGTTCCTCATTTTGCGAAGCAGGTATAGCTGATCAGTCCTCTTTAGGGGCTTTTTACTGATATTAATGAGGATACTTTTTTATAGTTTCACTTCGAACATTATAGATAGCTATTCGTATTCGATTTGAGCGCTCAGTTTCTTAGTGCATTGAAAATATATGAAAAAGCCAAGAAAATACGAGACTAACCCAATTCTTTAAATTTTGAGTAAGCCCTCGTCTTGCGTGCCTCTCTTTTCCTTATTTTTGTCGCCCTAACCTTCTCCTACAAATCGTTCTTTACCAACTAGCCCAAAGTTCCACTTTGCGTAATATCCATGAATGTATTCAGAGGTACCACCGCGCCAGGCGCAGCAAGCCTCAGTGACCGTCACAGAGGAACACACTGGCATCGCTGCGCAGCAACACTGCGCGCACTCCACGCCGCCCTATCGGCTGAGGTTGGCGTGAAATGACGAAGACGTGTTTTCGACTTAGGAGCACTTCGTCCACTAGTGCCACTGAGGACAGAGACAGTTCTTGTGAGGCGTCTGTAATAAGGAGAAACGAAATAGAGAATTGCGGTCCGGATGCTCTCTGAGACTGCTTTGCTGTGGCCGCGTTCGGTTTGGCTCCTGGGGTTTGACTTCCCAAAGTGTCTCAGGCTATGAGGAACGCCGTAGTGGAGGGCTCCAGAAATTTCGACCACCTGGGTTCTTTAATTTTCACTGACATTGCACTGTACACGTGCCTCTAGAATTTCGCCTCCATATAAGTTTGAATGCCGCGGATGGGATCGAACACGCGTCTTTCACGTTAGCAGACGAGCGCCATAACCACCGAGCCACCGCTGCGGCTTGCTATGACCGCTTTCATGTGTGGTGCAATGCAGACGGTGCACTGCTGGTTACGGAGGGGTTCGCGCCTTCCTGTCAGAGCGTAAATTCCGTTTCTTTTTCTCCTCCTGGTGTATAAGAATAGATATTACACAATGACTCGGCTGTCATTCAATTTACGTCCCCAGCGATGCCGCTGAATAGATTTTGCGTGTCGAAAGGCAGCGGCGCGTTGCCGCTAGAGCTTGTTATGTTTTCCTCTGGGTTAAGACTGCGTATTTTTGGCGAGTCATAGCGTGGTGTTGTGAAACTTCTGCAGGTCCCCCCCCCCTCCTCTCCCCCCCCCCCCCCTCCCGGGGAAAAATTAAAAGATCTACTTGTGATTGGTGACTGAACGTTTTTGCAGACTTTTTCATTTTATTGCGATAATAATAACACCTTTATTTTTCATCCAGACGACGAGAGAAAAGTCTGAAAAAAATTTGAAAGTCAATTTGTCTAGCTGCCTCCTTCCCAAGAGTGTAAACATATGCTTTGCGAAGGCATACAGTACAGGCTGACATGCATGCACTTTGCACGAAAAAAATAAATGAAATGAGCAATAAAAGAAGCAAGAAAGAACGCACAAGCAGTCAAAGGCAAGATCGCATAATACAGCCATCACAGCACATATAAAAATGACCAAGTGAAGCTCTTGTAATCAGGAATAAAATACAATACAATACAATATTTATTCTGAACAATCAAAAACACAATACACGTAACAGGCCTGCCAAAGCCTCAGATGGCTTGACTGGCAGCGCCTGGCAGTCAGAAAACAAGAAAATGCAGAAAGTTGTTACTGTAGATAGCAGTGAAACAGAAAAAGTAAAACGATGAATGAAAACAAATTAAGTGCTTCTTAACACTATTTTTATCCCTTGTTTAGTGTTCGCTTTTCAAGCAGGCACTGGTAATTTGTTAAATATTGCGGGCACATAATATTGTAGCTTTCGTTTTCCATATTTCATTGAAGTCTTGGGGATTATGAAAGGATCCTTTGGTCTTAGGCAACGAGTTGGTCTGTATAGTGTTTTAAAATCATTTTTTCAAAAGTGGTTAAGTGTAACAGTTTCGTCCACAAAAGACGTAAAGGAGGGCATATTCAAAGGCTTTAACACATCAGTGTCTTTCTTAGGGCATAAATCATATACCATTGACAACCGCAAACAGCGCAAAATTGAATTAACTCTTGACCTCCATCTGAGGGTGCAGTGACCATACACAGTCAAACCATGAAGCATAATACTGTACACTAAAGCATGAACAATTGTTTTTCGCACCGAAATTGGCATTAGGTATCGGATATTGTACAACATACAAGAAACCGTGCGCATTTTTTACAGAGGCGGGACAAATGAGAATTCCATAAAAGATCACTGTCAAAAAACAACCCAAGATATTTAGCAGAAGGTGCATATTGAACAGGTTGACAGGCGCATATGTTACAGTCAGATGTGTGTAAGAAGAATGGCTTGAATGGTAGAATTTTTTTCACTTGACTATGGAAGCACACAAGTCACGTTTTAGTAGGGTTCCATGGCTCTGGTTACATTATTCTGTAATGAGCGAAGTGCATCATAGTAATTAGTTGAACAAGATACAATTACCGTGTCATCGGCGTATTGATACACATGATCATCTAATACATTGGACAGATCGTTCAGATAAATGTTGAAGAGCAGGGGGCTTAATATAGAGCCCTGGGGGACTCCAGAATAAATGAAAGCAAAATCACTGAAACTGTTTTCCACTTTTACACACTGTCGTCTATCATGCAGAAAGTTAGATAATGAATACAAAAATGATCCACGAAGGCCGAGCTGAGACAGTGTTTGTAGTAGAATGTAAGGACAGACAGTGTTAAACGCCTTAGAGGCGTCCAAAAAGAGAGCACATGCTACCCGATTGCGATCTAAGGTTGAATTTAGCAGATCAGAGAAAGCTTCTAACAGTGTTTGGGTACCTCTCCCCTGCATAAATTCCCTTGCATTCCCTGGTACCTGTCCCCTGCATTGACGATAATACACTATGTTAATCTAGAAAGTGTGTTATTGTATGAGCCAAGTGTTTTTCTAGTATTTGCGCTGTACAGGGGATTACCGTGATAGGCCGGTAATTTTCTATATTGTTGCGCGCACCTTGCTTATGAAGTGGAACTACAATAGCGGTTTTCATTTCAATTGGGATTGCGCCAGTACCCAGAATATGATTCACAACAGAGAGTAGCACATATTTAATAGCGTCGAAGTCTCTTTGCAAAGAAAGCCGTACAGTAGCTTGCACAAATTTGAGAGGAATTAACAAGAACTAGAGAGAAGCAGAATGAAAACAAAGAAGGATATCATCGTTAACGATATCAAAGTCACAGCTGCTGTCGAATATCAAGCTCAATATATAAGCACTTATGGTTTCGGGAAGGGCCCACTGCTTCCCCTCTCGGCACCAGAAATGCTATGTAGGGTGGCGCCCCCACGCAGAGTGGCACGGGTCGGAACTTGGAGGGATGGTTTTCTACTTTTGCCCGCGATAGTACAAGCATGTGGGATATCTCCACAGTAAAGTTTGCCATAAGGCGGCACATTTACAGTTCGCATGCCTTTGCATCATGCATCGATAATCTGGCATCAGCTTTTTTTTTTCTCGTGCTAACCGCCGTCACATCACTGTCGCCGCTACCGTACGTTCCCTGTCGAAAAAAACAACTCATAAAATGGGGCAGGATAATAGATAGGGGTGCTTCCACCCAGATTATGCGGATGCTTTTGTGTGCACGGGCAGTGAAGCAACGCTTTGTGCCATGCGGCCTGCTTATAAGCGCGTTCGTGCGCTCCGTCTCGGTTTCCTCCGCTGGCCTTCCTCAAAAGCAGCTAGATGCGGTAGCTTGCGAGACTCTGGTTCCTCATTGCTGTCCCCGAAAATGCAAGGCACGCATCAGTGAACCCGTTTGTTTCCACTCGAGCGCTTTTCTCTTATAGGCACACAAGGAGGGACATTAAACGCTCCAGGGTTTTGTCCTCTTCCCTGCAGCCCTCTCGTACATTATTTCATTTTTGCAGACAACGCCTTGAAGCTGCACGTGGACCCTAAGGGACACCTAATGGTGGGTTGCTCTTTGACGACGCGTTGTTGATTATCTTGTTTTAGTATCGCACAGAACAGAAGTTTTTTTGTATTTCACGCCATTTATAATGTTCCCGCTGCGGCTTGGATTTCATATCGCGACCCTGGGATCCACTGAAAGACCGCAACGGTAGGATTTACGCATTGCAGCCCAAGCACCTGAACGCACTTATGCAATTCCAACACTTGAGACAAAATTTAGCGCTGATTTCTGGAATATCTCCACTACATGCAATCAGTCTTCCACGTATGTCACTAACTTAGTCTCTGCGGGCGCACTTCACCTGCTGTGGTATCGCTAGAGTAGCTTACTAAATTTATTTTTAGTGCGATAGCACTACTTCACAAGGTCAACCGGCGCAGTTTCGCGTGAAGCACGACATTGAAGGGGATCTTGGGCAGACCATAAATAAATAAATAAATAAATAAAATACGTATTGCAGAGACTGGGATTCGAACCCACGGCGGTGCGAACAGTTCACCTTCGCTGGCCACTTCATGACAGTACTACGCTTTCGGCGAAGCCCATCATGCCTCGTTTTAAAACACAATACACTCTCGCGCTGTGCGTTGCACATCGTCTTCTTCATTAATTAACACTACTATCAAACGAATATTAGAATTTGAGCCATGTAGCGCCAGTGGCAGTGCGCTGCATGCGTTGGCGCTTACGACATTGTTCCAGAAAGGCGGCACTGGTATATCGGGTACATTGGCATTGATGATGAAAAAGTTGGAGATGGCCGTAACTGGGTCCCTGGGTCAGCGGACACATCAATTGCGCTTTCAAATATGGGGGTGGGGGGGTGGGGGGTTGTGCCTACGTGCGAAAAATTGTTCTTTCGCACATTTTGTGCTTATCAATACAAAATCGGTGCCAGTTTTATTTTTCAACCTTGGATGTGCCAAAATGTATTTCTCCATAAGGACATATACATTCTTTTTTTTTTTATTCGAGAAGTGTGCCATGAGGCATAAGTTGAAAAAAGGAAAGCGGGGGAAGGAATGCACGGGATTGAAAGTTAAAAGGAGTGAAGAACCGTTGCGCTGAGGTAGTCGCAGAGGTTCTTAATGAAACGGTTGTCCATTGTCCATTTCACGTAGTCACTTTCGCGGTTCCACCGCAGGCTCACCTCCCAGAGGAGCCGTTTTCTGATAGCAGCCGTCGTTGGGCACGTCCACAACAAGTGCCGCATATCACAAATGTCCGGTGCAGCGCTACAGTGAGGGCACCTGTCAGGTACTGGCAGATCTTTGGCACGCCACCGATGACGGACAGGTGGTGTCAGAGCCGCCCCTGCCTGAATCCGGCGCACGGATACCTCCTCCTGCCGAGTAAGGCTACGGGGGAGAGGGTGCGAACACGGAGAAATGAGAGTGCGTGTTCGCTGGCGCAGATCTTCGGAATCGGAAACATGGGACAGGAACGGATCTAGGGGAAGAGGGGAAGGTGGCGGATCGTCTAATGTATGAAGATGAGTCATAGCATCCGCTTGAATGTTATGTGGATCCTGGGCATGGCCGCGAATCCAGTGTATGCGCACAGGACATGGATACTTTGCGCAGAGCACATGAACAGATTGTGAAATCTGGAACGTGCGTCGAACAGCCTTAAGCTGTTTAAGGGCGGCGCGGGAGTCGGCGTAAATATGAACAGTATTGAATGTTGGAACGAGCGGAAGTGAAGCAATGGCATTATAAATGGCTTGAAGTTCCAATGCCAGGGGAGTGCACGTATCCGCAGTATACGTCGCGCGAGAGTTGAGATGCGGATGAGATGGACTATACACAGGAGTAACTCCCCTCTCTGTAGAATGTGATGCATCCGTGTATAATATGCACCCTTTGGGCAGATACGCTGCTGATACCGACGGGGAAACAGTGGGGCGATTGTCAGTGAGCTGGCAATAGGACCACATTGGAAGTGTCTTTAAACGACGAAGTTTGAGAGACTGTTTTCGAGCTCTATTTGCCACCAGTTGGTCGAGGATTTCACTGAGTGTATTATGTTGGGCGAACTCCTGTAGAACAGGTATGGGTGTTAAACGAGGCAGATATGTTATGACGCGCATAGCCTCACGATTGATAGCTTCAAGGGAGTCCCACTGTCTGCGGGTGAGAAGTTGAAATTGTGCCTGATATACTATCCGTGGCTGAAGGATAGAGCGCACAAGCTGGCGGGCCGTATGAGCACGTGCGCCACCAGAGCGCATAGCTATGCGACGAATCAGACCTAGAGTAGCGTGAGCCGATTTACGGGCGGCTGTCAGCCACGGGATGCCAGTCCCAGATGTATGGAGGAGAAGACCAAGAATACGAACAGTTTCTACCTGAGCAATCAGAGAATTATGTACCGTAAAATTTAAAGGGGGAGCTTTCCGTAAGGCTGCTTTATTTCCAATTCGAATGAAACATGATTTAGTAGGAGAGAGTGTTAGACCCAGAGGTGGGAGGCGAGATGTCAATATATCCAGCGCGTGTTGAAGGACCGACTGATGAATAGACGCATCTGGATGACAGCACCACAAGGTGATACCATCAGCATATGCAACCACGCGGATAGAAGGGATAGTCTCTAGGGCTCGAACAAGAGGAATTAAAGCCACATTAAATAATGTGGGGGCGAGAACGGAGCCCTGTGGCACTCCTCTATTGGAAGTGAAATTACCAAAAGGCTTTCCGTAGACACGCACGCTGAAGGTTCGATTTGCTAAAAAGGCGTGAATGGAGAGGAGGAACCGGTGACGGACGCCAAGAGTTTGAAGGGAGTCAAGAATGGCAGAGTGAAGAATGTTATCATATGCCTTTGTTATGTCTGTAGCGATTACGGTTTGTACAACGTGACTCTGTGGAGAGTGGTCAAGCACGTCAGCAGCCAAAGTAGCAAGGCCGTCCTCCGTTTCAATTTGTGGGCGGAAACCAATTTGGGAATCTGGGTAACAATCATGGGATTCCAGCCACCACGACATGCGTGCGGCTAGAATGTTTTCGTAAAGCTTGCAGATGGTAGGGGTAAGTGAAATTGGACGAAGGGCCGAGAGAGATACTGGAGGCTGACCTGACTTGGGTGTTGGAACCACAATATAATGCTTCCAGTCTCCCGGCATGACGCCAGAAAGCCACACTTCGTTAAAAGTATCAAGTAGGGTTTGCAAAGCCCTCCCTTCCGAGTTACGGAATAAGGAGTTAGGTATGCGGTTGTACCCAGGAGTAGTAGTAGTTTTTAAACGTTCAATGGAGGCCAGCAGCTCTGCCATGGTGAGGTCAGAAGTAATCCCATCGGAGGGCTCTGTAACCGATAAGTCAGGTGGAGACGTAGCGGTGCAGTCATGGTTTGGAAAAAATTGACGGGCCGCTCGTTGTGCAAATGTGTCCTCATCCTCATTTAGCGCAAGACGAATGCTCTCTGTGTAATCTGCAACCTGAGAAGGGCGCTCCATGGCGTGAAACACTCTCCAAAGATGTCGATTGCCCTGCGTAAAGGACAGGCGGGCACACCATGCAGCCCAGCGTTGCCTGCCTAGCCGCTTTGCATAGCGCGGCGCCCGTGCGGTAGGGCGGTGGAGAGTAGGAAGAGCCGAAGGGTCATCGGGGTGACGAGTAGCGTAAAGATCCGCCTGGCGACGAAGAGCCCACAGATTCAAGAGATGTATGTCCGGGTTTAAGTCGTCTTCATTTACAGTAGTGGTAATAGTGTGAGTAGCGAGAACAGCAGATCGAGTAGACAATGCTGAAGAGGGGTTGAATGTAGATAAATGATTGTCTGCGCGTACAGAGTCCCATGATGTTATTCGTACAGTGCGGCGTATTTTCCGTAGACGCGTAGGCGTGAGGGAGATAAAAATAGGGCTGTGATCGCTACCCCAAGTATCAGAATCAACAGACAAAGGAGGGTTACCGGGGCCTAACCACCAAGTCAAATCAGGTGAACACGGGCCACCTCGTGGGCGGGTAGAAGTATTCGGGTGCTTTAAAAGTTGAAAAGAATGATCCGAAGATCTCCCTTGGATGTGTGCACCCCTTGAGGAATCCGATGGGTAACCCCACGCAGTGTGTGCGCCGTTGAAGTCACCACCAACTAGTATAGGGGTACCCGAGTTGGTAGAACGTAGAAAACGAACCCATCCCAGATTGGGAGATGCGGAGCCAGGACGACTATAAAAAGAAACTAGGACAAGGGGTGTGCGTGCAGGTTTTACGAGAACGGCGACAACCTCTTGACGTGTGTTGCACCACCGTGAAAGGTCGAGCGGTGTGTGCGGAACAGAACTGTGAACATAAATTACAGATTTACCTGGGCTGAGGGAGGAGGCGGTGCAACGGCGATCAGGGATAGAGGGTGAATTGTATGCGCAGAAACCTGAAAGGCGTTGGAGTGCATTATGCTCTTGCAGTAGGAACGCCCATGCCCTCAGTTTTCCGTCGCGAAGGCTGATGTTCATTTTAGGGGCCTTATTAGCGAATCCTTGACAGTTCCACTGCACCACCACCGATGATGATGCGCTATCCATGACGAGGCCGAAGAGCTTCCACGATGAGGGATGTCACCTGCTTCATCAGCGCTAATATCTTATCCACTGTCGGGGTATTTACGGCTAACAGGTGGTCGGCACCCGATTGTGGGCCAGTGCTTACCCTAAGTGATTCCTCTGATGATTGCTTCCGAGTTATTAGAATTCTTCGATAGGATTGAGAACGATGCTGTTCCCGGCGCTGGGTGAGTTCGTCTAGTCGGCGGCGAGCCTCCGCGATTGCATTGTCTAAAGCTGTGTCTTCATCTGTGGTATCCACATGTGATGGATGCACTGGACGTTTTGGCGTACCATTTGATCCGGGAAGGTGAACCGCTTGTGCATATATGCGCTGGTGAGGGGACGTATGGTGAGCAGCGGGCTCAGATAAAGGAAGTTCAGGGAAGTCGTTGTCGTCACATGCGAGAGCTGCAAAGCGATTACTTGTAGGAACATGCATTTTTGCAGGCGACTTGTGAAACTTCTTCGCTTGCTTCTTCTTTGGACAAGCGGGGGAGCGAATGTCATGGTCCGGCGATTTGCACAGGGCACAATGAACTGTTGGTTCATTCATGTCGGCCACAGCTGCTGGATTAGGGCAGTTAATTTGCATATGTCCTTCTTTGTGGCAGTGATAGCAAAAAATACGACAAGGTCGGAAGGGCTGTGGTTTGACGATCGCACCGTAGTAGGTAAGGTACTTCGGGAGAGTCAACGGGCCTTGCAGGATGAGCAGGTATGAGCCCCGGCGACGTAGGCCGTGCTTGCAGTACAACATGAGTTGAGCAGCGAATATTTGCGCGCACCTCCTCGGGAGGGCTCGTGCTGTCGACATGATAAACCATGCAGCGGAGTGTGTCAGTACCAGATGCAAAATATATTTGCTCCGGGACATGCTTGCTGTCATCCAGGGGGATCCGCGTAACTGCGCAAAGTTTCTGGGCGTCCATCAAGGATGACAAGTTTACCGTGATGATGTTCGAAGGGCGATGGACGACAAACCCTGAGTAGTTCGAACAGCCAAGAGCATGGTCAATTGTGGCTTGAACATTCCGGGCAGGGGTGGCAGTCATATCAAAGCGCAATGTAGGCTTGATGGTAACGCGGAACGAGTTCGCAGCAGGCGGAAGAGAGCCTTGACTCACGGGAGGCATCTGTGGAGGAGGTTCAGACGCTGGTGACGGCCCTTGGTGGGAATACTGAACTGGCGCGACGGGCACAGCTTCTTGAAGGAGTGCCACGGGCACGTAGGCGGTAGAGCAGTCCATGTTACAGGGCAAAGTCGTAGCATCGAAAGACAGCGCAGGCTGGAGGCCCAGAGGCGCTGACGATTGCGTGGACGTGGAGGCTGCGTCAGGTGGCAACACAGCGGGCATCCGCGTAGCTGTCGTCGACAACGCAGAATCCATGCAGACGCGTAGCGCGGCCTCGCTCGGCAGCACCGAGCTATGCCTAGCTTGCCCCTGAGGGTTCCGGTTGGGTTTTCTCACTTGAGAATGCGCCCACCGTGCCGAGAATTTCTCCGCAGGGGCGTCGTTAGCATTTTATCTCACGGAGGGCACTGTCCGACCCACGCCACACGCGAGAAGACAGCGAAAAGCGAAAACACAGGCCTAGAAGCAGACACGTAGCCACCCACTAGGTCTTCGTCTTCTTTTTCATATATACATTCACATTTATCACTGGGTTAGGCCTGCAATGCAGAAGCGGCGCAGGAGGGATCTTATTTATTTTCCACATTTTTAGTCAGAACCAACCCAATGAATGCTACTCATTACCACGTGCAGACCGCTGCCGGGAATTCGGGAAAGCTCTACTTCACGACCAAAGCTGAAAAAACCAGGCCATCGCTGAAGCTTTGACCTTGCATATATAAATAACATAAATATTGCCGCGACTGGGATCCGAGCCCCCGGCGGGGCGAGAAAATTAGCTTCGCTGGCCACTTTACGAGAGAACTATGATATTGCTGTAACAGATCCCGCTTCGTGTTGGTTGGTTGGCCTCAAATAAAGCTGAGACATACCCACTATGGCGGAGTGGCCAAGACACAGGCAGTTAATTGCTGGAAACCGGAGCGTTTTGACGGGAAAAGTAGTAGTAATAGTATACAGGCTGACAAATTGGAACACGCAAAGGCTGGGGTCCTGTTAACTTGGAGATGGAAGACGGGAGAATGGCTTAATGTGTATAATCGTATAAAACGCCTGTAATGTTTCAATTTCGTACTGACTGCAACATACTGTCGTGCTGTGTATTGCACATCATCTTCATCAACTTTCATCTGCGGCCCGAGCAGGTCAGATGAGCATAACCCCGATGAGAGCTTAACCTGAGTGTAAAATCCTCGCCAGACGTGATGGCGACCCAGCAAAGTAAAACCATGAGCCAATCAAGCAAAACACATGCTTTGGTACGTCTACTCGGTTTAACTACGCTAAAACCCTACCACATTTTTCCCTAATGTGGCATGTAATATTGTAACAGTTGTTACACTGAAAAGGAACTGCAGCGGCTGAACGAGGGCACCAGAGAAAACGGACCTACACTTCAGCGTCGTCTACTTCTAGAGGCTGCGATCTCTTTCTTCTTCTACTTCCAATCCTCGTGTCACTGCCCCCGCTTCAGGAGCATCGCCCCGATGCGGTGTTACCGTCAGACCGAATAGCGGGGAGAAAAAGTGTTCAAGAGGTACACCACGAGTCTGACATCAGCCGGAAAGTCACTCGGGGGATCGCTCGTAGTACGGCTTCATTCGCACCACATGCACAACGTCGCTGCGCTTGCCGTTGTGCGAAGAACGAGATGGCGAGGCTGGTGCAACTTCGTACGTTACGTCGCTGAGGCTGCGGACAACAAGGTAAGGGCCAAAGTAGCGGCGCAGTAACTTTTCGGAGAGCCCGCGACGACGAACGCGCGTCCAAACCCACACATAGTCGCCTGGGTGGTAGGTAACGTAGCGGCGTCCAAGGTTGTAGCGGTCAGCATAGATCTGCTGCTGACGGTGAATTCGGTGTCTGGCCAGTTGCCGTGCTTCTTCCGCGCGCTGAACATAGGTGGCGACGTCGACAACAAGTTCACTCTCACTGTCAGGGGGGTCCACGGGTAGCATAGCATCGAGGGTGGTGGTAACCTGTCGACCGAAGACTAATTCGAACGGAGTGAACTGCGTCGTCTCTTGCTGCGCGGTATTATAAGCGAATGTTGCGCATGGGATAATTTCGTCCCATGTCTTGTGCTCGATATCAATATACATGGAAAGCATGTCGGTCAAGGTCCTGTTGAGGCGTTCTACCAAGCCATTTGTCTGCGGGTGGTAGGCTGTTGTACGTCTATGGCTGGTGTGCGTGAGCTTGAGTACAGCCTGAGTGAAGCGGGCCGTAAATGCAGCTCCACGGTCAGTAATGATAGCTTCAGGAGCGCCATGACGCAGGACGATGTTGTGGACGAAGAAGTCGGCGACTTCAGCAGCAGTACCGTTTGCAAGTGACGTGGTCTCAGCGTATCGGGTCAAATAATCTGTCGCGACCGCAATCCACCGGTTTCCTCTGGTCGACTTCGGAAAAGGGCCGAGGAGGTCTATGGCAATTTTCTGAAAAGGGGTCTTTGGTGGTGCTATGGGCTGTAGAAAGCCGGCTGGCTTCAGAGGAGGAGATTTGCGCCGTTGGCAATCCCGGCATGTTGCTACATATCTACGCACGGATGGGAGTAAATTGGGCCAGTAATACTTAAGCCGAATCTTTGCCAGTGTGCGACTAACCCCGAAGTGGCCGGCGGATGGTTCATCATGACAAGCGCTCTAGATTTCGGAGCTTAACTGGGATGGCACTACAATCAGAAACGTCTCTTTGTTGATGTCAAAGTTGCGCTTGTAGAGGACTCCACGCCGCAGAATGAAGGTCTGTAGTGCACGGCGAAACACACGAGGTACATGAGAATTCAAACTTTCCAGATACTTAACGAGTGGCGCCAACTCAGAATCTGCTCGTTGAAGCTGCGCCATACGGGAGATGCTAATGGAACAAAGAACAGGGCAATCTTCGGGGGTGTCTTGCGTAGCCGGTTCCATGGGCGCTCGTGATAAACAGTCCGCGTCTTGGTGCTGGCGACCCGATTTATAGACGACCGTAACGTCGTACTCCTGTAAACGGAGGCTCCATCTGGCCAACCGGCCAGAAGGGTCTTGAATGCTGGCCAGCCAGCATAGCGAGTGATGATCGCTGACAACACGAAACGGTCGGACGTAGATGTAAGGTCGAAACTTACATCTTGACAGAAGGTCAAGGTCAAAAGTCAGAGGTCAAGGTCAAATTCGAGATAGTTGGTGTGCCGCTGGTGTCACTGCTGTAGCTGACGTCATGTGTCGAACCTGACTACAACCATTTATGTTCATGGTTTGACCTCTAGCTACATTCAAGGTCTAACTTGCGGCCCCGCTGACGGCTCGAAAAGCTGGCGAAGGGAAGCTTTACGCTTCAAAAACAGTTCATAAAGAGGGCTCTACACTCACGACAGCAGCCAGGAGGAGGACCATTCGGGCCGCTGAGTTTAAGAAAAATGTGGGGAAAGGAGGGGTATGTTGAGCAGTTAATGGACTTAACCAATACAAGTCTACTGCTTTCATTTGCATTGAACCGCCTCCGATACGCTGCACCGTTCTAGCTGCAGTACATTCTTTGCTTACATCTACTTTCCAAGCGAGGTAGCTTGCAATACCTTTTTCCCCGCATCTATTAAAACTGTGCACGGAACTGCTTATATTCTGAACATTTCTCTGCTGTTTGAGTGAATATGTTCGATTTGCTAGCATCCTATCCTAAAACCCGCCTGTTGGTTTTGAAAGCCTTCGTTCGATATCTCAGGAGTGTAAACTGACAATTATTTGCCGGCGCATTGTAAATATTTACAAAACACACGTTTTGCACTTTTTCTAGACAAACCTGTTTATGCCCATTTATATAGAGGACTTACCAGCCGGAACGGAGTGTTCCCTAGCATGGACTGAGACATCTCATCATGGACAATTTTTCCCTGTGAAAAATTGGAAAATTCCTGCCTTATTTCATTTTTCCCAATTAGGCTAGTGAAAGCTTAAGAAAATGAATCTTTCAAATTCTACTAGTAGCACGTTTATATTTTTTCTCTTTCATTCTCAGGTACATATTTCAAGCAGAGGTGACCGATCAGAAATGTTCAATATAAAGCTGCATTCTAAGAAAATATGTTGAAAGGCCGGTTTAAATGATTATTGAATCATAATGCAGTTCTCAGTGAAAGCAATGGAATCCAGCCCGTAAATCCTTATCGTGACTACATATTTCCTACAGTCGTTCGCACACGTATGTAAAGCGCTCGAACGGCGGGCTTTGTTGTTCATTTATGAAAATTCTCTGTAGTGGCGGGACCGATGCAGCCTTTAAGGTTGAGGAGTTAACCACGACGCACGATAATGTGAATGTGTGACCAAGTCTTATTTCATGCTCGAGGTCGCTTTTAATGACAAAAGTGTCCTGCCCGGCGCGCCGTTCGAGCACTCTAGACAAGTGTGCGGATAACAAAACATGACTTTTACATCTCAGTTTACAGTGAGCCGAAACATCACGACTATAACTACGTATCTGTCGCATAGGTCAACGCCGTCACTCAAAAGATTGGGGAAAAATAGAGTTGAGGTCGCAGTGTCGTATAGGGCGTACAGGTCGCGTAACGGCTGATTGAGGCGCCTATATTCTAATATCGCAATTGGAACAGCGTATCCGGTATCGTAAGGTGTAGTATATGGCCACCACTTCCTATATGAGCGCACCAAGTAACCACTGGTCATCAATCTCGGCAAGCTTTGGAGCAGCTGACCAAGCTGACGCAGCGGAGGCTGCTAAAAATCTCTGGCTCCGGACGTTCCCCCATGAAAAAGCGAACCTGATAACGTTTAACGCTAGAAACATATGTAGAGAGGCTAGGTTAACAGTGCTATTGGAAGTCTAACGGTTATTAGATAGGATAGCACCGGGCTTAGTGAGGCTAGGATAAGGGACGAAACATATACAGAGCTTTACAGGCTAACACGCACTATGCTAGCGCGGTCTAGCAGTGAGGCGAGAACTGAGTGTGGGATCCCTGAGCAATGAGGACCTAGCTAGCAACATAGAAGAATTTTATAGTATTCCACTATTAGAGAGTAATAGCGTATTATGTTACACAGTATTACCACCTGTTACACCGAGGAGAGAAGTTATAGCAACATAGATTAATTAGAACTACTAATGGAAGGTGGTAAATGTATACGTGCCATGAAAATTAGATAGTCGAACGCTTCTATGAGGACGCAGAATCAGCAATGACTAAAGCAAAAACACAGTACACTGCGCTGATGCGCCACTTCATTGCCAAGATAGGCAAGAATCAGGTTGGAAACCAGCCACTGGGAAATGCATTGGTTCAAGGAATCGCTGAGGGGCATCAGAGCAGAGTTCGCAGACGGATCCAATTGACGGGTCATGAATACCTTCTTCAGAAAAATAATAGAACCGGAAGTGGACACGGAGGAGCCCAATTGGCGAGACTAAAAATGAAACACTTTAGATTCTGCGGGCATCCTTTCATCGTGCAGGATGTAGAGGTGCTCGACAAGGTGAGGTGTAGAGAGCATAGAATGGAATATCTCGAATTAGCATAGACGTGACGAGAAAACGGCTTAAACTATAGATTGATTACAGAAGGCTAAGAGCTACCGCTTTCATTTCTAAGAAAAAAAGTGTCAAGTGATAAGCCAGATGATGCGATGACATGTCGCCGCTGTCTGACTTCACAGTATATAACAAAGCCTTTCATCCACTCTGTCGAGATCGGGCTTCATGTAGAGTAAAGAGTGCCTCCTCGAGTGTCAAAAGAAAGTAGGGAGGCACTAATACGCATGTCAGTGAGCGCCGCAGTCCAGCGACAGATCGCGAGTGCCATGGTTTTTCGCTGGCTGCAGTAAACAATAATTTGTGCGTTTAGACAACAAGGGTGCAGGTGGGATGCATCAAGGAACTGTTTTCGGAAGACGACAGCTAAAGCCTTAGTTCTCGAGGCCGAGATCATCCCCTTTATGACAGCAGGCAATATCAGAGATGACGTTAGCCTCGAGGTCAGCAAAAAGGTTTTAAGACAGCCTCGAAGAAGACAGGTTCGAAGAAGACCTGAAGAACTGCAATACTGCCCGTAGGCCGTTTCTTTCCTATGTTCATGGAAAGCAGAGAGGCTGGTACAGGTCATGTTCACTGCACAGCAGATGACTGGCGAAATTTCTTTACTGGCGAGTCCACATTGTGCACCCCGTGAAACCAAAAGTGCTAAGTGTACAGAACAGACCTTACGTAGTTCGTTTTTCATATCATGAATATTTGCTCATTTTCTCCCAGTTTTTTTTCCCGCATTTCATGCTTATGGAGCTTTTTTGTTATTATTGATTTAAGAGTGAGGTTGTGCTGAAAACTTCCGTAGGGTGAAATTAAGATTGACCAATTGTTTCCATCTACTGTTGGTGTGACGTCCGATATGTCCAGCAAGTAAGGACCAATGAACGCAGAAGTATCAATAAAAACCGTGTCTTGGACATCTACACGGAATACAGGGCCGAGTTTATTCACACTCCTAAAGAATAACGCAGAACAGAGGCTCCTGCCTCCTGTGCTCGACTGTTTTTTCAATGACGGCTACTTCATTCTACAGAAGGACGTGTCGCCCCTACTCACATCTTGCGTTGCCAAATGTCACCTAGAACGCTTCTTTATAACCATAGACTGGCCGCCGCAGGGCGCGAACATGAATATTATTGAAAACATCTGGAGCATAAATAAACATATTCTAACAACACTGGGACTTCACAACACGACGTGCGATGAACTATGACACACAGTTGAAGCCGAAGGGAAGTTTGTTTTAGAGCGCAGCTCTTCAGAGCCCGCTACTCTAGTAGTAGGTGTAGTAGAGCCAGGCGTCTCTACTACACCGAATTCGCACGGCCTCTGCTCGCCCTCCTGCCTGGAAGCTTAAGGTGGGCATAGCATCGTCTCCGCTCGGTTCTTTATGTGGTGTGTGCGGGAATATGGAATATTATATTATGTACTGCCCAGAGTACAACGCGGAAAGGTATGTGATGTTCGCTTCCTTCAAGACCGGAAGCCGTCACAGTACAGTTCAGGACATTGTCTACCCGAGTGGAAACCAGACATGCAGAAGGGAGGCTGCACGCCTTCTTTTAACATTTCTGCGGGACACGGATCTTGCTTCTAAATGGTGACAGCTGGAACAGACTATAGCCTACTGTGATTGAATGTGTGCGTAGATGGTGTCTTCCGGAGTGGACAACGTTATACTGTGAGTGAATGAGTGTATGGATTGTGGCAACACAATGGTCTATGTTCTACTGTGACTGAATATGTGCCTAGATGGTGACTTCTGGAGTGGACTGTGATGTGGACTGTGTGGGTTGATTGTGTGCATATATGGCGAATGCGGGAGAGAATGTGTGCTATTATAAGAGACTGTGCGCATAGCAGGGTAGATGCGACATGCTTCAGGACATCATTAATATGGAAGTGACGCTACGGTGGAGCAATTGCCGGCAGATAAAGCAAGGTTAACCCTACCTGTAGCATTCAACACCTCAACTAAACTCAACTCAGAGCCTGCTCGTGGGTTGAGTCACACGGGCGTCGGCGTTTCACTTTAACCTTATTGATTTGTTAAAGTAAAATCTTATAAGATATGATAACATTGCGCTCATAAACGCTTTCCAATTTAAAAATGCTTTTGTCCAGAATTGTTAAGCATGACATCAGGAGGAGTAAATGCGCTCCGTCAGTCGGTGGCGGCACGGCGGGATGGCAGTGCTTGCACTTCGAAAGTTACCTTTGTAAGGCAGCAAGCCTTAATCAAGGCCTAGAAAGAAGTCTGGAGCGAGAAGTATGCAAAATGCATAACAATGGAATGATAGCCTGCCATTACAACACTTAAAAATATGTGAAGAAAACCCGCCCTTAGGTTCTAATTACGAGGCAGTCAATGTCTTCTGCTGGTAGTCAGCGTTTCGGTATTTGAGTTCACGAACTTGTTCGTGGACAATTCCTGCATCGTTGTGAATAAAGAATGGCATTGGGGGTACATACATAAGTCGTACAAATACCAACAACATTAGCTTAACATTCGTACAAGATAAAAGTGTGTGAATGGCAGAGAAGGGAAAGGAAACAACCAGCGGCACCTGCTATGCACCCATCTACGTTTATATTTTGTAAACAAAAAAAGCTGAAAAATGAGAGAGAGAAAATAAGGGTAAGCAAGGAGCACCAAAGAAACACCAATGCACGTCACAAGCCCGACAACAGTGCCCGGAAGACTGCCTCAGACCGCAATTCGACAACACAATGAGGCAGGGTATTCCTTCACTGATGCCATTGTGCAAAGAAAGAGCGCTTCGAAATATCAGTGTGAAATTTGATCCCACGCCTTTTTCAGTTGTGATCGCAAAAAGTTTTGTCGAAATAGATGCGATAAAGAAATGCTAACATAACTTGCACTTGACGCTCCTCTATGGAGCTCACTTTCAGCACCTGATTTATACAGTTGCTAAGAGTACTGAAAAAAAAAACTTTTTTATTCACAAACCGCGCTGCACGACTCTTAACGCGCTCCAGTACAGTACAATGGGTCTTGACTCGAATGACCGAAGCTGCACAGGCGTAGCCAATAATTGGTCCGATCAAAGCACAAGCGGTCTGAGCGAGTTACTCACTTACTATGCTTATAATGTCACTTCGAAGCCACATCTTCGCAGTGAAATAGTAAGCGCTTGGATTCCCGAAGGCGGCTCTGCCGTATTAGCAGAAGCTTTAGAACGCGCACTGTTGGAACTGTTTAGGAGGATTTTGCTCGTAGTAGCGGTGAATCTCCGGTGTTTCACCTTCCATTAGATGCAGTAATAATTGCGTCGAACAGGTTCATCCTCAAGAGCAGTAATGAGTCATCTCCTTTCGGTCGTTTTTCCTTCATGGCTTAAGTAACGAAGCTTTCTGCGACACTTCTCCCCTCTGTAGGGAGGGCTGTACCTTCAGAAACATCCATGACTTACTTTTTAGTACAAGCTCGGTAGAAGATAAAAGCATGCGACGCGGCTCCCTTTGCCTCCATGAGGTTCATTGCTGCTATCAAGGTCTGGACAAATGATTTTTGATCTTTTCGCTACCCCGTGAGCCTAGCTGCAGCTTATCTAGAAGAAGAATTAACGTCGTGTGTGAAAAAAGAAAGGCCGTTGAAGCCAATTTTTGCTACGCTTCTGTCACTGAGTGTGAGGTCACGTTTTCCGCACTTGAGAAGACCTGCAACCGCTCTGCTCAAAAATTTTCTGAAGATGTGGTGGTCCTGTGATCTTCCAAACTTACAGATAGCTCCAAGCGGATGGTTTGAAAATTACGTCTCTCTCTCTCTCTCTCTCTCTCTCTCTCTCTCATTTTATTCAGCTCAGGGGTCAGTGGACAGTATCCCAGCAAATGGATGTTGAGGCCAACCTAATGGGAAGGCAAACATATGTAGCCATTTTAGAGAGATGCTTTACGAATGATTTTGAACTGATGCGTGCATCAAAAATTAAATTTGTTCCGGCTTTTTGGGCGCAGCTAGGGCACTAGCAGTCGACGATGACGACGAGCGCTATTCTACTGGAGGTCTTCCTCTTTGCGGCGGTGGTCGCCCTGGCGGCGTTTGTCACGTGGGCTGCCAGGAGGCGTCATAAGCAGGGCCTCCTCAAGAGGTACGGTATTCCTGGACCTCCGCCCAGCCTCTTCTTCGGCAACTACATGGAACTGAAGAAGGACCGACTCAAGGTATTCCATCCGTGAAGACAAACCAGAATGAGCATTACAGAAATTGATCAATACTGATGCTTAGCCAAGAAAATTCATTCGACATTTTTTCATATACGCACACCATTATATCTGAAGCCACAAAAAACGACCTCAAATAACCAGCTGGTCTGGTCTGCTTCACTGATACGGTCAATATTTACCTTTAAAGCTGCGAGCTTGAAGCGACTCTATATATTTTTAGCAAGGAAGAAGAAATATCAGTTTGAGAGATACGTTCGTCGGGTTCTAGAAGAAGTGCTTACTATGGTTGACCACTAAGTGATTGTACAAGCGTGTATGTACAATTACACACTTGATGGAATTTGTTTGTGCCAACTATAATAGAGAGAGCCGGGCTAGTAGGTGACTAGATGCATTTAAGATGCATTCTACTACTGTTTGTGCCAGAGCGGCATATTTTAGGTCAACCCTAATCTGGTAAGCTTTTTATAGCAACTTTCATAGAGTGCCATTTATAATAGGCGCTGTTGGAGAAGAAAACCAACCGCAACTCTAGGACAGAGAAGTGAACGGTACAAGCGGCACCGAACGAAATGAGGTTCATGAGAAAAGACACAAAAAACTGGCAGACGATTACGATAGTCGGTAATGCGAAATATGAGCGCAGCTCTTCACTTTCCACCATTGGCGGGTGTCGTGTTACCCTCCTTGGCAGTCTCCGGCGTGCAGTTCCATGCCAACACGCGACTTGTTGCCATTCAGGCCGACTACGACGTGGAGTGCTTTTGTAACCGTACTTATATACACTTATCTCTCAAATTATTTATCTTAATATATCGCAGAATCAAAACGCCTACAGAGCTGCACTCAAATTTCGCATTATTGCGTATCGTAATCGTCCTTATAACCTTTTAGCCATTTAAATTGCGCGCGGACGCTCTTTTCCCGCCATCTACGTGAGTGCGGGTTCAGCGCAACTGTGCATGAGCGAACTGTTGCCCTTAGGATATGGCGTGCATGCGATCGCTGCGGCTGTTGTGTGATAAAGGCGGCGAAAGCAGCGCGTCAGGGGATTCAGGCAGCAGCGCGCCGTCACGTTGTCGGCGGCCAGTGCAAGCCGTCGCGATGTGCACGGACGTCAGCTCGGCTCCCGGCTGAAGATGTAAGCGCCATCTCTGCAGATGGAATAGCTGTTTGGTTTTTAGTGGATGCTAGGGGGCTGCGCTGGAGCTAGAGCGTAGGAAGCGTCCGCGGTGACGCAACCACCCATGCCACCGCACAGCCGCCAGCTAAGATCGATTTTTTAACTGGAATGGTGCCTAATTTGGCCAATTGTTTTAATTTACGTTTTTTCTTTACATATTTTCAACATAATATTATTTTTTTCTGTTGAAAAGCATGTTTCTGACAACTAGTTTGTGCCCTGAACAGAAAGGTCTAAGTTGAGAGGCCTCAGCAGCCTTGCTTTACTCAGGCAATTGGCAGTAATCCAATTAATCTAGAATTTCTCAGGTGTCTGGCATAAGTTTTCCTATAGATCCTAGCATTCCCTAATGTTTGGGGTGCAGGCACTCTTTGTATATATGATTTCAAGCTTTCTGTACCAATATCGCCGCCATCGTTAAAGACACTTAGAGTATTTTCTTCTTCCCAGTCTTGTTTTAAGCGCCATCGTTGGTTTAGCCAGCGGTCAATATAGGCCTCTCCAAAATCCCTGCTATTCGTTACCTGTCTTATTTAAACAGCGGACCATATTCAAATCTTTGTCTGTTAATACTTGTGTCTCACATATATTGATTCTTGAGGGACTTCCTCTGTGAGTTTTTATCAGTACAAATTGAGGAGGAGCTTGTGGGTCTGCTCCAGGGCTCCTATTTCACACAGAGCGCCATTTCGTTTTAAGCTTTCAGCTGCTGGTTTTTTGTGTTGTTATTGCACGCAAGAATAATTTCCAAGTTCCAGATGACCACTCCGTCTTTATTTAATGATCATATTATAGCGATCATAGCTTGACAAGGGCGCAATATTAAAGAAAGTCTTGAAAGTCGCCCCCTGTACTGGGCAGCCGGACGGTTTCACGTTAAGCTGCCGTACCATTTACATAACCGCTAATGAACCAACACATCTCTATTAAAAAGTATAACTTCTTCCGGACTGCCAAATCAAATGCATTCAGGCGCCTTTCTGTGCACTGCTGAAGTGTCTAAAGCGAATCGGATGCCGAGGTTGAAACCGTGAAATATATTAAGTACCGCAACTAGTCAAGAGTAAATGTATTTTCGGAAGCCGAAGTATGGTCTGAACGACTTTCATTGTGGCGTGGTAAGAAGTGCGCACAAATTAGCAGGGACGTTCGAAGTGATTATTTACAGCCGCCATAAATATAACATTTTTTTTAACTGTGAACCAATAAAACATGGTATGAACGCTTGAAGGAAGCTTTGCCTATAAGGATTTGCCATTTGCTTATAAAGGCCCACAGTTTCTATCTACTGATGATCCCTGCAATTAGACGCTTTCCATTTCATTAGCCACTATCACCAAATTAATATTTCTACTATTCCTAATCATTGCCTTGGTACAGGTTATTGAAACGTGGGCGCAGCAGTACGGCAAAGTGTACGGTTTCTACGAAGGAGAGGTTGCCAAAGTGGTCATTGGTGACATGGCTGCGATCAAGGAGTGCTTCGTCAAGAGGGCCCACGAGTTCGTTGACCGGCCACCCATGGTTACGGATATCGAAGTTGTAGTCAACAGCCTCATCGGCCTTAAAGGTATGCTTCTGAAGTCTTTGAGAAGATCTAAATAAAGTAATAAAGGTGTTCTTGAAATGCCCTCTTTTTAGCACATCGGGGCATTCGCACGATCGCTAACCGGTTCGTTACGCTTGCAACGCCCTTCTGGGTAGTGTTCCACATTATTACAACTTTTTCCATCAAAACTGACTAAGTGACAGTTCATCAGCGTCATCGTTATCAGCCTGACCATGTCCAATGCAGGACAGATGCCTCCCCTATATCTCTCCAATTAACCACGGCCCGTGCCAGCCGTGGCCACTTTTTCCACCGAGAGTGTTAGCACGAGCTTGCTAGTGGCGCGTGCTTTGTTATTCAGTGAACTCAAATTAAAGTCAACAGGGGGTGAGGAGAGACCTTAGTCCTCGTAGCCAACGTTTCCACAAGAGGGCTTGCCTTCGTCGTCTTTTGGTACAAACTTTGGCTAAGCAGACTAACGGTATCTCCTCAACCTTGTTCACTTCCTTCTTTTGCAAAATTAGGCACCATATTTCTCCCCAAACAAATGCAGAACGCTGGGGAAGTACAAAGGACCAAAAGGGGCTTCCCTCTTTTCGTCTCAGAAGAACTACAGTAGCCCCGATCGGCTTGGAGAAAAGTTTTCGATAAGACAGAATGCCAGAAGAAAGTCAGCACGTGCTGAAGACACGAGAATGAGCTGAGTAGTGTTACGTCTCGCCTACGACGCGCGGTATAGCCGGCGCGGATGCAACGGACGCCGCGGCTTCGTTCATCGCGGCCGCAACGCCTCCCGCCAAGCGCGTCCAGGCAGGTTTCAGTGCCACGTGTCGTCGTGCGTGCGTGTGTGTGTGTGTGCATGTTGATGCCCACGCTTGTCAAAGCGCGGCAGCCGGGGAGAGGAGCTCCCCAACTGGGAGGCGAGGAGGTCTGACCGGCGCCGGCCCGGCGGACGCGCCCGTCACGTCTGGACATGTCCGTGCGTCGCCGTCTTGTGCGACTCATCCCAAGCCGTTCCTTCTTGCCCTCGACTCCGAGGGTATAAAAAGACAGCTGCGCCGGACGCCAAGAGAGACGTCGCAGAGAGTCGTGGGAGGGCATCTGTGCTTCCCTGGTGGCCGCCAGGGGGAGTGCCAGGGCGTGGCGTCTGTTCCGTTCGCTGCTGGAGCCTTCCATCCAGAGGGCCCCCTACCTGGCCATCGCAGTGGCAGGGGGACTCACCTACCAGCAGCTGGCGGACAAACTGGCAGAGGCCCTCCTTCCCCGGGAGCCTCCTCCAGCAGGACTCCACCCAAGGCGCCACTGCGTCCAGCCAGCCTGCAGCCATGCGGTGGACATCACGGCCGTCTGCTCCAGGGCCCTCACGAAAGGGGAGCTCTCTGCTGCCCTGCTGCACTCCAAGCGCCGCAGTGCCCCTGGACCAGGTGGCGTCACGTACCAGATGCTGGGGAACCTGGACGACGCCATGCAGACGAGCCTGCTCCAGACGTACAACGAGGTCTGGTCCACAGGCCGCCTGCCTGAGGCCTGGCGCACAGCCCTGGTGGTCCCGGTCCTCAAGGCGGGCAAGCCACCTGCTGACCTGCTGTCCTACAGGCCGGTGTCCTTGACCTCGGCCCCAGGGAAGCTCATGGAGTCCATGGCCTTGGGGAGGCTGGAGTGGATCGCTGCGGCCACACGCTTCCTGCCCGAGCAGCAGTCTGGGTTCCGGAGGCACCGCTGTACTGCTGACGCCATAGCCGACATCGTGTCCAGCCTCGAAGATGCACGGCACTCCCACCACGTCGTCTGCCTCACACTCCTAGATGTGAAGGGGGCATTTGACAATGTCTACCATGAGGCGATCCTCGAGGCCGTGGACTGCCTTGGCGTCACCGGCAACCTTCGTGGCTACATCCAGGGCTTCCTTCGGGACCGCACAAGCTGTGTTCGAGCTGGAGGCGCTACCAGCACTCCCCAGGCCCTCACCAGAGGGGTTCCCCAGGGCAGCGTGCTGAGCCCCATGCTGTTCAACTTGGTGATGGCCCAGCTGCCCACCTGCCTCCCAGATGGCCTGAAACTACCCGTCCGCATTGATATCTACGCGGACGACATTGCCCTATGGTGTCGCGGACCACGGCGCCAGAGGGTTCAGGTCATCAAGAACGTACAGCGGGCCATCACCAGGGTCGGCTCCTACCTGGAACGGGTTGGTCTGCAGCTCTCCCCTACCAAGTCTGAGGCCATGCTGCTCAACATCCGGCCAGGAGCACGCCCAGGGAAGACCTACCTCAGCGTCGCAGGACGGGAGCTCCCATGGCGGCATTCCTGCCGCTACCTGGGCCTCCTGATCGACCGCCACCTCACCTGGCGCCCAGCCGTCAAGGCATTCTGCCGACAGGCAACCAGGGTCCGTGGCACCATCCGGAGTCTCCTGGCTGGGGGAAACGGTATCACCCCACAAATGGGGCTCCGGTTCTTCCAGGCCATGGCAGGGGCCCAGTTCCTGTACGCCCTCCCTCTGGTCCAGATGACCATACAACAGCAGCTGGCCATCGAGCGATCTCAGAGGGCTGCAGTCCGTCTCTGTCTGGGACTTCCCCGTGGCTCCCATATCTCGGCCACACTTGCAGAGGCTGGCGTGTGGCCCATGATGCTGCAGGCCCAGCGGACTGCGCTCCGCCATGCTGAGCGTCTCCACCTCGCCCCGGACGGGCGTCCCCTCCTGGAGCGCCTCCTCGGCCACCCTCATTCTCGAATGGGGAAGGTTGCCCAGGAGTTCGAACAGCTGGTGGGTGGGCAGCCGGAGCACCTTCCTTCCCCTCCACGACCGGACCTGGGCCATCAGTTCCGGGTGCTCATGCCACCACGGGGCACCAGGCCGAAGCGCCTCACCCCTGCAGTTGGCCTCCGGCAGGAAGCAGCAGCGACCCTGGAGGAGGACCTGGCCGGCTGCACACAGCTCTACACGGACGGGTCGGTCCTCATGGGTGCTTGCCCGTCTGCCGCAGCTGCTTGCACCGCTCCTTCGTTGGGAGAAAGCCGGCAGGCCAGGCTTCCGTTCGTGGCCAGCTCGACCACAGCATAGCTGGCGGCCCTCCACCTGGCTGCCGACATCCTGGAGTCCCACCCCGCGCTGCAGACTGTGGCCATTCTGAGCGACTCCAGGGTGGCCCTTCAGCTTCTGCAAGAGCCACGGAGCCGGCTGCCCATCGTGCGCAAGCTGGCAGCCAGACTGGACAGAATCTGTTCCCATGGCTGCTCTATCTCCCTGGCCTGGATCCCCAGCCACGTTGGAGTCCCAGGGAATGAGGAGGCAGATGCCCTGGCCAAGGCTGCGCATGGACACCCTACCCCCTGCTCTACTGCTGTGGTGCCCCTAGATGTGGCCAGAGGCATCGCGGAGCGGCAGCTCCTAATGGAGCACCCCGACCCCAGGGTTGCCCAAGGGAAACCCCCACAACGCCTGCCAGACAAGGGGATCACAAGACGTCAGAGGTCCCTCCTGCTCCGGCTCCGCATCGGATGCTCCTGGACCGGGGCTAGGCTCCACCGCAAGGGTTTGGCCCTCACGGCGGACTGCTCCCGCTGTGGCCATTCGGAGGAGACCATCGACCACCTCCTCCTCGATTGCCCTGCCTTGGCCACCCACCAGGCAAAGCTGGCTGCCTGCTACAGGGACCTGAGCCTTCCATCAAACTCGGCCAGTGCCCTCCTCTTCCCCACCGGCCCCAACGCTTCCAAGGCGTTCCGGTCTCTCCTCGCCTTCCTGGAGGAGACGGGTCTGGACGGCTATTGCTAGCCCAAGGCAGCTGACTGACTGTTGACGGCGTCTCCCGCATCTGTATACTCCCCCCTTTTTTCCCTTTTTCCTTCTTCCTCTGAAACCCTACCTATCCTTCTCTCTATCTGCACGCCGGCAGTGGTGGTGGTGCTTTAACACCAGTCACAGGCCCGTGCATTTTCCTTTCCTCTTCCCCTTTCATCCACTTACTACTTACTTACGCCAAGAGAGACTTCGATTTCGTCCTTCGAGTAACGTGGTCGCCCTGACCGGCTGCTCTTTTGCGATGCCAGAATAAACAAGTTGTTCTGTTGCCAGTCGACTCATCCTTTGCCGGGACCTTCGGATGTTTCCAGCTTTGCCCCAGGCCGCCAGGCCAACGCTACCCTTGGGGCTTGCAACCCAAATGCAACAACTGGTTGCCAGCGGTGAGATCCCGACAACGGAGGCCAGCAGCGAAGATATGCGGTCAACTGTATGCTGAGCAGCACAACGACCATCCGGGAGCAGTGCAACGAGCCCTGTGTGATGACTGGTTGCCTGCAGCGGAACGACTGCGCTGAATTCTTGGCTGCGAGGTTTGGTGAGTGCGGGACTTTCTTCTTCTGAGTTTTGCCAGGCTTTTGTTAGTGTCAGAAACAGAGCTGGTAATTGTGTTGTCGTTGCTGCCGGGTTAGTTTGCGGCAAGACAATAGTAAGCAGTAGAGAAAGCAGCATTCGGAGTAGCCATGGATTTGAAGTCGTTGCGCAAACGGAAATTGCTGGAGCTTGCAAGAGAGTTGGGTCTGGATGTCTCAGACAAACTCAGAAAACCAGAACTGCTAAGGGCTATTCTTGAGTTGGAGGCTGAGGATGACGAGCTGTCGGAATGCCTTGAGACCATTGAGGAGAGGGAGCAAAAAGAGAAAGACGAGCGCGAACGTAAAGAACAAAAAGAGAAAGACGAGCGCGAACGTAAAGAACAAAAAGAGAAAGACGAGCGCGAACGTAAAGAACAAAAAGAAAAAGAGAAAGACGAGCGCGAACGTAAAGAGCAAAAAGAGGAGCGCGAACGTAAAGAGCAAAAAGAGAAAGAAGAGCGCGACCACGCTTTAGAAATGAAGCGTCTCGAGGTAGAGATGGAACGCGCTCGTAATGGAAGTCAGGCACACGGTGCAGGAGAACGGGTATCGTTCAAAATGACTGACCTGATGCTGCCGTTTAAGCTTGGAGAGGACATTGGTTTGTTCCTGGTTAACTTTGAGGAGCGAACGTGCGAGAACCAGGGGTTCTCTCGGGAAACGTGGCCACAGCGCTTGCTCACTTTGTTACCCGGCGAGGCGGCCGACGTAGTCGCTCGCTTGAACAGAGAGGAGGCAGAGGATTTCGACCAAGTGAAATCGAGTCTGCTAAAAAAGTACAGGCTGTCAGCGGAGGCGTTCCGTCGGAAGTTTCGGGAAAATGAAAAAGGCAGAAGTGAGTCATATACAGAGTTTGCCTACAGGCTTATGTCAAACATGCAGGAGTGGCTCAAAGAAGAGAAAGCGTTTGGTGACCACGAGAAAATTCTGCAGTGTTTCGGGCTGGAACAGTTTTATAGTCGGTTACCTGAGAACGTGCGGTACTGGGTCTTGGATAGGCCAGACGTTAGTACAGTGGCTAAAGCCGCCGAGCTAGCCGAGGAGTTTGTGACGCGTCGGGCTCGCGGAGCAAAGGACGGTCAAAAGGGTGAATTTGGCTCCAAGTCTGAGAGGCCGAAGTTCACACCCATGAGAGCAAGGGGGGACACACGTAGTGCGGATGCGAGTGAAAGCAGTCCGACCGAACGTAAGGAGACGGCGGCAGCCGAAGCCGAACGCAGAAAGCGGTTCGAGAGGAGGCAAGCGCGCGTGTGTTATACGTGCCAGAAGCCGGGTCACTTTTCGGCGCAGTGTCCAGAAACAAAAACAAAAGTTGTGTTTTTGTCATTATGCAGCACTGACGAGAACATGAAGCTTCTCGAGCCTTACATGCGAGACTTCCTCGTCAACGGGAAAGAGTGCCGAGTGCTTCGTGATTCCGCAGCTACAATGGATGTAGTTCACCCCTCTTACGTAGAACCCGATATGTTCACGGGCGAGTGCGCATGGATCAAGCAAGCCGTGGAAGCTCATAGCGTGTGTCTGCCCGTAGCAAAAGTGCTTATTGAAGGACCTTTCGGAGCAATTGAGACGGAGGCCGCAGTGTCATCTATGCTGCCCCCCAGTACCCGTACCTATTTTCGAACAGGTCCGATCACCTCCTGCGCGAGAAGGGGCTTTTCTTTGGTGAGGCTAGCGTTCAGGCCTTAACCAGATCGAGAGTTCGGGAGCTCGCTGCAAAGGCGGTAGTTGCGGGGCCGACGTTGTCGAACAATGAGAAAGGGTCGGAGGCGCAGCAAGCTGATACTCAGAGCACGTCCGAACTGAATAAAATTGAGCCTGTAGCGTTGAAGGCACCAGGTACTGGAGAGGAAATGCCCGACACGGGAAAGTTAGAAGAGCTTCCGGTCGAGCTTCCGGGACTAAGCTCAGGGACGAACAGGGAAGACACCGATCAGGTCATTAGTGACTTACTCAGTAAAGCGCCGCTGTCGCCTGAGCAGAAAACCGAACTACACCAACTCTTACAAGAGTTTCAAGGTCAGTTCTCTGAGAGGCCTGGTAGGACTTCTGTCCTTACTCATGATATAGAACTTACCTCCCCAGAGCCAGTACGATCCAAGGCGTACCGGGTGTCACCCCGCCAGCGCGATATTATGGAGGCTGAGGTAAAGAAAATGCTACAGCTCGGTGTTATTGAGGCGGGTGAGAGTGATTATACCTCCCCTTTGATTTTAGTTGAGGTACCGGGCAAGGAACCTCGTCCTTGCGTCGACTACCGCAGGCTTAATTCCATCACTAAGGATCAAATTTATCCGATCCCTAACATCGAGGAGCGCCTTGAGAAAGTTAGTAGCGCTCAGTTTATTTCCACCCTAGATCTTGTCAGGGGTTATTGGCAGGTTCCACTTACAGAAGAGGCTAGTAGGTATGCGGCGTTCATTTCACCAATGGAAACATTCCGTCCTAAAGTTTTGAGTTTTGGTTTGAAGAACGCGCCATACTGCTTTTCAAGCCTCATGGACAAAGTGTTGCGGGGACAGGAAGAATTCGCTTTACCGTATTTAGACGACGCAGCGATATTCTCCGCATCCTGGTCTGAGCATATGGCACACTTGCGGGCAGTGCTAACCCGGCTGCGCGAAGCGGGCTTGACAGTCAAGGCTCCCAAGTGCCAATTAGCACAGGCCGAGGTTGTCTACCTCGGTCACGTGATTGGACAGGGTCGTCGCCGCCCCTCTGAAATAAAGGTGGCCGCTGTGCGAGACTTCCCGCAACCGCGCACGAAGACCGATATTCGGTCGTTCTTAGGTGTCGCCGGCTACTATCAGAGGTACATCCCCAGGTACTCCGATATCGCGGCTCCCCTGACGGATGCTCTAAGAAAAACAGAGCCCCAAACAGTCGTCTGGAGCGAGACAAAGGAAAGAGCTTTTAGCGCCCTAAAGAGCGCCCTAACAAGCCAGCCTGTGCTACGATCGCCAGACTACACAAAAGGGTTCGTTGTTCAGTGCGATGCTAGTGAGCGAGGCATGGGCGTTGTACTGTGCCAAAGGGACAATGGAGAAGTGGAACACCCCGTCCTGTATGCTAGTCGTAAGCTGACCTGTCGTGAGCAGGCGTACAGCGCCACCGAGAAAGAGTGTGCGTGTCTCGTGTGGGCCGTTCAGAAATTGTCATGCTACCTAGCCGGCTCGAGGTTTATCATTGAGACGGATCACTGCCCTCTCCAATGGCTGCAGACCATCTCTCCCAAAAATGGCCGCCTCCTGCGCTGGAGCCTCGCTTTGCAACAATATTCCTTTGAGGTGCGTTACAAAAAGGGGAGTCTCAACGGTAACGCCGATGGCTTAAGTCGAAGCCCCTAACGTAGGAATCCGCCTCAAAGTTGTTTGTTACTGATGTTTTCTTCCTGAGGCAGGATTTTTAACATATTGCTTTTGTTTAGTGTTTCAAAGTGATTATGTGCTTTCTAGTGCAATTTTCCAATTTGTGGACGCGTTCTGAGTGCTGCTTGACTACTGTAAGGAACTAGGCAGTAGTATAAAAGGGGAAAGAGCCTGGCAGAGCTTAGTGAGGGTTGTCTCGTGCTTGCTGACTGAGCGGTTGCGTTTCGGCGTAGTTCTAACGCTTGCTGGGAACGAGCACAAAAATGGCAACTCTCCCGAAGTCACTTTGCAGTGTCCTGTGTGATCCTGAACATGTGAACGAGGCCTTCTCTGTGCGCTGCGCTCAAGCAACGTCGAGGGACGATCGGTTTCGATTACGAGCATCATCGAGCGACATCCCTCTGGACAGCGGATGCAGTCCCCTGACCATCGGGATCTCCTTCTCCCGGCGGGGCGGTCTGTTACGTCTCGCCTACGACGCGCGGTATAGCCGGCGCGGATGAAACGGACGCCGCGGCTTCGTTCATCGCGGCCGCAACGCCTCCCGCCAAGCGCGTCCAGGCAGGTTTCAGTGCCACGTGTCGTCGTGCGTGCGTGCGTGTGTGCGTGTGTGCATGTTGGTGCCCACGCTTGTCAAATCGCGGCAGCCGGGGAGAGGAGCTCCCCAACTGGGAGGCGAGGAGGTCTGACCGGCACCGGCCCGGCGGACGCGCCCGTCACGTCTGGACATGTCCGTGCGTCGCCGTCTTGTGCGACTCATCCCAAGCCGTTCCTTCTTGCCCTCGACTCCGAGGGTATAAAAAGACAGCTGCGCCGGACGCCAAGAGAGACTTCGATTTCGTCCTTCGAGTAACGTGGTCGCCCTGACCGGCTGCTCTTTTGCGATGCCAGAATAAACAAGTTGTTCTGTTGCCAGTCGACTCATCCTTTGCCGGGACCTTCGGATGTTTCCAGCTTTGCCCCAGGCCGCCAGGCCAACGCTACCCTTGGGGCTTGCAACCCAAATGCAACAGTAGCAACCGCCACGTTTTCGTCATTTAGTGAGGTTGAGCGTATTTAGGGAAAAATGAACCCAAGCCGCGTAGGTATTTAGGAGACGTCGCGATTAGAGGGAAAAGTTCTTTTTAATGTTATCTCTTGGCACAGTAGATTTTGTCAAAAACATTCAGAATGTCGGCTGTTCTTGCGATGCTATCCGTCCACGTCTAGATCAGATTTGTAGTCACGTCAGCCGTCCCCTCCTTTACCTTCAAAAAACGACCGAGCAAATCATTCAGGCTCCTCCAGTATTAGCGATTATTTTTCTCTGCAAAAAGTTTCTGCATTTCGGCATTACTCGTTCGATTATTAACATAAAGTTTGATAATTTTAGCTGGAAATACCGAATGATGCTTGCGGCTGTGCAGCAGGCACAACTCGTGGTGTTCGCAGCGTGATAGACTGATCGAGACTAGGTCCGCCAGGGAGCTACGGACGCTAAAGAGCATGTACACACACACAGCACAAGTGTATTAAAAAATGAGGATGTAGACGCAAGCGACATTGAAACGAGCAACGTCATGCGAAACAAGCGTCCTACATCTCAGCCCAGCGATGTTGGCGTTGAGCGGTGCATACGGTCGTTCGCTGCGGCGACTGGACCTGTGAAAGGTGCTGCGGCTGCTGGGAAGGCGCGCATCGGTTGCTGCGCCTGCAGCCGTGCGAGGTGTAGTGGAGCCGGAGAGTGCTGGTTGGCTGGCAGCGAGGCTTCGGGTGTTAGCGGTCGTAGGCTGCTAGCAGACCATGGCGGCAGGCTGTTGTGGTGCTCTGCGGTAGGCTGAGGGGGGAGGGGGGCGGCAGTCCAAGGACCTAGGTGCCCAGTCAGACCTGGCGAACTGACCTCGAACGCAGAGCTTCAAGAAGATGCGTCCCGACATAGCGACACTAAACCTGACTCTGATGAACTAATGACCTCAAACTTAATGGCACATACCTAGAGCGGGGGGGTTGTTGTTGTTGTTAGCCTATTAAAAGATGGCACATACCCACACTGGGGGATCGGCCAAGAATCGGGTGGCTATTCACCTGAACGCAGTTAACAAAAAGGAAAAGCACGTGGGAGCGCAACATCGGTGAATTTTTTGTCATGAACAGAAAAGGGATGAGTGTTTTGATTTTAAAATTTTAAGAATAATAATAAAGAGAGTGAATGAATATTAATGATTTGGTCAAAGTGTAATAATTTATATAAAAGAAAAGGTTGGAACACTTAGCAAGGCAGTCGGTGAGATTCTATCAGGAAATTTTGAACAGCGGTGCAAACAGATCTGTGGCTGAACCCAAATGGGGTGGCGCCAAATGATAGCAAGAGCGGGCTGCTCAAACTAAGGCCAAGATGCTGCAAGGGCTCCTCCAGCAACCTTTTTCTCAGTGAGTTGAATCGGCGACAATACAGCCAAAAATGTTCAATAGATTCTGGCTCACGGCAAAATGCACAAAGGGGAGAGAGCGCCAAACCCGACTTGTGTAAATAGAAATTTAGAGGGGGGATGCGGCAGCGTAGCCTCGTTAGTGATACTTCAAGATGCCGAGAGCAACAAATTTTCCTGTTCCAATAATATTTAAGGTGCTCATAATCCGCCGTTGTTAAAAGTGATGTGTCTTGCGTGCTTAAAAACGCACGTCGCCGAAATCTAGATGCTGTAATGTAGGCTGTAGCCGGGATGATTGGCAACACGGGGCCGCTGAGGGAAGCCTTTGCGAGATTATCAGCAATCTCATTTACTGTCACACTGCTGTGGCCGGGAACCCATACTAAATGAACAAATCTCAAATGCGGAGGAAGTAGGGATAAGAAAGTTGATAAAATGGGACCGTCAACCTGTGCAGCGAGGGACGAACACAAAGATAAAGAATCAGTAATTACTGCAACTGCTGTAATAGAGGGATCTAGCTTGCGTAGAGCGAGTACAACTGCTAGAAACTCTGCTTGAAAAATAGGGGTGAAATCTGGAAGGCACAGAGAAAAGGACCAGTCTAAATGCGAGCAAAATATTCCCACACTTGCTTTTTCTTTGCATTGCGATGCATCAGTGGCTATTGCTATACCTGTTGGTAGGGTCCTCAGATGATCTTCTAGAAGACCATTTAGAATACACGGTGGCAAATGTTTTGCATTTTTTGGGAATATGTCGTCGAAAACAATGTGATAGTGGGACCATTCCGAAGCGCAGGAAGGATATCATAAATGTTTACATCTAAAGGCTGAAGTAATCTTTGCACAAACACTACCTGAGGGGAATTGAAACGAGACCAGGGGACACCAAAAAAGGAGGTCGGCTGAGAACAGAAAATGCTTTGGGAACGGTGGAAATGGGATTCATAGATCCTGAGGTAAGTTTGCACAGTTAAAAATTGAAGTCGTGATAAGAGAGACGGAATGCGGGCTTCAAGGTACAGCACATTGATAGCCACAAATTTTGGAAGGCCGAGGCACATGCGAAGTGCTTCCCTCTCTAAAAGGACGAGAGGGCGAAGTTTATATGTAGCCGAGCCTGAAAACAATACTGATCCAAATTCTAAAATTGGCCTGACATACATTATGTAGATCATTAATAGCGCATCTCGGCGCATGCCGTACCGGTGATGACATAATCTCCGTAACATGCCCACGGCACGAGCCCCTTTCGCCGCGACATGGTCAATGTGAGGTCGCCATGTGAGTTTGTTGTCATAAATGACCCCTAGGTATTTTAGGGATTGAACCTGCGGTATTATTTTTAACTGGCAAGTGAGAGAGACCACTACAGGAGTGAATAGAGGGAAAACAAGAGTAGCGCACTTGCCAACATTTAACTTCAGGTGTAATGCGCTCAACCAGTGCTCAAGTGTATTCAAATATGACTGCAACAGACCATACAGAGAATGTATATCCGGCGCAGCAGCAAAAAACGCACGTCCGCATAGACGTAAGTGCGTACATGGCGGTGGAGAGGAATTGAGCTTAACAGAATATTAAAGAGCACAGGAGAAAGAACAGCTCCTTGCGGTGCACCTCGCGTTTGTCTATACCTCTCTGAATGAACACCATTATGGACGCAAAAGAATTCCCTGTTATGAAGAAATGCAGATATCCATGCAACTATATAATCTGGAAATTGAAGAGACTGTAGCCTATGTATCAGGATGTGGTGTTCTACACTGTCGTAAGCTTTGGCGACATCTAACGTAACCAAAGCCGCGACCAGGCGTTGACGACGAGCAAGGAGAATTCTTCTCTCAAGATCAGCATGTACATTCCATATCGAACACCGGGGCCGAAAACCGAGTTGGCACGGGCTGAGTATACTTTTGCGGTCCACAATGGCTGACACCCGAATTAGTAACAACCTTTCTATCAACTTTACCACGTTTGATGTTAAAGAAATTGGCCTAATATTATCCATTTCATAGCCTCCACCCTGATTTTTAAGTAAAGGGATCACCTTGGACAGCTTCCACTCAGAAGGTATCCAAGCGTGTTTGAGAGAGTAGTTTATTAGGTGCAATAAGGAGTTGGGAGACTCTTCAAATAGAATCTTGAGCATCTTTGTGGTAACGCCATCAGGGCCAGGAGCAGCAGCTGGCAATCTCTGGACAACTTGTGAAAGCTCCGATAGATTTACTTGTGAGGCATTATAATTTGGTACGACTGGTGCAAACAACAATGGTCACATAGGTAGTAAAGACGAGAACCGCTTTTGCAGGCCTGTGGCTATTAATTCAACCGCCTGGATAGCTTCTACAGGTGACATAACTAATGACTGAAAATTAGGAGAGGACATGAGCTGTTTCCTAGACCGTAGAAAACCGAATAGTGCACGTCGGTTGCCCGCCTTTGAAAGATAATCGAAGTGTTCTGAGTCATATTTTTCCTTTGCGTGAGAAACTGTGCGTTTAAAGGTGGCTGCAATAAATTTATAATCACTCCAGTTATTCGGACATTGGTTATGAAGAAGCTTTTTCCATGCTGCCTTTTTCCGCCTGTAATCTCTTGTACAGTCCGCATTCCACCAGTTAGAAGAATTCCCTTTTGTTGGCCTCACCAGGAACTCCGACTTTTTACGGCTTTCCTCAATAGCCAGACATATGCTTGCTGACTGGTGGACCTCGGCGATGTTAGACACTGGAGCAAGGGCAGAGCGCAACGCCGTCTGAAATCTGTCATAATTTACATGTGACCGCAACTGAGAAGACGCCGGAGTAACACGACATATGATATCAAAATGAATAGGTATATGATCACTTGAAGTGCCGCTATCAACTGTCGACCAATTCGTTACGCCAATTCCAGGACTAATGAACATGAGATCTAAAACAGATTGAGTGTGTGAGCGAAGATAAGTGGCCGATCCTGAATTTAAGCACATCAGGTTGTGATCAGAAACCCAGTCCCAAAGGCGCTTGCCGCATGAATTAGTCCTAAAACCCCAAGACACATGGTGAGAATTGATGTCCCCAGCCACGAGAACTGGGTTTTTACAGTTTACGAGTAAAAAATCCAGAGGTCTAACATCCTGGACTCCATTGGGGAAATAACAATTTGCTATTGAAAATGGAGAGCACCCAGGAAGTACAAAGTCTATTGCCAAAATCTCACAGTCAGGAGACATTTGTTGAAAAGATACCACAGCCCTGTGGCAAAATTTTGAAGAGACTAAAGTTAGTAAACCCCCGCCTCTTGACTGGCGGTCTAGGCGAAATGACCGGTAATTTTTTATATGAAAATGTTTGTCGGTTCAAAGCCACGTTTCTTGCAGAATTATGACATCCGGATTAAGCTGAGTAGAAAGGCAGTGTAAATCTGTGGAAGCGGAAAGAATAGAGCGACAGTTCCACTGCAGAACTCGCAACGACGCTATGGTTGCGAAAGACTAGCAGCAGCAACTGCCTGCTCCAAAATGGTATCCTTGGGTTTAGTGCCAAGCTGCTTCTTCTTTGATTTGGGCTGGGTGCCCTGAGAAGACAACGAATGAGACATGGGGGACCCACTGCGCTTAAGAAGCCGCCCATCAGGCTCCACCATCTCGGAATCATACATTATATCAACATCCCTCGAAGTACCCGAGGTAGGTACAGCGGAAGTGACAGAAGTTTGTTCCTGGGGTTGTGATGCTACTGGAATTTGAGACCGGATAAGAGGAGAGGGAATTGTTGTCGAAAGAGGTGCCAAACTAGCCTGCACGGCATGTGTAATCTGAGTCGCTAGAACATTTGTAAAGCACTCCGACACACTTGCGACAATCTTTTCTACCATTTTAGACATCGAAGCCTCCAGAGCAGCCGCAATTGCCTGGGACAGCGTTGAGTCTAAGATGACACCTTGCCGAGCGGTCACACCGGCATAACCGTGGGCACGTTCTTTGACCTCTGAAATAGCGTCACGGCGCGAACAGCGTTTCCTGTCAATTATTTCCAGAATTTGAATTTCCTGAGCTCGAGAGGGACAATTTGAGTAGTTTGCAGAGTGAGCACCACCGCAAAGGCAACACTTCTCATTCTTCTCAGTGCAGGTGCTTGTTGAATGACCATCCCCACAGTTGCAACACCTCAAGTTGGATTTGCAATCGCCAGCGCTATGTCCATAGCGCCAGCAGTTGTTACACTGCAGAGGCCGAGATGATAATGGGTCTACCCGAAAAATTAGAGGCCATGCCTTGATTTCAGAGGGGCAGGAAGTGCCGGCAAAGGTAGCAATCACTGATTCAGTGGGCATCCGCACGTTGTTTACATCCCGGCTACAGCGGTGCACAGCAACAACACCTGCAGCCGACAGAAGCTCAAGAGTCTCTGCCGGAGACAGGGAAGAGTCTACACCTCGTACAATACCTTTCGTGCATGCCAGATGAGAAGGGATGAAAGAACTTACCCGAAGGGAGGCAAAGGATGGGGAGTTTAGTAAATCTCTTACACAGGCGAGGTCTGGCGATCTGCACAGAATCCCACCGCGTCCAAACTGGCGAACCTCTGAGATTGACTCATAATTAGAAGTCGTCGACTGGAGAGCAGCCCGAACAGCACCAGGGTTGTTCATCCTAGTAGCACCACTATCCTTAGGCACCAGCGCGACAGGGATACTGCCGACACCACTGCGCAAAAAAGCTTCGAACGATAGATCAGTTGACAGAGAAGCCGACCAGAGGGAACTCCCCTGGCCGGGAGACTGGGTGGACATAGTCTGGGCTTACTGCCTTACCGCGCAAAGACGCAGAGAGAAAATGCCACAATCAGCCACCCGAAACTTAGCCGATCGTTCCCAGCAGAGCAGAGCCGTCGGGGCAGCGATGAACAGGACGACGCAGCGGCTGCCAGTCCACGTAGTCCACGATGCCTATCCTGCAAAACAAAGCGCAGCGCGTGCGCTCAATCGCGTTCAAACGCTCACGAGCCTTCTTTTACTTCATCGGCATCTTCATTGTAGGGATGAGGCGCCATAATCCACATCATCACACACAGTCCCTAGCTGACCTGACAATAGTGAAATAAAGTTATATTTGAGTTTTTCGAGTTTAAAGTTTTTAACAGCTTGTGAATGAGCTCAGTGAAAAGGCAGTGCCAAGCTATTTCTATCACCAAATTAGCACACAATTTCTTCTCAGACTAAATTTAATGGAGAAATGCTTTCTGCAGTGTGTAAAGGTGTCGGTTATTCTTTGAATTCAAAGGGGGCATTGATTTCAAGAATTCTTTTCCATAAAAACACGTCATCGTCATCATCATCATCATCATTATCAACCTGACTACACCCACTGCAAAGCAAAGGCCTCTCCCATGTCTCACCAATTCACCCTGTCCTCTGCCAGCTGCCCCACCCTATGCCTGCAAACTTCCTAATCTCATCCGCCCATCTAACCTTCTGCCGGCTCCTGCTACGCTTGCCTTCTCTTGGAATTCACTCCCTTATATTTAAGGGCCAGCGGTTATCTTGTTTTCGCGGTACATGCGCTGCCCAAACCCATTTCTTCCTCTTCATTGCGACAAAAATGTCATTAACACGCGTTTGTTCCTTCACCCACTCTGCCCTCTTCCGGTCTCTTTACGTTACACCTATATTTTCCTTTCCATGGCTCGCTCGGTTGTCCTTAACTTAAACTGAACCCTTTTCGTTAGCATCCACGTTTCTGCCCCGTAGGTGAGTACCGGTAAGATACAGCTGTTGTACTCGTTTTCTCTTGAGGGATATTGGTAACCTGCTATTCATGACCCGAGAAAACCGGCCATATGCGCTACACTCCATTCTTATCCTTCAAGTTATTTGAGTCTCATGATCCGGATCAGCTGCAACTACATATCTTAAGTAGACGTATCCCTTTGCCACTTCCAGCACCTCGTTGCCAATTGTGAACTGCTGTTCTTTTGCTAGACTGTTGAACATTACTTAGGTTATCTGCATGTTAATTTTTAGACCCACCGTCCTGCTCTGCCTCTCTAACTCATTTATCATTCTTTGAAGCTCATCTCCTGAGTGTCTTAGCAAGGCAATGTCATCAGCGAATCGCAAGTTACTTAGCTATTCTTCATTAACTCTTATCCCCAACTGCTCCCCATTGAGGCCTCGGAATACCTCCTGCAAACAGGCGGTGAATAGCATTGGCGAAATCGTGTCTCCTTGCCTGACGCCCTTCTTTATTGGAATTTTATTGCTGACTTTATGGAAGCCTGTGGTAGCTGTACAGTTAATTTCATATATATATATATATATATATATATATATATATATATATATATATATATATATATATATATATATATATATATATATATATATATATATATATATATATATATATATCTTCCAATAATTTGACATAAGGCTCATCTATACCTTGATTTCGCAATGCCCCTATGAATGCTGAGGTTTCCACTGAGTCAAATGCTTTCTCATAATCAATGAAGGCTATATGTTGGGGTTGGTTATATTCTTCGCATTTCTCTATCATCTGATTGATAGTGTGAATACGATATATTCGTTACGAAAGTCTGCCTGATCATTTGGTTGATTAGTCTAAGGTTTCCCTGACACTATTAGCGATTACCTTAGTAAATACGTTGCAGGACACGGACAGTAAGCTGATCGGTCTGTAGTTTTTCGAGTCCCTGGTGTCTCCTTTGTTATGAATTAAGATTAAATATGCGTTCTTCCAAGCTTCTGGTGCGGTCGAGGTCATAAGGCATTGGGTATACAGGCTGGATAGTGTTTCTAGCAGAATCTCCCCTCCGTATTTCAACAAATCTGCTGTTACCTGATCCTCACCAGCTGCTTAATTTTCCCCTTTGCATTGCTCCTAAGGCTTTCTTCGTTTCCTCTTTTGTTACTGGCAGGATGACGCGTTGCTGTGCGCTACTATCTCTATCATTAACGTTGCGATTATACTGGCAACTGTATAGGTTTCTGTAGAACTCTTTGGCTACTTTAACTATCTTACCCATATTGCTAATGACATTGCCCTCCGTGTATCTTAACGCATACATCTGGATTTTACCTATGCCTAGTTTCCTCTTCACCGCATTTAGGTAATCTCCGTTCTTTAGAGCATGCTAGATTCTCTTCATATTAAACTTCATGATGTCGGCTACCTTGCGCTTATTTATTAACTTTGATAGCTCTGTTAGTTCTATTTTGTCGGTAGGGTTAGACGCCTCATGCTTTGGCGCTTTTTAATAAGACCTTTCATCACCTGAGATAGCTTTCCGGTATCCTGTCGAACTGTCCTACCGCCTACTTCTACTGCGCATTCCGTAATTATTGATGTCAGATTATCGTGCATTGTATGAACATCAAGATCGTCTTCCTCAGTTAAAGCCGAATATATGTTTTGCAGCGCTATCCTAAACTCCTGCGCTTTCCCTCTTACGGCTAACTCGTTAATGGTCTTCCTCTTCACTAGCTTCTTCCGTTCCCTCTTCAAGTCTAAGCTAATTCGAGGCCTTACCGTTCTGTGGTCGCTACAACGCACCTTTCCGAGGACGGCCACATCCTGAATTATGCCAGGCTTAGCGCATAGTATGAAGCCAATTTTATTTTTAGTCTCACCATTAGGGCTCTTCCAGGTCCACTTCCTGTTCTCTCGTTTGCGGATGTAGTATTCATGATGCGTAAATTATTTCTATCTGCGAAACTAATATAGCTCTCCCCTGCTATTCCTAGAATCTATCCCATAGTAGCCTACCACCTGGTCGCCAGCCTGCTTCTTGCCCACTTCCGCATTGAAGTCGCCCATCTGTACAGTGTACTGTGTTTTTACTTTGTTCATAGCCGATTCCACGTCTTCATATATGCTTTCAACAGTCTGGTCATCATGGCTGGATGTAGGCGCGGAGACATGCACCACCTTCAGCTTGTACCTATTATTAAGCCTAGTTATGATAGCTGCCACCCTTTCGTTAATACTGCAGAACTGCTCTACTTTGCCATCTATATCCTGATCAATGAAGATTCCCACACGAAGTTATCTCCTAATCCGCGATAGCACAGCATGTGCCCGTCCTTTAGTACTGCATACGCCTCACCTACCTTCCTAACTTCATTAAGCCCAATGACATCCCACTTAATGCCCGCTAGTTCCTCGAACAGCACTGCTAGGCTAGCATCACTAGATAAGGTTCTAGCGTTTAATGTTGCCAGGTTCAGATACTATTGGCGACCAGTCCGGAGCCAGAGATGAAACAGTCAGCATTCAACAGTCAGCAGTCAGCAAACAGTCAAAGATGAAACAGACAACAATTCAGACGCTAGGCTTTTGAATATATCATTGCTTGACACTGTCAGGGGATGGAGTCTATGAAGCTGTCAATTAACGTCTAGTCTATATTTTATCTCTCCTTCGATAGCTGATTAATTTTTTTTTCAACCCTGAGGCTTTTTTCTCAATAAGGGAAAAATATTGGCCTATCGCTAGGCTTTAAATTGAATTCATAAAAGCAATGTGGCTTGCACATTATATAAGGTCCTCATCATCTTCTTAAACCACTTCTTTTACACACGTAAAAAGGAGCTTTACGCCGCTTTCTGCGGAAATACTGATTCGAACCCATAATTCGTGCATATCTAACGAATTACTTCCATTTAAAGACTGGCCATGGGACCTTGAGTTCGGTGAAGGAACTCTGCTCCACAGGCGTAGAATCAGCCCCACGCTGATATGTTTCCTCCTCAGTGGTTTAATGTAAGAAGATAATGACGAGGTCAATATCAAGTACGTTTAGGGCGACTTCCGCAACGAATCCTATCACTCCAACAGCGAAATACATTTCATTCGTCCATCGAAATCACCGCCTTTCATTGGTCACATGACCGCAGCAGGTGTTATAGTTTGCGTACCTGATCCCAGTAGCCCAATTTTCTCTACTTGTATGCAGCATGCAGCACATTTTACTTTACGTCTCACAGATTTTTATAAAGCGAATGTAGATTCAAATACGAAGGTCAATTCTTGGATTAACCGCAACAAAGAGTCGAGATTTTTTACGGCCCCCAATAATATGTGCTCGTCAAAAATTTGGGTGGTCGATCTGGAGCGTCCCAGTGAACCCCGGAAAACCAAACCTTGTCTCAATCTATGTGTCTTTCACTGTCGCAAAGCCGCGAACTGCGCTTTTAGTAAATGAATGGAATGCTGGTAGTGTTTCATCCCAGAGTATGTACCGTAGATAACTGCCATCTGAATAATTTTGTTCACTATACGCACCTTCTACTTTGGTCGTTGCGGATAAAATACCTAGTCATAAAATTAATCAATTAAAAATGAAAATAAAATAAATAAAAATAACGTACAAAAACACGTAGTAACTGTTGACTCTACCCACACCTTCACTTTGGTCGTTGCGGATTAAAATACGCAAAATACGTTGCAATGCATGCAACCGCACAATACCTAACTTCAATATTCCAGAAAGTGAATGATAACCTAGAACACAACAAAAATGAATAAAATGGGTAGATACCATACACAAGACGAAAATGAAAAATAACAACTGGCAAATACCGCATACTTGCGGGTAAGGGGCGCACTTGTGTATGGGCGCAGCAAATCCTGGCAACAGAAGATGGAATTATTGCATGAATATGTGCTCAGAAAAACGGATAGGTATTTTATTTCGGATTTATTTTAAACTAATGCAAAAATATCGGATTCAATTGATTTCAGTTGAACATTTCTTGCAACCAGAAATCAACAGTGCAAAGATGAAAACGGACAGTGGTAATCGTAGCGAATACTCATTACAATCTACAGTGCCGGGAAAATTTTTTTGCCATAGCAAAGAACCGTCACCGCAGCACAAATCCGGCGCCATCCGCCGCCGTCTAAAAAAAATTGGCTGGCGGTTTAGCATTGCTAAGCACGAAATATTGTGCGAAAGCAGTTTTTTGCACTTGGACATCACTGCCATCTACCTGAAAGCGCGATTGAGGTTTCCACTGACCCAGGGAGCCAATTGCAGGTGTCTTCAACCTTTTTTCATCTTCAGTGCCAATTTAGCAAATGTACGCCGGAGGCCTATGCTCCATTGCCGCGTTTCTGCAGCATAGTTGTCAACGCCAACGCGTATTGCTACAGCACCTTGTTTCTACCACAACGTTGTCCACGACAAAGCATGCGGCGCACATCTCTCTGTCACTACTGGCACACAGCTCAAAGCGCGAATATTAGTGTGATAGTAGTATTAGTTGATCAAGAAGACGATGCGGAATGCAAAGGGTGAGAGTGTATTGCAATTTAACACCAGGCAAGTATACGGCATTCTACCCGCAAGTATACGGTATTTGCCCCTTGTTATTTTTCATTTTCGTCTTTTGTATGGTATCTACCCATTTTATTCATTTTTGTTGTGTTCTAGATTATCATTCACTTTCTGGAATATTTAATATAGGCCTTCTGTGGTTGGCTGCATTGCTACGTATTTTAGGTATTTTAATCCGCAACAACTAAAGTGTAAGGTGTGGGTAGAGTCAACAATTATTATGTATTTTTGTCCGTTATCCTTAATTATTTTATTTGTTTATTTATACCCCCAGTGTGTGAATGCGCCATTTGTTGATAGGCTAACAACAACAACAACATAACACCAGGCGTGTTCGGCTGCGGCGATAGGGGTCATGCAGGGGGTAAGATGGCCTAGTGTTTGGTGGCGTAAGCGTGCTTAGACTTTTCGGCACTATCTATATGATAACGCTGCCATAGCTAACGCACCAGAAACGAATGACTCGTGGCGGAGTAAAAGTTGGGCTGAGGCTTAGCTAAAGTGTTAAACCTGGACATTTCGAACCGAAAAGCTTCGTGGCGATGCTCGTGGTTTAGCTTAAGGTTTCATACATAAGGTTACAATTTCGGTATACCTTTCTAGCTTTTCCAAAACGTGTTGTCTTAGGTATACGAAGCTTGTACAATCGTCTAAGATCCAGCAAATGCCATAGTCTTTCACAAACGTCACACACGTGCCCGAACGGGTTGTCCACAAAGTCTGTCGTGAAGACCTTGGTCGTGCTGGCACTTTCACCGAGTTTCAACATGTAGTCTGTGTAGCGGCGAGTCTTTACTTCTTCCATAGCGTCGTCGTTGTCGTCTTCACTCTGCTGGCTGCTAACACTGGTAGCAGACGCGGTTAAGAGCCGCTTTTGAGCCTCTTGTCGTCGTCGTTTAGCGAGACGCTCCTCTCGTTGCTCGGGTGTTTCGGTTGCTCGTTGAGCTCTGGCCTTTTCATTCTTTCTTCGAAACCGATCGACATCTCCCGAAGTACAGTCTTCGCTCACCTGGCCACTCTCAATTGACGCAGCCAAACGGCGCAATTCAGCGTCCTTTTGCCGCCGTTTAGCAAGGCGTGCCCCTCATTATTGTGGCGTTTCAGCCGCTTGTTTAGCCTTGCACTTTTCATATCCCTCCGTGGCGAAAGGTCAGACGACGGAGGCTGCTCGCGGCGGCGACGACGGCTGCGGCAGCAGCCACCGCCGGCGCTCTGCGTGACGTCACTCGGTTTCGCGCATGCGCAGCTGTGGCAAATCTGTAGTGTGGCTCACGCGAAGCCCGTTGTTGACGAGCCTAGTGAAGCTTTTCGCTTCAAAAAGACGCTCATATGCAATAATTGTCCGCACTGCTGGTAATGCTGCAGAAGCCGGATTGACAAAGTTAGCTGTCGCTGCTGTGGAGAAGGCTTTTGCTGGTGTCCTCGATCGTATACGATCAGCACGTCCAGCGATGCCCTGTCCGGGGTGATCTCAGCACAGGTTGCGTCATCTGTTTTGAGCAGCCAAACTCGGCCAACATGTCCTTCCTCCTGTGGCACTGTGACTCAGCCGAACCTTCAACCTCTCTTACATCAACGCCATTATTGACGAATGTCACTGACAAACCCCCGGTAACGTTTTCCGCTTTGACATAGAAATGTTATGTTTAACTTGGAAACGTCGCGCTTTGTCCCCGCCGTCAAAAATTGATCGTGATCATGTCAACACCGGAAAGCGGTCATCGGGTATCACGAGAAAACCGACGTTTTGAAAGACGCTGTTCCCGCCTCCTTTATAAAACAATAATCATGGCGGGATTAACAGTCCTAACGTACAACACGAGCGCTGCGTTGTACGTTTGTTTCGTCCTAGTCTTGCTTGCGTTCTTTCAGCATGAGTACCTACCAACTCGCACAGACTTCTACTTTGGCGTACCTCTTTTCTGAAACGTTCACTTATTCAGGTCCACTGCGTTTGAGAGTCCGCGCATCCTCCACTATCTCTGAATCATAGGCAATTCCAACATTACTGGAAGTTCGCAAAGTACAGGGGAAGAGACAATAGTTCGTTCCTGGGGCTGAGTCCTTTCACATATGGAAGGCTGGGTAAGTTGAGAGGAAACAGATATAGTGAGAGGGGCCATGCTAGCATGCATGACACGCATGCGTAAACTGAGCTGCAAGAACGTCAGTTAAAAATTCCGAGAAATTATACAAGTATTTTCGCGCCAAGACTACACACAAAAATGAAGACAACACGGGCGCTTTGTTTTGTATAGACACTATCCGCTAAACAATCTTAGACATAAAGTTTGCACGGCAGCCGCAATCGCCTGAGAGACCGTCGAATCTTCCGTGACGTGACGTGACTTCCTGAGACGTGACTTCCTGACAAGTTGTCATACCTGCTAACCGTAGGCCATATATGTAACTTCTGCTAACGCCTTTCACCATGAGCAGCTTATCCGCTCAGTTATCTAAAGGATGAAGGAGCGGCAATTTGAGCGGTGTGCATCGTTGACCCCACCGTAAAAGCAGCACTTCTCGCTCTGGTCTGTGCAGGTTCTTTGAACAAGCGTCCCCACTGTTTAAACACCGGAAGCTGGACTTGTAAGCACCTGCGCTATGGCCGTAGCATCAGCAGCTGTTGTACTGCAGATGACTAGACGTTAACAGGCGCGCCTGAAAGGTCAAAGACCGTGCCTTGATTTCTGACGGGCAGAAAGCACCCGGAAAAAAAAAAAGTTGGGCTCAGGCTTAGCTAAAGTGTTAAGCCTGGATATCTCGAAGCGAAAACCTTCGTGGCAATGCTCGTGGTTTAGCTCAGGGTTTCATACATAGGGTTACAATTTGGGTATATCTTTCTAGCTTTTCCAAAACGTGTTGTCTTAAGTATACAAAGCTTGTACAATCGTTATACAAGGCTATTAAAATCTCCAACTCCCACGCTACTACTTCTGGGTCTTCTCCTCCTTCCATGGCGAAAGGTCAGACGACGGAGTCAGCGCTCGGTGGCTGCGACGACTGCGGCAGCAGCGACCACCTGCGCTCCGCGTGACGTAACTCGGTTTTACGCATGCGCAGCTGTGGCAAATCTGTAGTGTGGCTCACGTGAAGTCCGGTGTTGACGAGCCTAGTGAAGCTTATCGCTTCAAAAGGTTTGGCGGGCGCCCTATACTTCCGTAGCCTCCGCTGTGTTGCCTAATACGTATTAAACTGAGTGCAGTGCTCACGCGCAGCAGCTTGCGAAGCGGATTCGTTCGCGCCGCCGCGGGTTCGACCCCCACTCGTGGATATTTATTTGATTTATTTTTATTTATTACTTTCACTAGGCACAAACCAAAAAAGCACCGCAAGCATACACAAATATCAACCTCTTGCTGGGGTTGACCCAACGGAATGGTGCTTTCGAAGCAAAATCAATATCAGCGGGAGGGACGTGACTTAATCAGATCGGGTTGGTCCGTTTGAAACCTCCATCGGCCAACCATGGCAGGTGTCAGGTGGTGTACGAGAAGAGCTCGGTAAAACTAACATGGGTCTCTCAAGCCCCGCCAGTCACTTCTAGTGAACCCATCAACAGCTTCGAATGCAGTTGCATTGTCAATACATAATGATATTGGGTGTACCTGCGTTCTCCCTTTCACGATGTGACTACCAGAGCGAAAGCACCCGGCTACTAATTTTTTCGCAGGAGACGAGTGGAAGACAGTGCGGAATTTGCTGAATCCGAGCTTCACCACGGCAAAGATGAAGCTGATGCTCGACGTCATTCATCAGTGCTCGGACGCCACGGTGCAGATCCTCAGCGAACGTGTGCTGGCCCGAGGAGGTGCCGAAGTTAATATATCCAAGATTTGCCAGGGGCTCTCCATGGACGTCATCACCAAGTGTGCACTGGGGTGGCAGGTGTGACGCCTTACGTATGTCATTAACATACAGCCAGCAAGGTTTGCTTCCTCGTCACGATGCAGCGTGGCTTGGTTTGTGTCGAAGGTGTAGCAAATCTCTTGTCGCACCCTCTTGATATTAACACTTCCTGGACAGCCAGAGAGCCCCCTACACACGGTAAATGCAAACCTTCTTTTGCTGTATATCTCTGACAACGCTTACACGTGATTAACTGGACCCAGGACATCTGTTCATTGTTTCAGTCAATGCAACGTTGCTGTCTGCGTAAATTACTGGAAAGGTGGGAAAATATGGTTAAGTATTACCCAGCTTGTGCGCTAAGGTTTTAAGGCGAGTAGCTTGCATTGTCTACTGCGCCAGTTTTGGGGCAGCAAGGGAGGAAAAAGGGTACTGGTGATAGCAGAGTTGGAGGAAGGAGCTGCGTCACAGATGCAGTGGCGGGTGACCGATGACGTCACCAAGAGACAAGAGCGCTGAGAGGAAACGGTCTTAGTCAGGGCCGAGTCGAAGGGGCGAGCGAGGTCACTTGGTTTAGCGGTGGTTGAGAGGAACGATTGTATGCCTTCTGGCGTCCAGTGTTGGCAAGTGTTCGCTTCGTGTCAGGAAGGAGTGTTACGTTGATTTTCGTTGTAGTAAATGAAAAGTTGTCAAATCTGCCACAAGAACATGTCCTCCACAAAGAAGAAATGGAAGAACGCCGTCATTCAAGCGCTTAAAAAAAATATACTTTATTCTTCTTGGTTCGTGCGTTGAATTTCAGTTATCCACGTAACATTCACAAATTATACATGAATTAGATCATTCGCTTTCTTATGCAATTTTCTTTGATGGTTGCTGTTGTCCTGTTTTCTGAATTTTCTTCTTTCAGAGTGCTTATTTCATTATTGAACGTACCCTGCCTGCTTCTGACAGTGTGTCTATACCTTCGCCTTTGCTGCTTCTATAGTGTTTGTTCTTGAAATCGGCGGGAGTTACTTCAACAACGCTTCCCTTTGTTTGCCTAAAATATCTCGGTGATCCCTCCAAAGCACAGGACCAAATTTCGTGCAAGGAGGTGAGGCTGCGATTACTCCTCCTGTTTGCACCGAAAGGGAGGAGGACGAACAATAAGCTTTCGGCCTTTCGGCCTTGAACTTCGCGCCTTCGCTTTTCGGGGAATAACAATTATCTCACTGGGGATGTGAATATGGTGCATTGTGACTCCATTTTTGAAAACTAACCTGTTGCTTTCGAGAACTGAATTGTCAGACTGCGCCAGTTCTATTAGCGGTTACCTTGGTAGATGTTTTGCAAGCCATGAACGGTAGGCTAATCGGTCATATAAATTCTAAATCTGTATGCATCCGTAGCCTTACGGATAAAAAAGAAATTAAGGGGAACATAATATCCGCCTTAAGGGCATGACGCGACAGCGTTAATGGTTATTTGTGGTGCTGTGCGAATATTCAAAGGTTTCAAATAGCGATTGGAATATCTCCCTATTCTATTATTTGAATGAATCAAATAGGGTATGTACAGTATTATTCAAAACGAGTCGAATACGTTCTAAACTTTCGGAAAACGTTTGGAATAACTGGAACGAAGTTAGAATAAGGCACTCTGTATTTCTCTTTGACGGCTGTTCTTAAAGCGAGACGTACACCGACACCGCGCTCTTTAATTATAACAACATACGAAGGCACCTTCGCCGGCTCTTCAATGTTTTGCAATAAAGTTCGTTTTGTGCAAATATTCGCACAAAGAGCGAATATTAGCACATCTTTTCGATTTGGTTCTATCACTGCTTGATTTTCATTCAGTTTGGTTTGAAAGAAGTCCTATTAGCACACCTCTAGCTATTTAGTTTCTTTATTATTCAGTACATATTTCGCTCATTAGCGTACGTCAGTAGGCCTACCGTGACACATGATACACTGCAAGGCACAAAAGGTCCCCCTGTAATGAAATCGAACGAATTGCCTAGGACTAGCCTGTCTGAATCGCAACCAAAGGGGTAGGGTGTCGATCCCCAGCTAATTATCATAATTTTCTTAGAGCGTAAAACAATTCACTTTACTTTCTTGATCTTTAACATCACATTTCAGTCAAGTTGCGAGCTCATAATCTCAATTTTTCCCAGGTTTTATTCATTTTTATTGTGCAGCACTAAGTGTCATCTCCTGACCAACTCCGCCAATCACGATTTTCTGGACCCGCCAACGCAAACTAAAATGGTTGCTCTGCGGAATAACCGGTTCAGGCTATCGCGTAATGTGACGTTAGCATTGTGTAGGAAGTTGACCACATTTATTGGAGGCGCTACGAAGTCTGATCAGCAGGTGACAGACCCGCACGCCCGCTCTGCCGGCCGTCATGGGCACCGTCTACGTGCAAACCCTACACCGCGGGGTGGCACCATGATTTCTCCGTGCTGCCGGTAGGCTTAAGGTCGCGAAGCGTATGCATTGCTGGGTGGCGTAAGTTTCTTGCACAATGCTCCCACCGTCATTCAACAGATGCAATCATTTGATCTCCTTCCCTGCTCCTTTTCTTCTCTCCACTGCTGGTGAGCATCCTGCTCAGCAGGAACAAAAAAGTAGCCTCATGCAATGTAATGCAGGAAATGTTGCGAAGACGAGATAACGAGATTAAGAAGTTGACGGGGATAAGGTGGCAGCGGCTGACGCAGGACTGGATTAATTGTAGATATATGAAAAGCCTCTGTCCTGCAATGGGCATTGTCAAGCTGATGGTGATGATAGCGGCAAACAGCGCAGAGGGCGAAAGACTAGAAACTGGAGTGCACGGGATGGCCACTGTGTATTCTTGTAGCGCCCGTCCTGCGTGCTCCTTTCTTCCGGTGGTTATGGTGCTTGGCTACTAAACCGTAAGATGCGGGTGCGATACCAGTCGTGGCATTGCCGTTTCTATGGAGGTGAGATGGTTGAGGGCCGTGTATTGTGTGGCGCCAGTGCATGTTAAAAACCATAGGTGGCCGAAATTATCGGCAGCCATCCACTACGGCGTCCTCATAGCCTCATTCGCTTAGGGACGTTAAACCCTCAAAACCAAACCCAACCAGTCTTTATCTTACTGTTGTGTACTCGGCCCAGTGAGCCCATCGACCACTCTCTACACCGTGTGCTTCGAGTTGCGCACTTTTGGTGCGCGATTTATTTGGCATGCCATCTCTAATTGTCGCTCCACCGCTTTAACGCCGCATTTGTGCCCTCCCTCATTAATCATGTCAATTTTCTCCTCCTTCCGCATTCTGTAGTGGTCACATGATCGCGGATGCCCCGGCGCAAACGCGGGCAGCGCGAAGCCGTGGAAAGTTGCGTGAACAGCTAGCGCTAGATGTAGAAAAGCAACAGCCTACTCCGAACACTGGCATGCTTTGACGCCAAAGTCACTGCAAGTCTGCAATTGATTAATAGAAGCCTATTGGCATTCATGCGAGAACATTTGCTCACACATCCTATATGTATTACGAACAGTCGGTTCAAGTCTGCATGTAGTCCATGCTGTTTGACAGCATTCTGTACATATATGAGACGTTATTCACAAATAAGAAGGTTGCGGTATTCACGTTTTCAACTTAACGCTTCGCCAGCCTTGCAGATAATGGCCTCTGTTTTGTTTGTTGCAATCCAAGTGAAGTAAATTGATTTCTCGTTCTTCTTGCTCTTGCAGTCTGGATGCCAACAAAACACAGATGATCTCCTCGTCGGTACCATCAGAAACATACTGTGGAATTCCGGAAACATAATCAATGACGTCTGCATACTGATTCCGTGCTTTGGCCGGATAATATCTGCCATCTTTCCGTTCCTTAGTTACGGAAAGCTATTCACATGCATCCACGAGAACGTGCAGAGAGTAGTCGAGCTTCGCAAGAAACAAGCACCAGGCGTAGCGGACATCGTTCAGCTAATGGTCGAAGCCCAGAAAAACGCCAGTGAAGCTAGTGGCACCGAAAATAGGACTGCAACATGGCCGCCTAATGGCGCGATGTCCAAGGCGAGCTTTATCAGGGATACGCACATTGTGTCCAATTGTTTCCTCTTCATGGCGGCTGGCTACGAGACCACTGCAAGTACACTAGCTTTCGTTCTCTACGAGCTGGCCAAACACCCAGACGAGCAACGCAGACTTCATCAAGAGATAATGTCTGCCGTTCCTAACAAAGAAGTGATCACCTACGAAGACCTGCAGGAACTGAAGCGCCTCGACGCAGTTATTCGCGAATGTCTGCGCCTGTACCCACCTCTGGTGCTGGTCACGGCGCGTATTTGCCCCAAAGATACGCACCTGGCAAACGGACTCGTCATTCCACGTGGCTCACATATTGTCCTGCCGACGTGGAACGTTCTGCATGATCCTCACTTATGGTCTGACCCGTATAATTTTGATCCAAACAGATTTAGTGAGAGGCTGGATGGGGACCACCTAGCCGCCTCTGGTGTCGCCTTCGGCTTAGGACCCCGTGAATGCATCGGCAAGCGCTTCGCGCTGCTCGAACTCAAGGCTGTCCTATCGAAACTCCTCAAAAAGTTCAAGTTCAGTGTTTGTGGCGAGACGCAAACAAAAATGAAATTCAAGGTTCCTCTCATGAACATGTTTCCGCAGCGTGAGATAGTGTTGCACGTTGAGGCTCGTGAGCCTGGGAGAGGGTGACGAATAGACATATGGACAGGAGGCACAAATAAAAGGTCGATACGATCATTGACCTGTGAACCAAGTTGTTAACTCCCTAGATTGCAATTTTAATCACTGCTGACGGAGGAAGATTCCTTCAGGAGTCAAAATATGCCTCTCTAAATCAAACCATTCTTCAGATTTTTACTGTCAACTAGTCACCCTCTCTGACCTCCTAACTTATCAGATCATATCGAAGGCGGAATGCAAATCATTCATCATCATAATTTCTTTGCCCTAATAATAAATAATAATAATTTTTTTTCTTTTCTCATTCCAATACAAATGTGGGCCTGTCAAAGCCTTAGAAGGCTTGAGTGGCAGCGCCCGGCAGTAGACGGCACAAAACTCATGCACCGAGCACACAAACAAAAACAAAAAGGGGGGGGGGGTGAGAAAACTAAAATGAGTTAGAAAAGTGCGGACGCAAAGACCCCTGCGAGGGTTATTATATAACGGGGGAAGATCGAAATAACATTAGACATAATAGGTCAAAACGGCAAAAAATTCGTTGCTTGGCAGGACACAAGTGACAGAAGAATATATTTATATATATATATATATATATATATATATATATATATATATATATATATATAATACAAGGGTTGTGAAGAAAACAATTAAAACAAAAATAAAATGCAAGGGCAGGAATTACTCACATTAGGATTTCAGCTATGAAGAAAACATTTGCCGGAATTTCAAATTATCGCGTTAAATTACAATGCATTCAGGTATTGAATTCCATTCTTCAACGGCAAGAGGGAGAAATAACCGGGTAAATGCTTTAGAGGAGCCAAGACATATAATCCCATAAGCATCATTGAGCTTTTCTTGTGTTTTCCTTTTTGTGTGTTGCATTATAGAAGTGCGTAATATAAATATCAGGAATTTCTGCAGCGATAGCTGTTATCCGCCTGTTTGAGGCTTGCACATCGTAGTCGTACGGCGTCGTCGCTGCCGGCGTAACAAGTGGGTGCGTTAATGACATCCACCCACCGCCTAATAGGTTATTGGTGGATGTCACCTTATGTCACAGTCAACCTCGGTGGCATAAGACTAGATGCGGCTGTGTTTCGAACAACCGCCTGCCAGTGCAGAGATGCATCACTTGACAGTGATATGTGTAATATAAGATATGTCCTATCGTAATGTAAGATAACTATCTTTTCTACCTCAAAATATCCCCAAAATTAAACGCCTAAACAGCTAGCACTGAATCACTCGTTACATAGTCGTAACCGTCCTGTGAGCTTTTTTTTTTTTTACTGAGCCAGAATCTGCTCATAGAAGCACGCTACCCTTAGAGGAACCAGAACTTAAGTCTTGACCATTGTTTTATATTTGCGCGTATTTATAGCTTGCGACTTCATGAGGAGTAACAAGCTCACCCATACTCATTAAATTTACTGCTTTCATACAGTGCGCTATATCACTAGCTGTCTGTGCTCGTTTGTCCACGCCCTTTATATGTATCTAAATATTTTAAGTTCATATAGTGGCTTAGTGGGCCGAGGTGTTCGGGCCAGTTGAATGGATAGCACTGCTGTTATTGATTCCAGCTGGGCTAGCAAAAAGATGAAGAATAATGGTAGAGCCCTTCGTTGTCTTCATACATACTGCCATTCTTTTGTGCCGTGTGATGGAAGAACAATATTCGATCATGATTTCGGAGAAGAGCTTTTGAACAGGCCGGCCACTCGGCGTGGCCCTTTTTTTTCTATAAAGACATGGAGTATGCGAAAGCGCTTTGCAAATTGCAATTTTAGTGTTTCTCTCAAGCATTTTAATGCAATAACCAAGCGCTCCTTAATGCAAAATGACATGTTAAATCCTTAAAATTTTGTGCACCGACGCTCTGACACAATCTTAGCTTACCTAATGAATACAGCCTCTTTTTGTGCCTGAATAGTATTAATACACTTGAAAAGTCTTGTGTATTTCACTTATTTCACTTATTTGTTTTCTGTGTGCAAGCGAAGCCTGGTTTTATGTCATGTTTGTTGCTCCGCCGTGATCACGTTTCATGCAATGTGTGAGCCTCCTTATCTTTGCTTTGTTCTGTGAAACATTGAATGTTTGTTTGATTTGCACATGTTCAATTTTTTTTACCCCTGCACTGTACTGAAAACTGTACAAGGAAGCTGAGGCCTCGTCAGGCGCTACAGGCCTTTTGCCTCAGCTTCCTTTTTCTTCGTAAGGAATAAAGTCTTTAAAGTTTGAAAAAAAGCGTCTTTGATAGAACATACACGAGATGTTCCCTTGAATATGAATTGCTTCCAGCGGAGACTGATTTGAATAAAAGTTATTTTTCTAAGTATTCCGACTGACTTTGATTCCTAATTCAGAGCGCGAGAAAATAAATTCAGGTGAATACCTCCTGGAAATCAATTTGTCATAGAAACAACACGAGTGTGCATTCAATCATGCAGTGTGATACATTTGCTTCTAACTAGATATTAGAAGGCATAAATATACCTAGAAAAGCTTTAGTTTGTTTTGAGTGGTATTCCGGTTTCTTTCCTTGAGTGAGGTGACCGGATAGGTGGAAAATTTTTGCAGGTTTTGCCCCCCTGCTTATTTTCGCACAAGGCGTTTTACTTGAGAGAGGCTTGGATGAGAGACTACTGAGGTTAACTGTTAAACACCTTGCTGTGCGACTTGGCACATACATAGATCTCTAGAAAAACGTTGCAAGTTGCGCAAGTCGTGTCGTCCCTTCCTATTAACGCGATAGCGTTAAAGGACCTGTCCACCAGAAAATCAGATGGCGGGGTTGTCGGCGTTGTGAGGGAACAACCTACGAGGCAGGTGAGCCATCTAGGTCACGTGATCTTTCGGAGCTATCACAACGTGCCAAGCATAGCAGGAGGCAGTTAAATGATTGCTCGCTCGCAAAGAGCAACCTGGGTATAGAAGGCCTGCCGTTGGGAGCACTTGTCACCGCAGGGCAGTGGCGCATCGCCTAACCGCTGCACCATTGCGTCTCCTTAGAGGTACGAGGACTCGCAGGGATCTATGAATGTAAAACAGAGCATGACATTCTGATATCTGAAAATTAACCTATTACGCTATTGCGTTATATCTTTAAGGCGGAGCCTAAGTGTCCCCTCTGATCTTTTTTTTTGCGCTTCTTCTTGAGTTAATTGCCAGTCCTTTCAACTTCACGCATGCCAGAGGCACCATTACCATCAGCCTTTCCCGGTACTTCGCGATGCAGAGGACTCCACATTGTCTCCTCTATTCCTCACATTTAGTGTTGCAGCGAATTCAGATCCGCTCTTCGACACTACCGCATTTCGGCAGCTTTCGCCAGTGGCCGCATTGCCTGCGAATGAGCTCCCGACGGTAAATACTAGTCGAGCGCCCATTCGCCGAACACCCAGTTGGGCAAAGATATTTCTCACGGCGAGTCCGCAGCATGTTTCGTTCGCCACAGATCTTTTACAGACACATGAGGGTGCATGTAAGTAAAGCGTTGTCTTCTGCTGTGGGACTCTGTGGCCCCTTTTATCCATTTAAACTTCGCGTGCTGTATTCTAGTCAGTCGGGTGCGCACGGGTGCAGTGCAAGTGCGCTTGACCGAACTGTTGCTGGCGAGATGCGGCTGAACTGAGCTTACAAGTGCCCAGTGGTCTTTGTGATCATAGCCAGTTTTGGTGCTACATGTGCTACCGCGCTCAGCTGCTTCTTTTTCTTGTGGCAGTAAGTAAGCTCGGCCTTCCTCACTGCTTTGGCAGATTGAGGCTCCATTGCACTCGCCCGCTCTTCTTTTCCTTTAGCGCTGCATTCAGCCACATCTCTTCCACAATCTTGTCGGACTACATGAATCTCTCGCTGGCAGCGTACGCGAGCCTTTGAAATCTTTTACACTTGCAGCTTCATTGCGACGCCAGAACGGTAGTACTACTGCCGCGGAGCATATTTAAGTTTAGAAAGAACTGATGAAAGGTGAAGAAACCGACGATGATTTAGAAGCTAGCGAATGCTGCGTAGCTCTTTCAAAGTTGATGGTGAGATGCCGTGCGGATGGCCGATTAGTATCAGTGATTGGGAAAGGAGCCTTCTCTCTTTGAGCCGGCGCCGATTCGAAATGATCTGAGGTATTTAGTAAAGGTAAGTTTGATTTTTTTTTGAGCTGGCCACAGCTTTTCCAAGAAATTTTCGAAGATTCCCGAACGGAACTGCTTCAGTTCGGCATAAGCTTCACCGCCGCTATGGGACGATCTTCGCTTTATTTGCAAATACTGAGAGCTTAATGCCTTTGATACGTAAAATTCTACTCTGCACGACAGTTGAGACTATCGCAGACTAAAGAATTCTTAAAGCGAACACCTGTCATTAAAGGATCCTGTCACAGCCAAGTATGTTTGGAGCTGTTTCTGACTAAAATATGAAGGACGAGAACTATAGTATGTTTTGCTACAGAATATTTCTGGAGGTGCACCTTGCGGCTTCATGAAAATTATTGCATCGATCTCTTAGGCAAACATCGAAAGGGCTTCGCGATAAAAAATATGCAACAAGGAGGAATGCCTGCTTTATATTTCTGTTATTTGGCTATATGACAACACTCTCCGTTTTTAAAAGTGAGATTTTTACACTGACGCAAATTTCACTGATGGAATACTGAGAATGGCACTGGCGTGTTCTCAGAACAGTGCTGACGTAGACCCCTGCATTTAAAAAGGCACTTCTTCAAAATGGAGGCAACCTGCTCTGATATGTCGGACAAAAAAAAAAGAGAGCTGAAAAAGAGCCACCTGACCCACCGTTTTGACTGACTGCAAGCCGCTGGTCACCTCATTTTATGCATCATATTTCTCCCTTGACGTTGGACACCGAAGGCCCGTGAAAACAGTGGTCTGTCGCAAAGCATTAACTCCGGCGGTGGCTATCACAGATGGTCGAATACAAAAATCAGATATCCTGATAATCATGTCTTCTTGGCGGCGCAGCTAAACTCTGCCCTGTAGCACGGCTTAGTTTTTGAATACCAATACTCGAATTAGCGTGTTGTGAAAGAAAAGTGTACAGGCTGCTGCGACAAGAGCCGGTTGCGCCGGAGAAAGAACTAATGTTCGGACTCCTCAGCGCACTGTTAACGTCGTTGCATCAGAATAACAGTGCGATGAGCTGAGTGGCAAGTTTGCTTAAACCGGTATCAATTCTTTAGTTTGCTGTTATTTTTCGAAACCCTAGGACACACCAAGGTTCAGCTGATATTTTATGCCTGATACTTTTCACAGCACGGCGAAGTGGCTGTGCTCTATGCGCGAGGAGTTTTTATGAGTTATGGGAAAATCTGCTTTTTTGCACGGCTGATGTTGCAATGTTAAGCGAATAATTTCGAACGATGCTATAAGGTGATTCCGGAAATGTGGGATTCTGAAATTGGCAGCTGCACGTGAGGCTTCCTATCTTTATTGGCGATTGTAGTTATCTCCATATGTTTATATGTGCTGACAATGTTTCCGAAAACGAAGGAAGAGTGAAAGGATAGTGATGCAAAAAACAGTAATTGCCAGTATTCAGAAACAACGGTCACAGGTCATAGCATAGTTGTGCCTTGTCACCTGAGGCGAGGTGAAGAACAAGATACTTCTTGCGGCGACTAAATACGTGACCGCCCTAGGTAGAGCCAATCAGATTATTTACATCGAATAAAAAATGCTTCCTTTAATCATGCGAAAAATGAGGCATTCTGTCTAGTATTGTATTCTTTGAGACACTCCAGATATAAACAAGGTCTCGCTGCACAAATGAGATAAGATAACCAGATGGCTAGTTTCACTGAGTATGCAAATACTTTTTCTATTGCCTTGATGTCAGTATACCTGCTAGAGACCAGTTTGATATCCAATGGATTACCAGCAAGCGCAAGTGCAGAAAACAATCGTGGAGGGCTGGTAGGGCAACGCTATGACTTCGCTCTAATTACGTGCAAGAGGGCATGGGGATGGCCAGATCATTACTCGAGGAAGCACGCGGCATGGGCGGGAAGTCGATGGATGTTTCCAACTGCACGTTTTCGCTCCATTTTGGCCAGTAACATGTACACAGGTGTGAGCACAACTCTCGTTCTACCAACACTTAGAGGACACGTGACTCCTTGCCTCAGCGCGGCATTTGCTTATCAAGCGTCGGTCTGCCTTGCCAACTGGGTGCTTCTGGAAGAAAGTGCAGAAAGCAGAAACACAACTGAAGTAGTTGTACATGCATCTTATGGAACGGTACCTGTTTGCAACCTATCCATTCCGCATGCCACGTTTACAGTACCAAATCAGATGGCGGAGATATCCGGCACTACAAAGAAGAAAGTTTACTGACAGGATTGCCTTTCGGTGTTTCAAATACGAACCTGTACTGCGCAGTTGAAGACCTCCTTAAGAAATAAGCTTCTGAATGCTGCGTGCTATGGTGCCATCATAAGCATTGTCATCCTTCTGAAGGAATTAAGTTAGATGTCGTTCGGAACGCACTACTTCTCTACAATACAACCCTTGCTGAAGGGATTTACAACAGATACAGAAACATTTGTGCCGATGTTTTAGAGCGTGTTGGCTTTAAGCCCGGCAAAGCTCTGCCGGTGCGAGCTTCCTCCGTTTTTCATTTATACATTTTTGTATCTCTGTTCTCAGAGGAGTGACAAAAGGGCAGCTAATGCGCCAGCCAGCGACGATGGTTTTTCGGTTTCCTATAGTGCTTACCGGGTAGAAACAGGAACGCAGATCTGATTAGACAGGCACGCGTCGCCGATGGCCCTCGTGACTAATAATAATAGCGGCGGGCGGCATCGTTGCGTTTATCTCTTCTATTAACCTCTCTGCCGGCCGCTTCCTCCCTCCATTTTCTCCCCCTACTTTTTCCCTTCCTCAAGCCCTTCCATTCGTTATCTCATCTTTCTTGGCCGCTACGATTGGTTACCGTAGACGGGCTTCATCCATGCGAAGCCTCGAGGTGCGCTGCGTGTGACGTCTCATGTCGTAAGAAAGGGGACCGGATTCATCTACGGTCGCTATGATCTCAGCTTTTCTCCGTCAACACATGCTCATACAGAATCATTGCTGAAGTTGCACACGTGTACGCATCACAATTCTGCGCAAGATAGTTGACGCTTAATTAGGCATTCAGGCACCTGGTAATGAGCAATGCAACTCGACGGAGCCACATATTCGACATAGCTCCTTTCATACCACATGCAGACTCTTTCATCCCTTAAACTAACAGATGAACTTTGGAATAACTTCTATGATTCACTTCGCTCATTGCTAATGGTGAGTGTTGTGTAGTTGCCTAATGCTATATTCTTTTTATCCGTTTAAGTGATTTGTGCTTTTTGCGCAGGATTTTTGCGCAGGATGTTAAACAGTCAAGCGAGGAAACAGCAGTTCACAATTGGCAGCGAGGTGCTCGAAGGGGTAAGGGATTACGTCTACTTAGGGCAGGTAGTGACAGCCTATTCGGATGATGAGAGGGAAATAACTAGAAGGATAAGAAAGGGGTGGAGTGCATATGGCAGGTTCTCTCAAATCATGAATGACAGTTTACCAATATCCCTCAAGAGCAAAGTGTAGAACAGCTGTATCTTACCGGTACTCACCTACGGGGCAGAAACGTGGAGGCTAACGAAAATGGTTCAGCTTAAGTAAAGGACAACGCAGCGAGTCATGGACAGAAAATTGATAGGTGTGACGTTAAGAGACCGGAAGCGGGCAGAGTGGGTAAGGGAACAAACGCGGCTTAACGACATCCTAGTCGAATTCAAGAGGAAGAGATGGGCTTGGGTGGGGCATGTAATGCGAAGACAAGATGACCGCTAGTCCTTGAGGGCGAAGGAATGGATTCCAAGAGAAGGCAAGCGTAGTAGGGGGCGACAGAAAGTTAGGTGGGCGGATAATATTAAGAAGTTCGCGGAGATACGGTGGGCGCAGCTAGCAAAGGACAGGGTTAATTTCAGGGACATTAGAGTGGCCTTTGCCTTGCAGTGGGCGTGGAATCGCTGATGATGACAATGATGACGAGTTGGCTATCCAGCATTGCCAATGGCGTCGCTGTGCCTGGTTTTGTCGCCGAAATCAATTTAACTCCATCTACATCACCAAATAGCCAACAACGCCTGAATGTGGAGCATAAGAAGTGTTGTAGACGCCATTTTATAAATATTTAATGCGGAAAGCCACGTCGACGAGCTTCCAAATTATATTTTTCACGTTCAATACTTCGAACCAAGCCAACCAATGAAAAAATTTAAAAACCACCAAAATTTTGGGCAAAATTGAACCACAAGTAATATCTCCTTTTTTAGTATCGCGGCCGAACGTACAAGCATACTTATACATGACAAGGTTAAAACGTTCACGGCAGTTTTGCATAGGTGCTGATGAATTTGCTGGCCATCGCCGTTGTCATATGTATGGTAACATGGTGCGTTTCCCTTGGTCATTGCACATTGTGCAGTGCGCGAGGATATATATCGCAGTACTAACTCGAAATTAGCGTACACTTCAATGACTGTTGATTCCTAATCTCAGTGAGCTACGAAAAACAGTGACGTTAGATACAAAGTCGTCACACCTGACGTGAATCTTTTTGATCTTAAAAAGAATAATGTGTATTTAAGTCACTTATGGAAACAAGAAGCTAAGGTAAAGGTCGTTTTGCATCGCCTCCTTCATTTTAGCGCTTGTGCGTGCATGACGTATAGCTGAATTTTTTGCAGCTCGCCTTCTTCGTCTAGCTTTGTCGTGTATACTTCCTTGGGCTAGCGCACGCCACAGCCCCCATTCCTTGCACGCGTGCCTCCTTCGTATTTTCTCCAAACCTCTGCTTCAAGTCACTTTGAAATAGAATCTAGTCACGTGCTCTACTGCCACCAGCGCACAAACCACCATAAAGAGTCAGGTCTGCAGTTTTCTTCGTCGCTTCTCACATGAATATTGCATTACAGAGAGCGGGCTTCTTGAATAAAACGCGTATCTCAAAAACTAAAGATATCTTTACACCAATGCTGTGCATTCGCTTGGGTGCAGCAAACTCGGTCTTTCAGAAACTAAGCGCAGACTCTGAGCCATAGTATTCATTCAAATAATAGCGAAATTAAAGAAGAGGCAAAGGCGAGAAAGAACTGTCGTTTTTAAGGCAGCAACAACAATCCTCAAATGTATGAGGGTAACAACAACAACAACCGTGGGTATGTGCCATGGTTCTTTAGGCAACAACAACAAGTATCGCAGGTTGTAGCCTGGACTTACCTTAGGCCTGTCTTCATATTTTACTACAGGCGCTGCTCCTGGACAACGTCAAGCAAGCCGAAAATGGAATTAAGGCAAGTAGTTTAAAAACAGTTTATACAGCGCCTACGGCCGACACGTTTCTTATAGCTTTACGCTTTACGAAGCAACTGCCAAGCGGAGTGTCAATCGAATGCAAGCAATTGGTTGGTTCGCGCGTTTAGGTACGAGCCCAGGTATTGTAACGCATAAATCCCTATGGCGGACAGCGCAATGTAAGGTCGGACTATCTGAATTGTAGGTTTATAACATAAGAATTGCTGCCAGAGAGAAATCCTGATAATTCCAGCACTGGTCGTCGCTCGTTTTGTTTTTTTGCCACATTTGTCACATTTTTTCTTGTCACGGGCCGGCTCCCCGCGGCTGCGGGTTGGCCGTGGGAGACAGCGCGTTTTTCGTTTTTATTTTTTCCTTTTTACCTTTCTCTCTCTCTCTCTTTTCTAGTATTCTTTCCTTTGTGCCCATATTCTTTCCAACATTCGTTTGCTTCCTTTGTTCATGTGTCGCACATGTGTGTCAATGCGAACTCCTTAATTAAAGTGCAGTCTTGAGAAAGGACAGGCTCTGTCCGAAACGTCGACTCAAAATAAATCCATGGGTAAATGAAGCGTTTAACAACTTTGCATATATATATACATACAAAGTTGTGAAACGCTTCATATATATATATATATATATATATATATATATATATATATATATATATATATATATATATATATATATATATATATATATATATATATATATAATTATGAAGGGAGCCGACAGTCACCGAAACCAAGGTACACAGGGGAATGTATTTTAATTTTTTTATGTGTAGTGCTGATCAGTGGGATAAGAACACTTCAATTAATCTATCGCATAAAGAAAATTAATTATAAAGCAGCAGAAAAATAATCATGCCGCCGTTGTAATCCGAACCCACGACCTCCTAATATCGCTTCCGGTGCTCTACCAACTGAGGTATGGCGACGGCTCTCCAATCTGCTGCTGTCGTGGGTATTTATTCTTATTCGGTGTAAGAGGACCTTGAGAGTGTTCACCAGCGCCACCCTCCTCCATAGCGGCGGACGTAGCACGTCCTGTATTACCGCGAGTGTGACGTGGAACGCCATCTAACGGCGAGGGCGGAAACTGTGCGAGAGCCCTCTTATGCTACCTATGGCATCAAGATAGCCAGAACCAAGACCCTCGTAAATCTAATAGCGAGGGTGTATATATATATATATATATATATATATATATATATATATATATATATATATATATATATATATATATATATATATATATATATATATATATATATATATATATATATATATATATATCTGCACAAATTGAAAAATATAACAGGATATAATTCACGACATTTCGGCTAGACGACCAGCCTTTTTCGTAACGTAACAGGAACTAAATCACGCCATTTCGGCTGGACGACCAGCCTTTTTCGAAAAAGGCTGGTCGTCCAGCCGAAATGGCGTGATTTAGCTCTTGTTACGTTTTTCAATTTGTGCAGATTTATTTTGCTTGTGTTGATGAATGAGCGACCCAGAAACTATATATATATATATCTATATATATATATATATATATATATATATATATATATATATATATATATATATATATATTAAGGAGGCCAACATTCACCGAAAATAAGGGGCATTGGGGAATGTTTTTAATCTTTTTTTTTATTTGTAGTGCCAATCAATCAGTTTAAAGAAAATTACTTATAAAGCAGCAGAAAAACAACCATGCCGCCGGTGGGATCCGAACCCACGACCTCCGAATATCGCGTCCGGTGCTCTTACCAATTGAGCTACGGCGACGGCTGTCCAATCTGTTGCTTTCGTGGGTATTTATGTTTACTGCGTGTAAGCGAACCTTGAGAGTGTTCACCAGCGCCACCCTCGACCATAGCGGTGGGCGTGTTTGTTTGTCAAACGGGCCCCTCATTTCCTTTACCTTGTCTGCTAATATATATATATATATATATATATATATATATATATATATATATATATATATAGTCCTCGTATGGGAAATTCAGGTTTTAGCGGCTCGCGTGTCACCTAGTGCAGCCACTCTTGGCAGTCGCAACCTGTGCCTCCTCGTTGGGCCATCTTTCGGAGTCGCACAGGGGTCGCCCAGACGGCCCGGAGGGGTACAGACGCCCACAATTGGCGGCCACATCACTTTTTTGTTAAGACCCCACCAATTTCTTGTTTGTTTGATTTTTTTTCTCGAAATGACCGCGTGCCCGCCGAGCCAGGCCTCCCTTTTTCACCTCGTGTGTGTATGTGTAGTGAGTTCGTGAGTACGCTACGCGGCTCCTTCGCTTCCCTAATGTGGGGTAGGTGCCTCTGCTGTGTACCTCCCCCACCCATTTTTCTTTTCTCTTTTCTTTTTTAAGCTCTCTGTGTGCCAATTCCAGTGCTATAGGAAGACGCGTCCATGCTCTGCACGGTCATTCTTGACAAGAACGAGACCATGGTCGAAATATTGAATAAATCTGTTAAGTTCTTCAATGTGACTTCCCAAAATAAACATATATATATATATATATATATATATATATATATATATATATGAAAGAAGCTAACAGTCACCGAAACCGAGGTGCCCAGGAGATTGTTATATATATATATATATATATATATATATATATATATATATATATATATATATATATATATGTATGTGTGTGTGTGTGTGTGTGTGTGTGTGTGTGTGTGTGTGTGTGTGTGTGTGTGTGTGTGTGTGTGTGTGTGTGTGTGTGTGTGTGTGTGTGTGTGTGTGTGTGTGTGTGTGTGTGTGTGTCCGACAAAGCTTGCGAGCAGGTTATGTGCATGCGTACTGAAAAACGGCCCATAGCGCTCTCATGACACGCTCTATATTGTTGTTGTTGTTGTTGACCTCCCACAATGGACGCTCTATATTGCGCGGATGGCCAGAAGAAAAGAAGAAATTGGCCACTGCGTTTCCTTTCCTTAGCTTCACGAAAGCTTAATGAGGATAATATGGCCGAAAATTTAATCATTATATTCCTCGGTCTTCATTGAGTCGTCCCCCCATGGCATATTTTTAAAGGAAAATACGGTGGACTGCATCATTTGGGAAGTGTTCCACACAGTGGCATTGAACGCTGGAGAGAAAACATAAGCAACATAGCGGAGAAAGCTGAAAGTATACAGCGGCGCAAGCAAACAAGGACGACAAAACGCAATGTTATCGTCCTTGCCTTCTTGCGCTCTTGTTTCCTTTTAGCTATGTATCTGCACCAACCTGTTCAAACAAAAGTCTTGCTGATATGTTGCCGATAATGGACAAACTAACACACCTTTCCTATGGAGAAAATATAGTGAATAAGAGCCGCCGTTTTCTCAAGCCCTTGGTTTCTATTCTAGGTTTTGGAAGATGAAAAAAGGCGGTTAGTATAGTTTAATAAAAATTTAAATCAAGCGTTAAGTTGTGAATACAGTTATGAAATGAATGAACCGCATTATTCCCGCACTGGCGTTAGTTCCAATCAATTTTGGGTTCTTAATATCTCCAGTGCCCTGCAGTGGGCGTAGACGGGCTGATTATGATGTTGATAATCTCAGTATACTGCCACATCTCTCTTTTTATCTCCATCGACGTGTTTCCGCCACGGGCTACAAAAAAAAATCCCAATGGGTGCTTTGCGGCGCAGTGCCGCAAGGTTCACGCGCTGAGCGAAGTCGACGACTTTCATGATTCCTAATCCCTTGTCATGAGTTGTAGATTCAAAGGTGCAGGTGTCCCGTAATCTCATAGAATCAACGGAAATTTTAGCAAATACTGCATTACAAATGTTTCATAGATTGTGAGATGCTCTCGTATCTAGCTGAAGCAAATTCCGAATTATAATTAAAAGTAAATTTAACCGAGACCTTGGGATATGCATGTCTCACGCTTCTTCGATGCTTGTATATTCTGCTGTTCTACGCTTCCATTAACATGCCTTCTCCAACGGAAGGGAAAAAGAAACGGGCGTTGGGCGGGAAAGACCCATGGGTTTTTTAAGGCTGTTTTAATGGATTGTTTGTGAACGTACGAGGGGAAGAATGTATTTTGTTATTTGAATGCCAGAAGAAAAAAAACTGAGGGCAACAGCAAACACAAAAAAGTGAGGATTGCTGGAGCATGTCTTTGTTTAGTTAATGTTGGAGTTCATTTTGAACAGAGAGTAGAGACTAGAATATTAGTCATAAGTTAAGTAAGAGAGACAGGGAACTTTCATGTATATGAGAAACTTAAAAGGCAATCAAACCCGCCCAAAAAAATTCTTCAAATTATGCGTCCTTAAATAACAACTTTACATCTACTTACAAAGCTCAAGTGCTTGCACAAGCACCGCCACTGCACTCTGTCATCAATGGTTACGCCAATAATGTCCATTGCTTGCTCTCACCAGCCACTTCTGGAGAAGGTACAGGCACCAGTCTTTATAGTGACGTTCACCCAGACCGTACGGCCATAAGCACTAGTACCCACATCAGGCTGCTATTCAAGAATATAATTCTCAACACTCTAGAAAGTGTACGATTTTTGAAAAGAAACACTCTCACGTCCTTATGCTAACAACTAATAACTAGTGATCATATAAAATAGCAATAATTATCATAGCGGACACTCAGAGACATGGAAAAACGCCGAAGCAGGTAGCTCACCAGTGACAAGTGATATAAACAGCCGTACACTATACGTAGCCTGAATCTTCTTTTGAATGTGAAAAGTGGTTTGGAATTAGATGAAGGGCAAATGCACGCAACCTGCACGCGCCCAACCCTGCCCGGCACAAGAGGTAGACGCCATCCCTCTTAGATGATGTCCCGGATTCACACATGACAACGCGCCTGGTATCCCTGACCCGCTTGTGCTCGGGTTGAACGTAGGTACGCCAAAATTGCAGTAAATTACCGTTCTGCTTACTCATTCCTAAGAACACATTTGACGCACTATTGGCCTAAACTTCGGAACAATAGGCGGAAAAATGGCGCTGGTATTCAACTCTTTTCCTGCTTTCATAAACGAAAACTGAGCGATATTCACTTTGAGGCAGTTTGTCACGAGGCTAGAAGCAATGGTACATGATATATATAAAAATTTTTGCAACAGGCGTTTTATAAACACAGTGTTGCTGCCGGAGGCTTATTTCCCAACAGCCATCCTTTTTCTTTTCTTTTCCCCTCAGGTTCCTGACAAGGTAAGCTTTCGGTCGCTTGAAACCTGGGGAGGAAACGGCTCTCGCGTCAGCTAAGAATGTATGAATAGATTGGCCATCAACATAGGGATCTGTAAAGCACACGAGCGGGCCTAAAACCTCGTTTACTTAACCGACCCGAGGCACACGCCGACACGGTCCTTTCCGACAGCATTTTCCAGCAATGCGTCTGTGTTAAAAAAAATTAACATTTACAGAAACATCTTTCAAATACAATCTCGGCTTTTCCACTTATCACCTGAGATAAACAAGTTCCAGTGTTCGCCGCACAGCTGAAACCAGAAAACAAGCCGCTGTAGTCGCAGTCCCGACAGCGTGATTTGATGTTTGACATTCCATACTTCCCGCTACACTTCAGGAACGCTAGAAATGTTTAAGGCATATGCTTTCGTTTAAAGCGTACGGTTGCCTCCTTCTTTCATATTAGCCTCGCCTGTAATAGCATAGCCAGGGACTGAAAATGCGAACCGATAAGCCTTGACATTAGGTGTCAGTCATGAATGAATTCTGAAAGCAAATCACTCCAATGCATTCGCCAATGTTCACTAATTATATGGGCAAGATTTGGTGCTCGACGACGCTGCGCACTGTGATTTTGGAACTACTCAACACATGCAGCAGCACAATGGTGCCTATGTGTAATACCACACAGGCTTCTTGCAAAGAGAATTGATTACGTGGAAACAATTCTTATTATATAAGAAACAAAAAAAATCGTACGTTTTTCAGACAGCTTTTCTTAGAGTAAGAGCTGGCATAATGATTCGACTGTTCGCACAGACGACATACTAAACAGGGTACATAAGTGCTGTGAGCTGCTGATCTTGTGGGATGCCTTTTTCTGTTCTGAAATGATGCCAGCTGTATTGATTTCTTTGAACGAGTGTAGCTAAGTGTGGTTTCTAAGATACAGCAGTACATAGTCTTGCTTACCAGCGTGTGATTTAGCCACTTGAAAAGACAATGTATCATGTGACATGTTCAGCGCGCAAAATTTTGTTGCAATATGTCTAACAACGAGAAGATTAAATATTTATAATTAAGACATCTCAATGAAGCAAGTTGATAGTTTTTTTGACCCTAGCAAAATTCTTCTGCATTGAAGTTGTGGTGAAAGGCGGCGACAGGAAAATTTTCTAGGCACTCTAGGTAGCCCTTTAGAATGACTATGCGCTTAAATTCCCTAAGAACGTTCTGCTTACCAGAGAGAGTACTCCGACGAAGCGCGCGAGTATTAATGTGTCTTGTTTTGTGGCTAAACCGATTCGGAAAAAAAATCATGTGTAAGGGGCCGTGCACAAGTTAAAAGCTACCTAATAAGCTATACAACGCTCTGAAATTAACTCAAGTAAAAAAGGGCGAAAATAATGATTCATGAAATTATCTTCTTTTATGCAGGACTCATACAGACTACATCGTGTGAAAGGTCAATCGGTAAGTAGTTTCCTTTATGACGGCGCTTCCGCAGTGCAGTCCGAAGCTTGTGCGTTCATCAGCTGCTGCTTTATTTTATGAATTAGGCAAGGATATATAATGTCTGCTGTGTGGCGTCTGGTTTGTGTTCGCATTATTAGGAAATACTGCTCTTGTACTCTTGTGAGCGAATCTACAGCAATGAGATTCCAAGTGGCCGATTCGCTAGGTGATTGATAAGAGAGACAATTACTTTAGGTAACTTGGTTCTGAGTATACCTCTCCACACTGAACCTAGGAAGAAAAGGTCAGCCTTTGAATATGTATATAGCTCAGGACGTTTTACTCAGAAAACGATTTATTCAGAGATGATTTATTCAGATAGGCTTTTCAGTGCAGTAGAGATAATTGCTAGATTTATCAGGCGACAAATATTTATTTACTTGCGCTGTCCCTTGATTATTCTGACAATTATCTGGGCAAACTGCACACGTGCTTTAAATTAAAGCGGTTACTAAGGTAAAATACTATTCTTTATTCGAAACTATCTCTAACCGTAAATTTTGTTCTTCGTGCTCCCACTGAGGTGTTTATTTTTGGGGGCAAAAACGAGGATCATGGCTCATTTGGCAGAACACTGTCCCGTACAAAAACGCGTACGCACTTTCTCGACACTTACAGCAACCTTTGTATAATTCACATGTCTAGGATTTGTACCCACTCATCTTGTTTACTTGCAGATTTTAAAGCTTACAAGTTTTGAAGTCTTGTTTCTAGCTTCTCTCCCAGTTTTTTTAGAGCTATAACTAAGGCTGTTTACAAATAACCTTCTGTATAGTTTTCTGACCTTCGTTTCGTTTAAATTTCGTACCTTTGTCTTGTGCAGCGATTTTTTCATCACGTACTTCCAATTATAGATTGCGCGTTTATTTGCGACTTCCACTGCTCACTTTCGACGTGTTCAATTTATTGAATATATTCCTCTCAATTCTTAGTGATCATGTAGTCGACGATAAAATTTCTAAGCAAAAAGCATCCAGCCCGTTAATGAAAACCAAACGATTGATGTGGTTACTTGTCTTCTTTCTAAATGCCTTAAGCGCAGGAGAAATTATGTGTTGAATTGGTCATCCCCAATAACCCTCGCTAATTTTTGCTCAAGCATTACCGCTATCTCAGTGAAATTCGAAAAATTATGCAGAACTGTTGAGTTAACAAGCTATTCATCTAAGCCTGATAGCAACAGTGTAGTTCTACAGAAAGCTGTCGTAACCTTCCCATGGTTCTGCTTCACTCTTTGAGTAGTGCCGAAAGGGTGCTGTGAAAACGAACTCCGAAATATTACTGGAAGACCGGCTGTAAGTTTCGCAATATATATAAGGAAAATTCTTTCCTCCTTCCTACACAATCTATTCTTATGTATTTTTTATTTAAACTTTTTCAAAGCCCTCAGCAGCAATGCTTTTAAGAGGCTTTCACCGACAGACTGCTTACCTGTTTACAATGAACTGCCTACGCTGTATATGTGACTGGCTGGAGCCAGATGGCTGGAGTCTCGTCAAGCTGTAAACAAAACAGCTTTTTTCTCATGTCACTTTTTTGATTGTGAAAAATAAAAGTATCTGATTGATTGCTCGACTGATTGATTGATTGATTGATTGACTGACTGACTGAGTGATTGATTGATCGAACGATCGAACGATCGATCGATCGATCGATCAATTGATTGACTGACTGAATGACCGACCGACTGACTGACTGACTGACTGACTGACTGACTGACTGACTGACTGACTGACTGACTGACTGACTGACTGACTGACTGACTGACTGACTGACTGACTGACTGACTGACTGACTGAATGCCAACTGCTGCTTTGTTAGAGCTTGGGATGTGAACAAGGTTTTTGCTTGGTGTAATTAAATTCATCAGAATATTTTTAATCGGACGCTGAAGCAGTATCTGTGCGCAACTAATTCTGCCTCTTCATTTTTAAAATTGCAGAAAAACGTTAAGGTGTGGCCTCAAAATCACTAAAGCGGTCCTCGAGGCTGATGAACTTAGCTCTGTTTCTTAAGCTGTGTATTTGTCCTGTGGTCGCTTCCTCGTAATGCGTAATAATGCTCTCTACGCATTACGTGCTATAACGCACCTAATGCGTAGAGAGCATTATTTATATGCCTTTCCTCTTACAGTTTGACCTTGGTTTTTCTGGAGTGCATTGGCATGAGGTTACATTGAATATCCACGCCTCCTTAAGAAAAAAAATAGTCTAAAGTAATTGGAATTAACTGGCGTTGGCCTGACACTACATGAGGTTATCGCATTTGGTAACATGAACCGCAATCTCTTGTCGCTTATCTCTCTAGCTCCTGAAGAAGTGGCGACAATATACCTTATAGTAACAATTAGTAACTCGAGTAGTTAGTATCAAGCCAGATATTAACCGATGTGCGATGGCCTACAGCTACCATTATGAACCTGACCGTCTGTTCATTACAGTCGAGCCAACTTATTGCGAACTCGACTGTCGCGCGGATTGCGCTCGTTGTATCCGAGGTTCGTCGTACATGGTCTTTTCACCTTACAGCCAGAAATAGCAAGTCTGAAGAAAATGGCATTTGTTTCTTAGAAAAGCTAGTTATGCGCGTCGGCTCCTTTGGAGACCACATCACGGTGCTTTCCAAGCTTTGCAGAGCGGTCATACGTATGTTTATCGGCGAGGCCAAGAAGAAACAAGCTGTTTTATTAAGCCGATTTAACTAACCCCGTTTAAAGCGCTCGCGGTAATAGGTGAGAGGTTAGTGTAATCGTCACCAGATTCCTCAGATTCCTGAGATTCATCCTTGCACTTTATGTAGAATGGCTTCTTCAGCGTATCACTTTTCAGTGTCAGCGTCATGATCCGCTCCTCACGAAGTCATCACTGGTTACATAATGTCCGAATATCTGCGCATCAACAGCGCGTTGTTAAAAACCGCGTTGTCTCTGATAACGCGGATGTTCAACATCGTCTTCAGTCGTTCCTTGTCCAATTGCCGATTCACTCTGCCTTCTGATAATGATTCTTATAATTCTTGTAATTATTCATGACGGCATTTCAGCGTACAAAACATGCGTGCAAAGACATCGAGCAAGCAGTCTTGCATCGCACGTACAGGCAAAGGTCCGCAAAAAAAAAAGAATGAAAAATCAAAGGTTCACACAACTGCAGCATTCTCAGTTATGAGCTTCGAAATAATTCTGTGCTAAAAACATGCTAATTACGTTTATTCTAAAAGCCTATTTTCTGAAGGCCACAAAATTTTCAGGTTTTCCTGCTCTGTTTAGATGACAGCTGACCGTAACGAGGGGTGCACTTTACGTTATGATAAAAAACGATAGCTGGAGTTTGTCTTCCTCTTATTCTATGCACGTACCAACTGGCCCGGTGAAGTCATCTCTTGGACTGCAGCTATAGTTGATGCAACTGTCTCCATGACGCTTCCTCTCTGAGCAGCCAGCAATGGACTCAGTAGCATTTCAGTTTGTATTCTCGGCTGCCTTCTCACTTCCTTCCCCAGTTAGACTGCTTGCCTTAGGAATGAAAGAGGACAATGTTTCCATAAAAAAATACTACAAATATGTCTCAGGATAGAATCCGTAGCCCCAGAACATGGTCAAGATCCGCTGTATGATTAGTTTCCAGTGGCGCTCTGTGCGTCGGGCATGACATTATCTGGGGTGATAGCTGAAAAGAGCCCTTTGCGCACCAACCCCACTGTCGTCCATTGCGGCTCATGCAGAACATCCTTTAATACTCCCAAGGTTAGGCTCCGCTTAGACCAAATGCACTCGAAAGTAGAAGGTTGGACAACTACCAATATAGCACAATTAGTACGCCATCGTATGGTACACTCCGAGATATTGGGTTCATACTGAACTCGTGGCAAATAGTTGTTTTTCTTAGAACTTTCTAATCAATTATCTTCAACGTAGTACCAAATTACCCTGCTAATTTCTAATAGATGAACATCATAAATGAATAACAAAAATGTTTCTATTATTTCCTTGGATTCGGCGAATGTTGGTTTCCTTTTAGGTATGTCATAACGAGCCCTTCTGTTCGCACCAATATCTGATTAATAAAGTTTCATCGGTTGGTGAAGGAAACCAGCGCCCACAATTCGCTTCTTTCTTGTTGCTGATAGCATACCAGGACCACAAAAGTTTTGCTGCTTGCACCCAGGGTACGACAAGTCGACATCGCTAGGTGGTTTGCGAAATTATTAAGCCAATGGAGGCGCCATGCCTGACTGCCACAGCTGCTGAACTCCTTTTACACTGCCTCTGAACTGCCAGCAGGAGAAGCGACGCGTCGCAGCAGCGTCCGTGTAATACGACGGATTTGTGGTTCATGGGAAGTGCCCTTTGCATCAGGGTCTGGGTTAGAGTTTACGGTCTGAATTCGGTTGCCCTGGTAGCCAGGTTAGTACAGAGTACTGTGGCCTAGGGTGGACGGTCGGAACCGGCAGCCTTTTACATATTCAAAGCTTCGGCGCACTTTACTTAGGCATAGGGGAGGCGAAAGAACAACGAATGACGCAGGTGCAGAACCAACAAAACAGGTGCTCATGCAGAACGATCATTTGCAGGGATGCTTACGCTGATCTGTGAACATGTATATATTCGCCTTTCCGCTACGTAACCGGCCATGTGTGACGGAATGGCGACGACGACCATTACCACAATAAAAATCTGGAACTATTCTAATAGACTTGGTGCTTTCAAACACCGCAAAATTCACGCGAATGCTCGAGCGTGCGGCTTGCATTCACGACAGAAGCCAACAAAGTTGTCATCTAGGGCCATGGTGACGCTGCTAGTGATTTTTTTCCGTCGGGTGAACATGGCGGATGCCCGTGTAGGTTTATGCCTTAGGAATGAAGGAACAAGCAGCTCACTCGGATGTAGGCAAGAATCGAACAGCAAGCCGTGGCTTCACGTGCCACAGCCCGCGCCTTCTTTATTCTAAAGCGAAAGCTTTACTGGCCGCGAAATTGCGATTTCGCCGTGGCTGTGCTCCAAGGACGCACATGACATCACAACGCGCGCCTCACCACGGATATTTCTCTCTCTCTCGCTCCCTGGTCATTACTGCGCATGCGCCACAAGTAGCACCGAACCACAGGTGTTCTGCCGCTGCGCAGCGCCCCGCCTTTCTTCAAAATCGAGCTTTCAATTTTCAGTTTTGCGCCCGTGTGCTGTGCGATGCCAGTGCACGTTAAAGATCCCCAGGTGGTAGAAATTATTCCGGAGCCCTCCACTATGGCACCTCTTCCTTCCTTTCTTCTTTCATGCCCTCCTTTATCTCTTCCCTTACGGCGTTGTTCAGGTGTCCGCCGAGATATGAGACAGATACTGCGTCATTTCCTTCCCCAACAACCAATTAATATTATTATCTTTAAAATATTAATGATAATATTAGGCTTTTGAGGAAAGGAAATGCCTTAGTATCTGTCTCATATGTCGTTAAACACCTGAACCGCACCGTATAGAAAAGGATAAAGGAGGGAGTGAAAGAATCAAGGAAGAAAGAGGTGCCGTAGTGGAGGGCTCCGGAATAATTTCGACCGCCTGGGGATCTTTCAGTTTTCTCTTTCTTCTTTCCCTCCTTCCTGTATCCTCTCCTTAAGGGCGCGGTTTGGTGTCCACCGAGATATGTGAGACGGTTACTGTGCCATTTCCTTACCTCAAAAACCAAATAAAAGAGGTCAGCCAACGGCGTTCATAGAGTTAATTGGCGTTGACAATTTTGGAAAGGCCGTTCATTTTCACGAAAGGCGCACAATCGGCTCCGTGGGTCAGTGCAGACCTCAATCTGGCTTTCATGCATGTGGCGTTGGTTTCCAACTGCAAAAGCCTGCATTGATTGCGTTCCGCACACTGGATAGGCAGCGCGCCCTCCCTGTCACCGTGGGAGGTGGCATGCAGTTAATGGTTGATCGCGAGAGATTATCACCAAATGAACGCTGCGGCCTAGCTATTGCGGCCGTGCCGCATGTCAGCCACACCACTGTCAGCGCTAATGCATTCAGGCCACATCTCTCCCTCCCCACCGCCACATGTATCAAAGCATGAATGAGGCGTCCGCATATCCACGGAGCCAGTTATGCGCCCTTCATGTCGTGTAAGCCATCGACGTCTAGAACATTGCCAACGCCGACGCCAATGAACACAGTGAACGCCGACATCTTTTGCTTTGTCTACCCTGGATTAGCTAAGCTAATCCACATTAATTTTTTTTCTTTCCTGTGCGGGCACGCTTTGGCCGGGCTTTAAGTGCATCCAAAGGAAGGCGCTACACCCGCATTCGCTTTCCGCCCGTGGTCGCTCAGCCAAGCGGGAGCGTTTTCGTTACTGTGCCCGTTTTCCGCCTGACTGTTGCTCCACAGCCAAGGCTATGCTTTCAAAAAAGCATGTTTTTTGTGCTGCGTTTTGTGGCGCTTAGAAGTCTAAGACTATCATGCGCCAAACTCCATTTTCAAAAAGCGTTTTGTTTCTATTGCTGCCTAATACGGACCAGAGAAGCTTGTATAGCATTTGCGCCTATCGATTTGAACGATTGAACGAAACGATTTCATCGCTTGAGCGAAACAATTCAAATAATTGTTTTTGTTTTCCATAGCCCGTACGGTCACATCATCTAATAGCTTAAAAACATCATGGCGGGAACCACGGTGATGATTACATGGCAAAAGCTGACAATGCCTAGGAAAATATGCCCTAGTTTTTTTCGAATGTTCTGGGATACCATCCCACTGGGATCATGTGGTTTATTTTCCTTTCTGCTTTCTAATCGGTCGTCTTTGAATGGTGAAATAATTACCCTATTAATCTTCGATTAATGCACTACACATTAAAAAAATATTAGCCCTATGCTTCTTGGTTTCGCGGACTGTTGGCTTCCTTCATGTAGTGACTAACCCCTCTTTTCCCTTCCCTTGCCTGCTCACTTGTTTTAAACAAGAAAAAAGAAGCACGCATCAGAAATAGGCATGTAAAGTGTTCTAACATGATAATATAAATAAAACAACTTAGAAAGACGTAACAGGTTTTGAAAAAGGTGGAAGGACCAATGCTGTAACAAGAGTTGTAAGAACACTCATTCCGAACACCAGAACGTAAACAGCAGCAAATTAGAAAATAAATATTACAAACAATGTGTCGCTCCATTTGAATTTAAGCAATGTTGGTGTTTAACAAAGGCGAACAAAGGCGCAAGGAAACTGAAAAACAGGTTTTATGGTGTCTATAAGGTTGTATAGCACATTAACTAGCCTCGTGATATTTGTGCTGTAGAAAATGGTAAGCTGTGTTACTATAGTCGGATACAACTCCAGAACAAAGCGGCAAATGTCCCTCAAAGGAGCCGCTCCTGCCAATGACGTCGACCGATTCTGCATTTTGACCGACTCACCCTTCTCTCTATTCATGGATCCCGTTTGATCAATCGGGAGTAAACGCACTCTAATCGAATTGACCGCGGCGTTATAAAATCGGTCGATGCCGTCGCTAGAGGCCAACGCTGTGTGATGCTGGCGTCAAAACCACCTGCAAGTTGCACTCTCGGGCACTGACGTCAATTTGCAGGCGCCATTACAAACAAATTGTGGCGGCGCTCGCTTTGCTATCAGCCATGGTAAAAAAAAAAATCTAAAATGTTGCGTCGGTTGTAGTGCATAACACAGTTAATTGAACACAATGCCACGTTATTGCAGGCTGGGGAAAAAAGGACCGATCTTCTAATTAACCAACTTCCACCTGCGGTGAGTGATTATGAAAAATAATTTTGGGTCACTTTCTCCTTATCGCTTCCCTTACGGCGCGGTTCAGGTGTCCAACGATATAAGAGACAGTTAATGCGCCATTTGCTTTCCCCAAAAAACCAATTATTATTATTATTATTATCACTGCTTTGTCGCATTTAGGAGGCGCCCTGAATTCTACTTAACGAAATCTCCTCCCGCATGTATAATTTCTTAACAAAAATCTTGTGCTAAATTGAACTGAGTTGAAAGTACCAAGGAAAGCAACGAACTAGAAAGATTGTTAGCAGAATGCTGCTGCATACAGACAAGCTTAGAAAAGATAAAAAAACGATATTATTGGAAAGAAAAACGTGACACGCAGAACTAAGTCTCTTGTGGAGAGAATTAATTTTCCGTAGCCGACTCGGCACCTTCTTCGCGATTGAGTAGCTGAATCGAGTGAAACGCTTTTTAACCTTTTTTTTTGTTTGCTCGTACAGTTCCGGGAAAGGAGTCGCCGCCGTCTAATTTATTTATTTATTTATCAATACTGTTAACCCTCAAGCGAGGGTCATTACAGGGAGGGTATGAAAACTTCGTAGAAAATAGAATTATTCACAATCACTAAATACATCAGCAGAAGACAGTACATTCGTTCAAGCATCAAATAGTACTTTCAAGCAGATGGTCATCCAGAGATCGCTCAGATTCATGCAGATCATTCTGTTCTACAACACTCATTGGCAAGTCATTCCACATTTCAATTACATGGGGGGAGAAGGAATTTCTGAAAGCTTCACTATGGGCGTAGTACGGCTGAATTATCCGACTATGATTTGTTCTAGAACTCCGTTTCCCTGGCGCTTGTATGTATGTTTCCTTTTGAATGTTTACCTGTCCTTGGAGCATCTGGAATAGTAGCTTTAGGCGATTTTTTTCTCTACGTATTTCTAATGAATCCAGGTTACAGGAAGAAAGCATATCTGTAACTGAGTCTGTCCTTCGATATTGGCAGCAAATAAAGCGTACTGCGTACCTCTGAACTCTTTCTAATTGTTTCTTTAAATAATTCTGTTTAGGACTCCATACTACTGACGCATACTCAAGGATTGGCCTCACAAAAGCTTTATATGCAATTAGTCTTACATCTCGTGTAGCATTCTCCAATTTTTTTCTCAAAAAACATAACCTCTGGTGTGCTTTAGAGCACACCTCTTCTATATGTGTGCCCCAATTTAGATTTTGTGTTATTGTCATTCCTAGATACTTAAACTGAGTTACGTTTACCAAACACTTGTCACCAATAAAATATGGGAACGAAAGAACAGATTTCTTTGTTGTATTGTGCATGTACGTTGATTTCGAATAATTTATTTCCATATTCCATTTTTTGCACCATTCGCTTAATGCCTGTAAAGAGTTGTTAATTCTAAGCTGGTCTTCCGTGTTTCTAACTGTGGAATAAATTAAACAATCATCTGCGAATAGCTTCAGTCGTACATTTGGTTCCATGACAGCAGAGATATCATTAATATACACCAAAAATAACAACGGTCCCAGAACAGAATCCTGTGGAACTCCTGAAAGAACTGCTAGTGAGGCGGACGCATGACCATCCATTTTGACCACCTGGTTACGATTTCCTAAGTACGCTTTAATCCATTTCACAATATTCATATTAATTCCAGCTCTTTCCAGTTTAAAAACTAATTTATTGTGTGGCACCTTATCAAAAGCTTTGGCAAAATCTACAGCGATTATGTCAATTTGCTGCTTCGCATCAATCGTCATTGCCAAATCGTGAATTGTCTCTACAAGTTGTGTAGTGGTGGAAAGGCCTGCTCGGAATCCGTGTTGGTGAGGGTAAAGTAAACAGCTTGTTTCTAGGTAATGAAAGATATGCTTCGCTATAATATGTTCCATAAGTTTACAAGAAATCGATGTAAGAGATATTGGGCGGTAGTTATTTACAAGAGTTCGGTTGCCTCTTTTAAACACCGGAATTACTAGTGCATTGCGCCAATCTTGTGGTACACAATGGGCGTGCAAGGATTTTTGAAAAATAAGTTTAAGGTATCGTGAGGCCCACTCGGCATATCTGCGGAGAAACTGGGTTGGTGTGTTGTCTGGTCTATTGGCCTTTTTAATATCCAAATTGAGGAGCTGCTGAAATACGCCCTCCTGCGAAATTATGACGTCATTCATTCGGCTAGGCAACAAGCGTTCTGAACTAAGGTCTATGTCATCTTTGGTTGCGGTGAATACGGACTGGAAAAAGTGATTAAAATGATCTACTATATGCTCCTTTTTTATCAGTACCTGATTTTCGTGCTTAATCTCCTGTATTCTCTCCTTCCTATCACTAAAGTATCGCCAGAACTTCTGCGGTGACGTTTTGAGGAAGCGGCTAAGCGTTTTGTCGAAAAACTTTTTTTTTAGCTTCTTTCAGCGCCTGCTTCAGCTCAGCACGAAGTCGCAAAACATGAATACGTTTCTTTTTCTTTTTATGTAGTCTTTTTATTTTACGTTTCATATGAATTATGTCCCTGGTGATCCAGGGGCTTCGGTGCTTCGTCTTTTTAACACGAGTTGGGATATATCTGTCAACGCTGTGTTGTATAATTTTCTTAAATTGCTGCCACAACTCTTCTGCTGTTTTGAAATCATAGTCAATTTCAAACTCATCAAAGGCAGATTCCAGGTAGTCAAGAATGGAGGTGTCGTCCGCACGCTCATAATCCTTAACGCGCACAGGAATATAAGGCTTTGAACACTCGCTGATTCTAAGCGGTAAGGAAACAATAATCATCTTGTGGTCAGAGACACTATCTTCAACGTTAACGGTGTGTTCTTTTATATTATTTGACAGGAACACCAAGTCCAACAATGACTGCGAATCGGGCGTTATTCTTGTATCCTCTTGCACAATTTGTTTTAGGTTATACGCGAACATAATTTCTAATAGTTTCTCTCCGTTAGACGAATCAGGACCAACAGAACATAGGCATTGCCAATTTATGTGTGATAGGTTAAAATCGCCAGTCATTATTAGTCTCGTGTTCTTTTTCACATTCACACATAAAAAAGTGTTTACTTCATCAAAGAACTCGGGTGAAGCAGAGGGCGCGCGGTACACAGCTCCAATCATGTAAGCAACGTTGTAAAACTTTTTCTTGCACCAAACTGTTTCAGCAACTTTACAATCCATCACTACTGCAGATAAAGAGTTTTTTACTATGATACAAACGCCCACACCACGTGTGTCCCGGTCTTTTCTAAACATCATATAGTCCGGAGGAACAATGCAGTCAGAAGAAATATTGTTATTCAACCAGGTTTCTGTTATTATTACAACATGCGGACTTTGTGAAAGCAGCAAGTATTCTAACTCTGTAGTCTTATTTACAATGCTACGCGCATTCAGACTTAAAAGGCGTAGCTATATCTGCGATGACGTGTCCGACGTCGCACTCTTGATTGAGGAATCAAGGTCATCTGGGCTGCCTGGCTCATCTGACTGGTGCTGTTTGAAATTATCAGCCTTATCTCCGCGGCCTGTAGACAGCAGATAGCGTTCGTTTCGGCTGTGATCCCAGATATAGGTTTGGTAGTTTACGCGAAGTTTATCATGGATAAGGAAGACCTTTGCCTTCTTAGCCCTGTCTGCTGCCGCACTGTTCCATAGTTTTCGGCGTACTTCTACAGTTTCTTTGGCATAGTCAGGGCTAATACGCCAAGAAGTCCCTTTCAGCTTTGTGCCTTTCTTCAGGAGACTCTCCTCTTCTCTGGAATCGTAGAATTTAAGAATAATTGGCCTACATTTCTGTGGTTGGGCTTTACCAAGGCGATGAATTCGCTCCACTGTGTCAACCTGCACGCCCATAGTTTTCCGAAATATATTCTCTACAACAAGTTCCTTCAGTTTTTATTCTGTTTCCGTTTCAGTGTCTGTCTCAGTTTCAGTGACGCCTGAAGGGGGGGGGGGGGCGGCAGTTACGTGCAAGCAATGCGTATTGGCGAGGCTGCGGGGATTGAAGCTCCCATTGGAATTATGTGAGAAACGACAGCAGATACAGAAGTAGAATATGCGATAACAAAAATGTAAACCACAGATGCCCGCTCGCGAAAAAGAGGTGGAGCATCAAATGGGGGCTGAGTAACAAGCTATTAATATTAATAGTAATATTAACAACAAAGATTAGCATGAATGGTTATTATAAGAAATCAGTGGTTAAGATAGATGGCAGTATAGCTTCCGCTTCCGTTCGCATCATTGTCAATTAAACAAGCCACAGCATAAGATTTTAGAATACCACAAAAATCATTATCTCTTTACCTTGCTATATTGTTTTGTTTCAGAAGAAAAAAAGTGAAGAAGTGATATACTGCGGCGTTTCTGTGCTGTTTTGTGGAAGTGCTGGAGTGTCAATACTGATACGAAGCTTGGTTTTTGATATGATCGCAGACCATCAAGCAGATTCTGCACTTTGTTTGCGTGATAGTGTGGCTATTATTGAAAGTAAATGTGGCGCCTACAGCTTCAATATACGTTTATATTGCTGCATTGCTTTATTACAACAAGAAAAAATTGCCGGGAAAGGCAAATCTTAAAGGTAGACACCCAACCGAAATTTTCTTCTTTGTGAAGGTAATGCAGTATGAGCAGTGACCATTACAGTATCGCAATGATATAGGGTCTTAAAACCACATTGCAGGAAACGCTAGAAGTGAGCAACACAAGGTCGAGATGAAGGGACATACATAATATTCGTGGGCTCACGCACAGTAAATGTGCTAATAAACAAGTACTGAGTGAGAATAAGCATTCACTTGAGACAGGCTCCGGCCGCGAAGAAATTTTCTGTGGGTGTTTGTAGATGAATAAACAGTGTAAAAGGCTGTGTAATGGGCGAGTGGAATAGGAGAGACGCTGTCATATGTTTCCAGTCTTTGTTCATGTCCCAAATTGTGACCTATGGTTTAGTATTCAACTTACGCAACACCTGATTAATTTAAACCATTTTCTTCACTCAGCCGAGTCTGTTATAGACATAAAATTGAAATCAGTGTTTATCAAAACATTCGAATGCATGCGACCTCACCAAGTGTAGAAGACTGGCAACCAGACTGAGAAAGTGCCCAAAAGTGTAATCTTTTACTTGGGTAGAAGGTTGTATTTAGGCTACGTACTTGATCCGGATCAAAAGTTTGTGGGATGCACATTGTCGCAAAAAAGGTTTTTGTAGCTTTGACTTGTGATGTAGTCGCGTGATATTGCCACCATAGTAAAGGATATGCACGTCAGCTTATATATTGAACATTTCAGGCTACCTAATTACGTGACTAAGCCGATAATTTTTTATTCTGCACACTCCCACACCTTAAGATTTTGATGGCTACATGTGGCCGCTACAGCGGTTAAAGCCAAGTGGGGTGACCATCTCGGACGCCACAGTGACTTTTCGAAAGACAAGCAATGCAGCCATAAAACTTGATTGCTAAGGCTGCTTTCTGGTCGTCGCCTACTGAGATAGTATTCAATCTAGTACGGAATCTACCATTTTTCCTCTCTTCTACAATGTGCGAGCAGTCCATCGTTGCCTAATTTCGTGAAGCAGCATTGTGCTAAAATGCTGGTCATACCACTGGAGCATGATGCCCTCCGTAGAACTGATATCTGTTTTCTACGTTTTAAAGAGGCTCACTAATAGATTATAAAAGTGGTGATGTAGTTTTTGAGCCTAAACTCATAAAATCACGTACAATAAAACAGCGTGATGATGACCGGTGCAATTTCATGGTCTAAATATAGCAAAATGTTTCGCGCTAGTATATTTTGCAACTAAACCGCTACTTGAAGTTCTTAATGATGACCTTTAATGGCGCAAGGCAAGTTTTGGATAAACAGTGTCATGGTACCAAGAATTTTCGCCTCCTCAAGGTAGGGTCAGAGACCCATTTTCCAAGCATTTCAATCAGTCAATATTTCAACCAGGACAGGAAAAAGCTTGTTCCGATTGTACCACCCATTGGGTTAGTTGTATATCCAGAGCACATTCTGCCATGCGCCAAATCGTCTTTTGGGCGCCGAAACCATCTTCAATCAAACTTCCAACGCATGTTGTGCAACTTGTGTGCGGCGCTTCTGCTATCATTTGAGTAGCTTGGCTTCTTAAATAGAAACCGTGACTCTCGGAATCATGATTAATTCTCTAAAAATGCTTTCGTGATTTAGTGGATTTAATCCAGTTATCTTATTCGAAAACTGAACAACTGTTTATAGTTTATTTCCTTGTGCTGTACAACCATTCTGATATTTTGTTACAGAGAAAAACCCACTGACAGAATATCCTCTTTAGCTTTAGGGAAAGGCACTAACAGCAAATTACTATTGTTGTCAAACCATTATGTCCTGTAACGATGACAGAGTTGTGCGTTTGTCGATGTTTGACGGTAAGCATTTTATTTACATCGCTTTTGTCTGGTTCTCGTTTCACAGAGTGTCATCCTGTGCTCCCTCTTCGAGTATGAAGGCCACTTGTACAGGTGAGAAATTAGGGAGGCTCACCACATCGCGATTTTGACAATGGAGCCGAGTGACCATAGAACGCTACACGTGACATAATGAATGCGGCTATTGCTGCCATCATTGGACTTCCAATAAGACAAAAACTGTCAAAGAACGCTAAAAATAATTACAGAGGAATTTCGAAAAAAAAAATCTGGGGAAGCACGTAGCCTAAGACAAGTAGTGATTTTTTTTTGTATTTTCTCACCGCCTCTTTCACGGATAATTGTTAGAGATGGACGATATGCCAATTAATGATCACCTCGACCTTTCACATTAAACACAGTGATAGTCGCAGTTTTATGACATTTTCTTTACGTACTCACAATTTCAATAGAGTAGATAATTTTTCAGACATAAATGCAAACGTTGCCCAATTTGGCCAACTTTTTTTCATTTCGTAAAAATGCTTCTTTATGAGAGTCTCCTGTTGCACTGTTTTGTGCATTTGTATTGACAGCTGTTATTTTGAAGTTGAAATATTCTGCGATATTGTTTTTGACAAGCGCGCGATACACTCGTTCGATCACCCCACGTGAGCATGGAAAATCAGGACGCCTTAAGAATATATCCGCTTTATGTAAACTACCTAGAAAAGATCTATTTCCTCCAGCATATCTACCTGTATGAGAAAAATACGAATGACACTAAAAACTTGCGTTCTTGGAAAAAGAGATTCGAGTTTTCTCCTCAAAAACAGCAGCTGTTCTGCTCTCATTGAGACGGGGCCTACGGGTCGATTCTAATTCGCACTTGAACCAAATCGCGCATTACCAATTAAACAAGAACAAAAATGTTTAGGAGCCACTTTTGAAAGGAAACCAATTTCTACCGCACATAAGCAACCTTAAAAAGAAAGCTTCTCAATCACTCAATGTCCTAAATGTGCTCTCCCAAAAACAGTGGGGGTCTGTACAGCCTGCCTCTTACAAATCGATCACACTCTGCTTCGCTCTAAGCTGGACTACGAGAGCATAGCGCATCGTTCAGCAAAAGCATTCTACCTGAAACGATTAGACCCTGCTCATTATCTTGGTGTGCGCCTAAAATCTGGAGCATACAGAACATCGCCGGTAGCCAATTTATAGGTTGAATTTAATGAGCCCGCTCTACAGAATTGAACAATCGAACTTACATGCACATAAATCCTAAACATTCGTTCTCTGCCGAAAGATCTCTGCCATCCCAATGTCACCAAGTGCCCATCCAATAGATTATTGAACAACGATCCACAGTTTATTAGGACTTAGTGTACTGTGCTTTGAACATAAATTCGAAGAGTTAGCGGTATTGGATGCCCTACCAAGCATTGCCAAAATATATGAATATTTGCCAGCATGGTACAGCGTTCTTTTAGTATGTGACTTCACACGGGCACATTTGCTCAAAAAGCAAACGCCATATCAGCACATACTACAGGAAATCCTGCAACTGAAAGAAAAATATAACACCTACACTCAATTTTACACTGATATGGCTCAAAACCAGTCGTATTAGAAATGCAGCATTGCAAGGCACGAGTAAAACAATGATACGGGTTCCACGGTGTGCACCGCTTTTTACTGCCAGTGCAATGCCTTCTTTGTAGCTGTAAAGCAAATAGTAAAATAAAACATCAAAAACAGCATCGTCTACACTGATTCCCTGGGCATGATCGAAGCACTGCGCTTTAGAAATGCTGCTGAATTCTTAATAGGAATCATCTTACGTAATAAGTAACAACACGAAAACATAACATTAAATTTTCTCGGTCCCTAGCCACGTCGGAATTTCGGTTAATGAATAAGTAGGTGCCTGCGCTGCGCAAGTACGATTTGGTGAAGTACAATATGGGAATTAACCCCGCTGGGATGTTTGAAGTTAATGAGCAGTAAACTCCGAAATAAGTGGCAGGCCGCGTGCGATGAACAGATAAACATCAAACTGCTTTTTGTAGGTCCAATTTTAGAAGAATTAAAATTACCTTGACATCAGGAACATTTTACAGAAGTTATTTTATGTTGAATACGCATCGGATACACACACCTTACTCAAAGCTTCTTACTGACAAAGCAAAGCAAACACCACTGCGAAATGTGGGGTGATGAACTCACTACAACCGCATTTCCTGTACAAAACATGAAGGAATAAGAAAAAAATAATTTACAACAATTTTCAATCAGTTCATTCCTTTAGACCACATGTTACTTTTCAGTGATCCAGCACCTAATTATTTTTCAAGTTTTTTCAGGTTTCTTAAGGCAGCCAGTATTTTAGACTGTATGTATCTCCTTCAGCACAACATACCATAATCCTGTGTTTTGCGATTAATAGCTGTAGTTTTGTGCCATTAAACTCCATATAACTAGCAAACAAGCTTGACAGGAATGAGCAAAAAATAGGAAGTCGTCCAAGGTGTAGAAAACGAAGGCGAGAAGGCCATAGCGTCGCCGATCGAAGCAGCACAGAAAAGTCGTCCCCTTGAAGCCCTGAAGGCGAGACCCATCATCCTCTTGAAAGTGGCAAGGGTATAATGAAAGCCCACAACGGTGACTTTAAAATGACAGGGACAATTAGCTTTAACGAAAACGGTTCTTGATCATGGGCGATGCCATCTGGGGCTAGATTACGTAACTGTCAATTTGGAAAATTGTCAAAAACTTGTCACAAAGGTGTCAATAAGCCTCGCTCCTATTGGTCGATTGTGGCCAGCGGCCATATTGCTTTTTGCGTCATGAGTGGCTGCTGATGACGTCACAGATATGACAGAAGTGTCGACGTTGCACACCTAATTATGCAGGCGTTTATTGACAGTTTTTTGTCACAGTTTCGAGGCTGTCAATTTGACCGTTGAGTTTGTGACAGAAAATGGCGGCGGTGTAGGCAGCGATACGACTGAGGCGGATGCGCTGGCGCGATCAACGGCATAGGAGGGCGCACGAAGACGCGTTTGACTTGCCGGACGAGCTGTTTCGACGCTTTTTTCGACTGGAGAAGCAGACTGTGGGGTGGCTGTGCGACGAACTCGCCGATGAACTGGGAGGTTTGCGTGCGAGTGCTCTGTCGGTGCGGCGGCAGGTGCTGTGTGCACTGCGGTTCTTTGCCACGGGCAGCTTTCAGTCTGCCGTTGGTAGCGAGGCGCACGCCGGCATCGTGCAACCGACGGTGAGAAAATGCGTGCGGCAGGTATTGGAGGCACTTTGTAAAGTTAGTGCGCAGAAGGGGTGGGTTCCGCCGTCACCTCTTTGACACACAGCTACATATAAATAAGACACGCTTATAAGGTGGCAAAGCACTTTATTTTTCTCAGTAAATGGCACTTCGTGGTCATCTTCTGTTTCCCAAGGGGAAAAAAACAAACAACCACTCGTCACATACTGCAACACCTCACCTTTTGGCATTTTTGTCATCGATCGAAAGAGCCGAACAACACAGACTTCAACAAGTTGTCTTCGTCGATTTCGTCCCAAGCGCTTCTTGCAAGTTCGCTCGGTAGTCACGTAGCCTTCACTTAATTCGTTGAAATTTTTCTGTGCACTTAGGTCAACCGCACAGTAGCTCGATTCCAGACGCCGCGCAAAAGAAACAATAACACGGTGTGAAACAGCTGCTTCGGTGCAAAGCGGCCTTTTTACTGCCGTCAGCACACCACCGCGGCACCGAAAGTTACCCGCCAGTCAATTTAATAACACAACTTCTAACGCTTTTTGTTTTGCTTAATATCTTCGAACTTTAAACACAATGTTTTGACAAAATAAAATATTAGTTATTTTCATCGTTGCTTATTTTTTATTTCTTTTTACAAAAAATTAAGCAGACGGTCTCACGAATGCTCTCGGGGCACCGCCATGCTGTAATTGGCTGATTCCTCTTTCTGTCACGTGGTGAAGTCTCATCGTGACGGCATTTTGACGTCATTGTCAATAACGTGTGACAGAATTTGTCAGAGTTGCGTAATCTAGCCGCTGCAGTGATGTGCAAAATACAGGAGCGGCGATTAACCGTTGAAATTGCACCTGTCGTCGTGAATACAACAAAATGTTTATGTAATTAGGAGCGCTTTAAATGGAGCAGCGCTTTTTTTTTAACGAGGATTTGAAACAAAATGAATGCCGGTCAGTTGATTTTAAACAATGCATTCTTAGTCCCAGGCGCAGGGGCATTATAAACTTAACCAAGGCTCCCTGAATGGGATCTTAAAGTCCATTTCCTAACTCGCTTGCCGACGTCCGTATTTTTACTTACGTGCTCCATTGCGTGATACGCCGGGCGTCAAAACAATGAATATTTGAGAAATAGGCACAGCAAGGGTTTTTCCGCAAAAAATAATGCCTGGGTTGACAGGCTGAAGTTTATTGTGGAGGTTGAATTAGCAAGAAATGAGAACATTTTAAGAGCATGTGAAAGAGTGCGTATCGATATCTGCAACGGTGCTCTCCTTAGAAATCACGCGAAAATTAGTGGCAAGCGCGCTTTTATTTCTCCCTGCAACATTTGAAACATAAAGGATCGAGTGACAAGCGCAGCGTCGCAAACCTGGTCTTCCCTTCCTGCACCCCCACCCCCCTTGCAGGTGCACACCCTCAGGGCTGCACCCCGTGAAGTCCGAATCCCGCTCTTGACGCCAATGATACGCCGAAACGCAATAAAAAAAGTGAACAAAAGAATAAGCTTTATTTGAGAAAGAATCACGGCCGACGGGTGAGCGCAGACACCTTGAACAGGATACAAAGGCCTTATATGGAAACCCGTATAGGCGCCAAAACCTTGACAGCTAAAATATCTCCGTTATGAAGACCATCACTCAATCCCAACTGCAAAGTGCTGTGCTGTTACTTCCTATTTTTTGAATAAAAATATTTTTTGCTCGTTTTAATGTAATCCGTCGCCTTTATGTGTTTCTCTCGTTACTTTGAACCACCCCCCGGCCGTTTTCTAAAACAGCCAGATATCCCTCAAGATAGGGAACAGTAGCTCTTACTTATGCTCACTCCATCTGTCTCCAAGTAGGGCCGAAGAAATGAATTTATATGCTAAACGAATACGGCGCGCGCCTTTTTCTTAACTCATCACAGCAGTTTTTTTCTTTTTTACAACGGTAGTACCAAGCACTTCATTCATTTTTTTTGGCCCGTCTTATGCTGGCTGGTCGATACGCCGCAATTTTATCACCCTCTACTCCAAAGCAATCCTATTCTGAAAAGCTGCTTTTTAGAGGTGCTTTTTCGAGGTCTTTTCTTCTAAACAGAGACAGGGTACCATCAGTGGAATGAACGATGACCGCTTAGTGGGAAAGCATTACAACGAGACCTTTCATCAGAGTAGTTGCTCTGTTTAGTCCTCCCCATCACTGTTTGGGAAGTGTAGAGTCGTTATTTTTGGACAGAGGATATCCGCACAAGCAAAAGCCTTCGCGACGCACTAATTGAAGCCTATCTTACCAGAGCCAGTAGAGGTGAACAACTGGACTTAATTGGACCTTCCCTGAGTTGTAATTTTGTCCGAATATTGCTTTTCTTATCTGTGTTCTGTGTATGTGTTCGGACCGTTGTGTTTTCAGGGTAATTTCGCACAACATTGGGGGTTCCGATTCTACCAGAGGAACAGCCGAGTCCAACAAGAACCAAGTGCACCGCATGAGTTGTTTATGTCCACTTCCAACAACCAAGATGCTTATGTTAACTTCCTTGGTCGCGTAGAACCAAGTTTTGCTTGAGTTTCATAAGTGAATTTGAGAACAGCTAGCAGCAATATCATAGCAGTATTATTGTAGTAATATCAGTAATATCGTAGCAGAAGTATCGCAGAATGTGCGCATCTTGCAGATTTTGAAGCATGCCGGAAGAGAATATGCTCAACAGGGACCACTAGAATTTCTGACATATTAAGCGCGTGCAATCGCTCAGCCTATACTTTACAGCTGAAGCACCTAAAACAAACCTGCAGCACTTCATCCAAGGAAGGCGATTCTTCAATTATTCTCTATTAAATACGCAAACTATACTAATCGCTATTCACCACAAACTGAAATAGCAACAGAGTCTATTACCTAGTAGTTCAAGGTGTACCGAACAATATGGCATCAATATTCCATCTTCGTGTGGCTTTTATGCTGACAGCCGGACCTATCAGTGTTACCGACTTTGACCTAAGCGTACGGTTAGTTGGAAGGCGCTATGATGTGGCTGTTGCAACATGCAAGAATACATGGGACACGTCAGACGTTTCCTAGATGTGAAGTACTGATTTGGCAGCAAGTCAATCGATATTGCCGAATGAGAAGTTTCAACATATGCTGGCCAGGAATAAATACTTCAGCGTGATGACCACTGTCCTCGTGCCAGCGCTTAGCCCTGATGCCTTCACTTGCCTTAAAGCTACATTTAACTATATCTTCTCTTTCTACCTTACCAACAGGGCGTTTCTTCAAGACAGCGCAAAAGGCAGAAGTGTGATACAGATCGCCATTGAAGGCTTCTACGGAAAGGCCTGTATCTGCAACCAGTCAACGTGTGAACGCGTTTTTGTAGAAGCGAATGGGACAGAGAATCCGCCGAAAAGCACCTAAAAATTTCTTGACTCTCAGAATTGCCCAACGTTGTCTCGCGGACACGTCCCAATAGCGAAAACGCGGACCGCATTAAGAAATCAGGTTCTCAACGTGGCGTGTTTTGGTTCACGCATCAGCGCCAATTCAAGTCCCTGTAAAGGAACTCACACGGACGTTATTCGGAACGGCCTGCGTGTGTGCAATGCCTCTATTTTACTGCGGATGTACAACGACTCTCATCGGATGCTTAAGGGTGTTCATACAGGCAAGATTGATGCCGTTATGGAGACGTGTGCAGCCATCGAACATGCGGTTTTGCAGTACGCCGTTCCACCGGACATCTACGGTTATGAAACTTTCTACTCTCTCCCCAGGCTGTCTCAACCGGTTTCCTTTGTCAGCATACTGGTTGATTTTAGAGCAGGGTTCTTGTTTACAGTCACGTACCTCGGTGCCGCCTTGTTGGTTGTAAGTGTCGTTGATTTCCTGGAAAACAGACTCACCTCCCTGAAACCTACTCTTGACTCCTTCATATTGTTTGTGGCTTCCTTGTATGCAACCTCTTCACCGCTTCCCTCGACTAAGCTTTGGGGTGCTACCAGGATGCTAATTTACTCCGCTAAGATCCTTCCAATTCTTCCCCTCTCCAACTACTTAAGTAGTGAACTGAGCGCCAGTCTTAGCGCTCAATCTCATCTGTATGTTATCGACACGATCGACAAGACGGAAGATGCGCTCGACCGTGACGATCTCTTTCCATGCGTCATTGACAACTCCGTGACGAAGCTTGCATTAGAGAAATTTGAAGCCAGCAGCGTGCTTTCTGCGAAACTTCAGTCGGCCTTCAAGAAACGAGCTGAGAAGTTCTTTCTTGTAGCTAAGAATCTGGAAGGCTGCCTGATCTGCGTCGCGCAGCCTGGGGCTGTTTGTCTAATAAACCGGTTTCCGGATTGGTACGTAACATCTCTCGCGCCAGGAGCTGTTGAATCCAAGGAACGAATTTGGATAATTATAGCGGTAACACCCATTAGGAGGAATTGTGCATTAGCGAAGGCTTCCAGCGATTTTGTTAGTAGGATATTTGAAGCGTCTCTCTTGAAGAAAACCGGCAAATCGACCCGCAGGCAAGTTACGCACTCTGATGCTCCTGTCGAAAAAAACGGTCTAGTTCTAATGGCTGACTATCGCCTATTATTTGCCTTTTATTAACATGGATGGGTGCTGCTACGATGATACTCTCTGCTGAGATAGTAATCGGTAATATTTGGAGATAAGATGTGTGCTAGCTACTTTTTCATCGTGCTGCCTTAATGTATGCATACTTACGCGGCTGGTCGCGGATCTCAATATGAATCATTAGCAGCCGCTCACTTCTCTCTTTTGCAAGGCTTCTAGTTTCTTTCTGGTACCACCTAAATTCTGTAATTTTATCGATTTCAGAAAACGTTTTTTAGCATTAACCAAAATATGAAGTAGTGGATTTTCACAGTCAAGGCACCTTCATCCCCGTTATGCACCCCGGCGGTAAATTCACTCCTGGGAAATTTTCACTTCTTAAATTGTTCACAGCCACTCTCTGCAATTTGAAAGCTGGCGTCAGCTTATTCTACTGTGTGTTCCGTTTGCAGTGCTGCAGATCGCTTCATTTATTTTTTTATGCGCTATACTGTTTACTCGAGTGTTCGAGATGAAATCAGCTCTAATTTCAGGGAAAAGACCAAATCATTTCCCATTTAATTATTAACTGTTGCTAATGCAGCAATTAAATGGTTGTCCTGTCGCTGTATGATGTTGCCAGTTATAGATCGTAAGTAAGGAAGATTTTAGTTAGTGACACCTATTCGACGTTTAGACGTTTTTCTTTTTGTTTTGGTGCAATTGAGGTTTCATTCTTCAGAGCATGCAGACATCAGAGTTGCAAATTTGGTAATTTTCCTTTTTCCAAAATATCGAGAGGCAAAATTTTTATGAAGAAGAAAATTTTCGGAAATTCAAAAATTTTTAAGAACGAAAGCTACTATCACCTATCCTGAATTCCTGGCGGTTTCAGGCTGTTCCAGGGCAAATCTGCTGAAATAGGGCATTCTGTGCCAGAATGCGAATATTTTAGTTATAACATGGAAGATTCCTGGCGGCGATAGCCGGAACCAAGTGATCAGTTTAATGTCAGTTTCTCTCTTCACGCAATTCCAAAGTCAATTGGCCGCAAAGAAAAATTCTTGACCTGCGCGTAACACAAATGTGTGATTTAATTTATGCGCGAGAAATTAAAAATGATTTTTAGTGATTAATTTGGTTCCTTTTTTCTCATGAAGCGCAATCGTGCCCGCAATAGCTCTGTCGTGATGTGAAGGAACGTGGCCAAACAGTCGGGCAAACGCTAGCAGATTCATTTATATTTGAATTCCGAGCTAGCATCTCGTATCTCGTGCGTGCCGCATTTTTCTTATTTCCTGTGCATTCTCCGACGGGCAGCCGTAACAATGCACCGCCAGAGCTTTCCCCACCGTGAGAAAATGAGTCGACTTCAGAGGTGTTGAAAAGCATGGTCGTAGATGTTAAAAAGTCGCCCAGTCTTCAGGGCAAAAGTGAACGCTCACGTAGAAGGAAGGCCTCAGACGTTGCTGGCACATACCAACTAGTGGGGAATGGCCAAGACACAGGCGTTTAATTACTGGATACAGGAAAGTTTTGACGGGAAAATGAGTGGTAATAGTATGTAGTCTGATAGTTTGGAAGAGGGAAGGACAGGGGCCCTGTTAACTTAGAGATCGAAGACGGGACAATGGCTTAATGTGCATAATAATATACAATGCCTGTAATGTTTCAATGTTGTACTGACTGAGAGCGGGAAAAAGAAATTAGAATGGGAGTCGCTGCGTTTCTTGAAGAAATATATGCACAGCTGAGCGCACACTCCTGTCGCTTCGTCCAAGCAAAGAAGTGCCAATGGAAAGAACAACCGCGGAAGACGTAGGCAACCCCAGTTGATGAAATGGAATTTGCAAAAGAGGCTCCCTAAAAAGAGAAGTGGTGGCAGAACAGCAGGAAGTGATCTACTGTCTAAGGTTCGGCACAAAAAGGGCACAGTGGGGAAGCTGCCAGGCCAGGTCTGTGAAGGTAGAAATTTAGAAGGAGAACCCGGCAACGCAAGCGCGTGAAAGAGACCTCTAGTCTACGTGAGCGCCAGTCTTTGCTACTCCAAGGAAGCAGAAGATGCTGATATTCGGGAGATGATGTAAGAGCCGAGGCAGCAAATTCCAGAAATATTGTGTAGCTGCGTGTGACGATTCCCCAAGGCAGCAGACGCCAAGGACACCGCAGGCGCCTTCTCAGCGGCACCCAGCTGCACGGGGGAGAGGGAAAAGATAATAAACGCTCCCCCGCTTTTCAAGGAGAGGGGCCAGTCTGACTCCCGCCAGCAACGTCTACTGTCGTTTTACGGGGCGCTCTTACCGCGCCCTCGTTAGGGCACGTCGGTGACCCGTTCCGGCATTCGCTTCTAAGCTCACCCCGTTACAATACTATAACAATTCTGGCGACGAGGTAAAAGTTTTCCGGCATCGCATCATCTGCAACCATGCCGACCTACAGAGCATTGGAGCCATTCCACGGGGAAGGAGGAGCCTGGACGGAGTACCTTGAGCGAGTCAAGCTGTTCTTCGACGCCAACAGCGTTCCAAAGGAGAAGAAAAAGTCCGTGTTCCTGACTTGCTGCGGGTCCAGTACCTACTCCTTACTACGGAGCCTGCTGACGCCTAAAACTCCAGATCAAGTCTCTATCGACGAGATATTTTCCGTGCTTTTGGGTGACTACATTCCGAAGCCTTCCGTGGTGGCCTGCCGCTTCAGATTCAATAGTCGCTCTCGCCAACCGGAGGAGTCTGTCAGCGACTACACCACATCACTGAAAAAGCTTTCAGAAAATTTTGAGTACGGCACCTTCCTTCCTGACATGCTGCGGGACAGACTCGTTTGCGGCCTTAATGACGCGTCAATGCAACGACGCCTGCTTGAAGAGCCAAACCTGACGTTCGAGTCAGCAGTCAAGCTTCTAATTGCAATGGAGACGGCTAAAAGAGACTCAAGCATGTTGATGCAAGCTCAGGGCATGATCGAAGCGCAGACAGTTCACAGTGCGATGAGCAAGCAAATAAAACAGACGATAAGTTGTTATCGCTGTGGAGAGCCGCACTACGCAACATTACGCCAGCACGCCAAATCACGGTGCAACGCATGCAGCAAGATCGGGCATCTGACCAGAGTATGCCGCTCAAAGGCTGCCGACACGAAGCAAAAGAACGTGTCAAGGAAGCACAGTACGCAAAGGCAAACAAAGCAGCCAGTTCACAGCCTTCAGGACAGTGGAAATCTTCCTGAAATCCAGTCACAGGTCTACGAGACGTGGCAGATGAACAGCGAGAAAACAATTCCTCTGTTTGTAGCAGTTTTGCAAGTCGCAGGCAGGCCTCTTAGAATGGAGCTAGACACGGGGGCCAGTGTCTCAGTAATAGGGGAGACCGCATTCCAACAGCGGTTTCCCGAGCTCTCAGACTTAATTCTGAAGAGTTATTGCGGAAGAATGACAGCCGTTAGGGGCAAGGTTACCATTTCAGTCCAGTTCGGACGAAGAGAGGCAACACTACCTTTGTTTGTAGCTCCGGACTAGTGTCCAACCCTTCTCGGACGAAACTAGATCAGTGCGCTTCAGCTCGACCTAAATGACGTCAGATCCGTTGACTCACTTACGAGCGTTGGCGAGCTGCTTGCTTGCTACAAACAAGTATTTTCGGACGGACTAGGAACATTCAAAGGTGTGAAAGCCAAAATTGTTGTCAAGGAAGATTCACCCCCTTACTTTACGGGGCGCTCTTCCCGCGCCCTCGTTAGGGTACGTCGGTGACCCGTTTCGGCATTCGCTTCTAAGCTCACCCCTTTACAATACTATAACACTGCGGAACCTCACCGCAGCTGTATATGCACACGTTGGCTGGACAGCAACAATTGCGCCGCTGAGAGAGGCTCTTGCTAAGGAATCTGCAACCTCATTTAAGTGAAAGCCCATGTGACCTGGTACCCAAAGCAACCTTACCGAATTTGGATGGAGCGGAATCAGGAACTTAAAGAGGCGTAATGCCCGAGACTCAGTGGGTGAGGATAAGGAAGAGCAAATGGACAGAGAGTCTGTCATAACCACGACCTTGGAAACGGTTGTTTCTAATTTTCGTAAGGCTAAGAATACTGCTAGTAATTCAGCCAGAAAAATTGGAGTGAAGTCAGGAAGACGGAGAGAAAAGACCAATCCAGTGAAGGCAAAAAAATTCCCACACCTGCCTTTTAGCGATCCTGCGAGGAATCGGTAGCAATAAAAACATGACAGGGAAAGGACCTTAGGTGGTCCTGCAATAGACCCTGAAGAAGCGGGAAGGGCTGCAGCTTTGCATTCGATGGAAAAATGTCATCGAATTCAATCTGGACAGATGAGGAGTTATACATTTGGCGGACATCTGTGAAATGAATATTTATGCGATCAAGGCGGGACTGCACGTAACTTATCTGCGGGGTATCAAAACGAGCCCAAGCAGCACTAAAAAAGGCGGAAGGTTGACTAAGAAATATTATACTGGAAGCGTGAAGAGGTAAGTCGCACAATTTTAAAAATGTTTGAGCTGTTAAAATGCAAACCCTAGCTGATAACGATGGCATTCGCGCCTCAAGGTGCAGAACAGCATTGGCGACATATTTTGGAAGCCCCGGACAAAGGCGCAACGCCTCACGCTCCAAAAGCACAAGAACGCGATGTTTATAGGCAGGAGCTCCTGAGAATAAAACACACCCGAACTCCAAATTTGGGCGGACGCACATTTTATAAATCATCAGAAGCGTATTCCTTCTCATGCCTGACCTAGCACTACAAAGCACGCGCAGGATGCCAATGGCCCGAACTCCTTTTGCACAAACTTGCTGAATGTGTGGCCGCCAGGATAGAGTAGAGTCGTATATTACTCCGAGATACTTCACCGTCTGAACTTGAGATATTATGTTATTTCTATTGACCAGGCAGATATTTACAGGGACAGAAACTGCAAATACCAACACTGCGCATTTCTTCACATTAAGGAAAAGATGAATTCTTCCTAGCCAGTTGTCAAGATCATTGAAATAATTTCGCAGGGTTCGATAAAGAGTGTGAATGTCACCTGCTGATGCAAAAAATGCAATATCGTCGGCGTACACATAAGTTTTCACATTTTGAATGCATGGAATTGAGCTTACAAAAAGGTTATAAAGAACAGGTGAGAGAACTGATCCTTGCGGAACACCTCTTGTCTTTGGAAATCTCCTTGAGAAAACACCATTTTGGCAGCAGTAAAATTCTATATTTCCAAAAAAACAGAAATCCAGGCTACAAAATAGCATGGGAAATTCAGTTCCTGTAATCTTAGTAATAGAGTCGAGTGCTCAACGCTGTCGTATGCTTTACTGACATTCAAGGTGACAAGCGCAGCAAACTGTTTTCTGTTGCGAGCTAATTTAATACGACTCTCAAAGTCAGTATGAGAACGCTCACGTTTTTCGTGGGCGACTATACGACAGAAGACGAAGTTGCGGCAGTGACTTTTCCGATAGTGTAGGAATTGTTACGGCTCGCAGCACGCGACAGATGCTTTGCCGCTGTACACAGAGGGATAGAGCGATAGTTTGCGAAGTGTGGAGTGCGTACCGGGGAAGATAGTTTCTTATTCGTTGATTTTTGCAACGTCGCCATAAGAAGTTGGTAGTGCGGAGCACTATCAAAGTCTAGAAATGATGCTTGGCAGTTTCTTGACATGCTGCTTCAGAGATGGGCGCATCAGGCAGCCAACGTAGGCATGAAAAGCGGCGCAGGTTGAGCCAAGAGGTAGGTCTTGCATCAAAGCTTATGTCCTTGTAATGTAGATGCCATATAATGTGTTGCTTGCAAGACAGGCGTGTACAAGAAGGGCAGCTTGCACCTTGCGTAATATAACAGGTGCAATCGGCTAAAAATAAATTCGTAAAAGACTCGCAAATCCAGGCTTGATGTATCGGTTCAATGCTCAATACAAGTATTGCAGCATAAGTCAAGTATGCAATTATTCGTTGGGAGTACGCGATTGGTGGTAGCAGCCGGCTTTGAGCCTTAGTCTTGCGAAAAAAAATTGTCACTAAATATATTTTAGCTAAAGGGATTCGCACATAGGTAAGAGGACTTGGCCGCGCTTCGTGTAGCGTTTGGCGCGGCTTTCGTTTACTTGACTAGCAGTGCTGTGCCGAGAACATCAGAAAGGTAACCGAGAGCTGAATATGGCCAGTAGGCGCGCATCCGAAGTAAAGAAAAGGTTTTTCATACTTTTTCAAACTTTGTAGTGGGTATGCCTGGCAACAGCTTGCCCGATACGGCGATGTTTGCTCAGGATGAGGGTGACAAAAGTTCCATTCTGGTTCAGCACGGCGGCCCAAAGTTATTCGCGTGCTTCAAGGACAATTGTTGGAGAAGGGAGGCCTGGAGGCATACGGTTGGAATCGGTCGAAGAGTGCTTCTCCAAAGTATTCCTGTGGAAAGACCGGCGGCCTTGAACTGCCTCTGCCAGACGTCGATGAAAAGGGACTGGAACGTCAGATGTCGCTAGTCGTATTACCGTACGGCCAGATGTGCGCTTGTTGGAGCCTGAATTGAGCCATTTTCTTAGTGTTGTGGTCCATGGAGGTTGGAGGCCGAGTGGCGGCGTAATTTAGAGTACTGTTTCATTTTATGGGTCAGTAGGTTGCGTGACTAGAGCACAATGTTGGGCGTGCTGTTTGAAATGCATGGTGGGTAATAACGTAAGAAAAAACGAAGGATAATGCACCACAAGGGCGTGCGCTCATCCTTGTGGTGCCTTGGCCTTCGTATTTTCTTGCTCTATTACCTACAATGCAAATGGTTGCGTGTTTGAATCACATCCGTATTATGAATCACGCCCGTAGTATCACGATGCGAAGTGCTACGAGCAACCAATCGACAATGATTAAGGTAACAGAGCAAGAAATCTTTTATCAATGAGTTACTGTGCTGTTCCTTGGTTGTAGAGTTGTAGAATACAAGTGAGTACGAATATCATCCCCCATCAGTCCCCCTACAACAGCTTTTATTACCGGCACCCATGAGCTAAGTGTTGAAGTGAATAACGTGTTCAACTCCATGTTGCTGCGCACATGAGAGCATAGAAACGCGATATGGGCTGAACGGCGAACTGGATGTCAGTGGGTGTATTTAGACAACTAGGGGCTCTTCACTGTCGCCTGGCGTGGCACAGCACATAGGTAGAGCTTAAGTTCGGGGTTTAATCACACCCATTACAAAATTTAAAAAAAAAAACAGGCACCGAAGTGTTCTCATATTCAGACTCTTGATACTGTGATTTACCCCAACGAAGAGATAATACGAATAACATTGAAACATCCGCAATGGCGACAGGACGTGACGTTTTAGGCGCCTGAAGAAGTGCGACCACACAAAGTGCTGTAGCGCAGTAGTACGTCAACGTGTGTCTTGACAAACACGCTTTCTGGAGCTGTGAATGGGACAAACCATCTTAAAATTGGTTTTCTTAGTGAGCTACTGCGCTTATACGCATAAGAACACGGGATGCAAAATACAGCAAAATGGAAAGACAGCGAGCAGGTAGAGAATGCCCTCTGTATGTCCATGTTGCTTTTGGGATGCAAAGTACAGCAAAATAGTGCCAGGTGGCGCTGATGCAAAAAGACATTGACGCTGCTGGCGCAGAGAATTTAAGGACGTTGTAGTTTGCCGTTTCTCCCACTGAAGGACGTGCGGCAGAGCCCTCTCTTGCCGGGTCCCTGTCTTGTAACCAACACCGTGACAAATCTGGTGGAGGTGCGGGGTACGGGACATCTTATGTCCCGTACCCCAACGGTTAGCCGGCGCTCCAGTCCTATACCCGTCAAGAAGCCCGTCCACCGGGGTCGCCACCAGATTCGAGGCTTACCACCCGAGCCTGACCCATCGGGTATGTCCTCGGAGCAACTTGGCGCCGTCTTAATTCCTGGCGCGACCACCCCAATGCCTGCCGTGATCACCCCGATGCCTGGGGCGCCCACACCCTACTTCACGCTCCAGAACCTCCGCATTCCGAAGTCCTTCCACGGTGACATCTTTGAGGACGTGGAAGACTGGTTGCAGCACTACGAGTGTGTTGCCGTATTAAACCAGTAAGATGGCGCCGCCGACCTCAGAAACGTCTACTTCAGTCTAGACGATGGGGCTCGGACCTGGTTTGAAAACCGTGAAGATCAGTTGTCCTCTCGAAGTGAGTTCTGGCGTCGTCTCCTAGATGCATACGGCAGCTCACATCGTCACGAACGGACAGAACGCGCTCTGCAATCTCGCGTTCCGCTTCCAAATGAAAACGTTGCAGCGTATGTAGAGGACGTGAAGCGCCTCTCTTTGCTGGCCTTGTCCGCAGCCCTCCGAAGACTGTAGCCGAGTTTCTCACTGAGTCTTCGAGGATTGAAAGGGTTCTTCAGCAAAGAGCGTCCGCGTACGATCGACCCGTGTCCGCCTCCGTTACCGGCGAGTTACCATTCCACGGCACCGACGTCTCCCTGCACACGCGATCTCATACGTTCGATTGTGCGCGACGAACTCCGCCAGCTGTACGGGGCCACTCCCACAGCTCCAAGCTCATAGCGATTTTTCTCCGCGAGAAGGTGCAGCAAGCGCTCCTGCCGATGAGGCTCGTCCATTCCCTCCTCCTGTCTCGCCTGACCGTCGTCTCACCTACGCCGAAGCCCTGCGGTGCCCTGCTCCGGCTTCGGCTTCCTTCGTTCCAGCTCCTGCTGAAGTGTCGGGGCCGCCTGCACCCGTGCTGCAGCACGTGGAAGCTCCCCGACCATCCGCGCGCAAAGCCGACGTGTGGCGCACATACGACCGACGCCCCCTATGCTTTCACTGCGGCGAACCAGGTCACCTGTATAGGCACTGCCGCTACCGCCGTCTAGGCCACGAAGGCTTTCTCGCCGATTCTCCTCGACCCCGCTATGGTGAACGACCCTGGGCCGTCGCGGATTTCCTTCAAGACCACCGTTGGCTTCCGTCTCGTCGCCAGCAGGCTCGATCTCCATCCCCCAGGGGTCGTCCTTCACCATTTACGGTTAGTTCTTCCCAGGCGGCGCAAGGCCGGTCGCCCAGCCCACGGCGGGAAAACTGCAGCCAGCGACCTTAGGGCGTGGGCTCGATGGACATCGTTGTGCGTGGGACCCCCCATTGACGCGGACACGACATGCTGACGCCTTGACGGTTTCGAAGTCCACGGTCACCGTTCACTCCGACACAGCGACGCTTCCTCGACACAACGACCCTTCAACTGTTTCGAGGTCCGCAGTACCCGCTCGCTTCGACACATCGACGCTGACACATGACGGCGCCTGGACGATTACGACGCCTACCCTCTCCGGTCCCTCCGACGCACTGGCGTCGTCAGAAAGCACACGCCACGCCGACAAATTCCCGGTGCCAATGCCTGCAGACAACGACGCCTGTGCCCGATCATCCCCTCCGGAGCCTCCAACTCGCGAGCGGCTTTCCTTAGACATACCTGTGATTCTGGATGGTCGCCACGTTCGAGCGTTATTAGATACTGATGCTGATTATTCTATTTTAAGCAGCCAGCTCGCCACCATTCTTAAATGGGAGGTGGCCGGCTTGGCCGAGTCACGGAATGTCCCCTCTGCGGGAACGATGCGGCCACGCGCGGAGGCACAGGCGCCGGGACGTGGCGGTGGTTTCTCGCCCTCTAGTGCTGCTTCGCGCGGATGTGCAAGTAGCAAGGCCACCCTTGTGACCCTCAGAGGCTCATGTCCGGTTGTTTCCGATGCTGTGTCTTGGTTGTATTTGATTCCATCGTACAATTTCTACATTAATGCTCCATCGACAACTCAAGACGAGCCACTATGCTGGCGAAGCGCCTGCATGCGAGCGGCGCAACTACGCGGGAGCGGGCCGCATTCAACGCTAGCGCGTCTCGCGTTACTCTCCGCAGCGATGTGCACTTCACACCGTCATGTGCGCACCAATGCTCGCGCTCATCCCTATGTTATTTGGATACAAATAAAGCACTTGTGACACTCCTGACATGCCGGCTGGCCGTTCCCTCTTCGTGGTCCATGCGAGACCGCACGCTGAATACTCTCGTTTTTCTTCTCTTGGCTGCAGTGCACCAAAGCGGGTCTAGATGCTGAAACTTCGAAAACAAATGCAATCTCGTTTATAGCATACCACCCGCCGATTGTTACGCGATGCCTTCTTTAGCTCAAGGCCTAAAAATCCACGACAGTGAGCGATAGAAAACTGAAGTGGTTATCTGGCGATAAGTGTCATGCCAATCCAGAAACCGTGTTTTCCGGATAACAGGCGTTAATAGACGACGCAACTTGCGGCGTGAGAGCTCAACCTCAATAATTACTTTCTCGCTTTGGACAAAAATTACCTCGGTGAAAATTTCAGAACTTTAAGACAATAAATTCTTCTACGTAACCTGCGATTGTTTGTAAATTTACTTGGACCTCCTCAGGGTGAAATTAAAGACTGTTTTTGGCTCAAAACAATTTTATTGCAACTTTGGTATTTTTTTACTTTGATATAGGCAGTTTCATGACTTCTAACACTGGTTATTGGTACTAGACATCTAGAAACGCAAAACGGCTTTTTCCGAACTTCCGACAGCGACATAATGTTTAAAAGGAAAAAAAAGGATGATATTGTACACTTTCATAACTTATTTCGATTTTTTAAAGATAATTATGCAAAATAAAGGTGTTTGCTCTGAAGTATAGCGAAAGCCGGAATATGTCAAAATGTCAATGAAAACTAGTGTGAAATGGTTTACGAAAATTTGAATTATTTATGAATTATTGAGCGGTGCTTCTTTTCCCGCCCTTTCTAAATATTCAAACTGCACTCATCTCACGAAAAAGTTTTTTTTTGTTTTTGTGCAATAATATTTCAAGCTTTGATTATGCACATTAGGGTAAGCTTCCGTATATTTTTTTGAACAAGTTGGGGATGATCGAGATCACTGTCTGGGACTTTTGGCGTGGAATGACCCAATAGCGAAAGCTTCATAACGATAACATAGCAAGATGACCTAAAAGCGCACCTTCAAATAGCGCTTCATAATTGCCATAGGGACGGCACAAATGCGCAGTGGTCACGCGAATCAGTTTTTGCTGTGTGGTTACAACAGGCGATCCCTATTTTCATGCATAATTAAGTTATCTTTGTGTTTTATATAATTGGTTTTTGGAGAAAGGAAATGGCGCAGTATCTGTCTCATATATCGTTGGACACCTGAACCGCGCCGTAAGGGAAGGAATAGGTGCCGTAGTGGAGGGCTCTGGAACAATTTCGACCACCTGGGGATCTTTAACGTGCACTGACATCGCACAACACACGGGCGCCTTTGCGTTTTGCCTCCATAAAAACGCAGCCGCCGCGGTCGAGTTCGAACCCGGGAACTCAGTGTTTTTGATTCCAAATTCGCGCTATCAGAAATTTTTTGGCCAGTGCTGTCTTCCAAAGAACGCTGAGAGTTGCGGAACACGAAGCGTGGATTTTATCATCGTTGAAAAAGTTAGTTTGGTCTAAAATAGACATTAAGTAAAATCTTGAGCTCTGATCTTAAACATGATGATAGGAAAACTTCGCCGCATGTGCACGTGGTAGACGCGCGAGTAGCCGTGGGTGAGTAGAGGGTCCCGTGGGAAGATAACTACCTAAATGTTTCTGGCATCCTGACGTGAGGATGACACTGGGAAGGCGAAAAATATTTCTGGCATCCTGACGTGAGGATGACACTGGGAAGGCTGTTTCATTCATTGTTTTTTCCTGATCTAGATATAGCATTGTTGATGCCGTCGATGACCCTAAGGCTCAACGCGTGAGTTGTTGACATCAAAAAAAAAAGAAAAGATTACGTGTCTTGGCGATGCAAATTTCGGGCGCAACTCCAAACTTCCACTGGCGGTCTCTGAAATTAGATCTCGTCACGTGTTCTAGTTCCACCAGTCCACAAACAGCCATTAAGATTCAGGTATGCGGTTTTCGTCGTCGTCTCCCTCATGAATAATGTATTCCAGATAGCGAGCTTCTTTAATAAAAAGGTATCTGAAAAATTACAGATATTCTTTCACCGAAGCTATGCGCTCACTTCCGTGGTTGCAGCAACTCGGTCTTTCAGAAGTTAAACATACGCTGTGCGCCCTAGTATTCGTTCAAATATTAGCGACATTAATAAAAAGGGCGCGCAAAAGACCAGCACATCAAGAGGAAAAGGCGAGAAAGAAGTGTAGAAAGTCGCAGCCTGGACTTACCGGAGGTCTGTCTTCATATTTCACTACAGGCGCTGCTCCTTGAAAACTTCGAACAATCCGAAAACGGAATTCAGGCAAGTAGTTGAAAAGCAGTTTATAGACCACATACGGCCGACAACTTTTTAAAGCACAATGCTTTGCGGTGCAACTGCCAAGCGGAGTGTCAGTCAAATGCAAGCAATTTGTTGGTTCGCGCGTTTAGTTAAGAGTCCATGTATGTTGAAAAATAAATCCATATGGTGTACAGCGAAATACAAGGTTGGACTACAGGAAATCTAGGTATTTAACATAAGGAATGCTGAAAGAGCGAAACCATGATTGGCCCAAAACTGGTCTTCTCTCATTTTATTGTTTTTGTCACATCGAATAGGATGAAGCATTTTGTATAATGTCGTTTGAATGGGTTCAATTTGAGAAATAGCCAACTTATAAGTAGGGAAGGAGCAGATGCACATGTCAGATTTCTGGAGTGTGGAAGCAAATGAGGTTCCCGAATATTTCTAGAATTTTGTGTGCGTCTTAAATGGCCTCTTGAATACTTCATTATCACAATAGTGTTGCAACAGTATTTATGGTTATCAGCGAAGATTGAAACATAAGCTCTTTTAAAGGTTTAGTTCCTATAAAAAAGGTTTTACCAGCCTGCGTGTTTGTTCACCCTGAAAGTTGCTTTTTTTTCGGCATCATTTGCTTGGTAGTCACCTAAGGAAAGATGCACCTTGATTGTTCGATTTAGTTTGGGACAACACTTTATTTTATGGCTAAGCAGAACGTTCAGTTGGGCGAGTTGGTATATAAGCATCTTTTGTAAAACAGCGCGAATAACGACGGACAAGAACAAGAAGCTCGTCCCGTGTCCTTCTTGTTCTTGTCCGTCGTTATTCGCGCTGTTTTACAAAAGACTTTATTTTATTCCTGCTCTTTAACTATTTCCTTTCATGGTTATAAATCCGGAGTGCTTCAATGTCTGCAACCGAAGTTGATCTTTCAAATACTTCCACACCTAAAGTTCTGTGGACGCACTAAAACTTGTAGCTAAGTGCCCAAGCTGGCGGCTTCAGCTTTGTGTTTTTGCTCCATGTTATTATCCATATTATCTTGTGTACTTGTAGTTTAAGCCGTTGCAAGAGGAATGTGCTGGAGCAACGCCAGGACGACACTTCTATTGGTCTCTCTTGTATGCATGGTAAGTGCTGATTGTCTTCCTAGATTTTGGAGTTTCACAGAACTATTTGTGCTGTTTCCTTGCAATTGAGGCTATTTTAAAGCTTTTCGTAGCCTTATCGGGTCGCAGTAGGTGCCGGGAATTGCGAAATAAAAATGCAAAGGCGCTTGCACTCGGAGGGGATGATGTCATTGTCGGCGGTATTGTACAGTGAAAGAACAGCAAGCAGTGCATACAATCTATGCTTGTATGCTTATTGCTTCTATGCTTGTATGCCATCTATGGTTATTCTGCTATGCACTGAAACCAAATATTTATTCTGCAAAATAACATCGGTAAAACATAGGGCCGCTTTTCTTACGAGCGTTTCCTTGATCAGCTACGTCCACTGGCGACGAGAACAGGGTGTGATAAAAGTGTTGCCCTTCAGGAGAGCATTGTATATTTACCACGTGAGATTCCATGTGCGGATTGCGCGCTTAACACTTCTTCGTTCTTAGAAAAGTGCCAATAACACTAACAAGATGACTTTCATTTCTACGCTGACGTTTGATACACCGCAGGCACGATATATAGGAATAAAGCAGCCGTTTGGATATCAGTACTAGGTATTACAGGATGCACTGCTGCCACAGTTTTTGAGGCCTTGGCACTCTTTTTCGTGCATCGTTTTTTCTTAGGGCCCCAAGATATTAGCTGCAGGGCTGCTGGGAATGGTAGCTATCGTAACCTACTTCGCTGTCGGTGGTATCTAGCGGGAGATGTCACGAACAGAGCGCTGTGGCAAATTTCGCCCAAGGCGAGAGTCATGTCTAAAGCAGTGTTGCCCTCAGTACGCCCGCTTAAAGCTCAAAACCCTAAAGAAATGCCCTCAATAGTGTCGGTATGCTCTTGCCCAGCTGTCTCGCGCATGCCGTGGCGATCTCTCATGTGATTCACATCGAATTAACATGATGAAAGAAATGAACGTGATGCTTTTTTAGTAAGATGAGCAGGCACTCCTTGCCAACAGCGTGTGCTTTGTTCGTAGGAATCCAATTATGACATGATATTTAAAAACGTTTTGTTGTTTAAAAGAGAATTTGCTTTTTTGCAATTGCGAAGAAAACAAAACGCCTAGTTTTTAATATTTATAACCTGTGTTAAAAAAGACAATGTGGATCGGAAAGTGAAATAACTACATTGATTTGAATAATGCTCTCCCAAAACTAAGCTCTTCGCTGAAAGGCATTCATAGATGTATTTCTGTTGCCAAACATCTTCGAAGCTTGCGTAGGTGACTCTGTGATAACAACTTGGGAAACGACTGAGGCCGCACTGACCTACCAACAGTTGCAGACCAATGAAGCTCCTGCTTTTATACATGACTTCTCGAACTGTGTATAATTGTTCACATAATATCAGACCTAAGCAAAGCCGCCTTACCAGTGTGCAGTGAGCGTGTACAGATCGCATTCCTATACTCTCTTGCTGCTTGCAGTGCATGAACGGGTTCAACCTGTCGTCGCGGGCGTTCGGCTACCGGGATAAGCTGAAGCAGAACAATATATCCGCATATCTGCCAGATGTCACTGACCTCTCAAAGTGGTGTAAGATATACAAAATGCGCACCTCCTTGTGATGCGTGAAACACGAATTGCCTCTGTTCTATTCAGGCTGATTCAGTCGCTTGTTTGAGGTCTTGCCTCTGTTCACACTTCGGAATATAATAATTTCACGAATTAAAATGATAAGAGAGACCTGATATATTTTCATTGTTGCAGGCATATTTTTAGCGCGGTGCGATTTGAACCTTTTTCAGTCATACCACCTTGCCCTCTATTTTGTGATAGCTTTGTAAAACGCTATTATACTTGCTTAGACTCTCATTAAAACCACGTGACCAAATTTCAGTTATATAGCAGACGGCACGCATTCTGTAATTTCGCTTGTAAGGCGCTAAGTTTTTTATGATATTTTGTCTGCAGTAAACGGGCGGAAAGCCTCGGACTCAATCATCATGGGCCTGGCTGGAGTTAGCTTAATCTTCGACTTCGTGCTATTTGTTGGCGCTGCAAGGGTATGTACTTTTGCAGACGCAAGCGCCAAGAAAGATGCACTGAAAGCTTGTACTGGAGATTGTTTCCTGAATTGGAGGTGGTGTTAGTATGCTCAAATTTCCATACCTAGTGAATCTATTAAGCGCCTGAGAATTAAAAATGGATTGTTTATTTCAGTTTGTGGTATTGAAATATGAAAAATTGTGTACTGATTGTTTTTACTGAATAAAAAGTCCCCTGACGGGTAAGCGTTAATCATATGTGGGCATTAGGTAAACGTTACCGCACAGCACTGCCTATCACTCTGTTTTGAAATTGCCTTACTTGTGCCTTGACGAAGCGTATGCCGCTGGGATTAGATTCTGGCAACCCGTTCCAGCATGCTGATTTCCAACACGCACGGCGTGCGTGTGTTGTGAGTGATCAATGTCCTGCACATACCTCCTCTGCCTTGCGCTCTCAGAGACAGGGTATGAGAAACAAGGACGCGTGAATAGTAATTCAAGGGACCTAAGCTGCATCAAAGGCAAAGGACCGAATACACTTCGAAATAAGCCGGGCGTATATGGGTGACATTTTATTGAATACTGTGAGGTTATTTCGGGCATGCAATTACAATGCCATATTAAGTGCACGAACAAACAAGATGCGTGACACAATAAGAGAGTGTGAGCATTCATACAAGAAGCACTGAACATGGTGGTTTCGTTCAGTGCCACAATTCACGACTGGCATGCTTCTAACGAAAACAAATGTCCTTAAGATATCGAAGATGCTTATTGAGTGTACGAAAGCTTGGACAGCTTTGCAAAGAGGGATGGTTCTTACTACAGTCATGTTAAAAATGGGAGCCATTTTTATGATATACACAACTATGATCTGCATATGCATGCTATGTGGTACTCGAATAGGGTATCATGCAACAACAAATTATAAACTGTCACATAGTGCGCTTAGGCGCTTACTGTTTCAATCACTTTCTTATTCCACTTCCGTCCTCAGGAACATGCTGGAATGATAGAGGTGTCCGGGTTCTGGGGTTCTATCGACTGCGCCGCAGACGCCGTCATTGGATTCTTATCGGCCAACTACACCCTACCACTAATTGTGAGTAGCAATCTCAGGCGTTCTTTTCTGCTATGAATAGCGTATATTTGTAAGTGTAGCGGTCTTTGGCAATTCTTGCGGTATCCTAATAACCAACAAACAATGCTCAATCTAATCTACGACGTATTAAACACGTCAACAACTTCAAATTGCTAGCTACTTGTTACCTTCAACCCACACCTAAAATTTTGCACTGAAATGAGTGGCAGGGTACGGTATAACAGCAGCACGGCACGGCTAAGATCCATTCATGGTATGCACAGAAGCTTTATGCTACTGATAGGGTGTGCTTACGTAGGAAAGTATTCAGCACAAGAAGGTCTACCTCTAGTTGCTTCGTGTTACCCGCTGTAACTTACAGCGCCCTCTACCTTTAACTTGCGCTTGGGCCCTAAAGTGGAGCGGCTTCGGCTGTGCGTGGCAGAAAAGCCTTAATAGTTCTTCTTGCAACATGGGTTTAATGGACACCCTTCGGTGATCCTCTGTGTTTGTGAGTGTGGTAGTGTTATGTATGCCTTGGAAAAGGCCCATTCTGCTTTCCTGACAAGCTCCCTAATGCGCAAATTGCTATAAGAAGGAATTGCCACTGCGTTTTTATTCCCTGGCTTCCCAAAGCTTATTGATGACAACATGGCCAAAAGTATAGTAGTATATATCATTCCTCTTTCAGTTGTCCTACCATAGTATATTCCTCGAGAAAAATACGGTCGACTTCATAAGTTGTGAACTGCTGCACACAGTGGCATTGAACGCTGGAGAAAAAACTTTAATAACAAACTGGACAAGCTACCACGATACCTTTCCGACGTGGATATTGATGTGCAAAGAGCCGCCTAGCTCTCAACTGATGTTTTGTATTCTAGCTTTTGAAAGATGAAAAAATGGAAGATGAAGAAATGGCTGTAAGTATTTACATAGAGTGTAAATTAATGGTTAAGGTCTTGTAAATACAGTAATGAAATGAATCTTGCGTAGGGCGTCAAACCCAACACATTTTGCAAAGAACCGCATCATTCTGGTATTGGCGTTAGCAGTGTTGACTTAGGGCTTTGATATAATAATCGAAATCTCTGTATACGATCACTTTTGTCTTTTGTTCCTATCAAAATGTTTCCTCCGCTGGTGAAAATAAGAATTCCCAAATAAATATTTGTGGCAGAGTGCCGCAAGGCTCATGCGCTGAGCGAATTCGACGGATTGCACGCTTCTAATCATTCGTCACCATCAGCTGCAGATTTAAAGCGGCGGGTGTCTTGCAACCTCTTCTAATCCGTGGGTAGTTTAGCAGATCCTGCCTTTACGAATGCTTGTTGAGATTTGAGAGGCCTTTGTATCTGGATGTAACAAATTCCAACTTTTATAGTTAGTTGGAAATTTAATCGAGACCTTGGCGTCTGCGGGTCTTCCGCTTCTTCGATGTCTGTTGTTCTGCTATTCTACGCTTCTAATAGCATGCCTTCCACGACTGAAGGTGGAAGGAAACTAGCAGTGGGCGGATGGCTCATGGGTTTTCACTGCGAAATAACTATGTCGATCGGTCAACCACGAGCAAGATCTAGGAATGTTTGTATGCTTTCGGTGTTTGTGGGTTTGTACCACGTGAAAACAATAAATAAAAATATAGCATCCACTTCTGGGATTCAAACTTACGGCGGCAAGAACATATCGGCTGCGCAGGCGGCTGCTCCAGAGCACTAGGCTACGACCCCAGCCGAACCTCACTTTAAACTGCAAAACAGACTCGCGCTGTGCATTGTACAACGTCTTCAGCCACTAATACTGCAACCAAACTAATATTCGCGCTTGATGATAAGGACATAGACATGTGCGCAGCATGGGTTGGCGTTGACAACGCTGTTGGAGAAACGCGGCACTAGAGAATTACTAGAGCATTGCCAATTTTGCTGCAGAAAACACAGCACTAGCTGGACCTTAGGCCCCCGGCTAACGTTAGGTAAACTGACGATGAAAAAGTTGAACACGCGCATTACTGGCTCCCTGGGTAAGTGGAAACCTTAATCGGCTTTCAGTTACATGACGGTGGTGCACAACGGCCAAAAAAACAGTGCTTTCGCGCAATATTTCATGCTTAGCATGCTAAAGCACCAGAAATTTTTGAAGCTTGCTTCCTAGAAGTATTTCGCAATACAGAACCTAAAGTATGTATTTTGTTATCTGAACTAAGGGCCGCCGCAAACACAAAGACACTGAAGATTGCTGGAGCTTGTCTTCGTTTCATAAATTCTAGAATTCAGCTGTAGACAGAGTACGGACAACTTTATTAGTCGTAGCGAAGAAGGACGGAGAACCTGTATTTAATGAACTAAATGAAATGCACTTTAACATACCCAATATATTTCTTGAAACAAAGCTTTCTTTAAAAAGCTTGGCGCCTTTTAAAGAAGCTTAAGTGTTTACAGCAGCGCGCCACTGCACTTTGTCATAAATGCTTATTCACACCCCCAATGTCCTTGTTTTCTGACACAAAACCTTTTCTTGAGAAAGTACAGGCACTGGCCGCTTTACTGAAGTTTCCCCTGTCCAGACGCATTAGTACCGCCCATCCACTATCTGTTCAGGAAACTAATGCTCAGTACTCTAGAGAGTCTAAATTTCTTGGTAGTGTCAAAGAAACGCACTTTGACGTCTTTATACAAACAACCAATCACCCATAAGCCCAACAAATACCAGGAATTATTACAGCGGGCACTCATACACAAGGGAAAAGGACAAAGCAGAAAGCAGAACAGGGGCAAATTAAATAAAGGTGCGTTCAAAAGTCAAAATTGCTCTGAAATCAGCAGTTCCCAAACTATCAGGGGGGATAAATGCACGCAACCTGCACGCACCCTACCGTGCCCGCCGTAGGAGGTAGGTCCATGCGTCTTGGACGATCTCACGAATTATGGCACTGTGACGCGCAGGAACACTGAAATGCAGAAAATGACCGATCTGGTGACTCATTTTTATGAAGACATTCGACCGACTAATGGCGTAAATTTCTGAACAGAAGGCCACAAACGCAGCTGATATGGACCACCTTTCATGTTTTGATACACTAAAACGTAGCGAGCTATAATTTTCTTGAGGCACATCGTCAGAAGGCTAAATTTATGAAGCATTTTCCAATAGACGTTTCATAAACGCAATGTTGCTGCCGAGGACCGATTTATCAACCACGCCATCCCCCCCCCCCCCCCCCCCCCCCCAAGGGTTCCTGAGAAGGTAAGCTTAAGCGTGCTTTAAATCTGAGGAGGCAACGGCTCGCGCTTCAGCCCAGAACTCATGGCTAGATTTTCCTTGAACATAGAGATGTGAACAGCACATGAGCGGATTTTAAAGCTACCTCATGAGCAGGCAACCGTAGGCTCTTGACCGTTAGGTCTAGTGCGGGAACATTCTTCAGAAGTAGTTCTGTGTGGAAGAAATCAGCATTTGCTCGAAATTCAATTGTTCGCACGGAGACGACACAGTTATCCGCACACATAACTGCTGCGAGGTACTGATCATGTGGAATGCCTATGTTTTTCAGATGTGAAATTGTCACCTGTATTTACTTCTTGAATATTGTAGTTCTGTTTGACTTCTGAGAGGCACAATTAAACGGTCTTCCTTAGAAGCCTCTGTTTCAACCATGTGAAAAAACAATGCACCGTGTGTCACCATCATTGCGCAAATTTTTGTAACAGCATGTCTAACGAAGAGCAGATTGAATAATCGTAACAGTCACCGCGTTGAAGACGTTCCTGGCTTCTTTTTAACGATTTGAAAATTGACCTATGTTGAGAGTGCGGTAAAATCGACGGCAGGAGCATTTTCAACACCCTTTTAAATGACCATGCGTTAAATGGTCTCCGTCATGTTTTCCACCGAGTGTGCCCCAACGCAGCGCACTAGTATTGTTGAGTCCCGTTGTTTGGTTCTACCGCATGGGAATAAAATCACATGTCAGCGGACGTGGGGTTTTTAAAAGCAGCTTAATCAGTTATAAAATACCATTAAATAAAAATCCATAGAAAGGGGCCAAATCATATGCCTCATGAAATTATCTTCTTTTCATCAGGATTCGTATAGACTGCATCATGTCAAAGGGCGATCGGCAAGCGGTTTCCTTTGTAACGGCTCCTGCACAGTGAAGTCGGAATTCTGTGCGCTCTCTAGCTGTTGTTTTATTCTGTAATATAACCAAGGGTCTCGGGAGCGAATTTCTAGAGCAACGAAGAATTCTGAGTGGCCGATTCAGTAAGCGATCAATAAGGAAAACAATTATTGTGGGCAAATTGCTTCAGATATGCCCCTCCACACTGGTCTAGTAAGAGACAGGTTTTGAAAATGTGTATGAGTGACGACCATTTTTTTAGAGAACTTCACGTAGACTTTTCAGTGCAGCCGAGATTATTGTTAGGTTTATCTGCTGGTAATTATTTAGTTTCTTGCGCTGTGGCTTGATTATTCAGGTAAATCTGTGAGAGAACTGCACACGTGCTGAAATATTGAGCGGTTATCAAGGTCAGATAGCTCACCGTTATGAGGAACCGCTCAAAACCACGCATTTTTTTCATGTTCACACTAAAGTGTTTATTGCGTGCGACAATAACGACTATCACGGTTCATTTGACAGGATACTCTCTCGTACAAATGGCGAACACACTTTCTCGATAGTTACACCAGCGTTTATATAATATGCCTGTCTACGATCGTTATTAGCACATCTTTCCCGCTTGCTACTTTTTACGCCATCCAAATTTAAAGGCGTGTTTGTATCTTTTCTCCTATTTTGTGTTAAATGTGCAACGTAGACTGTTGACAAAAAACCTGAATTTTAATTTTCTGATCTTCCTTTCCTGTAAATTTTGTATCTTTGTCCTCTTCGGCGATAGTTTCATTAGATAGCTCCAAGTTTAGGCTGCATACTTCTTAAGGCTTCTTCAATTTTTCAAATAATTCCTCTCAAATCTTAGCGATCATGTAGCCAACCGTGCAATCTCCAAATAAAGAGCATTGTGTCCATGAATCAAAACCAAGTGGTCCACGCATTGGTGAGAATGGTCGTTACTTGTGTTGTCTCTGTCCGCCTTATGCCCAGGGCCAATCCATGCATTCATTCGATCATTCGCTGTATGCCTCGATAATGTTTGCGGGAACATTGCCTCTATCTAAGTGAAATCGCACCAAGTACATAGAACTGCAGAGTTAACAAGGTATTATTCTAAGCCTCACAGCAACATTATAATCTACTCTATCACAGATACAAGGCTGTCGAAACCTTTACGCGGTTATACTTTACTCCCTGAGTAATGTCTAAAAGGTTCTGTGAAAAGTCACACCAAAATATTTCGGAAAGGCGGGGGGTAACTCCCGCTGCATAACTAATACAAAAATTCTGTGCCTGTTCATATACCGTCCATTTCTCTAGGTTAAGCTCCTTTTAGCTCAATTGCACTAGAAAGTAAAATATTGGTCAACTGCCGCTACAGCGCAATTGGTAGAGAACCGTACGCAACATTAGGAGGACAGCGGATCATGCCAACTCGCAGCAAATAGTTATTTTTCATCTTTGAAATCGGTTGTTTTCTGTCATTACTATTTTCTAATTAATGAGCAGCACATATAAAAAAACTCCTCTATTATATCCTATGTTTCTGTGAGTGTGGGCTTCCTTTCGTGGCACAGCCTTCGTGAAAAGTATACTGCCGAAGGGATTGGCTTCTAAATGATGTCAGGACGGCGCGAAAAGAACAAGGACCAAAGAGGCACAAGAACACAACACGAAAGGCGCCAATTTAGCTTTTTAGCTTCTAATCCCTCTTTCATACTCAGGGACCGTAATGTTACGAAGGCGGGGGAACGTATGTCCTCAACCATCCCAAGCTTAGAACTGTCAAATTTTCTTAAGAGCCCTGCTACACAGCTTGGCAGCAAACCACTTGGGCTACATATTTTCGACAAAGACTGTACGTCATAACGAGCCCGTCTGTTCCCACCATTTTATATTTAAGACTCTTTCTTGGCTTAGTCACGGAAATGAACGATCAGGATTTGCTTATATGTTTTCACTGAATATTTAGCAGGACCATTAAGTTTCAACCACTCGCCTTCGGGATACGACATGTTACCAGCGTTAGGTAGCTTGACAAATTATTAACACAATGGTGACGCCACTGCCACTGGCGCTGAACAAGTTTTCCACCGTCTCTGAACTGCCAACAAGAAGTGCAGCGGATCGCAGTAGCGTACGGATGATGTAACTGCCTGATCCGTGGCTCTTGGGAAGTGCACTCTGCATCAGGGTCTGGGTTACAACCTGCGGTTCGAAATCTGTTGCCCAGGTAGCCCAGTTAGTGCACAGCACTGTGGCCGCAGAGTTGCCGGAACTTGGTTTGCGCCTTTGTACGTACTAAGAGCATCGTCGTGCTTTATTTAAGTATAGGACAAGAGAGTAAGCAAGTGACGACGCGGGTGCAGAACCAACAGAACAGGTGCGCAAGAAAAACTGCCATTTGTACCTATGCTCACAGTGATTTGTATACATGTATGAAGTTATCTTTTCGCTATGGAAGAGGCCATGCGTGCCGGAACGGCGACGTCTGCGACTCTGACAGTAAAAAAATCGGTTAACTTTTATAATACATTTAGTTCTGTAGAAAACCGCAAAATGCACATAAGTACTCGAGTGTGCTTTTGCATTTACGCCAGCGCCACGCAGTGTTAGCTTTGAGGTCTTTGCTGACGCAGCCGGATATCATTCCGTCCGATGAAAATGGGGGACGCCCGCATTTGCTTTCTATCAGTGGTCGCTCAGTCAGGAGGGAGCGCTCTTCTGTCTGTACCGGTTTTCCGCCTTAAGGCCGTTTCACATGATGCGATTGTTGCCGCAGCGCAGTGCGATTTCTGCCGCTGTGCGACAGAAATGCGCGTCGTTCTCGTCGCAGGGCCACTGCGACAGACTTTCAACAAGTTGGTCGCATTGTCGCAGCGTCGGTGCGGTCGCAGCGATGGTCACAGTAGTCAGCCAATAGGAGCTCAGCGACATGACAGGAAAATCTCGGAAACGTTTTATTGAACTTAATAATACATCACAGCTCAATATTATTACCCATGATTACGAAATCAACGCCTGCCACGATGCTTGACATTTATTGCAGCCGAAGAATTTTCGCCCACTGAAAGGCCGCACCGACGCTAGGGCGCTGGTGCCGACGGCACCGACTGAATTCATCGTTGTCATGTGAAACGGCGGCTGCGATTACCCTCGCAACGACAGTGCGACCGGGCCGTAATTTTTCGGTTCCGTTGCACCATGTGAAACAGGCTTTAGGCCACATTCTCACAGCCGGTTTTTCGCTTCCTTCGTCACCTCTGTCGCCGCCGGAGCCGACGGAGGGGGATGAATTTGGACCGGTTTCCCCCCCAAATAGGGCGGCCGGTGCCGCTGGGCCTTGCTCTACGTTTCCGTGGAAAGAACAGAAGCGTTTGGGTGCAGGTGGGCTGGAAACGCTGATTGGTCGATGGGATGCGCTTCTCCGTCACGTTTTTCTGCTTCTCCCTCGTTCTCAACCGGATGTGGGGTTGCCGCGCGTCTCTCGGCCTGTCCCTAGACGGTCTAGGGAATCGCTAGGTCCGGCCGTCCGCCGTGCTTGCGTGGTGCGCGGGCATTCGCTTCGTGAACCTAGGCGGCGGCGGGCGCGTTTCGGGAGCTGTCCAGGTATGGCTTTTTTGCGTGGTGCGCTCGTCGGCGACAGCCAGCTGAAATTTCTGTGCAGTTCTCGCTTACGGCTTTCGCCGTTAGTGAGAACCTGCACTTTCAGCTTTAGCGGCCACGACGCAATCAGCCTAGCTGAAATGATTCGAGAGACATGCTTTCGGCACGCCGATTTTGTTGTCCTATATGTTGGCGGCAACGATCTCGACAGAGCGGATGGCCCGCGAGAAATCGCCAGCCACATAAAAGGTACGCATTTTATCTCAAATTTCGCTTCCAGCCACATAAAGGTAGGCATTTTATCTCAAATTTCGCTTCATGAAGTGCTGTACCGCTTACCTACATGTCTTGCGCATTCCAGGACCTCGTTTTGCTGCTGCAGGAGAACGTGGCCAGTGTCGTGCTGGTCTTCAAAGTCTTGCCACGCCATTTCGATGAGCCACGTAAGGCGCAATTTGAGGACCGCCGGCGTCGCCAGCTGAACCGCCGTCTGTCAGCCACGCTGAAGCGCTTGTCGGGCGTGCACATTCTCAACCCCGAGGTAAGGGTTGAACAACATTTTCGCAAGTTTTCTCGAGCAGAACTCACCAAATTGCGGCGCTTGTAACGTAACTTTTTTTGCAGCATCGTTTCCTGGATGCTTCTGGCAAGCCGATGCTGTCCTTGTTTGCCGCAGACCGATATCACGTGGCGAGAGACCGGGGCATCGACCAGATGTCAAAGATTATCGTCGCGGCCCTCGTCAAGATCTACGGACCAGGGATAGCGTCGGCTTCAAGGGCAAGACCAGGAGAGGTGTACGTCGTGCACCGGTGTCGTCGGTGCGGAGCCAAAGGGCACAAGACGGACCACTGCTGGGCCTACTGCTCACCGCGCCGCCACGCCGCTGCAGGTCGCGGTTGAAGTGCTCCTGCAAACGGCCCTTTTTAGGGCCACCTCATTGTTTCCTGGCAGATCGCGAGCGTCCCGTTTCGTGCCCGTATTCCCTCTCTGTCGAAATCGACGCCAGACATCAAAATCGCGCGGTGTGAGCTAGTAAATCGCTGGTAGAGACAAAAACTCGTGCTTGTATACAGACTTACCCGTCTCCAGTGCGCCTTGGTTTATTTCCGTAGGCACTACTCGCGCTTTGTAGAAATCGACGCCAGCCGCGAAATTTTACATGTTAGACCTCGCTACAGCATTAGCGCAGCGTGCTTTCGTCTCGTGACGTCCGAACTTTTATGCAGCGCACCTTTGTTTGCTCGTTACTTTTGTTCTTTTCAGTCGTTTCCTGAATCCGTCCAAAGAGCCGGGCTAAATGGATGATTATGGAACCACATGGCGATTGCACTGCATACAGCACGACTTTGGTCCCTGTGTTTAAATAAAAACATCAGATGTCGAAGGTCATGGTCGTGTCCAAGGATGGCTTCCACAGCTGGGGCCTAACCATAGGGACCGCACACGCTTTGTCGTTGCCAAGTGGAGAGGCCCAAGATGGCTGGCATCCTTAATAAAGATCCCTTCTCGGGGCCTCCCTCCTTTGAACAGGATCCTTTCGGAGATCTGAGCCAACTCAGATCAGGATACCCGGCTTCTTTCAGCCTCTCTACCTGCCCCAGGAAGCTAGCCTCCGCTCTGTGTGTACAGGATTTCCCAAGAGCTCTTTTAAGCATGAAGTCGCTATACCCGCCTTGACGAGTGTGAAATGCCCCTAACTGACGTTCAAGAGAGGTTTTTTTTTTTTTGTCCTGGGGTGATATTCCCAACAGACCCTGCTCTCTAGATAATGGATCCTGAGGTATAAAAACTTTTTTTTTTATGGCGCAAGGGCATCTATGGCCAAATACGCCTTGACACAAGGTATTTTCTTTTTCTCAAGGTGGGGTCAAAGACCCATTTCCCAAGCATTTCACCCTAAATAAGCCGAGCACCAGACCAGGGAAAAGCTTGTACCCATTGTATCCCCGGTGGGTACCCGGCGGCACTGGGGATCGAGCCCCGCACCTCCCGCATGCGAGGCGGATGCTCAACCACTTGGCCACCGCTGCGGTCGGTCTAAAAACTGTGGGGCAGCTGAGCTGGGTAGTTCGAAGGTGAATCTCAGGCCACTACCTGTATCTTTGAAGATTTTGACGACGTCCGGAACTGCCCTGGGAGAGTTCGACTTACGAATGATTAAAAAATCATCGGCGTAACGGAACACTTTTAGCGCGAGGTCAGCAAGATTTTGTGCCAGTTCTTGATCCATCCTGCTCAAGTAAATATCGCTCAAAACGGGTGCCACATGGGAGCCGATGCACACACCCGATTTTTGGACGTACACCTTTTCGCCCCGCCCAACAACGGTTGACTCTAGGTAAAATGATAGCAGCTCCAGGAAACTTTCTATGAAAACCCCCGCACCCCGCCACGAACACCAACTCGTCATTGTCTTTTACAATGCAGTCTTTCACTCTCTGCATGAGCTGAGCATGGTGTAGCGAATAAAATAAGTCCTCCACATCGATGCTGAAGGTAGAGTACTTTTTCTTATCCAGCCCAGACAGGTACTTAACCACACTTGCGGAATTGTTCACCAAGAAAGGATCCGAAAGCTTGAGTGAGCTCAAATGTCGCTGTAGAAATCCCGACACAACATGCTGCCAAGTGTTGCGCTCGGATATGATTGTCCTGAACGTTCAGGGAATGGAATTTCACACCGGCTCAAAAAAGTTGGGGCGAGATACGGGGCGGACGTGATTTTCATGGCAAAGAATAAGCTTTCAAGGATTTGTAGTGCTGTGCGAAATAAGCTCGAGCCTGAGAGCAATCGTGCTGGAGCTGAGTGCTCGATAGCGCACAGACAGAAAACCAGGCTCACAGAGTGTAAGACTGGAGCCGTATACGAAGTCCCCCTCTCGTGTGGGAAGAAGTACATCGGCCAGACGGGTCGATGTATTAACGAGATGTTAGCAGAGCATCGCAGGTCGTTGAAGGGCGCACCTTCCTCTAATCTCGCCTTGCACTGCAAAGAGTGCAAAGATTGCTTCCCACGATTGAACAAGACCAGCGTCTTGTTTAAACACAGGGATCAGGTTTGCAGGGAGTTGGTGGAAGCGTACCAGGTCAAGAAGGAATCAGATGACTGTGTAGCATCACCATCTGTAGGCCTCATTGATGGGGAGATACCTTTTTTGCGCAGTTTCTTTAGCGCAAGCAGGCGGTGTGGAGCGCTAGCTTGGCAGGAGTGTGCCTGTGAGTTCGCTGTTTGTTTTGTATCTTGTCTCTGACGATGCGGAGATTGCTTTTAGGTTGTGATCAGTGGCATCACGTTACATGTGCCAAGATGGTGTGTGATAGGGTTCGCGCTTTTGGGTTTTTAGCATGTTTTTCGCGGGATGAAGATGCATATATAGGCCTTTTTTCCTTGAAGAAAAAATCAGATGATAGTCTGCGCTCGTGTCGTGCCTTCTTGTTCTCTGTCTTCGTTTCTTTGCGCAGTTAAACATGATACATACCCAGCTCCAGTGCGCCTTTGTTTATCTCCGTAGCGACTACTTGCGCTTTGTGGAAATCCACGCCAGCCATGAAAATTTACATATTAGACCTCGCTACAGCATTATCCCAGCGCAGCGCGCCTTCGTTTCTTTGCGTTCTAACTTTTATGCAGCGCACCTTTGTTTGCTCGTTACTTTTGTTCTTTTCAGTCGTTTCCTGAATCCGTCCAAAGAGCCGGGCTAGGTGGATGATTATGGAACCACATGGCGATCGCACTGCATACAGCACGACTTTGGTCCCTGTGTTTTTAAATAAAAACATCAGATGTCGAAGGTCATGGTCGTGTCCGAGGATGGCTTCCACAGCTGGGGCCTAACCATAGGGACCGCACACGCTGTGTCGTCGTTGCCAAGTGAAGAGGCCCAAGATGGCTGTCATCCTTAATAAAGATCCCTTCTCGGGGCCGCTTTAGTGTTTCCTGGCAGATCACGCGCTTTCCACCCTGTGCACATGTTCTCATTTCCAATTAAAAGGGTCCTTCAAACCCTGCAGAAGGCTTGAATTAGCAACTGCTAATAACAAGATGTTGCATGGTACTTGAGAAACAATAGCGGCTACAATGACCAAGGTGAAGAAGGGCTGCGAGTTACACGGAAATAAAAAATGGTTGGGGGTGCCCACATAACAAGCTGGAATGGTTGGACAGGACTCCTAGTTAATTGCATTTGGAAGAGAAAGACAAGGTTTAATTTTGCAGTGTAAGCTTGCTTCTCTTGACCCCATGAAAAAAAAAGGATGCCTCTGGGAAACTATTTGCGGAATTTCCGCCCCCCCGCCTTCCGATTCAGAAGGGGAAGGGGGGGGGGTGACGGCCTTTTCTTTGTCGGGCTCGGCGCGACGCACGATGGACAAGACGGCGAACAGAAGGGGGCTGTCAGTGACGCATGTTCTGCGCTGTCATTAGGACGAGCTGCCCGGCCTCTCCGCGGCAGCTCCCCTTTGAACCCCCCGCCTGTTCAATCGGAGGCGGGCGACGGCGGGGTGGTGCTGAAAAGGAGCGCCCTTGGGGTCAAGTGCCCCCCCCCCCCCATAGAGACAGAGACGGCCGAGCGCTTTGAATCTCGCGTATTGTTCGCGCCCGAACCGAACAAGACGCGGCGCGCGGCTGAGACCAATTTGAGTCAAACCAGGTCCAGATGTGGCGGTGGCCAGCCGGTTTACCGGCTTCGGGCTAAGCCGCGCGCGAGCAACGCGCAATTCCCCTGGAAGGTCAAGACAAGCGGTCATGCGGGCACAGCGAAAGCGCCTCGCGACAGACGATCTGGCGACACAGCTAATTGAATACAGCGGGAGCGGCCGATCGTCAGCGAAAATCAGTCGCACGTGTGCGCGCGATATGCAGATATGCAGCTAGTGGTGCTCTTGTAGCGTGTTTCGTCTTTGTAATTGTTTGCATAGGTCGTGATCGCTTATGCATCTTTTTCGAACCTCAAACGTAGTACTTGCCCAGAAGATGGCACGATCAAAAATGGCAGATGGCAAATGGGGCAAAAAGAGAACATTAAAAAAATAATCGCTTCACTAGCAAGAAGGACAGTGGTAAACCGGCACGATAAAGCGCAAGCTTCACGAAACCTGGTGAGAGGATCGGTGGTGAATCCTTCGATGTAGACGGCTCAAGTACAACTGGCTACGTCTCATCGACTTTTCTCTACCCTGCAGCTTCATGCAAGATGTTGCTGTGAACAACATATCTAATGCACGTGCAGCAGGCGATTCCTCCTTTCTGTTTTGTTCATACGCTTCGATCAGTGATTTGATGCTCCCCTGCTCCACGTGTTTTATAAATACTGTCGGAAATCGTACTCGAATATAACAACTTCGAATTCATCAATCAACACTATTCACAAATTAACGGCACAGCCATGGGTACAAGGATGGCCCACACCTACGTCAACATCTTCATGCATAGTAATAAGTAAATTTTTGAAAGATTGTCCCATTAAGCCCACCCTATACAAACGCTACTTGGATGACATCTCTTTAATTTGGACTGACACACCTCGTCCACCCCAACATATCTTTCACTTACACGTGCGCCCACACCACAATTAACTTCCTAGATGTTGAGATTTTGGTAAACGAAAGCTCACTCACCACCAGTGTATATAGAAAACCGACGGACCGTCAACAACACGTACACTTCCAAAGCTGCCATCCTCGTCACTCTAAAACAAGCATCCCATACTCTCAGGCACATCGATCTAAAGGAATATGTTCCCAAGATGAAGACTTCGTAAAAAATTCCAAACGCATGCAAGAAGTCCTCATTAAGCAGCGATACCCGTCGCCATTGCCGACGATGCCATTCAAAGGACATCTAAACCCAACCGAGAGCAAATACTGGAGTGACGTCGATACAGCGAGCAAACAGACCATCAGGCAAATCTCGTACTTCCCTTCACCAGTAACCCAGCCGCCTAACGTACGTAAACAAAATCTTCAAAAAAACATTTCAACATTCTCAAACAAAGCGAGCTAGCGCCTCGCCAAAATTTTCACTGCTCTCCCTCATGCAGTCTACAGACGACCGAAAAACATTCGAAACATTCTAATACACTCAGTCACATAAAGAGCCGGTTCTGGGGTGTCGACCTTGTGGAAAAAGTAGATTCCAGGTCTGCAAACACATTACAAACATCAAGCTGTGAAATAAGCACAGCTTCAGGATTCAAATGGAAAATTAATGACAACTCTGATTGGGATTTCTGCAACGTAATATACCTCCTAGGATGCAGTGTGTGCAGTACGCAGTACATTGGGCAGACCATTAACTTTATACGAATTCGCTTTAATAACCACCGCGCGCATATTTTATCCCTACCTCTTCTTGTTAAAACACATATATTAATGAGAAAAACGACCCATTTGATGCAATTAAGTTAACAGTCCTACAGGGTGGGTTCCACAACAAAGAGATCTCGAGCAACGCGAGTCGTACTTTATTTACAAATTTAATAACAATTCCTCACCGCATTAATGAAAGTCCGGATGTATTGACCTCCATCGCCCATTGCAGAGCCAATGCTGACCTTAGGAATTCCGGCGCGACAAACCTCGGTCGTTTGTCGCCAGCGCCATCTTTTTCAAACTTCGCTGCCCGCTTACACAAAGCCCTGAATTCATCCCCCACCCCTGTCTTGCCAGTTCGACGCACCACCTTGCCGAGCTGGGTGCAATTGAAGAACCAAGAACCCTTGATGGGCACAAAAGAAAAATACTAGAAAAAGGAGAAAGAAATAAAGAGAAAAAGAAAAGCGCTTTGTCCCCTGCCGCCCAGCGAGCTTGCGCGGGAGGCCAGCCCGGGGGAAAAAAGGAATAACGAGGGGAGGGAGGGCATCCGGGCCCTCAAAGCAACAATAACAGACTTTGGCGGAGTCCCGGAGCAGATAAGAATCATAGATGCATGTACTGCCCGTGCCGCCGGCCAAAAACGAGCAAACAAATAAACAATAAATTCAGACAGGGCAGGAGACGTTCCAGGAGCGTCTTCGGTACAAATAGTGAAGGCGGAATCAGCGGCGCAGTTAGCTTAACTACACACACGTGCACTGTGCATGAAACACACACACAAAAGAAAAAGAAAAAAGGCGGCAAAACATACGAGTTCGCGAAAGTGTCCTGTGGGGGGGGGGGGGGGGGTAAAGGTGAATGGCAGGAGCATTTAATCAAGGGTTCTTGGTTCTTCAATTGCACCCCGCTCGACAAGGTGGTACGTCGAACTGGGAAGACAGGGGTGGGGGATGAATTAAGAGCTTTGTGTAAGCGGACGGGCAGCGAAGCTTGAAAATGATGCCGCTGGCGACAAACGACCGAGGTTTGACGCGCCGGCACTCCTAAGGTCAGCACTGGCTCTGAAAGGGGCGATGGAGGTCAATAAACCCGGACTTTCATTAATGCCGTGAGGAATTGTTACAAATTTGTAAATAAAGTACGACTCCCGTTGCTCTCTTTGTTGTGGAACCCACCCTGTAGGACTGTGAACTTAATTGCATCAAATGTGTCGTTTTTCTCATTAATATATGTGTTTTGACAAGGGGATGATGGGTAGGAATAAGATATTTACTTATGCAAGAGTGACTAGCTATGCGCAAAAATTTCCGTGTTTCAATTTTCAAAACTGCGAACTTTGACCGCAGCGTCCCGGACAAATAATTCCAACTCCCGACCGCGTTTTTAAATTCATTCTAAACGGGGTACGTGTTTACTGGTACCTGCAGTGGTCGGCTGCGCAACTATATATATAAGCTATCGCGTGCAGCTGTCATATTATAAAAGAAAATCCGCACAAAACAAAAATTACGCAGCAACGGGCTGTGGCGAATGATTGCGCGCAATATTTTTTCGCGGGTTAGTGAAACGAACAGTTTTGTTTTAAATCACGAGAGTTGTATCAAAAGCCTTTATATGTCGTCATTAATTACGATAGGTACGACGACACAGTGAATAGGAGTTTATATAGACTGTCGTCCTTCAGACCCAATGCTTTTCTCCTCCAAAACATCGTGTAGAACAAAACCGGACCGCCAAATTTTGACACGGTTGTACGAAATTTGTGCACTAACGAAAGCTATGAGTGTAGTCTCCTGCATGTAGAGAATGTAGAATACAAGGAAAAATTATAATATGTATGCTCTAGGTCAGGTTCATAGTCCTACAGCACTCGATTGTAAATGCAGGCACTCGACGGAGCGCTGATAGACGGGCGTAGTCACCTGTAGGCGCATTTGCGTGGCTTTGCATGGATAGTACGTGTTTAACCTCTCAGGTCTGCAAAAGCTGTATCGGGTCCGCCAGGCAGTGGCGATTATAATAAATGCACAACGAAGCGCGCCGTTCGAGCGCACTAAAATAATACACCAGCAGTTCAAGGATATCATATATAATAAAAATATAGAAACGCGCATGCAGTGTGTGAAAGCGCGGCGCATCAGGTGCGCTTTTTGAACCCGCGCGCGCTGTCAAAAACGTGGGGAATTCCGAGAAAAATCTAAGGAAAATATCTCTCTTCCCAACCGGACATGACGTCATTAAAAGTGACGTGACCATGACGTCACGTGACGTTTTAGGCGTGACGTCACATTTTGTTTGACCAATCAGCGTTTCCAGCCCACCTGCCCGCAAACGCTAGTCCCAGTACCGGCCAAGCAGGCCACCGCCACAGGCCGGGCTGCCAGCGTCATGCGCCTCCGGGACATGAACGTTTGAGTGCAGTGGGGCCGTGCGGGCGCCCAAGGACCTGCGCGTCCTAAACTCCCCGGTGTCTAATAAAGTTTCGACCACCACTACCAGGCACAAGAAAAGAAGCCCCCCCCCCCTTTTTTTTTCTTTTCTTCGTCGTTAGATTCAGGTGTCTTGCGCCCCGAAAAGCGCCCGCTGCCAAGGGACAGAGTGCGGGTGACGGTTTTATTTCATTTAGCAATATACGAGGCGTTCCGGGTAAACGAGTCTCCGATGAGTTTAGTGTTTGCATTGGGCGCGGGATATACGATAAGCGAGTTTGCATCTATGGCGCTCAAGTAGCACCACTGTTGTGTATTTGGATTTCTCGCGCTACCGGTCAACGCGCAGGCGAGCGTTAGCCGACCAAGACAGAGCTGGAAGGAAGGAGGGGGGGACGTTTTTCCCGGAATCCCACAGAGGTCCCCACCTAGGTCTGAGGGGTCCTCACCGCCGGGCGAGACGGGTCTGGACGCTCGCGTGATGTTGAGAACAAACAAGCGTAGCGTACGGTCAGGTGCGGGCGCGGCGAGCAGACACAGCCGCGGCGGCGCCGAAGCCCGAGGACGGGGCATACCAACGGCTCTCGAGAAGTGGGCCGGGTTAACGAAACGTAGGTGTGCTGACGCACGTTCAGAGACAGCAACGACAGGCTGGCGCCGCTTTCCAGATTTTGGGGGGACGCCTGTCAACAGTCGGCACGAAGACGAGTAGTTTGTTGCTTGCGGCTGTAACGGCTCGGTTGAGATCGATAATTGCCGTAATGCTGTGAGCCGCCAGGTCACGGGTTTTCAGGAAGCCGGCGACACGTGAGAGTGTCTTTGATGTGTTTTCGTGTTCCTCTTTTTACTTGGTAAGGGAGAGAGTTTGAGTAATACTGTAGAAGTATGGGGCGTGGCACGTAAACTTAATGAGCCAATCATTTCGAGGGCCCGTTCCCGGAATGCCGTTTTTTAAAAGCAATTTTGATGTTCTTATCGTGCTGGGTATTTTAGGGAGAGGGGTTTGAACCTTGCGGAACCTGCAAGACATGTCATGCAGTTTGTATACAAATCATGTGTTAGTGTGTTGTGATTGTGTGTGCCTAATGTGGGACAGGCTCCTAGGTTTCAAAACCGGGCTCCGGAGCCTGGAAAATTGTTCGGAGCTAGATTTCAATCCCTTGCATCTTCGGCGATGCCAAGCAGGGAAGATTTTCTCTCAGCCAGTTCTATGTAATCATGCTCGCCGTTTATTCTGTTGTAAATATGTGAATTCCTGTATTGTTGTGTCGGCCGCTGTGTCATTGTGCGGGCTACACACTGCGCAAGCGTGAAGTTTCTTTCCATCTCGCCGTGTCTCCTCTCCATTCCCTCTCCCTCCTATTACTTGCTGTATAACCACCCCCGGTTGACAATAAACGTGGGTTGTTACCTGTCTCGTTCACAGGCGTGTAAGCTCTTTCTGTTCCTGTCGTGGCCTATCGGGCGCGGCTATGCTACAGTGGCGACGAGTCAAAACGACACCCACGCCGTCAAGGCAGACCCAGAACACTCCGGTCCTGAAGACAGCCCTGCCAGCAACTTCCATGGCCGCCGAGATGCTTCCGAGTTTCGACGAAAGCACAGATAAGTGGAAGCCGTACTTGATCAAAGTGGAGGCATATTTCGAAGCAAATGGCATCGCTGAGTCAAGTAAGAAGAGAGCACTTCTTGTGGCCGCATTGAGCACGCAGACTATTCAAATGGTTATGACGAAGTTGTCAAAGCTTTGAGTGAATACTATGACCCTAAACGGAACGAAATTTCGGAGAGCTACAAATTCAACAGTCGTTGCCAAGTGGAAGGAGAATCTATTCGGGCTTTCCTCGTCGAGATCCGCCGCATCGGAGACAACTGTTACTTCGGCAGTTGCCTTGACAGAATGATCCGAGATATGATTGTGTGCGGTGTACGCTCAAGTGCAGTACGGAAGCAACTCCTGGCAAAGGAAGATCTAACGGAGAAGAAGCCGAAGCGATAGCAATTGCTGCTGAATCCGCGGAAAACGATGCACAAGAAATTTCGTCAGAGGTAACACCGCTATTGAAAATGCAAGCGCGCCACCGGCCAACACCGAGAGACAGCGCCGAAAATGCAGCGTGTCGGCAATGCGGCAGATGTGGAAGCTAGAAACATGACGCTAACAGCTGCAGCTGGGCCAAATCGCGCTGTTATCGCTGTGGTCAACGAGGATATCTCGCAAAAATCTGTCCCAATCGCCGCGACAAGCAACTCAGGCCTGCTGCACCTGCGCCTCATGGCCAAATATTAACAGTTCAAGAAACCACATCGGAAGATTGCTATGAAAATGCTCATATCTGGACTTTGCTGTCGGCCCGAAGAAGGTGTCTCGAGCCGCCAATTCGCCTCACATTCAATTGGGGTGGTGTAGTACTGGCAATGGAAGTTGACACAGGATCACCAGTATGCGTCATAGCGCGACAGGTTTTCGATAGGCATTGCAAACACTGGCCAAATTTGAAGCCTTCACATCTAAACTTTCGTGCTACGCTGGACGGCTGCCTGTTTTAGGCGAGCTTAAGCTAACTGTGGCGCACCAAGGTGTGCCAGTTGAATGCACACTCATAGTACTAGACTGCAGCGGACCAAGCCTGTGCGGGCGAGACTTGTTAACCATGCTGGATAGGGCTGGTGTTCCGGTACTGGAAGTCGGTAAAAGAGAAGCGCCGGTGGCGGAAGAAGCCATCAGCCACATCAACGACTTACGCAGTAACTACGAGGATGTTTTCTCGGAGGAATTGGGCCTGATGAAGGGACCGCCAGCCAGCTTGGTGCTGAGGGACGGAGCGGTTAGCAAGTTTTGCAAGGCGCGATCGCTTCCGTACGCGCTCCGCGACAAAGTGGCTAAAGAGTTGGATCGCCTAGTGTCACTAGGCATAATTTCGCCCATGAAAAATTTGCACTGGGCGACCCCCATAGTACCACTGCTTAAAAAAGATGGCACAATCCGGATTTGCGGGGATTTTAAGGCCACCTTGAATCAGGTTTGTGGAGTTGAGCAGTATTCCCTTCCGGTGATTGAAGACATGTTCGCGTCGTTAAGCGGTGGTGAAGTCTTCAGTACACTCGACCTGAAAGATGCCTACAACCAGGTGGCACTAGACGAAGCTTCACGCAAGCTGTGCGTGATTAATACGCACCAAGGGCTCTTCTGTTACAACAGGCTGCCGTTTGGCATTTCCTCTGCTCCTGCTATCTTTCAAAGGAAGATGGATACCATACTAGCGGGCCTGCCTGGAGTGCAGGCATACTTAGATGACGTGCTTGTGTCTGAAAAGGCGGCACACAAAGGAGCTCGGCTGAAAACAGTGTTGCAGTGATTTCGAGAGCACGGCGTAAAGCTGCGATACGACAAATGCAATTTCAGCCAGCTATCGGTTACTTATCTGGGACACCGTATCGATCGCCTCGGTCTTCACCCGACGGAAAAGAACGTGGAAGCTATCATGAACGCACCGAGCCATCGTAACGGGAGCGAGCTGCGTTCATTTGTCGGAATGCTTACATTTTATTCAAAGTTTCTGCCGAACATGTCAACAGTGTTGTCCCCGTTCTATCAGTTACTAGAAAAGAATGCGCGATGGCAGTGGAACCACCCCCAGGAAACTGCGTTCGTCAAGCCCAAGCAGTGTCTGAAGGATGCCGGAGTGCTTGCCCATTTTGACCCGTCAAAGGAGCTGAAACTAGAGTGCGACGCTTCCCCACACGGCATTGGCGCAGTATACTGTTTCATACAGTAGCAAGCGTACACAGACCGATCGGATTCCGTTCAAGGACTCTCACGAAAGCCGAGCGGAATTACTCGCAGCTGGAGCGTGAGGCGCTGGCACTAGTTTTTGGTGTCACGAGGTTCCGAGACTATCTGTTGGGCCGTGAATTCACCTTGGTTACAGACCACCAGCCGCTCCTCGGATTGCTAAGGCCCGACCGCCCGACACCCTCTATGGCTGCAGCCCGCATTCAGCGTTGGGCACTCTATCTCGGAGGATATAGTTACAAACTTCAGTACACTCCCGGAAGGCAACTGCTGAACTCGGACGCCCTCAGCAGGCTTCCGTTGCAATCACGCGGTCCAAGTATAGAGCCCCAAGAGCCGCAAGAGTACGTTTTTTCTTTGGATAGCCTAGAGGAAGGCACAGTCACGACACGAGAGCTGAAGGACCTTACAGCCGTCGACTCGACACTAGATCGCGTCAAGCATTACGTGCTACATGGTTGGCCTAGAAGCTCGAAAGGCCTTGAGCCGTGCTTGGCGGTATTTTTTGACCGTCGACTTGAGTTGTCCTTGGCACATCGGTTAATTTATTGGGGCCATCGAGTGGTTATACCTGCCGGTGCGCGAAAAAGATTGCTACAGCTGCCGCATGAAACCCACCAAGGGTCTTCGCCGATGAAATCCATTGCGCGATCGTGGTTTTGGTGGCCAGGCCTAGACCGAGAGATTGAGGGAATGTCGGCTCAGTGCAAGAATTGCATAGACAATTTGCCTATGCCGCCAGCCGCTCCACCCGCAAGCTGGCCACAAGCATTTGAGATGTGGTCGCGCATCCATGTAGATTTTGCGGACCGATAGAAGGCAAGATGGTCCTTGTGCTAATCGATTCGCACACCAAGTGGATAGAAGCGCTTCTTCTGAAGCAAGCTACCACGTCAGCTACAATCCATTGTTTGCGGGACATATTCAGCCGGTTTGGCGTGCCCAGAACGATAGTTTCCGATAACGGAACACAATTCACTAGTCGTGAATTTGCAGCATTTGTCGAGAACAACAACATGTCGCACATTAGGACCGCCCCCTTCCACCCGCAATCTAATGGGGCTGCTAAAAGTGCTGTCCGAACGGTGAAAGATGGTCTCCGGAAGTTGAGGGGAGGCAAATTGGAGCACAAACTTATCCGTCTACTGCTCAATTACAGAAGGACGCCCCAGAAGGGCGGGAAGTCGCCATCAGAGATGCTTTTCGGCAGCGGAAAGCGTCACTAGGCCGACTAGGCTTTCTGCTGCCGAAAACAGATGGCGCCACTGCCGGTTCTCAGCGAAAAAGCGTCGTCTGCGGGTTTTGGCTCGCCGATCTCTCGTAGACGTTACGTTTTCGCATCATGTGCGCCTGAACTAAGTAAGTACCATTGTCAAACTTGCTACGATACAAAAGTTACCATAATACGCAAGCTCTGTGTGCAGTTTCACTGCAAATGAGCCAGCGGTTGAGGCGGGGAAATTTTTGAATGTGTCAGCGACAAAAACGCACAATACCGTATATGTTCGATTTCGTTCACGTTGGCCAGAATAATGTGACTGCAGTGCCCGCAGCGCTTTAATAGTAGCTGGCTATATTCGTATAAATATGTTTGGTGCTATACGCGTGGTGTTTCGCTGTAAAAATGCGGAATTGCGCAAAGTTATTCAACTGACTTCTAACTTTTGCCACCGCCTGCGCGATCGCATGTTTGTTCTGCGATAATAGTCAAGCAAAGCAACGCGCAAGCAGACGACAGACGACTTTCACTGCCCCTTCGGCATCACCTTCGGACTCCGCCACCGCCGTTTTTTGTTTGCTTTTTTCCACGCGGGAGAAATGTGGGAAGAGCGAGCACCCGCCCTAACTGGTTTGCCGGTCTCCGGCGCCTATTTCGATTAGAACACCGCGCCGCTCCGTTGCTGCCGCGGTTTTCGGCTCCGTCGTCGCCGCGCCGTAGAGGAGGCCGGCTGTGAGAATGTGGCCTTATTGTTGCTCCGCGGGCACGGCTAAGCTTACGAAAACGCTGTTCGTGTCCACTGCCGCCTGATACAGGTGGGAAGAGCTTGCTTAGCATTTTAGGATTTCGATTCGCGTTCCAAGCCTGCCGTTTGAGCGAAACAATTCTAATAATTTGTTTTTGTTTTCTAGAGTCTGCATGGTAACATATGCTAATAACTTTAGACAGCTTGACCGACCCCACAGATATGATTGGATGGCAAAATGAGACAATGAGCAACAAAATGTGTCAAGAATACTGAAAAAAAAACACCCAGAAATTCTGGACAAAAGAATCTTTCAGCGGGAAACCGTTTATGAACGCCATATTTTATGTAATGCACGATTTCACTATAACAAATATTATATCCGCAGATCAGCCGATGGAGGTCTTGTATTTTTTTCTCTTCACGTTTTTGCTGTTTTTCATGTTTCCTAATTAACCCTGTCATTTGCCAGGGATTAGTCACGGCCTAATCGGATAAACCGCGGAACCACAGAAATCAATCGATGCCATTGGCTGGAAGGGCTTCATTTAGGGGCGTTTGCTGCTTTATTCTTGAGTTGCATCTGACTAGTCAACGCTGAGCGTTTCGCTTGTTCCTCGCTCCCGCCTTTTTTCTGAACTGTAGTTCCTTCATATGTGGCTCATTTTTGTCGCATTCTCGCTCATATCAGCCTCGGAACTGGAATTGAAAGTCGGAAATGCTACAGAAACATCTCTCCCTCGTATCAAGCTGCCTTAGAATAACGGTGTCCGGCGGTGTGACGGTAATTCAGATTTACTAAAAGAGCAATGACGTCACACGTACGTATTGGACCGAGTCTGTGACGTCGCGGTGTCACGTGGTGTGTGACTCCGTACAGGCGGACACCACGTTCCGAGGTCATTAGGAGTGACATAAATTGCGATTATGAGGTTGTAATTGGTCGTACTGGTAATTATAACACAAAAAAAGTTAATGAAAACTTTTGCAATTAAAGTAATTTCTTTCTTCTTTATCTCCTTTAGAAATTCAGTCGTCGAGTGGAGGAATCGGCCATTGACATGAAGTTTGCGGGCGGCGCTACAAATAGACCTAGAATTGTGATGGTGCATGTTTTGGAATGAGTTTTGGTGGAAAAAATTCTGAAATGTTTCAGTGGTTATAACGCACAACGCAGTTAACTGACGACACTACCATGTTATTGCAGGCAGTGGAAAAAAGAACCCAACTGCTAATTAGCCGGGTTCCACCAGCGGTGAGTGATCACAGCAAATGATATTGAGACATTAAGTTATCGTACTCTGGAGACACCATTTCATTCCTGGTTACGAGACCTATTGCCGAATGTATATTTTCGTAAGAGAAATCTTTTGCTCAATTAAATTGATTCTGAAAGTACCAAGCAACTACGAATTAAAAAGACAGGTTTGCAGAATGCTGCATAGAGAGAAGTTTAGAAAAGGCACGAAAAACGATATTATTAGGGAAAAAATATGACATGCCGAACAAAGTTCCTTTAGGACAGAATCAGGGTTTCGGGACCGACTTGGAACCACGCGATTGCGTGGATAGACCAAGTGAAGCGCTTTGTAAACCTTTTTGTGTTTCGGGGCTACATTTCCCGAACAGGGGTCGCTGCTATGTAAGTCACTTGAAAAGGTGATGGGCGGAAGTTACGAGCTAGCAATGCTTGTTGGCTGAGCTTCGGGGAATGGACATTGCGATGTCGTGAAGGCTATATATCTACGCTTACTAAAAGCAGCCAGTTCTCTCAACATGAGACTTTAGTCTGAGCACTCTTCTCTCTACTGCGCCTCCCTGACAGGCAGATGTCTGTCTAAATGTTCACCGGCCGGCCGATATTCTTACAAGGCTAGCCAGTAATCAAGCACCCTGCTAAAATTCCTTGTGGATTGCACTGTCTGTAAAAAAGTAAATAATAAATAAATAAAATAAAGCATTGAGGCACAGCCGTGTATCGTAGATGCAGCCCCAAATGGGGGCTGAGTACCATGCTACTACATGCATGGCTAATAGTAATAATGATATTATTAACAGTTACATTATTTGGCGAAGATGTTATGCTAGACCATTACATAAGAGAGATGGTAATACAGCTTCCGTTTCCATTCGCATCGTTTTTTGATGGTGGTTGGGCACTTTTGCCAATTTAACTAGTTACGGCATAAGACATTCAAATAAAATCAAAATCATCATCGCTTTACCTTGAGGAATTGTTTTGTTCCAAAAGTAGAAACGAGGAATAAGTGATACATTGAAAAGTTTCTGCGCCATTCTGTTGTGAAAGTGTTGGAATGTTTATACCGATACAAAATTTTGTTCTTAATATCACCGCAGACGGTCAAGCAGATTCTGCACTTCGTATACGTTATAATGCGGCTATTATTAAAGGTAAGAATTATGTTATCTTTTGCGTGTGGTAAATGGGACGCGAAGAACATCAATATGCACGTAAATTACTGCATTGCTTTACTGCAGCAACAAAAAATTGTGTAGATGAGCAAATCTTAGAAGCTGGAAATCACCCGCTATTCTGTTTATTGTAACGGTAATGCAGGGACTAGCAGCGACCATCACAGTATTGCAGTGATCAAAAGCTCATCATAAAATCGCCTTTCAGCAAACGCGAGAAGTGAGCAACACATGGGCGAGGGGAGGACCACGCCAGACATTTGTGGACTCACGTACGATAAATGGTCTTATCAAGAAGGACTGACTGAAAATAAGAATTGGCTTGAAATTGGCTCTGTCCCAGAAGAAATTTGCTGTGGTTGTTTGTAGATGAGCAAACGGTGCAAAAGGTTGCGTACAGCCCGAGTGGCGCAGGACAAGTGCTGTCTAATGTTATCAGTCTTAGTCCATGTCAGGAATTCTGAGCGATGGTTTATTCATCAACTTTCGTAACAGCACGGTGATTTGTACTTTTCTTCATTCAGTCGTGTCTATAATAGACTGAGCATTGTAATCAGTGTTTGTTACAATATTCGAGAACATACAAGCTCGCCAAGCGTAGAAGACTGACAACTAGACTGAAAAATTGTTGCTCTTAAGTGCAATCTTCTGCTTGGGCAGAAAGTCGCAGTTACGCTATGTACGTACGATCGCGGTCAAAAAGATTACGGGACGTGTATTCTGGGTAAAGAGTTCATTGCAACTTTGACTCGTGATTTAATTGCTTGCTATCGTTACCAGCGGATAAGGCATGAACGTTCGGTCATATATTTCCACATTTAAGGAGATTCAATAACATAACTGTGCCGAAACAAATTTTGGCCGCACACTAGCGTTCATGTGGCGACTGCGAAGACGAACATCAACGCGGGAGAGCATCTCGCACATCACGGTGGTTTCATAATAAATGGCGATGCACTCATAAAATCTGATTGCGAACATCGCTTCCTGGTCGTCACCTACCGAGAGAGCGGACACCTAAGCGCGCAATCCATCAGTCTTGTCTCCTGCCGTAAAATGTGGGTGCAATCCGTCGGTCTCGGGCTTTATATATATAGCAATTGTGTAAAAAGTTGGTCATGCAACTTCATTGAAAACGTCATTTAGTGAATTTAAAATGAAGCGATGAAAATTTATTTAAGCATTGCGCCGGATGTGCTAGAAAAAAGTACGGGCTTCGCTGCCTAAGACCGTTCAGTGAAACTTATGTCTGTTTTCTCTTCAATAAAGACGCGGAGCAATAAGGTGCAAAAGTGGTAATGAAGCTTTTAAGCCAAAACTGTTCAAACCAGGCACGAGAAAACTGCGTGAGCCGTTCACATAATGTGAACAGGACCGGCGTAGTCTCGCTATGTAAAAATAGAGTATAAAACTTCCGTGATAGTATGATTTTTTGACTAAATAGCGACACCTTTTATTGTGCAAGGGCAGCCTTGGCCAAACAGTGCCATGTCACCAGGCATTTTAGTCTACACAAGGTGGGGTCAAATACCTATTTCTCATGCATTTCACCCATGATAAACCAAGCACGAGGTAAGGAGAGAACTTGTACTGAGTGTACCACCGATGAGTACCCGGCGGAACTGGGGATGGATTCCCGCACCTTCCGCAAGCCAGACGGGAGCTCATACCACTAGACCACCTCCGCTGTCAACTTCATATTCCTTGAAGCGGAAGAATCTGTTTGATTCACATTGACAGCAAGAATAGCATGACTTGGCGGTATCGCATGTAATGTCGAACCCTAACCACCATGAAACTGTTCTTAAGGTTCGTTCACAGTTGGGCATTCGGCGGCGCGATCGAGCGAAATCCACAACGCCGAAATGATGGCTCGTTAACACTTCCTTGCCACACGTCGCCGCTCGTCGACTGTGTGTACACAGACATGGCAAGAAGTTAATCGATGCTGTCTACGTACCATAACCGTATGCACGCTTATGTACGCTAAATGCAGCTATTTTGCCGGACGTTACGACATATCTAACATTCTCTTTTAGAAAACAAGTTTAGCCTAGTTGCGCCATCTGGTGGTTAAGAGGGGAACTATTGTCAAGATACCGACGCCCCTTGTAAGCCTAAAAGGGGCACAATCATCGCTCAAAAAAAAAAAAAGAAATTAAGCGAATATATCACTCCTACCTTTTGCTTACGGGTGAGATGAGACAAAGCGAAAGACCGCTGGCCCATTTATGGCCAGGGCACGCGCTGAGAAAGGCAGTCACAACGACGAATCAAGTCCGAAGCAAGGCGTCCTGCATGGTAGAGTGTCCTCCAAGTTAGTCGCCGCGGGATTGCAACCTGGTACTCGCCGTCCCATTGGCTGATGAGAATCAGCGGATTTTTTTCCGGCGACAGAAATCCGTTCTGGACAGATCAGTCTTTCCGGTTGGTATTTTGGCAAAATCTCTGCCGCGGCAGTGGATACCGGTCGCTCTCGCCGCCGTATGTCCAAGTGTGAACGCGCGTCTAGAGACTCAGAATATGTCGTTTTCAGTTACTCGTTCAATATGTGGATTCTCTTGGGCTAAATATATGTCCAGCACACTGGCTGGCCTTTGCAAAATCGTCTTTAGGACGCCAGAACCATTTTAGTCCAATCTTCCAACGAACGTTGTGCAGTTGGTATGTTCCGTTTCTGCTGTGACATGAGGAACTTGCCGTATTCCATAGAAACCATGAGATTCGGATCCATACTCATTTTTCAACAACCTTTTTTTTTCAGGAACTATCAGTTTTGTTTAATTTTACTGGTTTTTAAAGAGAGAAACTGTTCATAGTTTATCGTCTTTTGCCGTACAAACATTCTTCTAATATTCTATTGCAGAATGACTTCACAGATGGAATATCGACTTTAATGCTTTAGCATAAAGGCGCTTAGAGCAAGTTAAAAAAGCCTTCGGGTCAACTCACTGTAATTGTCGAAAACTGATATGCTGCAACGATGACAAGTTGGAGCTTGGAAATGTTTGACTTAAACTAAGCATTTGATTTACATCTATTTCACAGTGTCATCCTATGCACCCTCTTCGAGTATGAAGACCATTTGTACAGGAGAGAAATTAGGGAGGAGCATCACATATTGATTTTTACCAAGGAGCCGACTGGCCATGGAATGCCAGCTTTGACATACTGAATGCGGCTGCTACTACGAGCATTGGACTTCTAACAAGAGAAACTCTGTAATAGAATAACGTAATAAATAATGGCAGAGGAGTGTGATAGAAGCCTCTAGGGAAGGAACGTATCCAATGGCTAGTCGTCGTGATTTTTTTTTTGTAAACTCTCGCCCAATCTTTTACGGGTAATTGGGTGGGATGGAAGATATGTGAGTTAACGATCACCTTAGAAGTTCATGATAAACTCAGTGGTAATCGCAGTTTTATGGCACTTTCCTTTCGAAATGACAGATTTAATAAAGCACACCATTTTTCATGAATAAATGCTACAGCAGCCTAAGTTCGCCAAAATTGAAAAATTATTGTCAAGTACAATTTTACACACAGATACGCATCTAGGTTCACTTCATATTTGTTTTAGTCATTGCACGCCACCAATATGTAATGGAATGCATCGTATTAAGAGTGCATCCAAGTCGCTGTTCTCACTACAAACCTTGCTCACGATATCAAGGTTCGTACAAGCGATCTACCAGTAAGGAAACGAGAATAACTTTAGAAAAACTTAGGTTTTAAAATGTTCTGCTCTATGACCAGCGTGTCAGCCTGGTATTCATTTCTCCAAAAAGGTTTCGATTACCGGAAGAAATGTCAATAAAAGACTCTCTCTCGAAAGTTTGTGCCCAGCAGCAAAAGGGGAGTTTCCTTGCAAAGCGTAAAATGGTTCCTGTAATCCAAGCCACCTGAACTCCTATTTTAAATGCTTTATTTTCCTATAATGTAAATTATTGCCATCTTACATTGCGAGCTACATGTGAATCTAATATAGACAAAATATTAGTTGTCTAACAAAATAGTGCCCATTGTTGCTAATGCGCCCTATAAATCTGGCACAGGAGGTGTTTGTTTAAAGCAAAATATAAAACAAACTCTCACTGCTACAGAACGGGCTGCGTACTTGCTACTATTCTCTGAAACATACAAACAACTTATTGTTAAATCTAGCGTTTTTAAAACGAAATATCTCGAACCGCAACACACATGCTGCTGAAGAAAAGTATATCCTTAATTTGAGAAGGAATTATAGCATTCAGATGAACGCAGACACCTTCAACAGGTTACAAAACCCTTCCATGGAAGCCTATATAGGTGAAGAAAACCTCGAGAAGCAAACCCAACTGCAAAGGTACTTGCTGTCTGTTGCTAAGTTTTTATGTATAAGATAAGATGTTTTGTTTGTTCAAATGGAGCTCATCGAATTTATATATTTCTCTGATTGGTTTGAACTACCCCCCGTCGCTATCTGAAGTGAGCCAGGTATCCCTCCAGATTGGGAACTACCGCTTTTCCTTAAGCTCACTCCATTTGTCAAGTACGCCCAACGAAATGAATGTATATGTTAAAAGAATACGGCGTGCGTTTTTGTTAAATCAACAAAGCTATTTCTTTTTAGAACGGCAGTACCAAGCACTTAATTCGATTTTTTTTTGGCACGCCCAATACTGGTTGGTCGATACGCCGCAATTGTACCACCATGTGCTCGAAAGCAGTACTCTTCTAGAGAGTCTTCTTCGAGGTGCAATAATATATTTTTTCCCCAAATAGAGAAAAGGCTGAGCGCTGACCGCCTAATTGTAAAACTTTATATCGACACCTTTCATCAGTGTAGTTGTCGTACCTAGTACTCGCCATTTTTTGGAACGTGTAGAGGCGCTGCTTTTGGACAGAGGATATCCGCGCAAGCTAAGGCTTTCGCGATGCAGTAATTGAAGCGGCTGTTACCACAGCCAGTAGGGGCGAGCAAGTGGACCTAATAGGACCTTCCCTGAGTGGTAATCCTGTCCGAACATTGCTTTTCTTGCCTGTGTTCTCGGTGTGCGTACCATTGTGCTTTCAGGGTAACTTCACAGAACATTTCGGGTTCCGGTTCTACCAGAAGTACAGCCGAGTCCATCAAGAACTAAGCGCACCGTATGAGGTGTTTATGTTAACTTCCAACAACCAAGACGTTTACGTAAACTTCCTTCGTCGCGTAGAACCACGTTTTTCTCGAGTTTCATAAGTGAATTTAATAACTGCTAGGCAGTAGTATCGTAGTAATGTCAGTAATATCGTAGCAGTACTATCGCAGAATGTGCGCACCTCTCTGGTTTTGAAGCGGCCTGAAGACAAAATGCTCAAGAGGAGCCACTTGAATTTCTGACACTTTGAGCGCGTGCAATAACTCAGACTTAACTTAAAAGCTGCAGCGCCTGAAAATGACCTGCAGTACTTCATGGAAGGAGTGCGACCTCCAATTATTCTCTAATAAAGTACCCAAACTATACTAATAGTATTTCAGCACAACCCGAAAAGTAACAGTGTCTGTTACCTAGTGGCTGAAGGTGTACCGAACTAATGGCATCAATATTCATTCTTCGTGTGGCTTTTATGCTGACAGCCGGACCTATCAGAGTTACCAATTTTGACCTCAGCGCACGGTTAGTTGGAAAGCGCTAGGACGTGGCTGTGGCAGCGTGCAAAAAGACATAGGACACGTCAGGCGTTTCCTGGATGTGACGTACTGATTTTGCAGCAAGTCGATGGATATTGCCGACTGAGAAGTTGCAACATATGCTGGCCAGGAATATATACGGCAGTGTGATGACCACTGTCCTCGTGCCAGCGCTTAGCCCTGATGCTGTTACCTGTCTTAAAGCTACATTTAATTATTTCTCTTTCTACCTTACAAACTGGGCGCTTCTTGAAGACAGCGCAAAAGACAGAAGTGTGGTAAATAGCGCCATTGAAGGCTTCTACGAAGAGAGATTTATCAGCAACCAGTTGAGGACAGAACGCGTTTTTGTAGAAGCGAAAGGGAGAAAGAACCCGTCGAAAAGCACTTCAAATTTTTTTACTCTCAGAATTGCCCAACGTTATCTCGCGGACAGGTCCAATAGCGAAAACGCGGACCGCGTTAAGGATTCAAGTTCTCAACATGGCGTATTTTGGAGCACGCATCAGCGCCAATTCAAGTCCCTGTAAAGGAACTCACCCGGACGTTATTCGCAGCGGCCTGCGTGTGTACAATGCCTCTATTTTACTGCGCACGTACAACGACTCTCTTCGGATGCCTAAGGGTGTTCATACAGGCAAGATTGATGTCGTTATGGAGACGTGTGCAGCCATCGAACATGCGGTTTTGCATTACGCCATTCCACTGGTCACCTCCTACGAATACGAAACTTTCTACGCTCTCTCCGGGCTGACTACACCGGCCTCTTTTATCAGCATGCTGGTCGTGTTTAGAGCAGGGTTCTTGTTTACAGTCACGTGCCTCGGTGCCGCCTTGTTGGTTGTAAGTGTCGTTGATCTCCTGGAAAACAGATTCGCTTCCCTGAACCCAACTCCTGACTCCTTCATGTTGTGTGTGGCTTCGTTGTATGCAACCTCTTCACCGCTTCCGTCAACTAATCATTGGGGTACTACCAGGATGCTAACTTACTCCGCTAAGATCCTTCCAATTCTTCCCCTCTCGAACTACTTAAGTAGTGAACTGAGCGCCAGTCTTAGCGCTCAATCTCATCTGTATGTTATCGACACGATCGACAAGACGGAAGATGCGCTCGACCGTGACGATCTCTTGCCATGCGTCGTTGACAACTCCGTGACGAAGCTGGCATTAGAGAAACTTGAAACCAGCAGCGCGCTTTATGTGAAACTTCAGTCGGCTTTCAAGAAACGAAATGAGAAGTTCTCGCTTGTCGCTAAGAATCTAGAAGGCTGCCTGATCTGCGCCGCGCAGCCTGGGGCTACTTGTCTAATAAACCGGATTCCGGATTGGTACGTAACATCTCTGGCGCTAGGAGCTGTTCAATCCAAGGAAGGAATTAGGATAATTATTGCTGTAACATCCATTAGGAAGAATTATGCGAGCGAAGGCTTACAGCGATTTTGTTCGTAGGATATTTGAAGCGAAGCGACTCTTTCTTTAAGAAAAGCGGCAAAGCAGCCCGCAGGCAAGTTACGCACTCTGATGCTCCTGTCGAAAAAAAAAAAAAACGCTTTAGTTCTAATAGCTGACTATCACCTACTATTTGCCTTTTTTCTAGCATCGATGGATGCTGCTACGGTGATACTCACTGCTGAGAGTGTAATCAGTAATTTTTCGAGGCAAGATGTGTGCTAGCTGCTTTTTCATCGTGCCGCTTTAATGTATACATACGGATGCGGCTGGCTGGTGATATCAAAACGGATGATTAGCAGCCGCTCACTTCTGTGTTATTCTTTCTTTCTGGTACCGCCTAAATTCTGTAAGTAATTTTATTGGTTTCAGAAAACTTTTTTTAGCTTTAACTAAAATATCGTGTAGTGGATTTTCACAGGCATCACCGTTGTGCACGCCGACGGTAACTTCACTCCTGGCGAATTTTCGTTTCTTAAATTATTTACAGTCGCTCGCTGCAATTTCAATTCTGGTCTCAACTTATCCTATTGTGTGTTGCATTTGCTGTGCTGCAGAACACTTCTTTTATTTTGTTATGCGCTATACTGTTTACGCGAGTGTTCGAGATGAAATCAACTATAATTGCAGTGAAGTGACCAAATCGTTTGTTATTTCATTACTGACTGTTGCTAATGCAGCACTTCAAAGGTGGACCTGGTGCTGTGCGATGTTCCAAGTTGTAGCGTGTACATAAGGAAAAATTTATTTAGTGACACCTAGTCGACGTTTAGACGTTACTTCTTTTAGTTGTGGCGCAACTGAGGTTTAAGTCTTCAGAGGGTGCAGTCATCATAGTTCCATTTGGGGAATTTTTCCTTTTCCAAAAAATGTGAGCGGCAAAATATTGATTAAAAAGGAAAATTTGTGGAAATTCAGGGATTCTCAAGGACGAAAGCTGTTATCAACTACCCGGAATCCCTGACGGTTTCAAGCTGTTCCAGGGAAACTGTGCTAAAATTGTGCATTCTGTGCTAGAATGTGGACATTTTAGTTTAGACACGGAAGATCCTTGGCAGCTATAGCCGAAACCAAGTGATCAGTTTACTGTTGGGTTCTCTACCCATGCTATTCCATAGTCGGTTAGTCGCAAAGAAAAATTCTTGAGCTGCGCGTAACTTATATGTTAGGGTCAATATATGTGCGGAAAATTCAAAACGATTTTCAGTCAGTGATTTAATTCACTGGTTTTTATGAAGCTCAGTCTTGCCCGCAATAGCTCTGTCGTGATGTGAAGGAACGTGGCCAACCACTCGGGCAAATGCTGGCAGACTCATTTATTCTTTAACTCCGAGCCAGCATGACGTATCTCGCGCCCCTCACATTTTTCTTATTTCCTGCGCATCGTTCAAGCGGGCAGCCGTAACAATGCTTCACCAGAGCGGCCCCCATTGTCAGAAAATGAGTCGAACTTCATACGCATTAAAAAGCATGGTGCAGGATGTTAAACAGGCATTCCAGTCTGTAGGGCCAAATAGAACGCTCACGTTGTCGTGGGTCACTGAGCGGCCGAAGACGAAGTTGCCACAGTGACTTTTCCGACAGTCTAGGAATCGTTGCCGCTGGCCGCTTCTGACAGCGGCTGGGCCGTTGTACACACAAAGAAAGTGGGGTAGTTAACCAACTGTGAAGTGTGTACCGGCGAGGACAGATTCCTGTTCGGTGATTTTTGCAACGTCGCCATACGAAGTTGGTAGTACGGAGCACGATCAAAAACCGGAAATGATGCTTGGCAATTTCTTGGCATACTAGTCCAGGGATGGACGCATCAGGCAGCCGACGTAGGCGGAAAAAGAGGTCAGCTTGAGTGAACAGGTAGGAGTTGCATCACAGCTTATGTCCGCATTTTATGTGCCATATAATGTGTTCCTTACAAGCCAGGCACGTACAAGATGGGTAGCTTGCCCCTTGTGTAATTTTACTGTAGTCTAACGGGTGCAATCCAGAAATACCATGGTATAGTACTCGCAAATCCAGGCTTGGTGCTTTGGTTGGATGATCAAGCCAAGTTGAGTTGCCTAAGTAAAGGATGTCATTGTTCGCTGGACACACGCGATTGGCGGTAGCAGCCGTCTTTGAGCCTGGGTCCTTCAAGAAGTATTGCCATTGAGCATGGCCGAGCACTTTCCATGGAGGCCCATGGACGCACCGAACGGCGTAGGCAGGGGGGCAAGGGCTGTGTTCATACTTGTATATGAATAAATATGAAGCATCCACAATGGCGACAGGCCGTGGGGTTGTAGGCGTCTCAAGAGGCCCGCCCACACAAAGTGCCGTAGCGCGATACTACTTCAACGGGCGACATGACAAACACGCTTTTAAAACTCTGAATGGGACAAGTTTTCTATTTATAATTGGTTTCCTTAGTGAGCTACTATGCTTACGAGCAGCAACACCGGACACAACAGCGCAGGCAATAGAGCGCTGGCTGTCCATGTTTCACTCTACTTTCCTTGACGTACATAAACGGAGCGGCATGGTATTGAAGTTAACTGGGAGCGCTGGTACCGTCCCCTCGCATAGTTCTTCTTAAACTTTCATTGGCTGCGATTTCTTGGAATTTCTGATTTAGCGGTGCCAATGTGAATGACCATGAAATCACCTGGACGTAATGTTTCATTGATATGCGGATCATTTTATCCATCACTGTACACCTATGTATCACTGTTGCGGAATATGTGTTTTCTATAATTGTGCATTTCTTGAAATGTTCCACTTGCTCTCGCCTTGCATACTGATCTTTAATTTAGAGTTGAATAAACGTGGTTTGCAGTGTGTCAGATATTTTTTGTTTGGTTCATATAAAAAATACTGGCTGAATATAGCTTGCTGTGGCCAAATGCCGAGAGACATCTTACAAAGTAACCACTTCCGCAAGAAATGAAAATGGCATCTGTTTATTTTAAACGACTAAACACTCGTAACAAAACTGTTCATACCTGGGCGCTGGTGTATTCTTTGATGCCTTACAATGAAATCCTTCTGCTTTTATGTTGGTCAGCTTGCATTTATGACGAAATGTGCGCTTATAAGTAAAGTACTTCTAGCTCAATCAATCAATGAGTATGCAATATATTCAAGGCAGGGCAGGCTTTTGACAATTAGTGCTGAGTAGTGTAGCTGCAGACTTGCTTAAATAATATCGATGGTTGATGAGGTTTAACATCCCAAAGTGACTCAGGCTATGCAGGATTCCGTAGTGGAGGGCTCCGGAAAAATTTCGACCACCTGGAGTTTCTTAACGTGCAGTAACATTGCGCAGTACACGTGCATCTAGCATTTCGCCTGCATCGAAATGCGACCGCCACGGCCGTGATCGAACCCGCGTCTTTCGATTCAGTAGCCGAGGAACATAACCACTGAGCCAACGCGGCGACGTTAATTATTATTGAGAGCAGTGTCGCCTCATAAAAAGAAATGTGTTCAGAACGGGACTGGTCCCGTAGCCGTGTATGCAACCCGTGCAGTTTCCTCAAGTGCGAAAAAACGCAGAAAGATTATCTTGCTCGCCTTTTGAGCAAGCGTTCTCGGCCATAGGCTTTGTTTATTTTTATCCAACTCTCCCAGACTCTTAAAAGCGGATTTCAATCATGCAAGTTACGAATCAATGCGTTTTTAATGCGCGCAGAGATAGAGAGAGAAAGAGAGAGAGAGAATCCTGCATTTAAAGTTTCTATTAAAGATGGCTATTAGAGCTGTATAAGGCACAGAATGAGAGAGTACACAGGGTACTCACGTCTTTCACGCAAAATAGTGAACTGCGAATTTCAGCAGACAGGAGCACTTGTAATTCAATAAGAGTTGCAAGATAAGCTGATATAAAAAGTGCCTTTAAAGGAAGAAATGTACACAACAAGACGCCAATGCGTCTAGTTGTGTACATGTGTATCCACGTCTCAGTCACAGCCTGTTTTGAGCTGCAGGGTGGTTCAGAGTGTTAAGTGACGAAGAGGCGCATAATGATGATAGCTTGTAAGGACGGTACAACATAAATGGCAAAGTCTCGGTGAAATGCTGTCTGCCAAGATGAAAGAGATCAGCGAATGAGTCCTGGTCCACGAAGCATCCGAGCCGCAGGTCACCAGGAGCCGACGGCCAAGGCCCTTGGACGCTTCGAACGGCATGGGCAGGGGGGCTGTGTAATCACACGGGAGTGGTGTCTCGGGTCCGTCGGGTCTGTAGGTCGGGTGAGCCATGGCGTCTGTTCCATTTCGTTGTGTCGGGTGGTCGGGGCGTGGGAGCAACAGCGAGGTCGGTTCGCGTCTGGCAGGCTGGGGCACTGCCGGAGCCTGCAGCCGACGGATGGTGGGTAGGTAGTTCTCAAACATTGCTGGCACATACCCACTGCGTGGGAGTGGCCAAGACACAGGCGGTTAATTGCTGAATACAAGAAATTTTTGACGGGAAAAGAAGTGGTAATAGCATGTAGGCTGATATATTGGAAGACGCAAGGACTAGGGTCCTGTTAACTTGGATATCGAATACGGGACAATAGCTTGATGTGCATAATAGTATACAATGGCTTTAATGTTTCAATGTCGTACTGACTGAGAGCGGGAAAAAGAAATTAGAATGGGAGTCGCTGCGTTTCTTTAAGGAAATTTTGCACAGCAGAGCGCACCCTCCTGTCGCTTCGTCCAAGCAAAGAAGCGCCGATGGAAAGAAGAAAAGCGGAGGACACGGGCAAACCCAGTTGATGAAATGAAATTGGCAAAAGACGCTTCTTCAATTGAGACAAGCGGCGGCAGAACATCGGGAAGTTATCTACTGTATCATGTTCGGCACAAAAAGGGAACAATAGGGAAACCGCCAGGTCAGATCTGTGAAGGTAGAAAGTTAGAAGCGGAACCCGGCAACGCACAGCGGGAAAGAGACCTCTAGTCTGCGCGAGCGGCAGTTTTTGCTACTCCAAGGATGCAGAAGAAGCTGATATTCGGGAGATGATGTAAGAGCCGAGGCAGAAAATTCCTGAAATATTGTGCAGCTGCGAAACCTCATCGCAGCTGTATATGTACAGGTTGGCAAGACAGCAACAATTGGGCTGCAGAGAGAAGCCCTTGCTAAGGAATCTACAACCTCATTTAATTGAAAGCCCATCTGGCCTGGTACCCAAAGCAACCTTACCGAATTTAGATGGAGCGGAATCAGGAACTTAGAGGCGAACGCCCGAAACTCAGTGGGTAGGATAATGAAGAGCGAATGGACAGAGAGTCCTTCGTAACCACGACCTGGGAAACGGTAGTTTCTAATTTTCGCAAGGCTCAGATTACTGCTAATAATTCAGCCAGATAAAATGGAGTGAAGTCAGGAAAGACGGAGGGAAAAAGGCCAACCAAGTGAAGGCAAAAAAATTCCCACACCTGCCTTCTCGCGATCCTGCGAGGCATCGGTAGCAATAAGAACATGAGAGGGCAAGGACCTTAGGTGGTCCTGCAGCAAAACATGAAGAAGCGGGAAGGGCTGAAGCTTTGCATTCGATGGGAAAATGACATCGAATTCAATCCGGTTAGAAGATGAGTTGTTATACATTTGGCGGACGTCTGTGAAATGAATGTTTATGGGATCAAGGAGAGACTGCACGAAACATATCTGAGGAGTATGAAAACGAGACCAGGCGGCACTAAAAAAGGCCGAAGGTTGACTAAGATATATTGTACTGGAGGCGTGACGAGGTGCGTCGCACAATTTTAAAAAATGATTGAACGGTTAACAGGCGAAACCTAGCTGATAACGATGCGATTCGCACCTCAAGGTGCAGAACAGCATTGGCGACATATTTTGGAAGCCCCAGACAGAGGCGCAACACATTACGCTCCAAGAGCACAAGAGGGCGAAGTTTATAGGCAGGAGCTAGTGAGAATAAAACACAGCCGAACTCTAAAATCGGACGGACGTACATTTTAAAAATCATCCGAAGTGTATGTCTTCTCATGCCTGACCTAGCACTACAAAGCACGCGCAGGATGCCAATGGCGCGAACTCCTTTTGCAGAAACTTGCTCAATGTGTGGCCGCCAGGATAGAGTAGAGTCGTATATTACTCCGAGTTAATTCGCCGTCTGAACTTGAGGAATTGTGTTATTTCTATAGACCAGGCAGATCTTTACAGGAACAAAAACCGGAAATACTAACAATGTGCATTTCTTCACATTGAAGGACAGACGAATTCTTCCTAACCATTTGTCAAGGATATTGAGGTAATTTTTCAAGGTTCCATAAAGAATGTGAATTTCGCCTGCTGATGCAAAAATACCATATCGTCGGCGTACACATAAGTTTTCACATTTTGAATGCATGGAATAGAGCTTAGAAAAAATTTAAAAAGAACAGGTGAGAGAACTAGCTGATCCTTGTGGCACACCTCTTGTGTATTGAAATCTCCTTTGGGAACACCATTGTGGCGGCAGTAAAATTCTCTATTTTTCAAAAAAATGCTGAAGTCCAGGCTACAAAATAGCTTGGGAATTTGAGTTTCTGTAATCTGAGTAACAGAGTCAGGTGCGCAACGCTGTCGTATTTTTTACTGACATCCAAGGTGACAAGCGCAGCAAACTGTTTTCTATTGCGAGCTAATTTAATACGACTCTCTAGGTCAGTATGAGCACACCAAATTGAACAACCCGGCCTGAAACCACTTTGACACGGATTCAGGAGAGCATTTCCCGTAATGAATGACATGACACGGCTGAGAAGGACCCTTTCCACCAATTGCACTAGGTTCGATGTTTAAGGGACACTGAGGAGAACCCTATCAAAATTTTTTTGTTAGCAATATCTGATAGTTCGGCATTTCATGGCTTTGTTGACGCTTGCCTGGGAGCGAAAGATGCATTTATTTCAAAGAAATTTGGATTCGAAGTTGGAAAATGTTTTCCCGGCGCTCCGATTCAAACTCGAGAACTCTTATGACGACACGGAGAACTCTTATGACGACACAGAACGGAGTGACGTGAACGTGACGTAAACGGAGACTCCGTGATTTCTTTTAGGTAGCGGTGCGGTGCGCTACCTTCCTTTGCAAGCCTCAGAGATTCGTGACGTCCATGAAGTAAGGAAAATTCCTCCATGGTGGCGCCTCTTGTCCTAGGAAGTCATCACGCTTGTACTTGCGAGATTGGCCTGTGGCGGCGATACCTGTATTTTGGTTCTTGCTATTTTCTACATTACAAGAACTTTGTTTTCAGGAAGAGTGGCGTTATTTTGATCAGGAGCTGGTATTCTACGAATACAAGCCAACTTCAATTTCTCCTCAGTGTCCCTTTAAGAAAATAGGGCGTATGTTGTCTAAATTAAGCCCTCACGTTGCTTTTTAATCAATGGAACTATTTCAGCAAGAGCCCACTCATGAGCTCAGCATAGAGACCTCAGTGAAATCACTTGAGGAGCATGTGAATTTAGCAAGATAATGTAGAGCAGATGTAAAGCGAAGCTCTAGGCAACACGCAATATCCTCTAAGGATTTTGCAATGTCAGCAGGGGACTGAACGGGGGTTAAATCTTGACAGCTGGTGGAATCACCTTATTGCGCTTCATGAAATTTAGCAAACCTCGTTTATTTCCTGATTGCGAAAGCAAATCATAATGATTTGTATTAAACCCCTACTTTGCACGGGCGTCAGTGCGCTTAAGTGTTGCTTCAACATACTTATAATCGAACAAATGTTTTGGGCATTGATTGATGAAAAGTTTCTTCCAAGCTCCTTTCCGTAGTCTATATGCACGCGTGCACTCAGCATTCCACCAATTGTTCGCGATTGCACCCTTGGTTCTCTTAACCAAAAAATCAAACTTTTGCCTTGCAAGGTTTTTTTACATAGATGTGTAGCCTTGCAAGGTGCTTTCGGCACTTGTCTCACTGCAAGGGTCTGAAGTGATTTGAAGAGCTGATTTTAGCGTGTCTTTAAAGCAACTGTAATTTATTAACGTGCGGTGATGTCGCTCAAGAACAATCAATTTACACGAAAACTTGAAACTAATTGGCAAAAGATCACTGTTTGTTGCACAGTCAACAGGCGCCCAAGACGTAACAGAGACTCCTGGGGAGGAAAAAGTTAAATCCAAGGCAGAGCGGCATTGACTTCGAACAAACGTAGGCAATCCGGAATTGTTGCAGATGAAGTTGTCAGAAGCCCAATCAAATAGTCTAGAACCAAAGCTGTCTGTTTTAAACCCCCACGTCACATCGGGCGAATTGAAGTCTCCAAGTAATAAAACTTTAGAACTGCTACCAGACATGAGTGAGTCAAGGTGCCGAATGTCATGCACACCAGATGGGAAATATGCATAAGCTACCGTAAAGGGCTGTTGACCTGGGACACTGAGGTCAACCGCAAGGATTTCACATTCATTGTCCGCATATTGGAAAGAAATGCACACCCTGCGACAAATCTTTGCAGAGATGAGCACTACCAACCCCCTCCCCCTCACCCTCGTGATGACCGGCCATGCCAGAACGGACGGTAATTCCTAAGATGATAATTGAAATTTGTAGTTAGCCATGTTTCCTGTAATGCAACCAAATATGGTAGAAGCTGAATGCATAGGCAATTTAAATCTGTTGAAGCTGAGCATAGAGATCTGCAAGTCCACGGGAGTACACTTAAGAACCCTATCTTGGAGGGAGTGCCGCCTCCGCGACTGCCTTTTCTAGAATCCTGCTCTTAGGATTTTGGCTTGCGTTACTTTGTCTTCGACTGGGGGCAAGATGAACCTGCAACATTCAAAGGAGACCCACTTCGGTTCTGGGCGCGGAGATCAGACTCCATATCCACACAGTCCATAGAGGATGCGTCCATAACGCTGTTGGGAGGAGAGGCCTGAGAGGTCTTTTGTTGCTTATGTTGTTTGTTGCCCTGTGGAGCGGAATTGATTAACACAGAAGGAGGAGCAGCTTCCGAAGCCAAAGAAGGCAAGAGCGGAGTGGTGGGCACATGCAGCATATTGGTCATTTGGGTAGCTATTACCTGCGAAATGCACATGGATACGGTTTCCATAATGCGATCCATTGCATTTGCAACAGTTTTCTCAACTGGCCCTGTAATAGCGTGGGACCAACTGCCATCCTTTATGGGTTGGCATTTGGCGGCCAACACTAGAGTAGCCTTAGGCTCTCTCCTTGTCGGCGGCAATAGCTTCTCTTCGCGCGCATCTGCGCTTGTCTATAAGCTCGAACACCTGAGCTTCTTGTGCACGTGCAGGACAGTCAGCCTAATCAGCAGGGTGAGCACCACTACACAAACAACATTTCTCTTGCTGTTAGGGATATTCCTCTCGGCCATGACCTTCCCCACAAGCACAGCAGCGTAAGGCCGATTTGCAGGCTTTGCTGCTGTGGACAAATCGTCAGCAGTTTTGAAACTGAAGGGGTAGAGAGTTAAAAGCAACTTCTCGAAATACCAATCCACACCTTAATCTCTGACGGGGAGAATATTCCTGCAAATGTGTCAATGACGGACTCCGTAGAAATCTTTACTCCGTCGACCATCCTGCTGTATCGATGGACAGCAATCACTCCTGCAGGCGAGAGGTTCTCAAGCGTTTCTATAGGGTTCAGTCGAGAGTCGAACCCCAGACCAAGCCCTTGGAACATGCTAGATGAGGCGGAATGAATGCGCTCACCGGGTGGTTGGCGAAGGACGTACACTCCAGCAGGTCTTCAATACAGTCCTTTTCGGGTGACCTGCACAAAATACCACCCCTGCCGAACTGCCGGACATCAATGATGCGCATGAAGTGCTTCGATGCGGATTGAAGAGCCGCTTGTACTGCCTCCGTGTTGTTCAGTCGGATAGCGCCTCCATCGGAAGGCACTAAAGCGACCGGAATGCTCGAAACTCCACTGCGGAAAAAGAGATCAATTAGGAGATGGTCTTGAGGAAGAGATGCCGACCAAGAGGAAAACCCCTGGCCGGGAGAAGAAGTAGATATTAAGCTCTCGTCCCGTGCCCAATCACGCCAGAACAGGAGCAAGCAGGCGCAGACAAAAAAGGAGAAATTTAGCAATCTAGCGCAACATCGCCAGGTACTTAGTCGCTACCCCGCAGCGCAGAAGAGTTCGACTGAAGGATGTAGACGAAGGGTTCTGAAGAACGACCACCAGGAGAATGTGAGTTGGGTGATACGCCGCAAGCTCCACCAAATGTTAAGTGGCGGCCACCTGAAGAGTGCTGTGCGGTGAACGATGGACAAGAGGCGATTTAATGTACGATTTAATCACTTTGAAACGGTAGGTTTCGTAGTAATCAACATCCTTAGCTGAAGAGACCTGCTGCGCAATTAGGTCGCTACTTCACTGCCTACCGAAAAACTGTTTTCAAATGCTTCTACAGCGACAGTTGTTGACCGCCCTTTCCTGGGATTCGGGCGGAAAATCTGCAAGCGTCGACCAATCGTTCTAAAAAAAGGTCGTTTCTGCCCCGCTACGGGAGCCTTGTCCAAAAATGAAAGATAGAAAATGAAGGTAAGTTATATATGTTTCATGGTAGGGCGTGAGCATATCGGGGGTGGATTTCCTTCTTTTCGATTAAGCCTGTGTGCCTTCATCTGAATATGAAAACAATTCAGGTAAAGGTTTGTCGTCTTGCTCTTTTCTTTTCCAACTACCTTCGCGCCATCCCAGTGGATGTCATGGCCCTCGGAGGCATCATGATCAGCCAGTGCGTTGGTTGCCACGCGTTGTTCTTGACATCAAATTGCTGCTGCGATATTTTCCGCAAATCGCCCGTTTTCCCAATGTCAACATGCTCACAATCATCGCAAGGAATCCTGAACACAATGTCCAGGAACTTCTCCTTCTTTACTTTGTCTTTCGCTGTAACCATCCCGTGTCTGTGCTTCCGCGTGAGTACATAAGCGACGCCGACTTCGTAGGACCGTAATACGCGGGATAAGCTTTCGGTTAGTCCAGGGTTTCGCGTCGTATAAGTAGTAGTAGTAGTTATTCTTGCATCTTGTAGTCGTCGGTGTAGCTGCCAGATGTGCTGCCATGGGGCCACACAGAGGATGGTTACTGTAGAATGAGGAGGGTATGGAGAGAGCGTAGAAATGTGCGAGCGGTGGGTTGTCGTTACGACAGCCACCATTTGCGCCTTTTTACGCTCTCGCTAAACCTTCCTCCTTCAACGGTAACCGCCCTTTGAGCGGCTCTCATGGCAATGCATCTGCCAGCTTCACCGACGACTACGAGATGCAACAACTACTACTACTTCTACTAATACGACGCGAAATCCAGGAAAGGGCGTTTAACAGATGTCAATGTAAAAAAAAAAGGTTTTTTTCCACAAACCTCATAAGATCGGTCGCTTACGAATGCAGCATTAAAACTTTATCAAAGCTTCTGACTCCATTATTAATAAGTTTGTACTGAAGAAGTTTACCATGCATATAAAACGCAGCATCGCCGTTTATATAATTCGAGTTTATTTTAAATAAAATCTGCCATCTGCCGTGTAGAGGTGCTCTTCTGGCTCGGCGCCCTGGAGCGCGCCTCTCCGGTTTACGACGTTGTTGAATCCCTCAAGCCGTCTCCCGATCTACACCGCCGCGGACGCGAGACTGTTCATGCCCAGCGCGTCAAGTCATATACTACCACACCACCATCTTACAGTCACCGTACGTCGCCAGTATGATGACGAAGTCGATGGCCTCAGGCTTAATGGCACTTGTCTCCACTGGGCTCATTGTAAAGACGAAGATGATAACTCACGCCAAAACGAAGACGAACATGCGCTTCAGGGGCATTGCTATCGCCGGGAGTGTCTGCGCTAGACCTGCTTCACCTCAGGCCATCTTTACGCTACTCCCTTAGTTCTGATCCCTCTCAGTATACCCCCTCTTGCACTGCAAATAATTCAATAGTCCAATGAAAAGGGCATCTTAAATACAAAGAAAATTATTCGCGATTATGCGTGTCGAAATTCGGATGATCAGCACTATCTGTGAAGACAATCACGCTTGAAATCCAGCGATGACTGTCGATGCAGGCACTGATGCAGGCTGGTCTGTCCTTTGCCAGAGCTCGTGACTGCCAGTTGGCGGCAACTGAAAATTGCAGAGAAAGAACTGTGTACCTGTGAGGGTTGTGAACGTCGAAATTCCGCTGTAGAAAATAAGACCTCTTCCTAATGAATAAAGTGTTATATGTTACTTCAAAATAATTCTAGTGATAACAGGCTACCTGGGCGGTAATTTCTGCGGAACATATTGAAAAAATATCCAAAATGGGTCCCGCCAGACTGCATTTCCGGCCCGCGAAAAATGCCCGCAAGCTGCGATATGACTACACACTCTTGCACTGCTGTTTGGACGGTGTTATCACAGAATGTGTCTTTCTGCATGTTGCGCAAATCGCTGGTTGCTAGGAGCTTGTCGCAGTGGGAAGCAATGACGTATACACTAAAATAGCAAATGATTTGTAATAGGTTAGATTCAGTTCCCACGTGTTTTATTGTGTTCTTGTTTTGCCTCGCTCTCTTTTTAAGAATGAGCTGCGTTATAAATGCGTAGAGTGTACTATTGCCCTTAAGGTCCTTATGATTTTTTCTTGAAAGTGATTTGTTGGTCGGATTTTTATGAGAAATTTCCCATGGGGAGCAAGTTTGCAATAAGGGAGTAATTACTCATTAGCATACACAGAAGCGCTGGCATACGCCATACGCTTTTATTGAAATTTCGGAAATACTAAAAAACCATCGTGCTCCGGGGTTCAAACTCACGACTACTGCCTGGGCCGGGCACTCTCTCAAACTACTGAGCTAATCAGGACTTGTAGCAGAGAAGTGTGACAGCGAACTGATGAGAATTTCGAAGTAGGAATAGAGTTGGTCTAATGCTTAGGGCATGCACCCAAAGTGGAGCAGATTTTTAATAATAGAATAATTACTCATTATTATTTATCCAGACATAGCGATAGACTACAAAGTGAAGGTATATACTTGTGAAAAACCTCGTATTTGAAGAAATATTCCTGTTGTCCTGATATTCGAGCCCGGGACCACCGCTTGTCAGGCCCATTCCCTCTATAAACTCACCTAATCAGGTCTGCTAATAGATGGTCGAGAAAGAGCGAATTTATGAGAAGCTCAGAATGGGAGCTCTGTTGATCTAGTGCTAGGGGAAAGCCTCGCAAGAGGAGTAGGCTTGCGATAACGATTTATATATTTATTAGCATGCCTATTAGTGTACAGCTACAAAGTAATTTATATACAACTATGAGAAACACCATAGAAAAATTCAACCTGGTTCGGAATCCGTTTGAGTGTATTTTTTCAAGAATGCCAAAATAAAAGTTGGGTCATCTAATATATAATGGGTGTTTCGGCAAAGTTCATCTGAAGTTTTCAAAAACAGGCATTTCTATATAGAACGGATATTTATACTTAGCATTGGTTAGCGGCATAGCACATCAAATTACCTCTTAGACGTGCTAGCTAGTATGCTGATCAGCAAATACTGAATAATTAACTTTTTAACTATTACAGTTAGTCTTCTTATTTATGGGCAGATGTGTAGCCTTCCTAAGTGATATCCTTGAAGTCTTTTGAAATTCGGAAACGCAGTTTCCTTCTGTGCTTTGCCACAACAAACTTTGCCTACGCTCGTTTGCGAAATGAGTGCGGGCAAAGCAACCCCTCCAGTGCACGTAACCTGTGAAAATAACCAAACATTTTTGAGCCACCGCACCAAGGGCACCTGCGTCTTCGCCATTGTAATAGCTAATTAGTCTATTACTTAGGATTGCCTGCACGCCCTTAAGTAAACAAGGAAGCTAACAGTAATAGTTAACAAGTTAACGATTCGAGATTAGTTATCCATTTTCTAGTTAGCACGTTTAAGCGCTGTTCTGAAGCGCTGCAGCGCTGACAACTGTATGCCGAAAAGAGTCGTCTTCCAACAGAAAAATCTATTTCCAAAAATTGCAGAACACCTGAGGACAATTACCCGGCGCAGGGTCGTACCAAATGAAGCATGAAAGAGATCTTTACACATGATTAAATAGTATCACGAAAAATGAACTTTTGCTACATTATTCCCAGGCTTTTGTCAACTTGACACATGGTGCCTATGTCATCATACACATTTTTCCGTGATCAGCAAGATTGGAAACATGTCTTCGGTAGTTTCATGCTCCAGACTAATAGAATCAGGAAGGCAGTGGTACAGGAATCCGCTCTGCTGCCTGAGATTCTCGACCTCGAATTTAATACTTCGAATATTCTAACATGTAATGTAATTGTGATATGCTCGCGGATTCGAGCATGAATAATGAATCATATCAGGAATCCGGGGCTTGGTGGTATGTCATGCAAGTGGAGATAGAAAAAAACACATAATAAAATTGTTTATTTTTTATTCAAAGCAATTAAACGGAACCACGGATTCTCTCTGTGCATGCAAACGTCCTTGTGTGCGTTATTCGAAATTAAAGTTGCCCACATGTACGTTTAGTAGAACAGATAAAAAAAAAAGGATTAGTCGCGAAAGCTTGCATTGCTATACTCGCAGTCAAATTTGTGTGGCTCCGCAGTCAAAGCTAAGGTGACGGAGAAGAAGACGGGTCTTTGTGCGCGAGAGGAGGAGAGTGATCAACATCATCCCTTGCGACTCTGCAGCGTCTTTCCCAATTCCCTCCTTGGCCCCACCGCTGCCCTAGCGCGAAGATCCTCCCCTTTCTTGTCCATCCTTGGCTGCACAGTCGGGAGTAGCGTTTTCACGCCGGTAGGAAAACATCAGACTCAGAGGCATGCAAACCACTGCACTGTAATGGTACACCAATTTATTAGCAGGTAAAAGACGATTTTTCAGCCGCGCAAACGAAGTCTTCGTAATATTAGGAATATTTTAGCTAGACTACTCGCACTGAATCGCGGCACTTTTATTTTCGGTAGCCTAACTTTCGGTGCCTTCATTTTGCCCATCTTATTGATGCCCTCCTGCAGGATATCCCCAGAGACTTCAGTCACGGCTTGCACTACATAAGAAGCGTCAATAGCCGCAGTAACTTGCTCAGCAGTAAAGCCAGGTACCAGTTGGCACACGCCCCATCCATTGTGATATTCAGCGCAGGAACAACCATATTCACACCTTGGTCCGTGCTCGCTGTTGCACTGGTTGGAGGAAAAATACAATATTCTTGTGTCGTTTTTCGTGTTGATACAAAAAAAGTGTATCCGGTTGTCGGTTGTGGCGAAAGGCTTAGTCGTATAAACACTCAGTTCACAATAAAGTAACTGTATCAACAGTTTTGATTCAGCATTTAGCTCCTATTTACCCAGATGCCACAAATACTTTTTTTATTTGTTACTTTAAGTGAAATACACTGCCTAGAAAATAGCTACGTTCCCGCTACCAAATTTCGGGGTTGTACGACAGTTAGTAGCGGCGCGATGCACAAGATGAGCTTGTCAAAAACAAGATAATACCAAAAGAGACAAAACCAGAAAGCAATTTCTGAGAAGGCCTAAGTAGATACTTATGCTGATGCATATAGAATTACTCTCCCATAATAAGAAATCTAACAATATATCTGACATAGGGTCCTTCTGGTTGTTTGAAATTCTTTGAAGTTGTTTTTATTGCATAAGGTTCAAACCGTAATGCTATCTTTTAAGGGTAGTTTACTTCTGGAGTCGAAAAGCATATATTACACAATGTTCATTTCATTCGAAAAACTCTAGGACCGCTGGATTTGTACTGTTCTTTACTCGCAACATGAATTTCAAAATTCATTTTCCTTTAATGTACAAGTAGTAAACGACCGCAGCAGAGAGACTGAGTTATCTATTTCTTTGATGCATTTCAACGTAGTGCTCAGCAGGAAGTGTAGAAAAAACAAATATTTCCTGCTTGGACAGTTTTATACCATCAAGTTCACTCTAGGGCGGGCAGTCATCCGACCATCTGCGTTCTTGCGTTTGGAATGTGGCATTTGTGCCTCATCTAATTTTCTACACTGCAAATCCTTTCACATATTTAAGCAGCTTAGTAATGTCTATATATAACACTCGACACATGGAACAACGGATACTTGTGGTCATGAAAACAAGACAAACAGGTGACTAACACATAAATGCCCTTTTTCCTATAATGTGATTTATGAAATGACCACTTTAAAGTGCGGAAAAAATATTCCACGATTTTTCTCAGGTGCATCTCGTCCCAATAATCATTTGCCACGGTGCTCAAAATAAACAAATGTACGTCGAATGCAGATTCGAATGCACTTTTGACAAAACGACTCGCTCACAATATTAAGCAGCGTATGAGACATTAAGCTGAACCAAGGCAAGAAATTTAATGCCATCATACACACAGAAAGTCTCCTAGGACATCGCACCCGAAACTGTGCGTGAACGCCGCAAAACTGTACTGGAGGTGTGAAGGTGGTTTACCTCCAGGCTTCGTGTACGTGTATTTTTCTGAAGATTCTCCGTGCATATATGGAACACAAATCCGACTCCGCGCTTGGAGCAAGTGGGGCTTATCAAGACAAGGTGTTTCATTTTTTTCTACAAACCTCGAATTGCGCGACGAGCAAATCAACAAATAAAATCAGGCTGCAAAAATCAGCAGTTGAAAAACGGCAAAAACTTCAACCATACTAGATCCCGCTGTATGTAGGACTCTTAAGAATGCTATAAGGCAACTGCACCCTTCCAATTCTCAGGCGAACATAGCTGTATACCATCTGATTTAGCAGTCCATAAAATAAAGTATCCTGCAGAAGAGGAATTATCCTATTCACGACATTTTCACTCATCTACACGTGTTCCAAGACTCATGTGGATGGGAGTGTGTCCAAAATCGTGGAGAATGGTTAGAAGTGTGGTATAGAAATTATATGGCTTGCTCGAAAGCCTTCCTTCTTTCATAGAAATGAAAGTAGTGTAGCTGTCTATAGCTTTATGCGAGATGATAGAAAAAAGTCTTAATTAAATGTCTTCCTGATTCAGGAACAGTACCTGGTCAGCACGTTGGGAGAACGTGATCGAAGCGTTGCTGGTGGTGGGAATGGTGTAACAAATGGAAAGTAAGCTGCCCTGCACACCGAGGGCTACAGACACTCTCGGAAATGAGCAAGCATAGAGAGATAACCTAAGAGGTGGTGGTTTTGTATAGCGGGGAAACATCTAACCTTCCCGTGTTACTTTTCTTGCACTTGGAAGCTGCAAGCTGACTTTATCAGGGTTGGCTTTGTGGGGAAATGGAGGGATGGTCAAACTATCAAGGCTTACGCGGCAGAGTACTGCTTTAGGTTAGATCGAAATCTGGTTGATGGACGACGGTGTGTTCCCCTGTACATGTGTAAAGGTTTTTTTATGCATTTTAGTACGTTAGCATTTGAACCCCCTTGTTGGAAAAGCAGCTCCCTCTGTCCGTCCTTTTGTCTCAAGCCTCAGTAGAGAAGTTGCGAAGTGGAGAGAGGTAAACTCATCTCTCAGGACAGTGGGGGAGTGAAACCTGCCAGAGGGAAGATGAAGAGATGGTGGCAAGTGATGGTACGTGGGTGGAAGAGTGGAGAGAGCGAAATCCCCGAGAGAAAGCAAGAGAGAATGAAGGTGAAAAGACAGTGGCATTGACGGGCAGGGAATAGTAGAGGGAGAGAGAAACCCAAATTGATTGCTGGACTGCATCCAGAGAGTGGAGCGGGTCTACAGCGCGGCACACAGAGACTGGCGGACTGTATGATGGCACCCGCTAGCACTGTATAAACTCCTCACCGGAAGCGGCTGCTCCCCCTCGAGGGCACACAATAATAGCGCGTACTCTGAAGCATCAATCCCATTGATTGTCTATAAATTTTATAGAAGACCATTTTATTTGAAGGCGTCTAGGTTGACCAGAAAATCTCAGTTGGCAGTGCATCGATACTTCGCCGACTCTTTCACTAATTTATAACCTGCAAGACCTCCATAAACTGTGAACAAGCTATGCTCCGAATCCGCTGAGGCCTATCGTTTTGACAGCGTTTGTAAAGAGGTCAACCGTATACCCAGGAATCTCTGGGAGTTCTACTGCACGAATGGCACGTAGAGTTTCTGTGAAGTAATTAAACGTTGATGTCATGACAAAGTTAGCTTTTTGAGTGTGTGTATGCTATGTATTCAGACGTTTGCCTGAAACTCTAATATTGTAGAAAAAATAGTGATGGTTCTTGTTGAAGCGCAGAGCATGGCTTACGTTTTGGCACGAGCGTTTTGAGAGGACATTGCTGTGTAAAACACGATTAAATTGTTCGAAGGGGGATGATGGAGAGCGCCTGTGGCTTTTCGGCTGCAGTATGCGTATGGAGGGGCCCATAATGCAGATATAATAGGTACAAGAATGGCTTAGTGTTATTAAGGATACTAAAGGTTATGGCCTTGTTATAGTAAGAATACTTTCCTAATTACTTGAAAGCTGAATTCAAATTCTGAGGAAAAAAGCAATTTTCTCTAACAAAAACACTGCAGAAAGCGATTATGATGAAAGAATTACTTAGCTACAATAAGTTGCGTTTCCATTGTCTCATCTGGAAACTAGAAATTACAAGCACAACAAGCGGCACTCATGGAACCCAGGTGTGACCTACCGTACGTAGTGCAATTTTCACCGCTCTATTTTTCAGGCCTCTTACGTTGCCATGATAGAATTACTGCGGGGTTATTCTTGGCTACACTTGGCTATTGGTACACGTTTACGATTTCTTGATACAGGCTATGTGTGCATTACATTCTCGAGCTCTAGTATTCCGCACGTAGAGAAGTGCATGGTGGCTCTCTTCCATTGCATCTAACAGCCGCAGAATGCGAATTTCATTCCTCGCTCTCAGTGCTGGTGCAGCAGCCACAATCAACTTGTTTCACGTCTGCATAGCCTGCCCCAATGCAGTTTCGCTTACCCTCAAGACACTGAGGATAATCCTTTGTATATTTGTTTGTCACATAAGGCACATTTTTTGGACATTATATTCAAGTTTTTTTGCAAAATAAAATCTGCGCCAAATAATCTTACATTTTATCAATAACACTTCGGGTCGGAAAAGCAGACGCCAACTCATAGGGGCATCCTAGAACCCGTCTCTATTTAGGGGCAAGAGCTGAAGAGGCCACCGTTGATGTGCGCAATCATATAGCGAGGAATCGAACTTTAACATTCATAAAAACTAACAGGTAAATATCACTGAAATGTAGTTGAGCTGCGGCGGTGTAGGTGAAAAAATATAAATGTTGCGCATTTGCCATAGCGGCGCAACCCCCGCAGAAATAAACATACGCTTGCCATAATTTCTCATAAAAGGAAACACGACGTTTCGGGGCCTGCACAGGTCCCTTGATCACATCGAGCGCCGCATGGAACAACGGCGGCTAATGTACTGTTAAGATTGTAAGCGCCCTATTGTAGATCTCTGGAAGATTTCCACGTGTCCTGCTAAGAGGACACTTCGTGTTATGCATGTGAAAATATTCTAAACGAAGACCCGATTAGCTTTTTCTCTGTGGCAATGACTGATGCTTCGTCCCAATTCCTCGTGCGTCTCCTTGATACGCTGTGTTTAGCCAAAGCATAAGTTGTAGAGCGGCCGTTCGTGACGTCAATCTGATGCTCTTTGAGCCTGCGTCTGAAATTTCCGGTTTCGCCAATGTAAGCAGCGCCAAAGCCTTTACACTATATCTTGTACACCACGCCTGAGTGTCTTGAGAGTTCTAGGTAGTCTTTTACCCGGACCAGCTGTTGTTTCAACTTGCTGGCAGGCACATGAGAAATGTTTACGTCATAAACTTTGAAAATGCTTGAAAGTTTTTCGCTCACCCCGGAAGCATACGGAATGCTCGTTCGGTTGGCTTCTGCGTTTTTCTGTTATTGGCCATGTCGGGAAGCGTGAGCGGAGCGCGCTTTGCCTTTTCATTAGCTGCTGAGGATTTACGTTGTTTTACAAGTTTTGCTTAACTTTGCGATTTTGCAGCGGTGTTTTTCCTTGCTCCATCGCAGCGTGACAGCGCGATTAAAGAGCGATTTGGCGCCTGACTGCTTGTGTTCAATTGGATGTGCGGACTGAAAGTTGAGGCATTTCCCGGTGTGGGTCGGTGTTCGATATACAGAAGTTTCAAGCATGGTTGTTTTTCTCTGTACGAGGACATCAAGAAAAGAAATTTTTCCGTTGGCTTCTTCTTCCATGGTAAAATGTACTGATGATTAAATTCAATTTAGATGAAGTAGGAAACCCTGCACATCTTCGTGATGCATAATGCTGACGCAGTTGTCCACATATCGTAGGAATAATTTAGGTGCCGGTTGCAAAGAGGAAATGGCTGCTCTTTCAGTGGCTTCTAATGCGAGGTTGGCGCCGATAACGGAGATAGAGGCAAAAAACTTATCATCGCTCCTTCTTTTAGAATCTTTTCATATACATAAGACAAAGCATGCTCTTAACAGTACAAGTGGAAATCTTCCACAGATCTACAAAAGCACACTACACAATCTTAACCGTGCTTAAGACGCCGCCATTCCATGCAGCGCTCTATGTGATCAAGGGACCTGTACGTGCCCCGAGACGTCGTTTTTTCCATTTTACTGAAATTTTGGCGAGTGTATGTTTATTTACATAATGTTCGCTCCTCGTCAGACGGAATTATGTCAAACTCTGAACTATATTGGCTAAACCAGTTTTATTACTGACGTTGGATTGATATCCAGCAGCTGCTCTGTTTGTGAAATTCCAAGGACTGAAAGCTAAAAGCGCGAATGCAGGCTAATGCTCTTGCAAAGAATAGGCTCTTGGAAACCAATTTGACAATGCAAAACCGATGCAGAGATTCTACCTTTGAGTCTCATTCAAATATGAATTGATTTTTCCCTTCATGATTCACGAGTGAGTCCTTGAGCAGCGAGGAGGCCTTTCCCGCTGAGGAAGGCGAAAGTGCCGTGCAAAGAATAGAGCACGACTGCACCGAAACTGAGGAGTCCAAGAAAGAACCTGAGGAAACGGTTCTCAGCAGTAGTGACAAGAATGATTCTCCAACCTCTAGTGAGCCGTGGCCTGCGCACGCTACACGATCCGAAGTCAGAAAGAGAAGGAAGAAAATATCTGACGGAGAAAAATGTTCATGTCCTCGAAGATCGGAAAGAGATTGAACTATTGGCTTCGCGGGGCGTACCCAGGAGAAGAATGAGGAAGAAAGTAAAAATAAAGAGAAACGAGTCGGACACCAACCAAGCAGCTGAAGCCAAACAGCAGAAGCCCTGTAGAAAATTCAGGAAGGAAACGGGAAGAAACAGAACCAAGCTTTTTGAAGACAGCTGAGTCGCGTGTAAAAGAGTTGCACGAAAATCGCAGCAAAGTGAGAAAGAAGCTGAGACGAACGAATCCGGCTTTCAGTAAGGACTCAGTATAGAACCGCGAGCGCAAACAGAACAGCGCACGCCGAGAAGAAGGAACACAGGAGAAGCGGAGCCGTCATGTGCAAACTGGCGTTAAATTTGTTCGCAACAGTCGCGCTAGCCACAGAAGAGGAAGAAGAGTCGAAGTCTGGGCACAAAACCAGACAGGAGGAATAGTAGGAAGCTGAGCCAAAGCCGCGTTCGGAAGTGAAGCCTCAGCAGAAGGCGGAAGAAGAGCAGTGCTCGCGACAGAAAGAAAGGCCAGAGTCGCGCACGAAAGAGAATCACAAGCGCCACTAAGGGCCGTTGTACGATCGTTTCGGAGCGCCTTCCGCCTCGTCCGCTTCGCGAGCGGGCCTGGCGGATCCGCCTCGTTCGGCGAACGGATGGAAAGTTGGTCAACTTCAAATTTCTGGCGGACGAGCGCATCCGGCCGGGGACCGGATTGCAGCTATTGGCTGCTTTTCCCGTGACGTCATTGACGTCCGAGCCCCTCCTCCCTCCGCCTCGGTTCTGCTCTTCCGGGGCAAGATAGCCATCCGTCGACTGAACTGGGGAGCGCGGCCTAGGCAGTGGCAGCGATGTCGCGAAGCGTATTATATTGGACGCATCTTGATATTACCAGTGTTCAGAGCGACTGCAAACTTCGCCGCGTTCAGCAGTAATCATTTACGCTGACGGAGTTGACAGAGCGCCTCTTCAAACCGATGCGAGACCTGTGCAGTGGCGGTGTCACGAAGTGTTTATATGGAGCTGTTTGTGGTTGTTGCAAGCGTTTGTAATTTCTGCGAGTATCATCACGGACAGCGGCGAGTAACAGCTGCTCACGGTCAATTTCTTGTGCGTGCATGAGCTGCATAGCACAGTGACAAGTGTCCGCGTAGTGAACGTGATTGCGATCGGAGCGAGTGCTTTTACGTCAAGGCAGCGAAATGTGTACCTGCGAAAGCTCACGACGGACGCCGTGCTTTCCGAATGCTGAAATGATCGTGGCGTTACGCAGCTAGTCGCATTCGTTGCGATGGTTGCAGTGATCGCTACCACACGACGTTATTTCTGCTACGTATCCATTACCATTTTGACCGCGATTCGTGCGGGCACTGTGCTCGAGTACTGCCGTGTGTGCGACGTGGCACGATCTTGGCTGCACGGCCGTCGGACTGTTTTCTGCGGCGACAAAAGCAACGACGCCATCCTTTTGCGTCTTGGTGCTCCATTCAATACATTTTGTGATTATGGGTGCTCGGGTTACGAGTGGCCGGCTGACTGTGTAACTTTTGTGAAAACATGGGTGTGCAGTGCAGATGTATCTTCGAGGGCGTCATTTCTTTTTATTTCCTGCCCGCTGTGCAGACATTTGCCTGCAATAAATATTTGCGCGATGAATGGGTGACTGAACACTTCCTCTAGCCATTTCGGTTTAGGTTGTGACAACATGGTATTACGCGATTACAAACAAGAATCATTGCCGCATTTAAATCACGGCTAGTTCACAGTGTAGAATCTCTAATATGTGTTAACTCATGAGTCTACTTTTCAATGTGCATCCACTCTGTTGCGCAAAAAAATAACTGTGGCAGCAGCTTATGGGGTAAAAACTGTCCACAGAACAAGTTGGGCTTAACGAGTCTTGATATATATATATATATATATATATATATATATATATATATATATATATATATATATATATATATATATATATATATATATATATATATATATATATATATTATAACGAAAATCTTTCCCATGGCTTTTTTTCTCTTTTTGCTTTGTCAAATTCTTGGCAGTGTGAAGTTGAAGTGGAATCTTGGTTTCCACTGCAATCAGAAAAATTCGGTGATCTTGAAGCGCCTCATCAACCGTGACACTGTTTGTTGTTGATTTTGCTCACGGTCCCTTTCGATCAGAAGATCAGCAGTACGAAAGTGGATGTGCGCACAATGCTATTGTTGCAGAGCAGCTCGTGAACTGTGCTTTGCTGGTGTTAAGTAGTTATTCAGCAGCACTCGCTGGGACAGCCACACCAGTTTGTTTAACAACACAATTTCGAAGCCTTGAGAAGGAGATGTCAGAATGCACATGCACCCTGCTACCTTCATTTGCCTGTGACTGCTTGCTACGGACATCATTACTTGTCTGCTGAGTGACGGCGATGGCGAGCACAATCGGCTGTGTATCGACAGTGTAGAACGCTTCCCAGCTTTCCTTAATCCTCCTTACATTTTACACTAACAAAAATTTATTTGCTGACATATAGACGCATATTAGCACCTTCCCCAGAGATCGGCTAGGTTTCCTGGCCCACTTATCCTTTTACATTTGTGTGGTCACGACAGTACCATTCCTGCCCAGATTCAAAGCTACAAAAGCAAGGCTTGTTTCAGTTATTTGAAATGTGCTAAGCATTGTTGCATGGTGGTTGGTTCTGCAATACCGACGTTGCCCTGTTTCTAAGAGTCCTGTAGTATCAATGGAACCGTTGACCTGCCAAGGCAAAGACCACATTTAATTTGAACCCGTTCCTTTACTTGAATGAAATGGCTGTAGCTGCTGCATTAGCAGATTCCCCGCTTTGCACCGGCGCCTAGTTCTGTTCTTGCCCGCTGAGCATGCCTGAATCAGGAGTGCTGCATTTTTTTTTTCTTCTGCGGTGTACTCAGTATAAAAACTGCTAACCTAGCATTGCGGGCTGCGGGGAGGCATATGTGAGGTTATAATATAAGCAAGCGATTCTGTTGTTTTAATTTTAAGCAGGTTATTTCATTTTGTGCAATGAGCAATCCAAGCCAGGATGTGAGTCGCCGAGCCCTGACAGTGATTTTTACACTAGAAAGAGAAGCTCTTTGGCAACCAGAAAGTGTATGAGCTGGTTAGAAATCAGTGTGCCTGGCAGTCCACGGGTTAGCATAACAGTCTGTGCAGTCAGTGGGGCAAGCATTGTGACGGCAATTCCAGTGTGCAAGAAAGGTATATGATTCAGGCAGCGTTCGATTTATCTGCTCAAATCCAAAGTTTTAAGTATTTCCCCTCTGCACATTAATGGGACAAGAACACATGCGACAATGGGCCGTACGCATTTTCACTCTGGCCACTATGATCAGCAAGTTTCTATGTTAGCAAAGCGTAAGTAAAATGAAAAAAGTTTTTTCCCCAGAAATACTGCTAATAGTTTGAGTCCATATTAACGAGGACTGCACTAATGAGGAATGGCTGTATATGTGAAAGTATGGTTAATTTTTTTAGTTATGATGACACAAGCAATTAATCTGTGTTATTTTGAATACGAGACTAAAGAAGTACATTTATCTTTCAAATTATGAATATGATTAGAAGGATGTGTTGTATGGCACAGTAGTTTGTTGGTTGAAGAATAGCGATTGGCTTTACCTGACACCACTTAAAACTGCAGAATGAGCCATGTAGAGCTGGTAAAGGTATGTTAGGAGCAAAGTCGACGGAAAACAGCACCACTGCACATAGTAACAATTCTTGCTCTGTTGTCCTCGTCCCTTAGCGCAGTTTCAACATGCAAACTTACCGCCGGCTGACCCGACAGTACACTCGTACCAAGTTTTGTGAAATTTGTAGCAAACATCAACAGGACAGGAAGCACAGTGTACGCATATCTAGTGCATACTGTGCAGATAGCTTCCTGCCTCATCATAGTTCGGCCCCTCTATGTTTCTTACCCATCATTTCCCAGCACCTATGGCCCTATTTATGCCATTGGCATGTGCTGCAAATCACCAAACACATTTTGTACTCTTGCCCTGCTAGATTGTTTTGGCCCATTAAGTTGTTTCATTCAAATGGGCAAGCTTTTAGAAAACATTCCTGCAATAGCCAACTTGCTCTTGTTCTTCACGACATGCACCTTGACTGCAATATCCCCCTCGAATCTTTTCTTCTTGGCTTTGAAAAAGCATGTGATTCGCTTATTTATGTATGGCATTTTCGTCGTGCTTTAACTTGTATCCAATCGCTCTAAACTGGATCCAAGCCAGCCGTCGGCAGATTTCCCTTGCCAATTCTTAAGCATCCTGCCTTTTCCTGCAGTCTTGGATGTCCCCCAAGGCATTGCCCTTGAGCCTCAGCTTTTTACTACCTACATTATGGCTTTCCTTTCAGTGTTTTGTTACATGCCTTCATTGATAGCTATATTAAGGGGTCTGCCATCTTGCAATCAATACCCGTGTTTTAGTTCTCCAAAACAACATTTTGCATGCCCTAGAATGGCCTGTTTGCTAATGTTACTAAGAATGCACTCATATGTTTTTTTATTGTAAGCAAAACTACATTTTGCCTACTTATAAGGCCTTACCGAGAAAGTTATATTCACTGGATTATTGGTTGAAACACTCAGCCATTCACATGGCTCGCATGGTCTCAACTCATAATGCTTGTACGCCCTCCCACAGCCTAGGATATTTACATCATAACATGTACTCAGCATTGCCGTCTTCCAAGTTACTTGCGTTCAGATCCTCTGTGTTGCATCACCTTGGCCGTTCTAATGGTGCATGGCACAAACCGAACTTAACTAAAATCCTAGAATGAGTTCAGACCTGAGCCCTTGTTTTATTTTCTCAGACTATTGTTGAAGCTCTAGTTTCACAGCGCCAAAGGTGAATCTTCAAATTTCTTCATGTCGTGCAGAAACTGCTGTTTTTTTTCACTCTTTACCATCACATAACCAACTAATCTGTTCAGACTCATGTTTCCTTCTGCACTAGCCGCACTAGTACTGTTGTGCCTAGTTAGCTCATGCCACTGCATTTAAATATTGATCTTCGTTTTTGCCACTAAGGCTGGAATGGCCTTCCACCTCACAAGGCTTACTAACCTCTTGTCCCTTGAGCTAGTCCCTGCAGAAATGCACGCAATAAATGATGATGCTCGTCCACTAATTAAAGTAATTCCCTCAAGGCAGAGAATATTTGTAATAAGGGAGCAAATACTCATTAATGTCCACCCAAGAAGAAGAAAGGGAATTTTAATGAAAGAAAGGCGGAGAGGTCGGCCGGTGGTAACAGGGCCCTGGCCTGCTACTCCACACAGGGGAAAGGGAAGAGGAGGAAAAAGAAAGTGTGAATGAAGGCTGATGATGGCATAATACAGTGAGTTTCACGGGTGATGTCTATGCACACGCACACACACACACACACAACACTGGCTGGCGCTCGCATCGCGGTTACTGGACACACATAAAACTCAAAACTGGTGTCTGCAACACAACACCGACACATGTCATTAACCATGTAGGTTGTGCACAGGCGGTCACAAACGAGTATCCAGGCCTGTTTCACACAAAAAGTTGAGCAGGGCTTTTGTCACACGCCACCAATCAGAACGTCTCGTCCTTGCGCCCAGAAGAGTTTCCTCAGAGAGAGGGCGAGAGTCCAGGTTTCTCACGGTCGCCTCCAATGTTGTTCTTTCAGAAGTATACTTCGGGCACACGCAAAGAAGGTGTCCAATAGTCTCTGGTGTGTTGCACTGTGCGCAATTTGGGTTACTTTCGATGCCGATCTTGTGAAGATAGTGTTTGGTGTAGGCAACGCCAAGCCGTAGCCGGTGGAGTAAAGTCCCATGACGTCGCACCACCACAGATGGGAAATGTAATCGTGAGCCAGCGTCAAGCTTACACACGCGGTCCTGTTGATGACTCGGATCATGCCAGTGCGACTGCATTGCCGCCTGCATTAAATGCGCCAACAAGGCTCCAATGTCTGATCTTGAAAAGGCTATCTCAATGAGAGCACCATCACTATGTGCCATCCGAGCCTCGGCGTCAGCACGCTCGTTTCCCGCTATGCCGCAATGGCTCGGTATCCATTGAAACTTTATGATATGGCCGCGGTGGAAAGCCTCGGCTAACAAAAGCACAATCTGTTGAACCAGCTGCTCGCATGCTCTTGGTTTTAGATAAGTTTGTACGACCTGTAATGCCGATCTCGAGTCGCAGAATATAGTCCATTGCTGCGCTGGCTGGTGACCAATATAAAGGACGGCTTCTCGTATGGCTGCCAATTCGGTTGCCGTAGAGGACGTTTTGTGCATGAGCCTGAAACGGTGACATGAGGCATTTCCTGGCACTATCACCGCTGCAGCTGAAGAAGTGGTCGTAACGGATCCGTCCACGAAAACATGCTGGGTGTTAGTATACATAGATGTAATGTATGACAGCGCCAGCTGTTTCAGTCCGACTGTTGGAATGTGCGTTTTCTTTGTTATCCCTGGGATTGTTGTCCGTATAGATGGTTTTGGTACTGCCCAAAGTGGCACCTCCGCAATCTGGTGTGGCGCGTAGTTCGAAGGCAGCGCATTGCGCTGCATCCAAAGGGCTCTGGAAAAGGCTGCATCTGGACGCACCGCACTAATGTTAGTCAGGGGGTGATGACGATGCCTGGTCAGATGCCGCAAATGCACACGAAGTGGCTCCTGTTGAAAATAAATTCGTGCTGGGCAGGCGCGGGCCTCATAAAATGTGCCCCATGTAGAAGTTTTACATGGCAAACCCAAGCATACTCTTAAAGCACAAGCCTGCGCGCTTTCAAGCACACGCAGGCCTGATAGTCTGACCCCCGAGAGAACTGGTGCACTGTATCTCAGAAGGCCGACTACCAGCGCCTGGTACACGTGTAGTAAAGATCGCTCAGAGGGACCCCAACATTTTCCTGCCATGCACCGCACAATGCTTGCAAAGCTGTCGAGCTTTTTCTTGAGCACAGAAATGTGCTTCGTCCAGGACAGGTCACGGTCTATCGTAACACCTAAGAATTTGTGATGTGTTACGTATGGAATAATTTGCCCGTCGATTGTGACCGGATACAACGCCATTATCTTGCGTGTGAAAGCCAATGTTACGCTTTTAGTTGGCGAAAGTTCAAGCCCCTGACGGCGCAAGTACGCAGACGTAATGGACACCGAACGCTGCAATCTTGCTTGCACTTGGGGACGCGTGACACTTGATGTCCAGATGCAAATATCGTCTGCGTAGGCGGATATTGAAACAGTCTTCGGTAGTTGTTTGAAAAGGCCAATGAGCACGAGATTGAACAACGTTGGACTGAGCACTCCTCCCTGAGGAAAACCACAAGCAACATGATGATCTGCTGTGTCACCTTCAAGAGTCTCCATGTAGACTGTCCGGTTTGTCAAATAGCTTGCAATCCAATTGTGTAGACGTCCGCCTATACCACATTCTTCGAGTGCATTTAGTACTGCATCATGCTGAACATTATCGAATGCGCCCTTTATGTCGAGGAAAAGAGCAGCAGTCAACCTGTGACGGCGTTTTTCATGTTCTACCGTTGACACGAGATCAATTACACTGTCGATGGCAGACCGGCCTTTGCGGAAACCCGTCATTGTGGAAGGGTATAGCCCATTTTTTTCAAGGAACCATTCTAGACGGGTTAGCACCATACGCTCCATCGTCTTGCCAATACAACTTGCCAGAGCTACTGGTCTGTAGGATGTTAATGTGAGTGGCGATTTCCCTGGTTTGAGCAAGGCCACAATGCGGCTTCTTTTCCACTGCTGTGGTACAGTGGCAAAGGCCCAAGAGTGGTTGAACAATGTTAAGAGGGCTTCCATTACCTGTGGGCCTAGATGACGAAGCGCATTGTATGTTATTCCATCAGGTCCTGGGGATGAAGGATGCGTGCAAGCAGAAAGAGCTGCTTTCAGTTCTTGAATTGTGAAGGGGATGTCCAGTCGATCGTCCATCGTGGGGGGAGCACATCGATGCTGCCGAGGTAAAGAAGCGCTTCCGGCAATTCTCGAGCAGAAATCCTCCGCCACCTCTAGTTCTTGCCGTCTATCATGAAGTGCCAATGCACGGAAAGGGTGTTTCTGCTGGGGAAATGTCGGAAGTGCTCGAACAACGTGCCAGATTGTGGAGAGTGGTTTGCGGGGATCCAATCTGCTGCAAAATGACCGCCACCGTTGTTTGCCTAGGTTCTCCAAATAGCGCTGTATTTGCTTCTGGGCACGTCGAGAGGCCCGGAGATCCGAGACATCCTTTGTCCTCCGGTATTTTCTTTCTGCGCGCCGACGAATCGCCCGAAGCTGCGCGTAGATCACATCCACTGGTGCTGTGGAATTTGGCGCTGAGATATTGCGTGTTGCATCGTGCATGGCCGAAATAATACGCTGTTCCACATCTGTTAGATCAGCGAGGTTCCCACAGGTTTTTTCTAGAACAATGCGGAAAGCACTCCAGTCGGTGCAACGTATTTTGGCATTTGGAAGACGGTGAAACCACCGTAGCTGCACATACGTCGGTATGTGGTCACTTCCATAACTTTCAATATGAGCACACCACGTTGCGAACGATGACAGCCGCCTGGATACAAATGCAAGGTCCAGGCAGCTGCTGTAGGTAGTCCTGCGTAGAAATGTCGGCGTGCCATCATTGAGCAAAACGAGACCTGCATTGTTCATGAACGTGGCGATATCCTGTCCTCGAACGTTCGTAACGGCGCTTCCCCAGCCGTGGTGATGCGCATTGAAATCTCCTACTATTATATGGGGTTCCGAAACGCTGTCAAGTAGCGATTGTAGTCGTAGGGCATCAAATCGACCCCTTGGTGGTATGTAGCCACCTATAATAGAGATTGTGCGCCCATTCAAAGTCACAGTGATTGCTACATACTCGTTGCTACTGCCCCCAGGAATTTGATGCCGAACGTAAGTGAGGTCACGACGGACGCATAGTAGTACCTTGCTCAAATGCCCAGCCGCTTCAGAGAGGAAACTTTCATAACCGGACAGTCGAAAAGGAGATGTGATATTAGGCTCACATATTACAAGCACCGGAAATCGGTATTTGAAGATCCTCTGCCTGAGATCTGCTAGGCGGCCTCGCAGACCTCGAGCATTCCATTGTAATACTGCCGATCGAGAGATTCTCTCCTGCAGTGAGGGTGCTGACGACGGTAGAGCCATAATTTTGACTGCTATTAAAGGGTGGCAAGCACCGGTTCAATAGCGTCTAAAATTTGGACAGCAGCCTTAGCAATTGGCGTGTCCACTCCAGCAATTATCAGCCGTAAGGTGCCTATCAGCTGTTTCAGCATCGCCCTGATTTGATCATCTGTTGTCGACACAGCCGGCGGACGCACAGGCGGACGTGTCACAGAGCTTACAGTACGCGATGGTAGAAGTGGCCACTCTGCGGGGTCCTCCGGGGGGGTTGTCAGTCTTGGCTCTTGCGGAGCTGGAGGCAGTGGCTTTTGCGCGGCAGAGCGGTCTCGGTCCTCCTGATGTGTTGACACGTCATTTACTGAGCTCAATTTCTTCTGCCGACTTCGTGTCCTCCTCCTAGAGCGACGTACTGCGATTGCTGCTTCGCGGTGAGTAGAATGGTCTCTCACCATTTTCTTCAAGATCTTCATCTCTGTTTTCACCTTCGGACATTCCCTAGATGTTGCCTCATGAGGACCTTTGCAGTTGGCACAAACTGGAGACTCAATCGTACATGTAGGTCCATCGTGCACGCCACCACAACGCGGACATGTTTTCGTGCTCGTACACGCAGCACTTACATGTCCAATCTTCTGGCATTTTCGGCACTGCACCGGTCGGGGCACATAAGGACGCACTGGGTGCCTCACAAAATCCACTTTCACATGCGATGGTAAAGTAGTACCCTCAAACACTAGTTTGACACACCGTGATTTGCCGAAACGATGGATGTCAGTTATGCGAACAGAACTTGATAGCAGTTGCACCAAGTCCATATCCTTAATCGCTATGTCCACGTCAGAAATCACACCAGCAGTAGTGTTAAGTCCATGAGCGAAGAACGAGCGGACTCGTATGTTGCCAAGGACAGACACGGTCTTCAACTTATCCAGGGTTGCCCGGCTAGAGACATCAACAGAGAGGATATTCCTTCTTGCGTTAATACGCACTTCTTTGACTTGGCCCGGAACCAGTCGTTCAAGAAGAAGAGTCAAAGTCTGCCTGTTGATGGAGTTGAGATTCTCTTCCTCAACAGGCATGTATGAAATTGTGTAAGTGAGAGATTGCTCACTTACATTGGCCTCGTTGGTTGTTTTCTTGCTCACACTGGATTGGTGAGGCATCTTCGCTGGCACAATGGACTTGTTAGCCCGCTTCGTACACACACTGGGCCCACACTCAGTCGGGGTTTTGGAAAGCTTCCTCTTCAGGCGCCGACTCACAATCTCGGTGTAGCCTCCGTCGAACTCCATGTCATCCGAGTCAGAGAAACTGGACGGTCCCGGGAGCTCTGAGGGGAGATCCATACTGCATCCAGGCTGATCTGTGCAGTTCACACGGCTAGCCACAGAAGGCAGCAGAGGCGGCGGGTCATCCGCCATCGCCTGGGACGGCGAGGTTGCCTTGAAGGCTACAGAAGCACAAAGTATTTCAAAATTTGTTGTTGTTGTTGTTGACCTCACACAATGGCACAGGAGCTCGATCAAGAGATGCTGCCGTTCGCAGCGCTCTTCTTCTTCTTCCAATGTCCACCCAAGTGCAGCCATAAGGCTACAAAGAAGAGCTACAAAGCTTTCCTTTGTAGCCGTATGGCTGTGCTTGGATGCTAATGGTTGATTACTTCTACACAAAGCTGACCACTCAAATATTGTAATTTAGTACTGTTTAGGTATAATAAATGTCAAAATAAATTGTTCTAATGAAGTGCTTAGTCGCTTGCTCAGCTCGGCAAGACAATGGAATGTTCTCTTACGCGTAAGAACTTTCCTCACAATCTATTTCAAGTAATATTGGGGAACAATTACACAATAGTTTTGTCGGACGGCATACAGTTGCATTTACGCTAACTTTCACACTGTGCACAAGCTAGGTCTAGCCAACAACCTGTGCACTCAAAAGCTAAGCATGCATTATTGTGCCTATCTGTGTCAGATTTTTTTTGGTTTCTCTCTCTTATCGTCTCTTCGGCTAAGCAACGCACCGCCTTCATAACATGGCTCAGTGAGAATGCTACGAATGCATGTTTATGCATGTGAGTTTTATATATTCAGTATAGTGATAGTGTTAACAGGGCTGTTGGTTCATCTTGAACACAAAAGCTGTCAACTTCAATTTGCAGCAAAGAGACACCAGTAAAGACAAAAGTCATCACTGCTTTTCTGTTTTTTTTCGGCTTTCTTTGGCCTAACTTCAAATTGGTCTTTTCCAAGTTTCTAAAGCCTATCCATGCCTCAATTATTTGAAAACAAGACTGACAGTGAAATAGGTATATTTTGCTGAAAATGTTGATAGTCGGAAACTAATAGCACACTCTAAAATTCAACACATGTTGAGTGGTATAAACATGAGTTAACAGTAAGCGACGGTCACTTTTGCTAGCTGGATTGTGAACTGGTCACCTTTACATTCAATCAGTCTACATTTTACTAATGAGTGAAAATAACTCTTAAACATTGCTTTAAAGTTGTATCATAGAACGTACACTTATATGCCTGTCACATACTTAAATGGCTCAATTTCTATTTGATTTTATTGTGCAACATCATAGATCTCATACTGGAAATCCAAGTTTACAAATTCTGCTTGAGTTGTTGGTGTTTGCTCGAGATAAGCAGATTATAGGGTCATTGTATCCTGTTTCCCTGACTGTACAAAGTATTCTTTCCCAGCCTAAGCCAGGAGCCATTGCAGTGTAAACCCTCCAAATTGGTTCTTGTATTTCCTCTACCTGTAATCCACTTTCCTGGCTCCCACATCTCATTATGTTTATAGTAATAGAAATACATGTGTAGACTTTTATGCAATACAAAGGCACCCACATTGTTTTCCACTCACAGTGACATTTGAGAATGCTTTGGAGTGGCACAGAGTATATACCAGTTAATTTTGTACATGGCAACAATGACATGTCCTTCAGCAGAACTTCCCATACTTGTTTTCAGTGCTGTAGTCTGACTTGTGCAACGACAATATCAGCTCATGAAGATATGCTAAAGGACTACCTGATGGCGAGCAGTCTCTGTGGAGAACAAAGCACCTTGCACTACAGCCAAGTGATGCATGTCTAAGCCACTTTGCAGCCACACAGTGCTATTTCTATTTTGGCTTTAATAATGGACTGAAAAACAACAAAATAGGTCACTATTGTTACATTGTCAGTGTTCTGTAAAATGTAGAACTGCTTTAATTAGAACTGATTTTACCTAGCTATTCCAAACAACTTGAAAAGTCATAATTTCTCATGTGCATTTGCATTTTGCGTTTGACAGCAGTGTGCTAAAATGTTAATTTTTAATGCATACACAATTCAGGCACACACACACACGCACACAACTTATATATTGAATAGATAAGCACGTCTTTTGCATTAGCAGTCAGCTGGCTGTAGGTAGTTGGGGGGGGGGGGGGTTGTTTACATATGAAAATGACAACCATGCAAAAGACAGGCCATGAGTCGCCCAATTTGGTCTGCCAAAACCATGTCATCGTGATGCCTGGCTCTATGTCACACTGCGCCGATGAAAACAGTCGGTCGACGTCGGCGCCACGTCTCCCACAAGACGGCAGTTGGCCGATGGTTCGCCAACTCCCATGTCACACTAGCGAGACAACGTGCGAGACCTCCCGCCAACTTGGCCCTTTCTCGTTCTCACTCTTCTTTTGTCATATCCTGCTATGCGAAATTCATGGGCTGGGACGCTTTACTTTTAACTCTTTTAAATAAATCCCACCTTAGTAAAACAAACTCTTAACACTCGTGATTATGAACCTAGATTGAGTGCAGCCTAGTACTTAGCAGCACTTATTGCTGGGTCAGAAAGGCATGGCTCGAAAAATAAATCCAGTCGCTCGCGGGTAAACAAGACGGGGGAGATTATTTAAAACTAAAATAATAAAAAGAAGAAAAGAAATCCCCGACCACGCGGATTCGAACTAGGAGCCTCTGAAATGCGAAGCTACTGCTATACCCACAATGCAATGGAGAACAGAGCATTTCGTTGTATTCAGAGGTGCTGATAAGAAGCACTCAGCAGTGTGACACTGGCGACAGAAGTAAAAAGCAGGCGACCCATGTGCGAAAACTCGGCCGGCGCGCTGCACCGGTCGCTGCTTGCGAATTGCAGCCCCACTGCAAGCAGGGACACACAGAGCAGCAAGCATCGCTGCGTCGCTCGACTCAAGCACTCGAGCTCAAAGCGTACGTTTTGCCACTCGCAGCAGTCTGATTACTGCTTGGTTTGGTGTTGAAGTTCGCACCATAAAAGACAAAATAGCCATAAAAATAGCCATATTATCAGAAAGACCGCCTGCTATACACGAGCAGCGACAAAGCATGCTTGCGCTAGTAGCGGGATTTCGGCAACGGCACCGCCTGCGGTCGCACCTCGACGAACTGCGCTGCTGCCTGGCGCAGCACACGCCGCTTCGCGAGTAGCCTGCGCTATAATATCTCTTAATATCCCTTTGCTGTTAACAGTATAATCTCACCGTAAACTAAAATTACGGTCAATTTCCGCGACACCTTCGGCTGCGGACCCAGCGGACCGCTGCGGGCGACAGGCGAGCCGGACCGAAACGGCGGGCCAGCGGCAGCTTGCGAGGCGATTCTGGTGAGAAATTTTGCTCGTATGAGTTGTTGCTTTTGCCAGCAACTCGGTGTTGATCAACGATCCTCAGGAATGATACATTTGGCACATTTCTCTGTCTCAGCGTTTACTGCTTACGTCAAAAACATTCTTAAGCTGATTTTTATTACGGCGGCGGACGGGATCTAGGCTTGCCTGCCGGCGAGCAGGCTCGGTTTACTTCACGTTCGCACCAAAAAAGACAAAACAGCCATGCTATCAGAAAGGCCGCCTGCTATATTCGAGCAACGACAGCATGCCTGCGCAACAGCCGCGCTTTCGTCAACGACGCCGCCTGCGGGAGCGCCAGTGCGACGAACTGCGCTGCTTCCCGGCTGCCGTGCTCGTCGCTAAGCCTAGCTGGTTTCGCATCGATGCCGCAGCTCAGGGCGCTTTGGAACTAGCCAGCGCCATAATAAAGATTCTTCTCTAGTCACCCCTTTACTGCCAACCTGTCCCATAATAAAATAAAGTTATGCTCGATTTCCGCGACGCCTTCGGACGCGGATCTAGCAGACGTCAGGCGAGCCGCACGAAGCAGCAGCAGCAGCAGGCGGCTGAAATTTGCTTGTATCGTAGTTATCACTTCAACCAGCACCTTGGCATTGGCCAACGATTCTCAGTAAGGGTACTTTTTTGGACATTCATCTATCCCAGAGCTTGTTATGAACTTAAACAAACAGCACTAGAGCGTCGTTGTTCTGAAATCCTGAGGATAGCCTAACTTTCAGAGGGGGCAGCCTTCTGTTATTTTGGCAAATCGTCTACCATTGTGAAAACATCGCGACGAACGAGGAGGAGTTCGCGATCGAGATATTTTTCGGTCTCTTGGATATAAATGGTCCACATGTCGTTTCCCACACATATAACAGACGACCACGATTGTACCTTCGACGAAAATCCTGCGGCAAAAAAAAAAAAAAAGCGTTGACGGAACGGATGTCTCGAGTACGCCGCAATTAATACGGGCTATTCCTACTGCAAGATATCTGCGTGTTTTGCTACAGGCATGCATGCCTGTACCGCCGCACGCGATTAGACGGCAGGCACTGCCGGGCGCGCCAATCAGAAAGCTGGGACCATCCGCCTCGCTCGCAAGCGCCAAAGTGATCGTACAACACCTTTCCGCCTCACGTCCGCCTGGCGGCCGAAAACTGGCGGACCGCTCGCGAAGCGGACGTGGCGGAAGGCGCTCCGAAACGATCGTACAACGGCCCTAAATCCTTCAGGGAAAAAGTCCGGTTCCTAGCCCATGTAAGCCGAATGTGGAAATATAGGCGCAAGAATGCTTTGTATTTGTATGCTGTCTCTCTGAAAGGTTGTGTTAATGTGCTGCCGAGTTGCGGCATGTATTTAAGCGCGTTTTGAGAAATTGTCAAGTAGCTTCTATGGAAGCATAATTGTAGTGATGTGTGTATTTTGGCAGTCGCCATTGAGTTTGCGAGCGGAAGCATGTGCGCAAGAATTTTGTGTTTTGTGAATATTGTTGCACATATTCTTCAAGGAAGGTGCAGTGTCACAAAATTCGGCGCACATTTAAAAAAAAGGCGCAGCGCGGAAGCAATCGCGCCCGCGCGAGCCGCAAATAAAACAAAAACAGCAGAGAAGGAAAACCGGAAAATATGTAACCTTGTATATGCTGCTGCCCTTTCCACTCGGGTTTTGGCGCAACGGCAAAAGAAACAGCCACGTGAGCCGTCGATTTCTCTGGAATGTCCGAGTAATTTCTCCTGAATGTCGACGGAGAGGGCGTAGCCTCGACCATGCTAAGTGATGCCCTCTCCGCTTCGCTCTCGCCCCGGTGGCGACAGCACGCTAGAAAGATCTGGATGCTTCTCGAAACCGGTTTCCGCGCTCGACCAATGGGGTCGCGCGCCCCAGCGCGAGAAGCAGGAGGAAATTGTGCGGTTGATACTGTCGATACTGCGTGTATATGCGCGCCTGCCTTGGGGCAAAGATCGAAGAGACGCAGACCGCGCCTATAAATGAGAGGCGTGGACCGCTGTCTGTCAGCCCGAGCCGCCGTTTAAGCTTCAGCGAAGCGCGCCCGCACGACTCCCAGGAGAATATCACTCGCCCAGCCACACACCTGCGAGGCACCGTGCGCCAACATGCGGGACGGCTCCGCCGTGCTCCTCAGGGCGTCGGACTGTCGCAGTGCCCTGTGAACTAATTATGTTTCGTTTGCTTGTCTATCTTGTGTTCGTACACTTTAGTGCAAAAATATTGTTGTACTGTAATCTCTCTCTATTGTGACTTTACACGAGTTGCATTGAATTTGTAAATCACTTTGTATGTGCTCGTACGAGTGATTGTGAAATTCTCTGTATCGCCTCTTCGCTGTATAAACTTTGTTTTGTTTGTGAACCTTTGGCTGCGACCCATTCTCTGGCTTGCGACCGGTGAAAGCTGGGCACCGAGCGACCACCCCCCTGGTCACTTGGTAGCTGGTCTCCGGCTGAGCTTGCCATGCTGAGTATAGGGCATCTCCTTTGTGACCGAGACCGCTACCCCCACACGCTCTAAGGGTGTCTGGGAGTGTAGGCTAAAGTGCACGAAAAGGTGACACCAGTACAAAACAACCCGACTTTCAATGATAGAACATGCGCCAGTTTAACAAAAAGAAGAATGTTGGCTTAGTGCTGCCACATAGTTACCAGAACGTAATTTCAATGCAATCGAAGAATGAAGCCTTTGCTTCCAAAATTTTGGTGAGGGGATTCTCGGACAGAGATTGCATGGGATGAATTAAGGCTTTTAGTTAATCGTTAATGTGATATAGGTGTTTTCTGCTTGGCATTGGATGTCAAAGATTCTTTTAAAACGTTTGCTTAGACACCTAAAATCTTCTGACACAGGGTTTAAGTTTTAGACCTTTGATGCCTTTACTTTGTCAAGTAGCAAAGAACAAATAAAAATGTTCACCGTTTGGGAGCAGACATCCACATTCTGTGAACAGCTTGCTCTGAAATGGACAGGGCAGAGAGTGAGTAATATGTTTTGGTTACAAGGAGTACCGTTCTTGTAAGCATATATAAACTTTGTCCAACACAATATCGTGGAAGAAGACCCTCGCATAGCATTCTGATCTGGGCACTTATTCGTAGCTGCAACAGTATGGTTCATGTTGTAGCAGCCGCTGACGCCGCAACGCGTTCGCGCTCATTTAAGCGCTCCTGGCTGGTGCCTTGGTGCCACCTATGCTTTGTGGCAGAATATAAAAAAAAATTAGGCGCGGTTTAATTCTTGCTGAATCTGGTTAAAGAGCGAAAGCTTTGGTGTATCGGGCAAGTAGACGCGGTTTGACGTCTAGAACGTTCAGTGCGTTCCGCTCACTGGGTAGGCAATGCGCCCACCCTGCCACTCTGGCAGGTGGAAGTTAATGGTTGATGGCGAGAGGTTGGCCACCCAGTGAACGCTGCGGCCTCTTGTTGCAGCGCCGCGTGTCTGCCACAACGTTGTCAACACTAATGCATGCAGCCCACATCTCTCCCTCACCACCGCCGCGTACCTGTAAGCGCAGTTGAGAGTCCACTGACCCAAGGAGAAAGGTAAGCGCCTTCCTTTCCTCAAAATCGTCGGAGTCCAGAATGTTGTCAACGCTAACGCCAATGAACGCAATACGACGTACTATAGCTTCACTGCCGCGTTCTTCCACAGCGTTGTCAATGCCAACGCATGCAGCGCACATCTGTCACTACTGCTACGTAGTTTAAAGCGCGACGGAGGTGCCCACTGTCCCAGGCGGATAGAGAAGACGGCTTGGCCTCGCTCTCATGGACGGCCAAGCTCGCATTGACTAGGCCAGCGCGGCACGCCTCTTAACCAGGCACGCGGTGAGTCCCCCGGTCAGGCGGCAACCAAGCTGCGGAGAGGGCATGCGCAAAGCCGGCGGCGGCGGCTAGCGCAACCGGCGGGAGCGTTGCTAAAGGTGTGGCCCAGCTGCGGTCAAACGAAGGTCAAAGTGCAGCCCACGGCAAAACTCGGCTCGACTACGTTAGTAAAGATTTCGCTTTAAATGGGGAGCGGCCCGTGCTGAGCGCGCGAGCCAGGCAAGGGCAGTTCGGTCCTAGAAGCCTGCTATGTTGCAGCTATAATTTTGGCTCTCGACTGCAATGCCGCTATTTTCCGACAATGGTGACTACGGACTAAGAAATAACCGACCCCAGTAACCTATCACCCACAGGCGACCTTCCCCCTGACGCTACCTCGCGCACACAGTTTGTTGCAGGAATTCAGCTCCGCCTGCCATCGTTCTGGCGCAAGAACCCGCAGGTGTGGTTCGCCCAAGTAGAAGTCTTCTTTTATCTCCACCGCCCCACCTCGGGGTCTTCCCGGTTTCAGCACCTACTTTCTATCCTCTCTCCTGAGGTGGTTAAGGGGTTGCGGACGTCATCTCTGGACCACTGCGTGATGCCTTACACCAGCGCCTCAAGAAAAGCATTCTGGACCGCACCACAGCGTCCCAGAGCGCGCCCCTTCAGCCCCTGCTCACATGAAAGGCACCAACAACGTGGAAGCTAGCGATCTCAAACTCATCACCTCCGTTGGCTTATCTCTATCTGCTGTGAGAGCGACTGGTCCAGGTGCAGATAGAAGATCCTGAGCTGCAAGCCCTAGGTGACCACCCCCATACCCTCTGTATGCTGCTGGTGCCTCTTCCATTTGTGCCCAGATCGTTCGGGTGCGACACGTGAGCGGTCCTATCTTGCCCTTTCATTCCGACTGCCATTTGGTCGAGTGGTTGTCCACTCACTTCATGACATCTGCCACCCTAGAAACCGACGCACGCAGCGCCTCGTTACGCAGGGGTGGGTCTGGCCAAGTATTAACACTAATGTTCGCCAGTGGGTCCACCCGTGTCTTGCTTGCCAGACCGCAAGTGTGACCCGCCACACGAAGGCTCCTATTCACTCTTTCCTTCCACCTGGCTGTCGCTTTGACCAAGAGCGTCTTGACTTGGTCGGCCGCTTCCTCCCTCTGACGTCCGTCGTTGTGGCGATGCCGTGCGCATTCCCCATTCCGGAAAACAGTGCGGAGGAGGTTGCCAAAGCCTTTGTTTCAGCATGGGTTTCTCGCTTCGGCTGCCCTGACATTGTTAGAACGTATCGAGGCAGGCAATTTGACTAAACTCTCTTCTCTCAAACATCCGCTTGGCACTAAGCACTGCCGTACAAGAGCACACCACCCCTGTTGCAATGCCATGGTCGAACGACTACATCGCCAGCTCAAGGCTGCCCTCACTGCGCGCCTGGACCGAGAGCACTGGATCGACCACGTACGTACGGTGCTTCCTGGCCTACACGCCGTCCTTCGTCGTGTTCTTCGCTCTTCAGCAGCTGAACTTGTTTGAGCCAGGAGACTTTTCGTTCTTTCGGATCCCTCGCACCCCACCTCTGCAGTATCCCCAGCGCTTACACGACAGCATTCGGCACCTGAGGACGGCCCCGCCTCGATCTCCCGATCTTTGCATCTTCGTACACCAAGACTTCGCGTCTTCTACGCACATTTCTCTCCGCCGAGACGTTGTAAAGAGATCTCTAGCACCTATGACGGTCCGTATCGCGTCCTCCACAAGACGGCCAAGTAAGCGATCATCCTCGTGAACGGTCGCGAGGAGGTAGTCTCGCTCAACCGTCTCAAACCGGCCTTCATCGAGGCACCTGCCATGGAGTCCCCTGAGAAGGTGGTGTATCCGCTGATCTTCCTGTCGCCAATAGAGCCCCATGTCTCACTCATCGGCACATGCATTTTGCCATTCTGTCTAGGCGAGAGGACCTGTAGCGTCCACCGACGCCACAGCGCGGCGACGCTTAGTTCGGCTCTCCCAGCTGGTGCCTTGGCGCCATCTACGCAGTTACGCTATTCGGCAAAAGATGAAAATGAAGTGTAGCAGCGCGTGCCCGGAGAGCAAGCTTTGCACGGGCATTTCAGTCCGTCCTATACTTTTGGCGCTTCAAAGCAATCCCGCTATTTCCCGACAATATCCTTACTAGTTTTATAGCGACAGCTTCATTAGGGTAGCATTTCGAGCCTTCTGTGGGGCGGCGCCGTGGGGTAGGCGGCGCGGCCACCCCGTGGCTGCGCTGCCACGCTGTCACATGGTGCGGAGCAGCTGCTGGCGGCGCGGCGCCGTGGCTGATCACGTGGGTCGTCACGTGGTTGGTCACGTGACCAGCCACGTGGTGTGGAGCAGCAGCGCGCCGGTGAAACCGAGCTGCCACAGCTATGCGCATGCGCCGGGTCAAGTGGGACGAAGATGAAGAAGGAAAGCCCAGCGAAATGGAGGGGCGAAAGGCTGACCTTGCAATTCAACTGAGCAAGTTCCACTCGGCCAGCTGTAGCTATCGCGTCACTCCAGGTTTAGCCATAGCTAAACCACCGCCAATTTTTCTACTCCGTCAGTCATTACCCGCCACCATTCTGCGTGCTAGTTGCCCTTGCAGGAAGAGCCTGGCTCGCCTATTTCCCAGAGCGCGCATTAAAACATTTGCTTATTTGGGATATTAGGAAACCCGTATCTAAGAAGGTAGGGAATAGTATGGCCAACGATCCGCGAAATATTACCAATGATTTCCTCTCTTTTAGGCTGTTTTCTGCCGCGAGTTTAAAGTAACGTGTGCTACCCTTGCATACGCTTGGAGCTCTAACTACGTGCACTCCACACAAGCATATCCAAAACAAGTCCTTCTTGTGAATGTGGGGAAGTTTTTTATGGCTACATGGCGCAAAAGCTTAGAGCAAAACTCTAGAAATGATCGGTTCATATTAGCACGGAGCTTGCTGTTAAACACTTAAACTAATCTGCAGTTATACAGCCAGCGTGACTTTAGTGTGGTATAACTCAATCAGCACAGGTAATTGGCCCAACATTGTAAGCGTATTGGCAAAAGCTGGCCCTACAAAGGACCAAGATGGAACCACTCTGTTGCAATATTGGGCCGATTACCTGTGCTTCTTGGGTGCAAGAGTAAAGTGTGCTGAGCTAACTTTGAGGTTTATGTTCATTGCGCTCTGGGGATCTTTAAACGTGCACTGACATCGCACAGCACGCTAAGGAGCCCGTGTGCTGTGCGATGTCAGTGCACGTTAAAGATTAAAAAAGGAGCACTCCACTACGGCATTTCTTTCTTCTTTCACTCCCTCCTTTTTCCCTTCCCTTACGGCGCGGTTCAGGTTTCCAACGATATATGAGGCAGATACTGCGCCATTTCCTTTCCCCCAAAACCTATTATTATTATTATTATTATTATTATTATTATTATTATTATTATTATTATTATTATTATTATTATTATTATTATTATTATTATTATTATTATTGCGCTAGTTTCGTACGTCATGTTCAGATGAAAGAAGCAGTATTATTATGGCCGGGAGACCTCTCACCGCTGTGTTGAATAACAAGACCCTTATCTAAAATTCAGCATGTACGCGGACGACATAAACATGTGGATGAATAACGGAAGCGACGCGGAAATTGAGTGGAGTCTGCAAAGGGCAGCAGACGTAGTGGTGAAGTACGCGGCCGAAAGAGGCCTGGCGTGCTCACCGCAGTAGTCGGAGCTCTTCGTGTACAATAGCGACAGCAGGAACAAGAGAGACGTAGAAATTAAAGTGATGGTGGGAGGCCTGGAGGTGCCCAGGGTCGAGGAAATGAGGATCCTAGGCATGTTTATTAACAAGAAAGGCAACAACACCAATACCATAAAGAAATTAGCCACATATGCAGACCAAGTGGTAAGCATATTCAGGAGGGTAGCGGTAAAAGGGCGAGTACTAAAAGAAAGGAATCTCCTGAGAATGTCGCAGGCGTGCGTAATAAGTCGGATCTGCTACGCGACGCCGTACCTAAACATGAACAAGGCAGAAATAGAGAAGGTAGACAGAATATTGAGGAAATGCGCCAAGCGAGCTCTGGGACTCCCGACATCTACGTCGACGGAGCGGCTTGAAAAAATTGGGGTACACAACAGATGGGTTGAGCTGGCAGAGGGGGTGAAAATATCCCAATTAGAACGGGTCGGCCAGTCTGAAACGGGCAGGACAATACTCGAATGGGTAGGAATCCGGCCAGAAAGTAGCACGCACAAGAAGGTAAACATCCCGGCAGGAATCAGGGCCAAGATATGCGTCCCACCTATGCCGCGGAACATGCACCCCGTGTACAACAAGGAAAGGCGAGAACATAGGGCTAAGGCCTACGAGAGGAAGCTGAAGGAGCGACCGGCAGACCAGGTGGCGTACGTCTACGCGGCGTGCGGACAGCACGGGGCGGCTGTATCCGCTGTGGTCGACGGGGCAGGAGTACCAACGGTAGCGGCTTCGAGCCGCACAAGAGATGCCAATGCGGCGGAAGAGTTGGCGATAGCGCTCGCTTGCGTCGGTACCAAGGCCACGACGATTTTAAGTGACAGCAAAACTGCAGTAAGAAACTTCGCGAAAGGAAGAATCTCGGAAGAGGCCAAACACGTCCTCGAGGCGTGGCCGATAGAACGTAACATAGAGATAATATGGATCCCAGCGCATGAGTCTATTGCAGGAAATGAGGCTGCACACGAGCTTGCCCGAGCTCTCTATCACCGTGCGGCCGCAGAGCAGCCCTCTCGCATAGACATGAAAGATGGCCTAATTTCATACCACGAGATCACGGAACATTATAAGCTGAGCAGGACGGTCTAGCCGCCGCCCGACCTTTCCCTCGCAACAGAGGAGGCAATTGCGTGGAGAAGATTGCAAGGGGGGAATCATATAAGCCCCTTCTGGGTATACATCACAATCTCCAAAGAGGAGAAAGACCAATATTGTAAAACGTGCGGGGAGAGGGGCACTCTCGACCATGTCATATGGGAATGTGCTGGAAGCCCGGGCGCCGAGCAAAAGATAGAAGACAGAGAAGCCTGGGAGACCTTGCTGCGGAGCGAGGACCCCGCTAAGCAGCGACAAGCCATCCGCCTGGCGGCTGAGGCCGTGAAGCGACAATGTGTCTTCACCAGACCTCAGTTTGCGAGGCTCCTAAGTAGGGCTCCCTTAGGCCTGCGGGCCGGGGGGTCCAAAAAGAAGTTTCATTTCGGTGGAAATAAACGTTTTGATGATGATGATGAAGCAGTATTATTAGAGCCGAATTGTGAAGAAATAGTCATCCAAAATACCCGTTTAAATAGTGAATGCTAAAATACGCTCAACTGAGGAAAAAAAGGTGGTGGTTTAGCTCTGGTTAAACCTCAAGTGAGGCGATAGCTACAGCTGGCCGAGTGGAACTTGCCCAGTTGAATTGCACAGCAAGTATTTCGCCGCTCCGTTTTTCTGGGCGTTCCTTCCTCATCTTCGTCCCACTTGACACGGCGCATACGCACAGCTGTTGCAGCTTGGTTTCGCGGACGCGCTGCGTCGCCGGCAGCAGCAGCTGCTCCGCATCACGTGACTAGCTACGTCACGAACCACGTGATCAGCCACGGCGCCGCGTCCCTGGAAGCTGCTCCGCCCCACGTGACTAACCACGTGAAAGCGTGTCGGCGAAGCCACGGGGTGGCGTTGCCGCCGCCGCCACAGCGCCGCCACCTGAAGGCTGGAAATGCTACCGTAATGTAGCTATCGTTACAAAGCGAATAACTAAAAAGCATCAGTAATTCGAAAACGGGGGCTTTTTGTGGACACCTGGCATTTATGACAAGATTGATTAAACGTAGTGGACAACAAGCCTGCGCCAATGCTCTTGAGAATGTCTGGGCGGTTATATTTCGTAATGCGATACAGCGCGAATAAAGACGGGGACGAAGCGAGACAATAGACCACAGCGCTGTGGTGTCTTGTCTCGCTTCGTCCCCGTCTTTATTCGCGCTGTATCGCATTATGGAAAAATACCAACTAGCCCGATCTGCCACTCTTGCGGTTATATTTCTCTTTAAGCGCACATCTCCTTGTTTCGTTATGAATTAATCTTGTTCGCCATAAGGTAGCGAATCGATCCTAAATGTTAATATTTTATCTGTACGAAGCCAGAGAGGCATCTGTCTTAAAGAATGAAGAACGCAGTTGAAGCTATGCGTTACCGACATCGAACGCATTTTAGGTGGCGTCACTTGGCACAGTCCGTCTAACACGCACCCAAATAATGTTTTTCTAGCCGCCGCAGTGGCTCAGTGGTTATGGTGCTCGACTGTCGACCAGAACGATGCGTGTTCGATCTTTGCTGCGGCTGTCGCATTTCGATGAAATGCTTAAGGCCCGTGTATTGTCCGATATCTGTGCGAGTTAATAACCTCAAATTTTCGAAATTATTCAGTGCTCTCTATTGCGGCATCCCTGACAGCCTGAGCCGCTTCGGGAAGTTAAACGCCCGTTACTAAACAAAACCAATTTTCCTCCAGTTCTTTAATGCTAAACTCCCGCCACCAGCCTAGGAGGCTTGAAACACTGGCTGCTGTTGACAATTGCGCATAGAGTATTTGTTGAGATGGATACAGAGCTGAACCTTCAAAAAGACAGATTGTTTTCTAAATTAAAGTCTGTTTTAAAATACAAGAAAATGAAAATTTTTTGGTGCGCTTTGAACAACAGGTCAGTTCTTTTATATTTTACTGTTGAAGGTAAAGCTGCAAATGGTCATAACACACCATATATGTTGGCTCTGTAGCACTGACACTTGATTAGGCTGACGCCGGAGAGGATGGGCCTACAAGCATGACATTAAAAGCGGTTTTTCTCTTTGCTACAGTTGCTTCCAAGCAGCTATCAAAGTCCCTCAGTAACTTCTCGATAAGGTTACATTTTAAGTAGCAGTTTTGTCATATTGAGAAGCATCCCGGAAGAAGAAACATGTTCAGGGAATATTTCTGCTCTTGATTTTGAAGTCGGTCACGCTTTGGTAAGAAATGAAGCAAGTCTGTATGGGGCAAAAGATCATCCTTAGTTAGGACGTCGCACTTAGAACCTCTTAGTGCAATGAAAATATTGATCTGAAATAAAAAGGTATTTGATGGTACGACTCTGAAGACGGGGTTTTACGCCCCAAACTTTCCAACGGGCCATGAGGCGTCGTAGTGAATGGCTGCGAGTTTATACAAGTCCGAAATATTTATCCCTCATAGACATTGCACAGCACGGCGTAGTTTTTCCTTTCCGGTAAGGGTTAATGTAAATCAGACCGCTGCATACCCGCATAGACACTCGTCATAAACCTAGGTGAGAGATCGGTATATTTGAGCAGCTAATGTATATTCCTTCGGTTCGCTTAGTGCTTTATAGCTTTCATACACCAACAAATGTAGACAAGAGGGTTTGGATACTTGTCTTCTTAACAGGCTCATACTCACTCATTATGTAGGGAGCCCAGGAGCGATAGCAGTAACAACAACGCATGTTTCATTTTTTATACAAACTGCAGTACAGTGTTATTCACCGCAGCTTTGAAGTGTGCTCGAGCTACACTGTTTGTTCTGCTTTTATATAAGCTCGGAGCCGTGTCAGTGACACAGACCACATTAAAAATAATAATGTGCTCACCATTATGTCAGCAGCAAGTGGTTAAGCAGAGAGCAGACGAAGAAAGAAGTCTAATAAATAAAAATTCCAAGCTTCATTTCGCCGGCCTGAAGATATTCGATGCGATGATATTGCAGGGCTTGTTAGAAATGCACCGAAATATAATAAAGGGCACCATTACTTTACAGATATTCACTTGCCGCCCTGTAAAAGTCAGCAGTTGATTACAGAAAAAAACTGTACTTTAAAATGTTAGTGTTATATCTCCAACCTAACAGTCCGGGTATGTGAGACACCGCTGAAATAAAAATCAAAAACAAAAACCGTACCTTAGCATTACTCTGCCATTTTGTTCGAAGTTTTGTCGTAACATGCGCATGCATTCTGACGCCTTCCGTGGAACAAATCATGTCAAAATAATTTAAACATAATTTGAAGAGGCACCCAGAAAAGACAGCTGAGTTGTAATGCAGACAAGGGAATGAAAGAGAGGGGTTCGTTATAAGATGCATGGCCATATACCTGGGGTGAAGAAGAAAAAGAAGAAGATGCATGACGGAGGCCATCAGCCACTGAAACCAAAAAGCGTAGGGGATGTTCATTTTTTTAGTTTCACCGGATAACCTTAACGTGACCTTAGGCAGAAAATCTCACCGGTGGCATGTGCTCGTTTTTTTCTCCTGGTTTCTAATCAATTAACGTTAAAATAACTGCCTTATTATTCCCATTGTTGAATATTACAAATTAAAAAGAACATCTCTGTGCTCCTTTGTTTCGTTGATTGTACGCGTCCGCAATATATGTCATAATGAGCCCCTCTTATTTCATTCTTTGTTCAATAGCTAATCAGATTCTAGGTTCTCACTGTCTTGCTGCTGAAGGTAATATAAGAGGGTTCTGGCACAGCTTCCGCCCTCACCGTTCGACCTCCTTTGTACGTGGAATTCACGTTTATACAGGATGTACTACATCCGCCACTCTGGACGTGCTTGGCGCTGACGAACGCTCAAGGTCTTGTAACACTACACATATACACCCCCTAAAGCAGGAGATTGCACAGCCGTCCCGTAACCAAGTTGGTAGAGCACCGCACACGATATTCAGAGATGGTGGCTTGAAATCTAACCGGCGGCATGTGGATGGAGAAATCAATTGGAGAATGCAAGTGTGAATCGTACAATCCCTTAATTTTTTGGGGTATCTTTTGTGGTATCTCCGAAAGATGTCACACGAAAATTTATTTTTCGGTAGTTGTGAGAAATCTGGCGCCGAAGGTGCCACCGCTTATAGGGCTGTTTTAAACGACATAGAATATACGCGTGCGATAATGTACAGCACAGGTGGGTTTACGTTCGATTGCACTGCGAAGAAAAAATTTTCGCACACTTATTTTTTTGTGTGTGGTCCTCATTTTGCGCACATCGATAGTTAATTTTTGAATAGTCTCACTTTACCACACCGCCGGCTTCGACATTTTTTGTAGCAGGGTATTTCAGGAGTCGAATGTTCAGTGAAGCTTTTATGCTGCGTGAAGAAATTTTTAATTTTTGGTCAGTAAATATACTGAAACGTTCCATAAGAGCCCTCGTATGGAATTATTGGAATATGGAGTCTCTAAGATATTCAGAACCGATGGAAATCTATATCTTGTCTGTACGGAGTCCATAAGCATTCTACATAATTTGTATACGTTTTCCATGCACTGTATACATGATGTCATACGGAGTCCGCAAATTTTCATACGTGCTTTCAGAATATATCGAGTGCATATGCTCCATGTTAACTCCATGAAATTTCTAATGGAAACGCTTGGAATTATGGATCTATTCATATGGAAACCTTAAGTAGGTAGTTGTGTTATTTCCACTACAATAGCGCTCGTTACGTCCTTGAATGCAGGGTCCCATGATGACAAAGTACTGCTTTAATGCAGTAACTGTTTTGTACCTTAAGGCGGTACTGCATGGCGCGATAGACGCGCGGATGGTAGGATGCGCGCGTCATTTTGACGCGTGCCCAGCATGATGCGTCCCAAAATTGCGCCGCCGCGTGGTGCTGGTCGGAGTAGAAAAAAACGCTTCGCGCGGCGGGTCCGCCAATCAGAGTTCAGGGGCCAGATTACGCAACTGCGACGAATTCTGTCACAAGTTATTGACAGTGACGTCAAAATGACGACACGATGAGACGTCACCACGTGGCGCAACGAGGAATCAACCAATTACAGCAGGGCGGCGCCCCAAGAGCATTCGATGGGCCGTCTGCTAATTTTTTTGTAAAAATAAATAAGAAATGAGCAACGATGAAAATAACTAATACTTTATTTTGCCAAAACATTGTGTTTGAAGTCTGAAAATATTAAGCGCAACAAAAAGTGTTTGAAGTTGGGCTATTAAATTGGCTGGTGGGTAACATTTGCTGCCGCAGGGATGCGCTGACAGCTTTAAAACGTCAAACCGCTTTGCACGAAAGCAGCCGATTCTACGCCGTGTTTATTGTTTGTTACGCGGCGTCTGAAGTCAAGCTACTGTGCGGTTGACCTCAGTGTGCAGAAAAATTTCAACGAATGCAGTGAAGGCTACGTGACTATACCAAGCGAACTTGCAAGAAGCGCTTGGTACGAAATCGACGAACACGACTTGTTGAAGTTTGTGTTGTTCGGCTCTTTCGATCGATGACAAAAATGCCAAAAGGTGAAGTGTTGCAGTATATGATGCGTGGTTGTTTGTTTCTTTCCCCTTGGGACACATAAGACGACCACGAAGTGCTATTTGCTGGGAAAAATAAAGTGCTTTGCCAGCATAAGCGTGTCTTATTTATATGTAGCTGTGTGTCACAGAGGTGACGACGGAACCCACCCCTTCTGCGCACTAACTTTACAAATTGCCTCCAACACCCGCTGTACGCATTTGCTCACCATTGGTTGTGCGATGCAGATGTGCACCTCGCTATAGACTAATGGCAGCCTAAATGCCACCCATGGCAAATAACCGCAGTGCACACAGCACCTGCCGTCGCACCAACAGCACACTAGCACTCAAACCTCACCGTTCATCTGCGAGTTCGTCGCAGAGCCACTCCCCAGTCTGCTTCTCCAGTCGAAAAAGGCGTCGCAATAGCTCGTCCGGCAAGTCAAACGCGTCTTCGTGCGCCTTCCTTCGCCGTTGCTCGCGTCAGCGCGGCCGCCTCAGTCGTATGGCTGCGTACACCGCCGCCATTTTGTGTCACAAAGGCAACGGTCAAATTGACGGCCTCTAAACTGTGACAAAAAACTGTAAAATAGCGGCTGCATAATTAGGTGTGCAACGTCATCACTTCTGCCACATCCGTGACGTCATCTTCAACCATCCTTGACGCATAAAAGCAATATGGCTGCCGGCCACGCCGACCAATAGGAGCGGGGCTTATTGACACCTTTGTGACAAGTTTTGACAATTTTCCTAATTGACAGTAATGTAATCTGGCCCCAGGTGGCATTTTGGTTTTGTCATCAGATGGCCCTGCTCTCTGCGCATCTCGACGGAACCTCGTTGGCGCAATTTTTTTTCTTTTTTTTGGCAGAAAAACCCTGAGAACGCGACGCGAAAGCGCCGTTCCCTTTTTTCGTGTGGGCGCTCCCGCGTGATCGGGGACGCGGGCTTTCGCGCCGCGTCACGTTTTTCGCTCGCGGAAAACGCGCCATGCGGTTCTAGCTTTACTAATTGATCGTCAGAAGCAACTTATCTTTGTATAGTGCTAGCAGAAATCAGCCGTGTCCCGTTCTATTGTTTCTGTTCTGTGGCACAAGCGCGTCGTTCCTTTCAAACGGCCACTTGCCGTCTTTGCTCGTCATTGCAAGATGCCCCCCATGGCGGGCCCCCCAACCCTCCTCTTGTTCTGGGAAGCCATCCCCATTTGTGGACGCTTCATCGTTCCCTCCGTTCTTCTGGCGGCCAGTTCGGCTTGCGCCTCGGTCGACGCTGGTCGCACCCTCTTGAGTAGTAAATAGAGAGTCTAAAAGTACCGCGACCCTTTGGCTTTAATGTCATCATCTGCAGCACTCCTGACTGCGCTGTGCCTGTGCTTTTGAAGTTAGTCGCCAAAATGCGTACTGCTATAGACACAGACAACTGTCTGCGGCTTGCAGCGAAGGCTTATTTATTTGTGAAAGGGAAGGAAACGGGTCTTTGTGGGCCTGAGGGGGGAAGATATCAACCTCAACCATTGTGACCCCGTAGCATCTCTTTAAATTAACTAGCTTACCTCTGCTCTCCCCTAGCTTCAACAACCTTCCCTTTCCTGCCTAGCCTTGGCTGCAAAGCCACAGAAAGTTGACCGGAAGTAAAGTGTATACGCCTGCAGGCAAAATTATAACTCTAGAGCAACGCAAACCACTGGTTTTTAATGTTACATCTATTTATTAGGAGATAAGAACCAGTTTGCTAGCCGCTAAAACATAGTATTTTTTTTTTGCATTTTGAGCAACTTCATTAGTTGGCCCAAACCGAATCGTGGCATTTTTATTTTTAGCAGCTAAATTTTCGTTCGGCGTTCTGGCCTTACTCATCTTACTGATGCCTTTTTCATGAGATTCCCACAGACTTGAGTGACGGCTTCCACCATAGGAGCAGCGTCAGTAGCCGCAGTAACCTGCTCAGCAGTCCAACCGGGTTCGAGCTGGCAGACGCCCTCTGCGTAGTAATAATGAGCGCAAAAAAACTAATTTCACACCTTGGTTCTCGTTCGCTGCTGCACTGATTGGATAAAAATACAATAGTTTTTTATGGTGTTTCTGGTGTTGATGCGAGCAAGAGTGCATTTGGTTTTGGCGAAATGATGAGTCGTATAGACAGTTCCCAGTAAAGTAACAATATCAAAGAAAGTTTTAATTGCGCATTTAGTGCGCATTCACGCAGTCGTCACAAATATTTTCCTTCGTTACGTTTAGTGAAATATATTGCTTAGAAAATAGCTGCCTCCACGCTAACAAATTTCGACATTGTACGAACGTTACTAGCGAAGCGATACACAAGATAAGCATTTCAAAAACAAGATACTGTTTCCAAAATACCGAAAAAGCAGCAAAACAGTTTCTGGGAAGGCCTACGTAGTTAATTAACCTGATGCATATGGCATTATTCTCCAAAAGCAGAAAAATCTGGAATATATTCAGCACAAGGTCCTTATAGTTTTGGTACTTCTGTGAAAAACTTCTTATTGTACAAAATTAGATATCAAAATTCTCTGTTTAAGGGTACTCAACTTCGATTTTAGCGAGGCATATATTACACGATGATCATGTCTATCGAAAAGCTCTACGACCGCTGGTTGCGTACTTTGTTTCTAGTACCATATATTTAGAGTTTATGGCCTTGGAATGTAATAGCTGTGAAGGACCGCAGCAATGGGAGTGGGTTTTTCTTTCCTTGGGATCATTTCAACGCAGCCCTCATCAAGAAGGGCGAGCAGAATGAGGTGTAGAAAAAAATATTTCCTCCTTGGAGAATTTCATGCTGTGAGGTTTCCTCTAATGCGAGCAACCAACCATTCGTCCAGCAGCATTATTTACTATAGAATTTGGCATTTATACATGATATATCTCGTTTTCTACAGTGCAAACCGCTCTACACCTTTAAGTGGTTTCAGTGGTTGGTGTCTATATATAATACAGAGCTCTTGAAAGAAAGGATATCTCTCGCCATGAAGGTTAAGAAAGAACCGGTGACTAATACGTGAGTGCACCCATTCTTAAAATGTGTTCGATGAGATGACCACCTTTAGGGAGCTGAAACATTATTCCACGATTTTACATACCGGCTTCCCTTCCCAAGTGTCATAACATCATCATCATGATCATCAGCCTGAATACGCCCACTGCAATGCAAATTCCTTTCCCATGTAGCTCCAATTAATCCTGTTCTTTGATAGCTGCGCCACCGTATCCGCTAACTTCTTAATCTCATCCGCCCACCTAACTTTCTGCCGCCCTTTCTACGTTTGCCTTCTCTTGAAATCCACTCCGCAACCCTTAAAGGGGTAGAGACACCACATTTTTGTATTGCACATCTCGGTTCTAAATAATGCGTGACACTTCTGTGAGCATGGCACGCGATGCTAGAAGCACGAACTCGTACTATATGATTAATAATCGTACTATTTGTACCCACCAGTTTCGGTTTCGGTTCGTAGGTGCCAGATTTTTACATGACGTCAAAAACCATAGAGTGCGTTGTCACGTGGGTCCGGAAAACCGTGACGTCGAGTGGGTACGTCATCTGCTCGACACGCACTTGGTGCGCGTAAACACGGAGAGACGGGAGCAGGGCAAGTCGCAATGATGAATAGCTTCGAGTCGGAAGGTGAGAATTTCATTTTGGCGAATACACTGTTTATGGGGCATCGGAGGACGATATAGACGATGAAGAAGACGCCGCGTTTGCGAACCCCGACAACCACTTCATTTTGGACCCGCTGGCCAGCGATTCTGAAGAGGAGGCAGGCGTCAGGCGCGACGCAGTTCAGGTTGTGCCAGCGGACGCCGAGGGTATAGGCAACGTCAACTGGTAAGCAGTGTTGTTGTCGTGTTATTTTGCTGCCAGTCTAAAGGATTTTTGTTTGCGTTCGTCCCAGCTGCAGTGTCCGATCTGCTTGCCTGCTATTATATCAGTCACTGCCAGTCAAACATCGCGGAGGACAAAAAATCGAGGCCACTAAAACGTGCAACCCCGCATGTTGTAGCTTGGTCTTTGCTGTTTGCGTAAACAATGCGTATATATTAGACAGTTTTAGTTTCACGCACGTAGAGCCCTTGCGGGTGACCAGTGCGCATGCGCAGAACGCAAACGGTATGCGCAAGTCTCACGTACGTACGTGAGATTCGGATTTTTACGTTGCGGTCTTTGCGTTGCTTGCGTACTTAGCGTAGACAAAGATGGCGGCGCCCTGCCCGCCACTTCACAGCGATAACAGCTTCGTCACTAATCCCTCGACGCGATATCGTGTTCTAAACTGTTGTATTCGCCATCGGTTTGCCCATTCTTACCCTCGCATAAAGTTTCAAGCGACAAATAGCTTTTGTTTTTCAGATATAAGGGCGATTTCCCAGCAGTTAAGCCTAACGAAGCAGCGCTCCGACGCAGTTCGACTGGCTTGGCTTTGACTCGTCTTTTCTTAGAGTGCCTACAACAGTGTCTTCATCGGTCAGTAGACGGCGCTAGGATGAACGCGCGGCGACTGTCGCGTACGTGCAACTAAAAAGGTTTGAAGCGACATGCACGTATGCTACGTAGACTTCTCACGTTTACGTACGTGAACTCTTTACGTACGTGAAACTTAAACTCTCTATTTGGTCGCGAGCAGCCATTACGCCGTTTGGATGCCGTTTAATTCTCCTTGAGCTGTTTACACGTACGTGTTCTCCCACATGTATAGTGCCGTAGACTTTGCGTGATTGCGGGGTGTAATTCTGCTGCTTAGCATGCCATTCGCACCCCTCTATTCGCATCTTTTATTTTTTTGTTCGTGCTCCGTGAAGTACACAATCTTGCGCTTGTCGCATGCTTCGTGGCTAGCTTGCGGTAATTGGAGAACTCGCAAACACACTTCCGGGCATGCACAAAGCGGTCTTTCCGAAATTGCCATCGGCTGCGGGCGCGACGGCTTGCAAGTCCAGTTTTGTTTGTTGCAATAGTAGTAGTAATAATAATAACAATCACGATATTTATCGTAGGTGTGAATGTGGCCATTGTCGCGCCCTAAACACCGTGCTCGAGTCTTGTGTGCTGCTGTGAAATCCCTGAAGTAGATGCCCACATCGCCGAGTGTGCGCAGCGCATCACCAGCAGCAGCATGTTTGTACAAGGGTTCCTTAACATCTACGTACTGCAACTTGCATATTTCTCACTACTGCAAGACAGACCGGCCCTCGTCAACGTACCAGAGATCCACAGAATGTTGAATGTTGCATGTTCGATCATATATGCCAGAGTCATTTGCGATGTTGTCATGCTCCACTCCTTTATAAGTTTCAATGATGACAGTTGTGTCTCTTGCATTTAACTCCACATTTGGCTTGATCTTCAAACCTTGCTTCGCAACGATTTCGCTTGAGGCTATACCGTTTGAATGCAACGAGCTTCGTATGAACTATGTTTTAAAGTTTCAGCTCAGTGGTTGAAATTTTAGCAATCTTGATAGCAAAGCTGAAAGCAGTGAAAATACAGCTCCCTACATAATATCGCTGCATACTCTCTTATTCTGTCTATACACCGAGCCTGGCGCCTCAATTGCTGGCACTTGCCACTGATATTGAACAACTAATAGAAAAACTGATTCCGCGTTCTGTCACTAACAGTTTTTTTGTGTTTTGCACATCACCATCATAACGCAGCGACTATTTTCTGCAGTCGTTACAGGTACACGGCGTACCGACAGTTTGTGTGCTGGATTTGGCGTCGCCTTGGGAGGAGGCATAACAGAGTTCTGCCAAGCTGTGTTGTGGGAGAAATCAGAAATTCTTTCCCCGCACAGCGACACTGGGGGTTTGCTACCGGAATAAATCAGTGTCAGAAAGGAACTGTGCCCACTCAAGGTAACAAGGTGTACAGTCAATGAACAATGAACTCCAGGTAAAACAAAAAAGAGAACGTACATTAACCTGAATTATTACAAGTGATGTTTCGAACAAATGTGTACCTTGTATAGATACACACATACGTATTTGGGCTGGCCTAGCTACGCATAAAACATATGCCTGAAATGGTGCCTTCAACAATACACCTGCCGAAATTCACACCACATAACAGGGTTTGTACCTGCGATAAAATATCACATTGCTCTGTAATCACTATGAATGAACACACGCATTTTCATACGCAACAGTAAAATGGCAGAACAGCCATACCTTCATTAGTTCTCATGCATAGAGTGACCCCGGCCGAGCCAGTTTGTGCAAAGTATATGCGGGTACCATGAGAGACATCGCTATACAATGGCCTTCCTCAGTGGTATGCACTTTTTGCAAATTCCAGGGGTATGCATAAAGCCCACATACTGGGTGAGGGAGCATGGCTTGCCTTCTGCTAAGCGCTGATTAATATCAAGTCAGCATTTTCTCAATATCCATGTTTTCTAGACGAAGCAGTTTCATAGAATCAAATCCTCTCTCATTATCTTTTCTTCCTCCCATTTGCTCACCTGTTTGAAAGGAAAAGCAAACAAATGTTACCCTAATCAGCGTTACTCTAATGAAGTTTTGTACAAGAAATACACAACAACAACCTAAGTGCACTTCACACAAAGCAAATACGTGCAAGTAATGAAAACTTGAGGGTTGGACGAGTCGCAGTGGGCTCATTTTTGAAGGACAAGTACAGCAGAAATGTGACACGTGTGCTAATCGAGTTAAGGTAATTTGGAAGAACCAACAAATTACAGCTAATATAAATTAAGCAGAAAAAGGAACAAAATGAAAAAAGACTGGTAATAATAGTTGTCAGCGATTATGAACGATTGAGCAGAAACTGTATGTATCAAGGAGCTTTCACTGTAGAAGGAACTTACAATTTCGAGAAAGCCAGGTTGTAGTATCACTGGGAGCCCCAGCTTCTCGCATTTCTGTGAAAGATTTGAAATTTGAGCTTTATATGGGGCATTCTGAGCAGGCAGATAGATTTCCTTTATGCAGGTGTTGCACACATCAGTAAGCACCGCAGGTGCTGTCAATTTAATGTGAACAATAGTGAAAGCTAAACCCTGGTAAATAAAAACCTGCACATGGCCAGATATATGCTCAAGCAAGCTAGCACATTGAGAACAGTAGGTGTGGTGGCAACCCATTCATTGTGTTTTATAGTAAGAGGTGAGTTATGAAAACAAGACTGAGTAACAAAAAGTGTTGCTACTTTCAAATAACGTTAAGCGTCCATTCTGGTGCTGCCTCTTGAGCCAGTACCAAGCCTTCCAGCAAAAAAAGTAAGCAGCAGGTAAGTGTTAAACTTTTGCAGGGCTGTATCCTACTGCAGGCTCACTACAAACAGGTGCAGGATTATACAGTGGGGCGTCATCAGAGATATTCAATCAATGGCCAGTGCTCTATGAGAAAAAAAAGCCAATCTTCAAGCTACTAGAAAACCAAGCACTGCGCTGTCTATACCTGTTTAAGATAGCCCAGCCTAAATTGTCTAGGCTAGATAAAACAAAAATGAGCTGCGAGCTGTTGCGGCCCTTAATAATAATAATAATATTAATTGGTTTTTGGGGAAAGGAAATGGCGCAGTATCTGTCTCATATATCGTTGGACACCTGAACCGCGCCGTAAGGAAAGGGATAAAGGAGGGAGTGAAAGAAGAAAGGAAGAAGAGGTGCCGTATATGTCAGGTCGAACGCATAGCCCATTTTACTCAGTGCTGCATGGGTGTTGTTTGCAGAGTTCCTGCCACCTGTGCAAGGATATATAACTGCCAGACATGAAGGGCACTGTGTCAGTGATATTTGGAAGAACGTCTCAATTTTTTAAAGGTGTGCCAAGCTCTCACTAATTTCTCCATTGTTGCTCTTCTGGCGCTATCAATTTGACTTTCGTAATGAAAACTGATCATTGCACTTGCAGAGCAGAAGCTTTTCAGAAGAAAACATTATATTTTTGTTGCTGTTCTGGATCCTTAAACGCCCTGTGCACTAACCCTACCTCCCCTACGTGATACCCCCAAAAGAGAGCCTTTAGGGGCAAACTGACCAAATAAATAAAAGGTCTAGCGTTCGCCGACCTTGTATGAACAGATGAAACAAGATAAGCTTCCCTAACCATTGGCAAACACTGCAGCTTAGACTTACACACCTGGTTTTAGTTGTCTTTTTTTTCTCATTTTATTGTTATTTTGGCAGTTTATTTCATTTATTATTTTTTCACAATTTACTGCTTTTTCCAAAACATCTCCACCTGAGACAACCTGTGTTACCTCTCTTTTGTCTTTTGTCATCAACTTTCTGCACTGCACAGATATAAACAACTTTCACACAGATACGTGCTCCATAGCACCAGTCCCCTGTGAGTCTCTGCGTAAAAAGTGACTCGGCTAGCAGATGCGTACCACTTATTCAACATGTCACAATACAAAAAATATAACACAGGAAGCAGGCCTGTACTCGGAGGGCTGAGCTGCATTAGAAACGGTTAAAAAACAAACTTTTTACCCAGCACCCTAAGATCAAGAAGAACCTGCCGATGCAGTAGTACAATGAACACACTTGCAGGACATTATTTCAGAAGGCATACACCTGTGGGACTTTCAGAGGCTATACTAAGCAAAGACATAAGCACACACCAAAAGGATGTCCGAGTTAATGAATTTTGATTGTAGAGAACCATTTGCACAAAGAAAACAGGTTAAAATGTCGCCAAGCCTGCGACTGTGCAATCCACTTTAATACGAGAAAGAAAACAAAAGACAGCTTTAAGTAGAGGGCAGCTATCGTGCAGCTTAGACAAATTACGGTTTATAAATTCTGCTTCATCCTGATCCCAACACGTTCGGACTTCTGTCGGTACTACTATGACCTACATCATGATGGATGCAAGCTATTTTCTGTGGCCCTCCTACTTTTTACTGCTACGAGTTTTCTTGTATCTTATGTCTGCTACAGCTGTTTGATTTTTGGAAAATGTTTCCGAAGCTTAAGGTGGAAAAAGTATTTGTGGTGTACTTGTACTTGCGTATACTTGCGCCCTGCATCCACCATCCTGTGCAAATATTCACAACTCATCCTTCGAGTGCTGAGGTTGAGCAGCTAAAGAATCAAGTTACATGCCTCATTGAGCAGTTTTACTCCCTCTATAGAATGTACAAAAGCATAGGACAAGATATTGTTGTCTTTAACTCAATGAGTAAGAGGGAGTTATGCCGAAGCTCAATCTAGATAGTCTGCAACGTCCTGCAGCAGTTCAAGCCAATTGTTAGATCTGCAAGCATCCCTTGCACTTCGCAGTTGTCTTCTTCACAGCACTGATCCAGCGTGGCTAGCTGCTATGCTATACAAGAAGATATAGCTTCCACAACAGCTGTAGCCAAACTGGTTTGTTCCAGCCGCTGTGCGTCTATTCCTTCATTCTTCACCTCACAGCGCACAGCGCTAACGTGCCACCACAAGGCCTCCCCCTCAGGAGACTAACCGCGGTATTCAAGAATGAAACTTAAGGTGTGACTTAAGTTCGTGACTTAAGTACTGAGTAAAGTATGAGTGGCGAAGGAAGTTTCAAAAGCGGCACTTAAGCAGCACTTATGAAAGTAGCGCTTTTAGATGTAAGTAGGCACCATGGGAACGAGGCTAAGCAAACATTTCTGTATATCTAATAAATTCATGAACAAATAAAGAACAGAAGCGCCAAAACAGCACTGCTAATACATAGTACAAGTCTCAACTAACGTTTTAACAACAACAAAAAGTTTTTTTCGGCTAGCTTTGGAGAACTAATATAATTTGTCTCGCCACAGACAAAGACGTCACTGTAGTAGCGCGCGTAGTACTGCTCCTGTCGACGTCGTAGTCTTTCCGCTCGCGCGCGTCCATCGGTTACATCATCGCCAGCTCTTTGCTTTATATTGTTATCGCGCGTTTTAATTGTAAATTCACTGCTTGTATCGTATATATTTTTGTATTATATTTATTGATAGTGTGCAGTCATTTGTAGTGTGTTTTGTTTTCTGTACTGCGTCATTCTTTGGTGCTGTGTTGCGACGCGCGCGTGATGGAGAAACTGGAGAAGGGCAAAATTAACTTCTCCAGAGTAGAGCGAGCTCTTCTCCTCGACCTCGTCGACAAGCACAAGGCCATACTAGAAAACAAGAAAACGGATGCCGTGTCAGTTGCACGGAAAAGGAAAGAGTGGGAGCTTATAGAAACCCAGTTCAACTCCAGTCACAACGTGAGCCCACGGACATGGCTCCAGCTGAAGAAATGCTGGGAGAACCTGAAAAATAAGTGGCGAAAGGCGAAAGCGGGCGACAACCAGGAAATATTTAAGACCGGTAAGTCCTGTTTTCTTTCATCTTTGATTCTTTTTTGCTGACGAATTCAGAGGTTCTCTCCCAGATTACAGAACTGTTCCGATTGCTTGCTGCCTGCATTTTATGACTAGATTCCCCCTCCGCCCCTCAAAAAATACAGAGAATGTTTACGACATTCGAATCTGAGCGAAAGCATGAATTTGTGCTACGTAGAAGACGACGGTTAGCAGGCAGTGCCGCGGGACGGAGCAAATAAAAGTCGAAGACGACGCTCTCTAATTCACGGCGCGAGAATGTGGAGCAGTTTAACAAGAGGTGTGTTCGCTCCGATGGTAGCGTAGTGGTCTCGCCCAACAGCCGATAAAGATCTGTTTGCGCAGCCGCGGGTTCGATTCCCGTTCGTTGGTATTGATCGAATTTCCTTTTCCATAATTTGACCTCAGCTCAAGGCAGAGACTCCGGAACTTTTCGAGTTTAATTTCTTTATTCCATTCTTTCATTAAATGTTTATTGAATTTTAATTACTTTTTGTTTATATTTAAATACTTCCCTGTTCAAACATGTATTTCGGATGGACATGAAGCTGATTCTTATAGATATATATATATATATATATATATATATATATATATATATATATATATATATATATATATATATATATATATATATATATATATAAAATGTCCACATGAGGAGTGATCGACTGCATTAAAAAAAGTTTATCCATACTATTTCAATGCTAGTAATCATGGCCATGAACAAAGCTCAGTTAACAATTTCTGTTGGGACATGATGGATTTAGGTTACTTAAATTAAGCATTTTAAAGACTGTCTATGAAGCCAGGGAGCCCAGCTCCACGGCGCTCTACATTATTAACGCCCTAAAATTGAAAAGAAGTTGCCCACTCTGCCTGCTTCTGGTCTTTTGACGTTACACCTACCATTTTGCTTTCCGTCGCTCGCTGTGTTGTCCTTAACTTAAGCTGAACCCTTTTCGTTAGCCTCCACTTTTCTCTTGAGGGACAGTGGTACACTGACATTCATGATCTGAGAAAACCTGCCATATGCACTCCATTCCATTCTTATCTTTCTATTATTTCCGTTGATGATTCGGACCAGCTGTCACTAGTGGCCCTAAGTGACCTATTCCTCTGCCACTTCCAGCCCCTCGCTACCAATTGTGAACTGTGAGGTGCTGGAACTTGTGCTGCCAATTTTCTTGCTGTGCGTTTTCACCGCCACAGTTAGTATCTATCTTTCACGCACCCGCAGTTTGGAGTCAGCATGTTTAAGGTTGTTTCAGCCGGAGAGTATTACTAAATAAATGCAAATATCGTGCTTCTGTCAGAGAAAAAGGCTCCTGCTTGCGCGAATAAATATGCATGTTTTCGTTGCTTCGTAGCGCTTAAATTCCGAAAGATACTTTGGCGTTCATATCGAATGTGCTTAGTGTTTGTGAATATTCATCGAGAGATTTTTCCAGTGGTTGTAACAGCGCTTTCTGTGAATACCTAGGCGGCGGCTCAGCGGCCCCCAGCCAGCTCACTGAAGACCTGCAAAGAGTTGGCACTGTCGCATCCCACATGGGGGTTCGCTTGGAGAACCCCTTCGACAGTGATCGCCACCGAGCAGACCCAGGCGGCGAGTCCCAACCCACACCATCGGTGGCCGCCCTGCTTTCGCGCACTCAAGAGGCTTCTATTTCAGGAGCCAGTGGTATGAATTTTATTTTATATATATATATATATATATATATATATATATATATATATATATATATATATTGTCAAGGCGTTTATTTGAAGCACAGGTCGGTTGGTCTTGGTTGACCGGCGACACGACGGGCACACTCACAGGCGTCGTTCGAAAAACCCAGCTGCACTTCGTCTGCTTCTTCGTTGTCCCGCTTGAACTCGTCCGCTTCTTCGCTGCGCTGCGCCTGTCGGTCCCATTACAATTACTCTCCCTCCGAAAAAGGAGCCATCCTGGCGACTTACGGAGAGGAGAGGATGGGTGGGTCATAGTAAGGCTTGAGGCGCTCAACGTGCACAGTTTCGCGCCCCCGGCGACGGTGGTCCTAAGAGGAAACGAGCGGCTCAACGATATAAGTCACAGCAGAAGTTTGGTGGACATCCCGGTAAGGTCCGTGAAAGCGAGACAGTAGTTTCGTGGCGAGGCCGGGAGTGGAGGAAGGCACCCAGAGCCAAACGAGGGCGCCAGATGGGTATGACGCTGGAGGGTCCGGGGAATCCCGACGGTGCTTCTGATCCCAATGTTGCTGTGTGGTGAAAGAGCGGGCAAGTTGCCGGCATTCTTCGGCATACAGGTGAGCTTCGGAGAGTAAGGTGATCTCGGAAGGGTCAGGGTGATAAGGAAGGATGGTGTCCATGGTGGATGTAGGCTCCCGGCCATATAAGAGGAAGAAAGGAGAAAACCCCGTTGTTGTCTGAGTAGCTGTGTTATACGCGTACGTGACGAATGGGAGCACTTGATCCCAGTTGGAGTGGGCGGTGTCAACGTACACGGCGAGCATGTCACTCAGAGTGCGGTTGAACCGCTCAGTCATGCCGTTGGTCTGGAGGTGATAGGCGCTGGTGTAGCGATGAACGATTTGGCTTTGCTTGAGCAGGGCCTCGACAGCGTCCGAGAGAAAAACACGGCCGCGGTCACTTAGAAGTTCTTTCGGGGCGCCGTGACGAAGAACAAGACTATGTAGAATGAAGTGAGCGACATCGTTTGCGGTAGCAGATTTGAGAGCCGACGTTTCGACATAACGGGTGAGATGGTCAACGGCAACGATGATCCACCGATTATTAGCCGAAGTAGTTGGAAGCGGGCCATAAAGATCAATGCCGACGCGGTCAAAGGGACGGCCAGGGCAAGGTAACGGCTGCAAAGGAGCGGCGGCGGAGTGGGGAGGTTTCTTGCGACGTTGGCAGGCGGTGCATGACCGAATGTCCTGACGTATGTAGCGGTACATACCTCGCCAGTAGAATCGCTGACGAAGGCGAGCATATGTTTTCAGTACACCGGCGTGGCCACATTGTGGAGCGGCGTGAAAAGAGGCACAGATTGTAGCACGGAGGTGTCGCGGGATGACCAACAGCCACTTCCGGCCGTCGGGGAGGTAATTACGGCGGTATAAGAGGCCATCACGAACGGCGAAGTGGTGGGCTTGGCGGCGAAGGGTCCGGGTCGAATGATGCGGCGAGGGAGTGTTCAGGAAGTTTAGCAGCGAGGTGATCAAAGGATCCTTCAGTTGTTCGGAGAGCATATCAGGGATGTTGAACGAAGAGAATTCGTAGGCACAGACGAGGGCAGAGGTGGACTCGCATGGGAGTGGTGAACGAGAAAGGGCGTCGGCGTCCGAGTGCTTGCGGCCGGAGCGATAAATGACGTGTATATCAAACTCCTGGAGACGTAAAGCCCAGCGGGCGAGTCGCCCAGAAGGATCCTTGAGGGAGGATAGCCAGCATAGGGCGTGGTGGTCTGTGACGACATAGAAGGGCCGGCCGTAAATGTAAGGGCGGAACTTTGCAATTGCCCAAATGATGGCGAGACATTCTTTTTCTGTGACAGAATAGTTTGATTCCGCCTTGGTGAGGGCGCGGCTGGCGTAAGCGACGACGTATTCCGGATACCCAGGCTTTCGCTGGGCAAGAACTGCGCCCAAGCCCACACCGCTCGCGTCAGTGTGAACTTCTGTCGGACAGGCGGGATCAAAATGGCGAAGGATGGGGGGAGAGACCAGCAGGCGGCGTAAAGTGCTGAACGTGGTATCGCAGGCGGGGGACCAAGACGAAAGGTTCGGGCTGCCGGCAAGAAGCTGCGTTAAAGGGGCGATGATACTGGCGAAATTTCGGATGAAGCGGCGAAAATATGAGCATAAGCCTATAAAACTGCGAAGTTCTTTTAAGGTGGTTGGTTTGGGGAAGTCAGCGACGGAGCGAAGTTTGGCAGGGTCAGGAAGAACGCCGTCTTTGGAGATGACATGGCCTAATATTGTGAGCTGCGTTGCACCGAAGTAACATTTTTTCAAGTTTAGTTGGAGGCCGGCGTCAGTCAGGCTAGTGAGTACGCGCTGAAGGCGGTGCAGATGGGAAGGAAAATGTTTGGAAAAAACGACAATGTCATCTAGGTAACACAGACAAGTTTCCCATTTGAGGCCACTGAGAATAGTGTCCATCAACCTTTCGAATGTGGCTGGAGCATTGCAGAGGCCGAATGGCATCACATTGAACTCATACAAGCCGTCTGGGGTGACGAAAGTGGTTTTCGGCCTGTCGTTCGCTGCCATCGGGACCTGCTAGTAGCCGGAGCGTAAGTCGAGGGATGAAAAATACTCCCCTCCCTGCAAGCAATCCAGTGCGTCGTCGATTCGGGGTAGAGGATAAACATCCTTGCGTGTGATCTTGTTGAGACGGCGGTAGTCCATACAGAACGTGATGGAGCCATCTTTTTTCGTCACCAAGACAACAGGAGAGGCCCAAGGGCTGTGAGAAGGCTGTATTATGCCGCGCCGAAGCATGTCGTCAACATTGTCACGGATGACGCGGCGCTCACTCGGCGAGACTCGGTACGGTCGCTGACGCAGGGCAGCGTGGGTACCAGTGTCAATTGTGTGAGAGACGGCCAATGCGCGCCCCAAGGAGGGCTGGGAAAGGTCGAAAGAGTTGCGGAAGCGGCAGAGAAGTTCCAAGATTTGGTCACGGTAAGCGGACGGAAGGTCGGGAGCGATGTTACGACGAAAGACGTCGATGGAAATCGGATCGGGCGCTGTCGCACAACAGGCTAAGGCAGTAACTGGGGAGCAGGCACGGGCATCGGAGAACTCGGAAGCAAGAGCAGGGTCTAATTCTTCAATAGAGCCGAGGCATTCGCCGCGAAGAACAAACGACGGGCAAGAAAATGGGTTGGTGACATAGATGGCGCAGTGGCCATCGGAAATCGAGACAACGGCGAATGGAATGAGAGAGGCGCTGATGGCGAGTGGCTGCTGCGGTAGGTGTGAAAAGAACAGGGCCGCTGAGGAAAGAGTCGGGGCGGAGCGGAACGAGGGCTGAAGAGGAGGGAGGTATGTCGGTGTCGGCAGCTACAAGAAGCTTAGCGGAGCGCACAGGTAGGTCACACAACGAAACATCACACAGGGGAGAAAGCTCAAGTTCCGCACGGGCACAATCAATCACTGCACGGTGGGTCGAGAGGAAATCGCATTCGAGGATGACATCGTGAGAGCAGGCGGTCAGCACAACAAACTCGATGGTATAGGCGACGTCGTTGATAGAAACGCGGACCGTGCAGGCTGCGATGGGGTGGATGCGCTGAGAGGTGGCCGTACGTAGTGAAAAGTCAGACAGCGGCGTTGTCACCTTACGAAGTTTGCGGCGAAGAGCATCACTAATTACTGACACTGCAGCACCCGTGTCGACGAGCGCGAGAACGGGGACGCCTTCAACAGACACCTCAATCACGTTAGCAGGAGAACACGGAGGACTTAAAAAGTTGGCAAAACACGCAGTTCTTGCCTCCTGAACTGCGGCAGTCAGTTTTCCTCTGGGAGAGGGTCCGGACGGCGGAGCATCGGAGAAATGGAACGTCGACGAGGGGAAGGCGAGCGGCGAGTAGGGTACTGGGAGCGATGTGTAGAGGAGGCAGAAGAGACATTAGGCAAGGGCGGCCCAGAATCGTAGCAGAAATTGCGCATGAAATCGCCAGAACGAGGAGATCGCTGACGGCAAAAGCGTGCGACATGGCCCGGAAGACCGCAGGAATAGCACATCGGTCGATTGTCCTTGGTACGCCAGGGGTTCGTAGGGTTTCGGCGGGGTCGACGAACCGGGACCTGCGGCGGGGGTATAGACGGCGGTGGGGCATAAAAGGCCGGGCTGCTAGGGTAGGCGGGAGAGGTGGGCGAGCGCCGTGTACCGGTGACTGCTTCAGCATAGGTGAGCGGCGCTGCCACAGGAGGAGGTGGGGGATTGGATGGCAGAACTGCAGCGACCTGCTCCTGAATAGCACGACGGATAGTGGGCGTGAGAGATGGCGCCAGGTCGTGCGGAGGGCAGACGGGGTCGGGAATGTGATGCAGCAGAGAAAGCTGGCGAGCGATCTCTTCGCGGATGAAGTCTTTAACCTGCTGCATGAACAGGGACTGCTCAGCAGACGAGCCACCAAGTGCCAAGCCAGCAAGACCCCCTGCAGGCGCGCCGGACTGCCGCGTAGATGCGCGTTGCTTGCGGAGTTCGTCGAAGCTTTGGCACAGCTGGATGACGGTAGCGACGGAGGTGGGGTTCTTCGCCAGCAGCATCTGGAAAGCGTCATCGGCTATGCCTTTAAGTATGTGGTTGACTTTATCCCCTTCGGACATGGAGGGGTTGACACGCTTGCACAGGTCGACGATGTCCTCGATGTAGCTTGTGAACGTCTCGGAAGGGAGCTGAGATCGAGCACGAAGACGTTGCTCGGCGCGAAGCTTCCGGACGGCGGGGCGGCCGAAAACGTCAGCGAAGCTCGTTTTAAAGGACGACCAGGTGGGGAGATCGGCCTCATGGTTGCGAAACCATAGGTTGGCAACGTCCGTTAGGTAGAAGAGAACGTTGCTAAGTTTCACGGAATCGTCCCACGGATTGTAAGTGCTGATGCGCTCATAGGAGGCCAGCCAATCGTCGACGTCTTGGTCATCGGTGCCACTAAATGGAGAAGGGTCACGCTGGCTCTGCACCCCGTGACAGAGTACGGTGGCAGAGATGGGCTGCGATGATGCACTCGGACCTTCCGGCATGGTGGCGGAAACGAGGATCTTGGTGAAAAAACAGCGCACAAGCAGACACAGACAGAAAGAAGGGGACAAGCGCTGAACTAGCAACTGAGGTTTTATTGAGAAGCATGGCGAAATATATACAGCACAGCATACAGCATTCAAAAAACATATAAACAGCACATAAAAGGCGGATAAGAAGCCAGCATCCAAAATCATCGCTTAACGTTGCATATCCAAGAATTCCATCTCTTTTGTTGAAAGAAGGATAGACGGGGTGCTGACACATGAGTCCTCCGCTTTTGCTATCGCCCTGGCCTCGATAATTTCCCTTGTTATTGTGCACTTGTTTCGTGCCAGGATTTTGCAGCCGTGAAGGTCGGGTATGCAGGCAGGTTTATGATTGCAACGGTGACAGTGCTTAGCCAGAAAACCTGATGAAGCAATGGATCTTACATTGTTGTTATGCTCCAGTAATCTTTCGTTAAGACACCGACCGGTCTGGCCGATGTATCTGCTTCCACACGGTAACTTAATTTCATAAACAACACCCTGATCACATGCAACAAAAGGATTCTGGTGGTTGATTTTGCATCCAGGACGAGGCTTTTTCATTGGATTTGTCGCTTTACACAGTTTTATTAGTTTTTCTGGGGCAGAAAACACAACCTTAACATCGGCCTTCTTGGCTATTTTCTTAAGGTTCTGCGAGATCTTATGCATATAAGGGATGACCACAACTTTTTGTTTATCATCTCTTTGTCCCTTTTGTTGATTGCATCCCGTCTGCCCTTCCGCGTTTTTCTCTTTTAGAACACCTTCCGCCACTGACACTAGCAATTCACTGGGGTAGCCAGCCGCACCTAGACGGGCAGTTTGTTTCAGTAGGCTTTCCTCAACTGTGTGAAAACACGACTTGTTTAATGCATTACGAAAGCAAAGCTTAGCTATACCCCTTTTCACCAATTTCGAGTGTGCCGAATCGTACGGAAGTATCGGCTTTTTTCCCCTAGGATCATAAATCCAACAGGCATACTTCCGATACTTCCGTACGATTCGGCACACTCGAAATTGGTGAAAAGGGGTATAGCTAAGCTTTGCTTTCGTAATGCATTAAACAAGTCGTGTTTTCACACAGTTGAGGAAAGCCTACTGAAACAAACTGCCCGTCTAGGTGCGACTGGCTACCCCAGTGAATTGCTAGTGTCAGTGGCGGAAGGTGTTCTAAAAGAGAAAAAAGCGGAAGGGCAGACGGGATGCAATCAACAAAAGGGACAAAGAGATGATAAACAAAAAGTTGTGATCATCCCTTATATGCATAAAATCTCGCACAACCTTAAGAAAATAGCCAAGAAGGCCGATGTTAAGGTTGTGTTTTCTGCCCCAGAAAAACTAATAAAACTGTGTAAAGCGACAAATCCAATGAAAAAGCCTCGTCCTGGATGCAAAATCAACCACCAGAATCCTTTTGTTGCATGAGATCAGGGTGTTGTTTATGAAATTAAGTTACCGTGTGGAAGCAGATACATCGGCCAGACCGGTCGGTGTCTTAACAAAAGATTACTGGAGCATAACAACAATGTAAGATCCATTGCTTCATCAGGTTTTCTGGCTAAGCACTGTCACCGTTGCAATCATAAACCTGCCTGCATACCCGACCTTCACGGCTGCAAAATCCTGGCACGAAACAAGTGCACAATAACAAGGGAAATTATCGAGGCCAGGGCGATAGCAAAAGCGGAGGACTCATGTGTCAGCACCCCGTCTATCCTTCTTTCAACAAAAGAGATGGAATTCTTGGATATGCAACGTTAAGCGATGATTTTGGATGCTGGCTTCTTATCCGCCTTTTATGTGCTGTTTATATGTTTTTTGAATGCTGTATGCTGTGCTGTATATATTTCGCCATGCTTCTCAATAAAACCCCAGTTGCTAGTTCAGCGCTTGTCCCCTTCTTTCTGTCTGTGTCTGCTTGTGCGCTGTTTTTTCACCAAGATGCAAAACCAACTAGCCCATTCAGCTGCTTTACTGGAAACGAGGAGCGTTCCACTTCGAAGTTCCAGGATGAGGACCGGGATGGGAACCGAGGCACCTCCACCAAGTGTCAAGGCGTTTATTTGAAGCACAGGTCGGTTGGTCTTGGTTGACCGGCGACACGACGGGCACACTCACAGGCGTCGTTCGAAAAACCCAGCTGCACTTCGTCTGCTTCTTCGTTGTCCCGCTTGAACTCGTCCGCTTCTTCGCTGCGCCTGTCGGTCCCATTACAATATATATATATATATATATATATATATATATATATATATATATATATATATATATATATATATATATATATATATATATATATATATATATATATATATATATATATTCTGTGTATGTACTGCTTTTCTGTTTTATGCCTAGAGGATTAGATGAAACACTCCAGCAAAATGAATTGCAACATCCCTGCCTGGCGCTTGTGACTGACCATTTTTGCGGTTGTAGGCTGCTTCTGTGCTTATTATTTTGTTTTTTTCTGAGCATATGAGCTCTTCTTTCATTATTAAAGTGTGCATAATAGCTGTAGCCATGTCCAATTTTCTGTGGCATCTGTGTTGTCTTGACCTGTCATCAAAATATTGGCCTGTGTAACCAGCGTTATCAAAGCTACAGCTAAGAGGTGCGAATGCACTGGCCGAACATATTTTCCAAGGTGGTCATCCAAGGAGCATGATTGGCAGTGTATGTGACAAATGTATTCCGGAAATGTTTCCCTTCGAAGCAGGCTAAGTGCATGTTTTATGCCTCCTGTTTTGTCACATAAACGAACTCTAACGGAAGCATTGATTGAGTTACTGCACGACCAAAAATGGTAAAATGTCACCTAAAGGACATTGAAAGCAACGAATACAAGCGTACAAAATAGCGCAGAATGCACTTAAAGTACCCACTTCATTGTAAACCATTCAAAGGCTAAGGTAGCCTACAGTACTAGCAAAGATTGAAGTGTTTCTTGATCTAAAGCGACATTGCATTGGATTTGCCCTCATTTCAAGGTCTAATAGCAAGCACTTCCTCCGCATTAGGTGATGCAGAGGACCCGCTGTGGTCCTGGCACTATGAAGAGGGTAGCCCGTAGCAAGATGAGCAAATGGAAGAGGAGCCAGTGGCGATGGCAGCCTCCTTAACATCAGCCACAACGGCAACCGCAGCACCCTCGGTGCTTCCTGCTGCCTCTACAGCGAGGGCAGCAGGTACCAGCCGCATGAGCTCACAGAGGCAGTCGCCTGCTGTGCCACCTGCGCCAAGCGCTTTTTTTGTTCCGGCAACACCGGCAGCCGCAGCACCCTCACCCTCAGTGCTTCCTGCTGCCTCTGCAGAAAGCGCAGCAGGTACCAGCCGCACTGCGGGCACGCATAGGCAGTCGCTAGTCGAGCAAGAGCTAGCAGCTCGCCTTAATGATATTTCTACTGAGAGGGCACAAAAGTGTAAAGAGCACCGGCTGCGGATGCGACTCTTACGAGCAGACCACCGCGACAAGCTCGCAAAGCGAGCGGCAATCCATCAGCTTGAGATGGAAAATCTTATGCTTAAGAATGACTTGAAACGGTGGAAAAAGATCCTTTTGGAGCTGCAAATAAAAACAGTAAAGGGGGAACTTTGAGGAGGGTGATGTTGGAGGTGGGGCAGGGGGACATAATCTGAAAAATGAAAGCACTGCAACTATGTCCAAGTCGCCTGAGAGAAGGGATGAAGTGGGGGGTATACAAATAAGGAGCCAGATGAAGTCGATATAATGCCAGACTCTGCGGTGTTCTTTAATGTGCACTGACATCGCATAGAACACAGGAGTCTGCAATTTGCCCAATAACGAATGCAGCTGCCACAGCCAAGAGGCTAGTACCATAGCCCCTGAGCCATCGCAGCAGGTGAAAAATTTGTAACCTCTTATAGGAGCTCTGAAAGGGGCTCTAGTAAAGTTACAATATGCCTGGGACGTTAAAGCACGCCAGTTCACGAATATTGTGTAGCAATAATTTTTTTAATGCGCTTTGTAGCGGCTGAGCTCTCTGCAGTCAAAATTTGAATTCTCTCCTCTCATCACACTTTGCACGCTGGAAGGTCGGCGCTCCTCCGCCGGCCCCACCTCCGGGGTGCGAAGCTTCCTGACCCACCAGAGCTACGCGGCTTACTGGCCGTGGCATAGTAGCTGCCCGACGTCTGAAAGAATGCAACCAGTAGCCATCTCTCAACTTGTATACGCATTTGTGAGCGATGGAGAAGGGCGCGAGCATGTAAGTCTCCGGGAAGTGCTGGCCAACTTTGGCGCGTGATTGTGGGTTCTCTGCAGGTGTAGAGGTGTATTACTTGGCTCGGATGTTCATGACAAGCAAATGAGGTGATTGAGAGAGTTGATGTGCTCTCCTCGGAAGGTGTTTCACAGCGCCTTTAAGTCTTGCTTGAATTTCACTCATCCAGCTTGTCTTAGTTGCTTTTTACTACAGAATGTCTGTGGTGTTTAGGATAGTCAAGCTGCCGCATTGCCTCAGTGGTTATGGCGCTCGGCTTCTGACGCAAAAGCCGTAGGTTCGATCCCAGCTGCTGCGGTTGAATTTTTGTGGAGGCGAAATTCTAGAGGTTTGTGTACCGTGTGATGTCAGTGCACGTTAACGAACCCCAAGGAGTTTATATTTACGGAGGCATTCACTACTGCGTCCCTCATAACCCGACTCAGTTTGGGACATTAAACCCCCTTAAAGATAGCCAGTTGCTATATCCAGTTTGTAGTATGGATTTATGCAGGGTAAAAGCATGCAGATTCTGTTTTTAGCTCCCACATGGTTGTGCAGTATGGTTTTAGTAATGTGTTCTGTTTCAACCAAATGTTTTGTCGTTCTTATTAATCAGTAGAGGAAAAGAGCGCGGCACTCTTGCCGTGAGGTATTTCATGAGGACGTAACTGCCATTTTGAGGCCGACTTGGCACTTTCTACGGGGTTGGTTGACTGCACTTTTTAGACATTCTTGTGGTCCAGCCACTTCTTTCCCGGAACCACGGCAGTAGACTAAAAGCTGGTTTAAAAAGCGCCTCTGCTACATTTCCTGTTTGATGTTTTGAAGTGTACGTAGTGCTATATATTGCTAATTCCCAGGTTTCCTGCATATGTAAGTGAATGCTGTTTTGAAATCTACTTTTCTTACTTTGTTTGGTTAAGTCGTTTTCCACAATGTTTTTTTATCATTATTTCTTTTGCATAGCGCATAGGTTTCTTTACAGCTTTGTACCATGTATGATCATCTGCTGAATCTAATGTACAGTCATGCCATTTTAATTTCACCCCTATTGAAAGGGGCAGTTTTTCTGGGACCAAACTTTTGGATTGTATTTATGCCTAATTCAAATGCAATGTCTATGTCGAGACAATAGACAGGGTGAAAATGCATATAGCCTATTGGGACATATGTATTTTTGTCTTGTTATTATGGACAGCAATGACAACCAAATCCCAAGTGCCTCTACCAGATGTTGTACCCCTTGTATATTGATATTGATGGTTTTAAAGCTCCTCGCGATTACACTAACGCTCCCGTGTTTCCCAATTTCCATGTGCCACTATAGCAGGCTGCTGCCATAAAGCTTTATTTAAAGAATATTTGCTTTCTTTTCTTCACAATTCATTATTACTGCCAACTCACTTTATGGACACTTTTGCTGGGGAGCACTGTCAAGTTTTTTGCTTGTGTGTGATGTTCCTGCCCCAGTGTTGGCCACTGTGGGTATTGCATAAATAAGCAAATAAAATGCAGCACCAAGTGCACTCAGGGTTTTTCTTCATTTTGTAACAGTGCAATTTGCAAAACTTCCTTGAGTTGTGGAAAACACTGTTCACCAAACCATGGCATATGCTGAACAAATTTTAAGAGAACCTATAAACTCTCAAACTACACATGAGAGAAATGGGTGGGATGGTTTTCTCAGAAGGAGGAGGAGGAAAGGCAGGGAGGTTAACTAGTGAATAATCGGTTTGCTACCCTGCACGGGGAGAAAGTAGTGAGGAGAGAAAAAGATGAAGGAGAAAAGACTGTTGCAGGAAATTCAAGTCACTATGTAAAGTCACAGAGTTCAGCAAAATCAGCCTATCGTGCAGGCCAGAAGTCTTCAAAAAGCGGAGCAGTGCCTTGCAGGCCTTCACCGCCGCGGCCAGTGACCGAGAATCTTCGTTTCCGTCAGTGGGTGCAGGTCTAGATTCTCCAGTGCACGGCAGAGAGACTGTCTTTTGGCGCATTATGCAGGGCATTCACAAAGAATGTGGGCTATCGTCTCATCACACCCGCAGATGGCACAGCAGGGCTGTCACACATACCTATTAAGAAGGAGTAGTACTTGGTGAAAGCTACACCAAGCCACCGGTGACGCAACAAAGTTGCTTCACTTCGCGGTAGGCCAGATGGAAGCCAAAGCTTTAGATCTGGGTCTAAGGTTTTTAAAGGCAAATGCGAAAATTGGCCTGAATTCCACGCGGCAAGCGTGATGTCCCGCAACAGTGCTGCGTCGGGTCTCGTGATGGGGATGGACACACAATCACCCTCGTGGTGAGCAGTTCGCGCGGTCTCCTCCGCATGGTGGTTGCCTGTGATGCCGCTGTGTCCTTGCAGCCAATGGTAAACAATATCGTGCCCTTTGCTGGTGGCTGTGTGGTGGAGCTCTCGGATTTAGGCGACAAGTTGTTCATGGAACCCATGACTAGCAGATTGTAGCGCTTGGAGGGCTGCTTCTGAATCAGTGAAAACAGACCATTGCTGGGCTGTTTCTTCACTGATATGCCACATGAGAGGTTCATTGATTACCATTGCCAACATTACTGGACCCATATTGCCAGCCTTCACCGAGGACAACCGCGTCATTTTTCCATTCTTATTTCCAAGTTGACCAGTTCAGAATTGCACTGGCATCTGCTAGCCATCCTGATTAGCTTGGTTTCTAGAGCAACTGCCCCAACGGGCAGTAGTCATAGGCTTGGTCCTTGTACCGGGATGAATTTATGTTTCAGTTGGCCGTTAGAAAGATAGAACAATGTCCTTTTCACACTTTGGTACCTTTGGCCGCAACGAACGCAATTTTGTGTCATACAAAGCTTTGCACTGGCATTTTCTCATATCCATAACATAGAAGCTGTACGTCCGGGAGGTCACTTGAAATTAGGGGCTTGAGCTAGTGGCTTGCAAAAACCGCTTGTGTCTAACCTCCTAATTTTCCGGCACCACTCATGGATGTGCACAGTGAGTAGGTTTTTCTAAGTGCTGACACAGGTGTTCTTAAACATCAAAATCTAGGCTCCAACTGCCCGTTCTTCCAAGTGACATTGAAACTTGAAGGTTCCTTGGAGGCAGCTGTGTGCACAGTGAGTTGCATGATTCGCCATATCTTCGTCATAACTTATTCGTGCTTTGTTCAACAATTTACATACTCAAGAGTTCAACAAAGCTTTCTGTGGTCAGGTATTGCAATCGAAGTGAAGGAATGTAGTCACTGGCCATAATTTTTTGTAGCTGTGTGGCTGGGTGTAGGTGCATGCTAATCAGCGATTCCTAAAGCGGCTGTTCGAGCTTGTTGGTCAGTGAACATGGTAAAGGAATGCAGCGCGAAAAAAACAAGGACGAACAGAAGTGGACAGGACAGGGCGCTTGAAATCTTGCTTGAAATCTATATGTCCTTAGAGGGTTTTGCTAAGCAATTTGGATGAAATTAGCATTTATTAGAAGCAGGAAGAATTATGGTGCATACGTAATCTTATGCCGCCGAGGCTATAAAAGTCTGAAGGCTTGAACCGGACGCTCGGTGGATCATTTACAAATGTACAACAAGCAAGTAAGTAATTAAGTGGTTTATTAAAATAATAGTAATAAAGAAAAGAAAGGAAAATATTTTTGCTAGCCTACCATCGATACTGAAGCACCTGAGTTGGGCCAGCAGAAATAAACGATAGCAGGCAGAATGGAGAAATGAAATGAAAGAGGTGAGGGGACAGGAAGAGAGGATAGCGGGGAGAGGTAATGTACACAAACACTATTTACACAATAATAAATATGTACAGGTTGCGCACGTGATTAGTTCATGGTGAAGCAATAAAAACGCGCACAGCACAATGTTCACTACAGCTGCAGGGGGCACCCAGCTGTTGGTCGTCCAAGGTAGCACTCGCTGAGAATTCGGTCACTGCGCGTAACTACCTGGCGGACACAACAACAAATAAGGAAATAAAAACTGGTGTAGTGCAACAGTGCATGAAAAAATCAGTGAAATATGATACAGTACAATATGATACATTATGATACAGATATATGATACAGAAAATGATACAGTACAGTTTCAGTACAACACTATTAATATTGTGAAAGCAGAAATACACAGGGGCAAGAGAAACAGATTTTCGCAGGTAATAAGGGCGAAAATGCAAGAACCAGAGAAGTGCACAATGCGTATGTCGTGCTATTCTATGTCGGCGCATGCTAAATGACTCCAGTTGTTCTAAATTATTCCCAAGCCTTTCATCAGAGCCTCTTTTATAACTCATGTCATATCAGGGCATTAAACACCACAATTTAAAATTTTTATACCAATTTTAAGAAATATTTGAAACATGCGCAATGCAACAAAAAACAATATTTCATGGGTAATAGTGAACTCTTGAAGGGAAGGCTAGGATGTAGATTTTTATGTAGAAACAAGGCAAGGAAAAAGATAGTTGTCCTTCACACATTACTTCTGCAAATTGTATGTCCATCATGATGATGCCCCTCAGTGAAAGTACTGGGCAATGACCCTGTCTCTAGTTCTAAAACCACTTGCCGAATCCACTAGTGGCACTGTGGCTGGCGGCTGGGCTGCTCTAGAGACAGGAACAGGCGCAGTACAATCACGAGTGGCATCGTACAGTAGAGCTGGTGGGACGGGGTCCTTGAGCAGCCGGCCCAAGCTGTGCAGCGCCGCACATGCCGTAATCACGATAGGCACCGTGGCCGTCTTGATTTGTAGTGTCATGTCGAGGCATGGAAACCTTCTCTTCCACACCCCGAAGGTTCGCTCGATGCTGCATCGCGTTCTTATTTGTGACTTGTTGTACCTGTAGAAAATAAACGTTTTCTTTATTGAGAGCTGCCTTTACCTTTGTTAAAACTACAGCTTGAACTTACTTGTACTGCGGACATCCTGGTAGAACATCATCTCTCAAAGGAGTCATCAGGTATGGCCTGCATGCATAGCCCATGTCACCAAGGAGGATGCCGGGAATGTCCCCCTGTTCGTACTGCACCCTGGCCCAACTGTTATCAAAAATGCGGCTGTCATGAGCCGAACCGGTCCAGCTGGCAACGAGGTCCAGAAACTGAAGTTTGGGACCTGTGATTGGCTGCAAAATAAATAAATTAGCACGAGTAAGATCGACTTGACCTGTACTGCGGCCAGAATGTTATTTTGGAATATGGCAGAAAATAGTGGAGGGCAGCTGAATAAAAATGTGTGCTTGTGTAAACCACTTGCATTTAACATCATCACTGCTTGTTTTGAGAAATTTATATTCGTGGACACTGCATAAGAAAGTTGCAGCAACGATGCACACTTGTCTCGTACTGTTATGTTATTTTCATGTCTGTCATTATTGAAGGCATGTGCTACATATTCAAAGCAACTCACTACTGTAATAGGTTACCTCTGCATTGAAAACAGTTAAAACGAAGGCTTATTTGTGATGAAATAGGACCAGGTAATTATTGTCAAAGCTTACTCTACTCAAAAATAAGAATTAAGTTTGCATACAACACAATATTCCTACGGTTTGTACTCAGCTGCAAATCCAGGAAAAATCGCCGATTTAAACATTTTTCACAGAACTGTTTGTTAGTAGCAACATATTCCTTTGTTATGCTGTTATTGTTGTGATTATCAGCTGCAACAACGTAACGATGGTGAAATCACGAATTTATGTTATCAATACTAATATAACGCGAGGAGAACAGAAAATTAAAAATACAATTACGGTAGTAAGGCAGCCTCGATCCCTGTTTGCGCCAGGGCAACTGAAATGCTGGCTTCTCCAAGTTTGGTGTCGAAGGGTGGCTGACATACCGTCATTAGCTCAATACTTCAATACCTTGGAACCGATAATAGCGCGAAGGGCATTCCGAAGCATTAAATGGTGCCTCCCGCCTAATAATGAACATTATTTTTTCTCAGTTCGCCGAACATAATTTTTTTTTTCGCAGAACTTACCTGAACATTGATGGAGAAGTAACCTTTCCTGTTGCGGAAGACTTCTGCATCAATTCCTTCCGGACTCTTTATCGGGATATGGGTGCAGTCGACGCAGCCGGTCACGCCAGGGAACTTCGCCACTGTGTAAAATTCCTCCATAACTCCCGGGGCTTCGGCGGCGCTCGGGAACTTCACGAGCTCCGCGAACAATGTCTCGGCTATCATGTGCGATATGCGAGCGATGATCCGCGACACTGTCGGTTGAGACACGTTCACAAGATCGCCGGTGACAATCTGGAAGGTCCCCGCGCCGTAGAACCGCAAGGCCACGAGAATATGAAGCAGCGGCGGCACCGGGAGACCGCGTTCGTCGGTGTTGGCGCGCAACGGAGGCCTCCCAAGCAGCTCCAGCACCGCTTGCTTCGAGAAGCGGTACCTGCTCAAGAATTCGGCATCGTTGTATATCTCCATGGGGTTTTGCCGATCTCTGAGCACTGGCCGCGGAGCGCGCGCATACCTGTACGCTCTGTCCTCGGCGATTTCGGCGGCGCGAGCACAGAAGTTGACGAAGTCCGAGAAACTGCAGTAGGACTCGGCCATGTCGAAATGCGGAAAGTGTCACTTAAGCTAGCAGAGACCCTAGTTAAAGCTGTCGGGTCGATAAGTGCGCCTTTGATCGTGACTTAAGTGAAAGGGCTGTTTATGAAATGCCTTAAGCACCGGAGAGTCGCTTAAGTCGTGCGTTAAGCTTAAATGTCGTTCTTGAATACGGCGGTGAGTCATCCAAGCGAAGTCTTCCGGCTAGGTGAGAGAGGGCTGAGAGATGTCTTGTTGAGAAAAAGTGGAAATAGAAGTGAGAGGGCAGCTGATTAAAGAAGCACAGTGTTGTCGACGTGGTCAAGATTTATGTGGTTGAGGGAGATGACTGTGTCATAACTGATGACAAACGGCGTATAACATGAACTGGTGGGCGCGTTGGTCAGATATGGTTCTTGTAAACCAGCGCAACGGCTCGAAGCCAACGGCTCAGCGCTGTGTTTTGTCCCTTCCTTGCTTGGCTTCGGGCCGTTGCGCTGGTTTACAAGAACGGCGTATAAGTTTTGTCGCCCCTCGCGACGACGAGATGGGGTCTAGTATGGGCTGCCTGAAGCAGACTGTGAGCACAATCCACGCATTCGCGCTGGAGAAAGATAAGCTTTCACTGGTGAGCACGTGTCGGACGGGCCGAGATACGGGACAGGAGAGTGGTTAGACGTTCAACATAAAGTATGCCAGTACAGGAGAGACAACGCTTTGGGCAGGCGGGCACACAAAATCAGCCGGTAGCAGCAACGATGCGCCAAAGACGAGATGAGAAAGGCCACATCCGAGATCTCCCTTGATGGCCGTACTAAGATCTAAAAGGACACCTGGAAAGAAGTGTCGATGCCTTCGGCTGACGGTGTAACCTCTTGACCGAACTGTTTGTTGGATTGCGGATGGTAAGCTATAGTTTTGAGGAGGGTGATGCCGAGAAGCTGGGTCCAACTGGAAATAAGTGCGTTTTCAAAATGGTGGCCTCGGTCGGTGATGACGTTCGCTGGCACGCCGAAGCGGGTAATCCACTTGGGAATGAGCGCGGAGGCTACCATTTCCGCAGTGATGTCTGACATAAGGCTGGCTTCCAGCCAGTGCGTAAAAAAGTGAATTATGGTGCGTATATAACGGTAACCGTGCGATGACGGTCTGACCAGGTCGACGTGAATAACCACAAAATGGGAGTCTGGAGGCTGGAAACTTCCTAGAGGGGTCATTGTGTGACGACAAATCTTGCACTGCTGACGGGAAACAAGGCACGTAATAGCCAAGATGCGAACGTCGGCGTTGAGGCCAGGCCAGACGAAATGCTCCGCAACAAAACGCTGAGAGGCACAGATACCGAGATGAAAAAGGCAGTGAACATGGTTGAAAAGGGTGTGGCGTAGAGGCCCACGTACCTATATAAGGGCATGTGTGTCCAGTGACGGGGTTCGCGCCGCAAATAATGTAGACGCAGGATCAGTACAACGTACAGGGTGCAGCTGTAAGGATGATGAACAAACTGCTTGAAGGTCTTCATCCTGATGTTGATAATGGGCCAGGATTTGCAGGGTAAAAGAGGGTGTTTGCAAGAAAGATACATGGCTGACGGTATTGGCGGAAATGTTATTCTTGCCTTGTTCCGGATGTCGGTGAAAATTCCAACAGGAAGGCCAAATGTCGAGTTTTCCTGGGTGAGTAAGTGGTCTCAGGTGAAGAGAAAGCGCTCATGAGTTGTCTGTGGTGCGTGAAGGTCACAAAATTTCGGCCTTCCAAGAAGAAACGGAAGTGTTTCACGGCGATGTATGCCACGAGCAGCTGACAGTAGAGAGCACTGTACTGCTGCTCTGAAGATGAAAGCTTCTCTCGAAAAAACGAGAGGACACCATTCGCTGTGAAAAAATTGCCGCGGGACGCAGTCAACAGCGGAACCTGGAACACTGACCGTGATGCTCTTGAGTGTGTTGTGCGGCAGGTGAACTAGAGGGGTGGTAAAGGCGAGACGCTCCTTGGCAGCAATGAAAGTAGTATTGGCAGCCTCGATCCAGGTGAAAGCGGGTGCCTTTCGGTTAGCCAGCTGAAGTAAACGTTTGAGTGGTTGCAGAGCGGGAGCACATCCAGAAATAAAACATCTGTATAGTAGCTGACGAGACCAAGAAAACTCTGGAGCTGACATAGTTAGTCCGGGTGAAGTAAGTCCGCGAGTGCCTTGACGTTGTCTGGAATATGTTGGATGCTGTGAGCGTCGAGATGTTCGAGGAATGCCAAGGATGAAACGCCACACACATTTTTCGGTGTTAACGAGTCCGCAGCCGGAAAAATATTCGAAGACGAGGCGAAGATGACGGAGGTGCTCCGCGGGGGAGGAACTAATGACGAGGACATCATCGTGCATGAATACGAATGACAAACCTCGAATAATGACGTCAACAAAACACTGGAAGGCGTGCACTGCATTTCGTAGGCTAAAAAGGCATCATAATGCTTATCTATTATGTGCCATACAATTCGCACGTAGTAAAAGGAGATAGATAATCGAAGCATGCTGTGCTCGTGACTGTACACATAACACTACTCAAGCTAGAACACTAACCCTAGAACAAAAAGAATGGTACAGCGGTGTATATAATAGACACATGACAGCAAGGAAATTAACAAAATCTAAAATATGTCAAACAGACATACTAAATTTTCAGCACACAGTGCTTGAAAACATATTTAAAGAAGGAATACATAATGTCCACATTTAAAACACCAGAAATCCAGGCATTTATAAATTACAAATGCAACCCTTATACATAGGTGGGAACAAGATCTCCTTCTGGATTTTGTCGTACGTGCGCTTTGAAAAGCAGCAGATGCCGGCATTCTCCACGAGTTGCAGGTACTGCGTTGTGCTGCATCCTGTGAAGAAACTGGCAGTGACAAGAAGCACGTTGCCATGTCCAATCCGCCTCTGTGTTGGCTGGCTATACCACTTTGTGCTATGCATATTTGGATATTTTGTCACAAAAAGAGAGTCGATGACCTGAAAAAACACACAGGGGAAGATTAAACAATTAATGATGGATGAAGATATAAAGCAGCATATATAGCTTATTACTGTGATCAACTGAGAAAATATTACTGCAACCGCTGCAATGGACAAGTTAGACTCAGTTACACACGTCCAGTGAAGATTGTGCTGGGTGATGGAACTTCCTGTAGAGATTTGTGAATTACAGCAAGCGGTACTCATAAACAATCATCTTACGAGGTGGTAACGGTTCAGAGGAAGACCTGCAGGCAGTTTATTATTTTCATGTATACAATGAAATAATATGCTCCATGCACAACTACCATAAACCCTAAAGAACGGAAACCATCATGTGGTTCTACAAAAATATTTGCACGTTATTGCTACGCACCGGTTCTACTGAAGAAACTTTGGCCATTAACAAATATACCTACATGCTGCTGAGCTTTGATGTGTGCGACTAGGCTTTGCTCATTAATATAGTTACGCTGCAGAGGTGTACAAACTTGGTTGGTAAGTGCTGTCATGAAGATTGTCTTCGAATGCTGTAGACAAAGCATCCCAGTTTTGGCCACAAACATCTCACAGCTGTGTCCTCTTGCAGCATAATATCGGCAACCGTGAAGTCGGTCCGAGATTCTCCAATCGGGAACAGAATTAAGAACAATGTGCAGTTGAAAACATTGTGAAAGTAATTTGCCAGAAAGGCAGAGTTGTACGGCAGATGAGCAGTGCCTGTGCCGAGTACCAGAAGTGCATTAAATTGGTGTACCTCAACTGTTCAATGCAAGGAACCAGCCTGTTGTGCGTACATACTTATATGTTTACACCACAGAAGCATAGATTTCTCTTTCTTGAGGTATAGTACAATGGTTTCCAACTGCTAGGAAAAACACTGAACTTTTAACGCTAAGGCTGCTCCCTTTTAGTGATCACCTAAATAACTAGCTCACTTCAAGCTACTTTAAAAGAAAGTTATGTTTGGCTTGCACAGTAAACCACCTTGATGCTTCTTTCAGAGAAGAGTGCTGCTATACAAACAACTGACATAATTTTTAAAGTATTACAAAGAAATCCTCACCCTAGTGTGCTTGCTGGTTGATTTATGAGGTTTAACATCCCAAAGCGACTCAGGCTATAAGGAACGCCGTAGTGGAGGGCTCCAGAAAATTTCGACCACCTGGGGTTGTTTAATGTGCACCGACATCGCACAGTACATGGGCCTCTAGCATTTCGCCTATATCGTAGTGCGACCGCTGAAGCCAGTATCGAACCTATGCATTTCGGATCAGCTGCCGAGCTAATGACTATATCAATACGGTACTAAATGCTATATATTTAGTAGCCTCTCCAAGAACACAAAGAATGTTAGGTTAGAAAATCACATGTAATGGCACAATAGTGTAGAATTAGTGCTGCTGTTAGAGAGAATAACATCAACAACTACTCATAAAATAGCAATGCATGCATTACAATATGTTTCTTTCTTATTTCTGAAAAAGGAGAAGAGTACTCCTTTGCGTACATAATAGCTTCCTGTGTTGCTTGCCCTGTTTGCACACCAACACTTCTTGTTTTAGGCATGAATGCCACCAGCATAGATTTCTATGTCACTGTGGCTTTGAAGTGAATCTGTGCATCAGACTTAGTAGGTTCTCACGGATCTCTCCGGAGAACACTCGGACTGAAAGAATGCACTAGGCGACAGGTGTACCCACACAAACGCACATTTAATACACCGTACGTGGCACACACACTAGAACACAGAACTAACAAAACTAACACAAAACACAAAGACTATAAATACACACGACTCGGGTACACTGCTACTAGCGTCTACTACTAGTGTTCTACTATTAACGGTCGGCGTTCGTGCTCAAGGTTGGTTCGGTATGGCTGCGGCGTTGTATGGATCCAGTAGGCGGCGTCGAGGCGGCGTTCGCCGTGCTTGGGCTGGCGTCGCTGGCGGCGTTCGACGCGCTTGGGCAGGTGTCGCTGGCTGCGTCGTACAAGCTCCAGGTCCAAGGGCCCGTGGAGGTAATGCCGGTGTTGTTGGCGTTGGGGGCACCACCCGGATGGGTGGCAACAGCGCTGGAGACACCCCTGGCCGTAGCAAGTGGTAACGTCCTCTGTTGTCTCCCCGGAACGGGCTCAAGCACGGCAGGAAATCCACGATGCGGAGTCGTAGAACGCGAGCTCACCGGAGCAGTAGCAGGCGTCGCTCTCTTCCAGCCGATGGGTCCCTTACCCGCCGGAGCCTCCGCTTCTCTGCTGTTCCCCCCCGGGCCTCGTTCTCGCTCGCTCTTTTATAACCTCGGTGTTAGTCCACGTATGCCTTGTTGTCTTGTCTCCTCCACCAATCATCTCTCTCCGCCTCACCGAATGCTTCTCCACCAATCATCTCCCTCCACCTCACCGAATGCTTCTTCTTCATCTTCTTTATTCTTCGGTTAATTCGCGTCATCGTCTTGACACCTTTTTCCTTTAAAATTTAATTTAGGCTTCTTAATATATGTGACATAGGTGCAGGGTTTTCTGGCGCTGTGAGAAGCGGTGCTGCTTGGCCGTGGACAAGTGCTAAAATAAAAAGAAAATGAACAAAATTGTGTATGGAAATTAATGGCAAGTCTTCAGAGTATACAAACAGGCATTTATACAGATAGGTCATGTCAAACATATGCTGTACAGTCACACAGGCTGTTCGTCAAGTGCTTGTCCCAAAACCCGTGTATCACAAGATTTGTTATGTAAAAGGAAACAGTGGACAGATCAATGGTTTCCGAGGAACTTCACTGAAACAGGGTGGGAGTGGATGCCACTGTGCTTTGTATGTTTTTTTAATTCTAAGCCAATCAATCTTTGGAAGATTTATTTCAAGTTAAAATCTCGCTATTGTTCAAGTGGTCCAAAACCTTAATCCTGATCAAGTATCACTAGGTCACTGCACCTATTTTAAACCGACAATCTAGCACCTGTCTCTGCGCAATGCCGATGATGGACGTTTCACATTACTTTCATTAATTCTGAAGCCTGTACATGCATCAATTCTGGATGAATACTGCCAGATCCTTGAAAGATAGACCATTTGTTTTACTAAATTATCCTCAATTTACTTAATTAGTTATCTTTCTGTAGCCGCGACTGCCGTTTGAATCAGCAGGGCTCAGCATCCTGAATTATCATGGAATGATTTTTCCCAATTTTTCTTTTCTATTTCCTACACAAGCCCACAGCCCTTTTCTACCACTGTATAAAGTTCTTTACTTCTATTTCAGTGGAACCAAACTAGTTTTGGATTTCCTTCCTTCCAACTTGAGTCAAGGTTGTTTTTATTGATACCTGAACACCTTAAGGGACAATACGTTTTCACCTGATCTAACACCATTCCTCACACAAAATTTTACTCTGCGTTTCTCGCCTTGTGCAGCATTTTAAGTTTCACAGTGGGCACCTAATTCTGGTATTCCAAAAACACTGTGGTTTATTTCTGGAAACTTGTGCAAAGCTGCTTAAATACCCGTCTTGTTAAGTTAGAAGTCAACGAGGAAAGAAACTGCCGGCACGGCAATTGGTGTACTTCAAATACAATGAGCACAAATCTCCTAGCTCTATACTTGTGTGCATCGCACAGACATAATGCTCAACTTTGCACTTTGGTAGTGAAAAATTAGTCTATGTAGTGCACAAAATGAAACTAGTGCTACTCGACTAACAGGCTTCCTATTATGCCAAGCCACTCTCAACAGTGCTCTAAGGCGTCCCTGTGTTGTGCTGTACCAGACTGAGAAGGCAGAGGCTGCCGGGTTTCTGGCTCATTTTTTTTTGCCCTTAGGCACTGAACTTTCAGAAACTTATCTCTCGCACCACTCTTTCCATCAAAATATCTCTCAGTCGTTCATAGCTCTTGCACCCACTTAGAGATGCCGCAGAATACCCATTGAGTAGCCCAGTATAAATGATTACGGTGTCAGGAGAAAATTATGCTGCATGTATGCATTGCAGTGCTAAGCTCCTTATTATCGCCTGCTACCTGTATTACCAAAATACGCTTGCGAGAAAGAGGGAGAGAGGAAAAATTTTAATTTTTGGGCTCGAGGACGGTCCATGTTTTTGAACCGAAGCGCTTGTGCAGGCGTTCCGCGCATAGCACAATAGCGGAAGCCGGTGGTTGTGCCGAGGTAGAAACAGCGAGGCCATCTTCATACGAAGCTCTAGTAATGTCGCGGCGTTCACACAAGGTTTCAGTACTATTTATTTCGCGTCCTTTTTGTACTTTTTTGGGCCACTGTGATCTTTAAACGAGCAGCCAAGCAAAACATCAATCTCCGGCACCATGAGAAAACCCTATTTAAACCAGATCATAGAAAAATGCCAACCTGTGCTCGAAGACGAGAAGTCGCGAGTCTCACCTATGCCCGCGTATTCCTAGGAGTCAGGAAGCCCGCTGACACCATCGACGACGCACTGCGCAAAAAATACCCACACTCTGACGCTGCCGCAGAAACATTCACGCTAACAGACATCTTTGAGAAAGCATGCGATACACACCTGACGCTTTGGCGCTCATGGTCCTCTCAGCTCTCCGAAGCGGGAAGACGCCGCGCTGCTGGCGGGTACAACGTTGGCTTGGCGCTAAGGCTCAGAAAACGTATTGCTCGAATGACGAAGCCAGCCAGGTATGCCGGGTGGCACCCGTAGCTGCTGTTGTCAAAGTGTAGCGAGCGTATAACACTGTATACTTGCTCGGAGTCCAATAGTGGCGCCTAGTGGCGCGCACAAAGTCTATCCAGGCTTGCTTCTGCGCGGCATCTTGAGGAAATTGATGCAACGCAGCTTCGGTGCCGGACTCGCTGAGGGAAAATTCAACAACGCACGAAACCGGAGGCATGCGATTGGTGTGCCTAGAAGCTCACTGTGCGCGTAAACTAAAACGCAAGCAGGTCTGTGTGACTGGCGAGCTCGCTACAACTGCATGCGTTGGCTCGTTGGTCGTGAGCCACAGTCGTGAGCGTGTAGGAAAAAAAAAATTCGCGAGAGTTTTCTAAGCCGCGAAACCACAAAACTTTGTCCCGTACGTCAGAAAACTGTGCAGTGACGTAACAAATGCCTGATGTGTTTTCTTTATTGTCCCTACGTCACGTTGATGCACTAGCGATGGGTCGGACTTCCTGGAGCGAGCATTTTCAAAAACTTTAAAATGAGATTAAAATATATGGTAGACATTCCTTGAGTTTAATACTTGGCTCCTATGGTGCTCACATACCAAGAAAACATTAGACAGTCTTTGTACAACCTTGGAATTTGGTGTCTCTACCCCTTTAAGAACCAGCGCTTATCTTCCCTTCAGATTACATGCCCTGTACGAGCCCACTTCTTCCTCTTGATTTCGACCAGGATGTCATTAACCCGCTTTTGTTCCCTCATTCACTCCGCCAGCTTCCTGTCTCTTAAAGTTACAACTATCACTTTTCTTTCCATAGCTCGCTGTTTTGTCGTTAACTTAAGCTGAACCTTTTCGTTAGCCTCCACGTTTCTGATCCGTAGCTGAGTACAGGTAAGATACATCTGTTGTACACTTTTCTCTTGAGGCTTACTGGTATGAACAAGCCAATTAAGTGTCATATACGCCGGCACTATGAATACACAAACCAGGTTCCCTTTCACATTCGACAAGGTGGTTCACACTCAACATATAGCAGCGTGAGGCACATTAAGCCGAAACAAAGGAAAAAGCAAAGCACAAAATTGTTCTTGGGGCATCGCACCCGGAACATTGCGTGCATGCCGCCAAAGGGTCTTGCAGGCGTCAGTCTAGAGGACATGAATGCAATGTGTACGTACAATATTCTCGTGGATTCGGCGAATATATAAGGACCAGATATCCGGCCTCGCAGTTCGAGCAAGTGTGGCTTATCGAGCCAAGGTATTTGATTTTGCACCCGGAACAGTGCGTGCATGCCGCCAAAGGGTTTGACAATCGTCAGTGTAGAGGACATGAATGCATTGTGTACGTACATTATTCGTGTGGATTCGGCGAATATATAAGGACCACATATCCGACCTCGCAGTTAGAGCAAGTGGCGCTTATCGAGCCAAGGTATTTCATTTTTCACCTGGAACAGTGCGTGCATGCCGCCAAACGGTTTGGCAGGCGACAGTGCAGAGGACATGGATGCATTGTGTACGTACATTATTCTTGTGGATTCGGCGAATATATAAGGGCCACATATCCAGCCTCGCACTTAGAGCAAGTGGGGCTCCCGAGCCAAGGTATTTAATTTTGCACCCGGAACAGTGCGTGCATGCCGCCAAAGGGTTTGGCAGGCGGCAGTGTAGAGGACACGAATGCATTGTTTACTCACATTATTCTTGTGGATTCGGCGAATATATAAGGACCACATATCCGACCTCGCAGTTAGATCAGGTGGGGCTCATCGAGCCAAGGTATTTCATTTTGCACCCGGAACAGTGCGTGCATGCCGCCGAAGGGATTGACAATCGTCAGTGTAGAGGACGTGAATGCATTTTGTACGTACATTATTCCTGTGGATCCAGCGAATATATAAGGACTACATATCCGACCCTGCAGTTAGAGCAAGTGGGGCTCATCAAGCCAAGGTATTTCATTTTTCACCTGGAACAGTGCGTGCATGCCGCCAAAGGGTTTGGCAGGCGTCAGGTTAGAGGACATGAATGCATTGTGTACGTACAATATTCTCGTGGATTCGGCGAATATATAAGGACCAGATATCCGGCCTCGCAGTTCGAGCAAGTGTGGCTTATCGAGCCAAGGTATTTGATTTTGCACCCGAAATAGTGCGTGCATGCCGCCAAAAGGTTTGACAGGCGTCAGTGTAGACGCCATGAATGTATTGTGTACATACATTATTCGTGTGGTTTAAGTGAATATATATAGACCACATATCCGACCTCTCAGTTGGAGCAAGTGGGGCTCACCGAGCCAAGTTGTTCCATTTTACTACAAACGTCTCACTGCGCGACGAGTAAATTAACTCAGAAAGACGGAAATAACTTCCGATATACTAGATAACTCTTAAATATGGCGTCATAAGAATGCCTAAAATAAATTGCACTCGAGCAATTCTCAGGCTAACATACGTGTATAAAGGACGATTTAACAGTCGAAAATAAAGTATTACGCATAAAAAGCTGTATCGCAATCAATTACTTTTTATTGATCTGTAGGTGTTGTAAGGCTTGTGTGGATGGCAGTATGTCCCAAAATGTGAAGAATGGTCGTCGGTGTACTACTGAACCAATAGAGGATCCTCGAAATGTTTCCTTGTTATTTAAATATGAATGTAATGCAGCTGTCCACGGCTTCATGTGAGGTGACAGATAGAATTAAAACGAAACACACAGTAGACAGGTCATAAGCAGCTTATGTGCCTGATGATGGAATCGTATCTGGTTAGCCAGTTGGGAGTAGGCGTGGAAAGCGCTGCAGGTTGTGGGATGGGTTTAGCACGAGAAGAGTAATGTGCAGGATTACCGGCTGGCTACAGACACAGTTGGAAGTTAGCAAGCGTGGAGTGGTAGCTTGATTAATAGGCTCTGGTTACGTATGGAGGTGCGGAATTTACCTTTCCACCATTCTTTTAAAAGCTGTTAGCGGACTTTGGTGCGTGTGGGGGGGGGGGGGTAGACTGGAAAATGGAGGGGTGGTCAAACTCTGAGGGTTTTTGCGGCAGTGTACTGGTTTAGGTTAGACTGCGTTATGGTTAAGAGATGAAAGAGATGAGGGTGCATTCTCTCCATCGATGTAACAGATTTTTTTTTGTATTTTAGTGCGCCAGCAAGAGACACCTCATGTTGGAAAAATTCGTCCCTCTGTTCGATCGTCCAGCTGAAGCCTCCATGGGCAGTTGCAAAGCGCAGAGAGAGAAAACCGTCTGTACACTTTCCGAGGAGAGTGGAGGAGGAAAAATTGTGAGAGGGAAGGCGCAGAGAGAGTGGCAGGCGGCGGCGGTGTGTAGCACAACGTAGAGAGTGAAATCCTGCAGGGAAAAAAAGCGACAGGGAAGACGAGAAGTCAGTGGAATTGGTGGGTGTGGGAGAGTGGCAAGGGGTAACGGCGGGTCCCAATATAATTGCTGGATTAGATCCGGAGATCAACGCAGGGCTACAGCGCGGCGAGCAGCTATTGGAGGAATAGATGACTGCAATCATTAGCCTGGTCTGACCTTGTAGCGGAAGCGGCTGCTCCGCCAAGAGGGAAGACTGATGATTTCGCATATTCTGAAGAACGAATCCGATTATTCGTCTTTATTTTTTATAGAGGCGCTTTTTATTAACTGGTATATCTAGGTTGGCCAGAGAATCTCACAATTGCCGCGTCTGAATTCCTCGTCCACCTATATGGCAATTTAATTATTAACTCCAAGCCCTGCCTAAACTGTCTTCAAGCTTATTCACACTCCGATCAGATCTATACTTGTGAAGGCACTTGTAAAGTGATCTACCATGTCATCAGGGATACCTTGACGTTCTATCTTGCGAATGGCGCACATAGTTTCTGTGAAGAAATTAAGCTTTGATGTGAGGGCAAAGTTAGATTTCTGAGTTTATCTATGCCATGCAATGTGACGTATGTTTCACCTGTATTGTGCACGAAACAATGATGGTTCTTTCTTAAACACAGCGAAATATTGATCTCAGTGTGCAGTATATGGCTTCCGCTTTGGCATATGCGTTCTCTGGGGACATGTCCTTGCAAAATACGATTCAACTGTGGGAGAGTGGATGGCAAAGGATGATTGCAGCTTTTTGCGGCCACGGTCTGCTTAGGCAGGGGCACATAATACAGATCCTACGGATAGTAGTGTAGGTGACTATTAGTAACAATACCGACTGGCAGGGCAATCCTGGCAGGGCTCAAGAGAATCCTTGCAATAATTCTTGCTCTGTGATGAGAGATTTTTGTGCATTAAATCGAAGTTTTTCTACACTAAACTTTGTGCGAAATAATTATTCACTCATTTTACTTCAGGTCTCAAAAGCAGACACGGCTTGATTTTTTCCATGGTCGACTATGCCTGTTTTAGGGGCGATCGCGGAGGAGACCACTGTTGGCGTGCGGCAGTCATGTGGCGAAGAATCTAAATTTCTGTATTCATACAAACGTACACGTCAATATCACTGAAAATATTGTTGAATTACCGATGTATAGGTAAAACACTGAAATTTTGTTAAATTTCCGTCGTGCTTAAGCCAGTATTATTCTTCATGTTTCAGAGATATCCTGCATATGTTCTTTTTCTAACAGTCCAAGGACTGAAAGTTCAAAGCACGAATGCCGACCAATGCGCTTAAAGAATAGCTTCCTGGCAAGCCATTTTAGGTGGAAAAACGTCTGCAATTATATCGCCTTTAAGCCAGATTCAAATATTCTTTATATTATTATCTGTATGATTTATTTCTAGCGGCGTTTCAATCCCAGAAAAATGTTAACAGTTCTTTCTAAATCTTATCCCGAGAAAAGATGAGCAAGATTTCAGAAGCCACAAGAGCTAATTTTTGTTTTCGCAGGAAGACATAGACGTGAGAGTGTGTGTTTTATCATCAAAATACGCGTTGCAGCGCACATGTGGTGTACATCAGGCTATGTGTTCGTGCAACATTAGGGTGCATTCCAGTTTTATGTTTAAGGCAGTATGCGGGTTATAAATTTGTTTTACTTAATCTTAAATGTGCGTGAACGTTTTCCTGGACGTGCAAACTATTGTTCTTACGATTCTTACCCAATTCAGTGTTAAAGATGGAAGTTGCTCTATGATCGCAGAAGTGTGAATTGAAAGTAAACACCTCCTCTATTTTATGGCGCCTTTAGAACGACACATTCCGGGACGATATAGCAAGCGGCGGCAATCAGTCGCAACACGAGACGTTGCTTTATAGGCTGCATCCTAAAATCCGCCGGTTGCTATGACCAACCGCGAGTGTGGCCACTGCCGATGCGAGTAATATCACTAGACCACGGAACTTTAGCTTTTTGTATAAATTATTCAAGATGTGAACTCAGACTGGAGCAGCACATACGAAGGAAAAAAAAACAAGATTTTTGCCCCGTCTAAGAGACGTAATTAGGGTCAAAAAGCGACAGTTTGCGTACACTTTCCAGATACAAAGCATGCACCACTGTGGTTGGCAAACGAGCTTTTTTGGAGCATTTCAGGATGGGTTGCTGGAAAGAAGCTCCTTGACAGCAGAGAAAACGAGTCGTAAAAATAGATATTTCCGCCTTATAAAAAAAAAAATGCGCGACCGCTCTTGAGTCCTTCAACTGTTAGAAGAAAAACGCAGACACTGGATATCAGTGTACCGCGACGATAAAATTGGTCTCACCACATCAGCAATTGGCAGCTCAAAAAGAAATCAAAGTTCAGCAGCACAACACCAGCTTAACATTTGAAAAAAGGTTTCAGTGCGAAGTTTTATGAGTAAGCATAAAGCATAAAGTAACCGAACACTGCCCACATGAAGGAACGTAACAGTCACCGAAGGCAAGGAGAATAGGGCATTTTTTTAATCCATGTCCATCAATGGAAGATAAATAGGGTAATAATTCTAAATATAATTGATTACAAACCAGATGAAAAAGCAACAACATGTCGTCGGGGGATCCAAACGCACGAACTCCGGATTTCGCGTCTGGTGCTCTACCAACTGCGCTACAGCAGCGGCTGTCCAAAGTTCTGCTTTCGGGGAAATTTATGTGTAGTGTAACCGAACATTGTGAGTGTTCGCCAGCGCCAACCTCGTCCATCTTTCTTACAGCCTCATCTTTACAGCTATGGCTTAGTCTTATTTGCGATGCGTTAGCGAAGCCATCCAAAATCTAAATATTTTATCTAAAAGAGACAAGAAAGCATCTGACTTCAAGAATTTGGAATTCAGTTGAAGCTCTGCGTTACTAATATCGCATCCATTGGGCAGTGTCCATTTAACGCGCACTAAAATAGTTTTTTTTTCAGCCGCCACGGTCGATCAATGTTTCTTGGTGCTCAACTGTTCACCCGAAATATGCGCGCTCTCTCCGAGCTGCGGCTGTCGCATTTCGATAGAGGCGAAATGATAGAGGCCCGCATGCTGTGCGATAGAAGTGCACGTGAATAAACCTCAGGTGTACGAAATTATTTGCAGGCCTCCAATACGCCGTCCCTCGTAGCCTGACTTGATCTAGCACGTTAAATTCCCATAATCCAACCAAACAATTTTTTCTCCAAATTATTTAATGCTGCTTCCGCCGTCAGTGTAGGAGGCTTCAAAAAATTCCTGCTAATGACATTCGTGCATGCAGTTTTACTTGAAACCGATACCGAGCTCAACCTTCAGAAAGCAAGAATGTTTTCTCCCATTTTATTAAACCGTGATTGCTTTAAAATGTTTGAAAACAAATACATAATTTTTCTCGCACAACCTGAAGAGCGCGTCAGTTATTTTTATTCTTGTTGTTAACCTAACCCTGCAAAGGCTCATAACGCACTAAATACGTCGGCTCTCTGACTCTGAGATCTTGATTAGGCTGACGACAGCGAGGACGGGCCTGCTAGCACGACATGATGGAAACTGTTTTCCTTCTGCCAGAGTTGCTTGCAAGCAGTTACACAAGTTTTTCAGTAAGTTTTGAAACGGTTACGTTATTAAGTATCAGTTTCGTTGTATTGGGGAGCAACTGAGAAGAAAAAACATGTTCAGCCAATATTTCTGTTCTTGAGTCTGCAATCACTCACGCACTAGTGAGAAATGATGCAAGGCTTTCTTCGCAAAAAGATCACTTAGGACGTCGCAATTCGAAGCTCTCAGTAAAATGAAAACATGATCAAAAAAAAAACGGCCGTGGCTTAGCTTGGTTAAGCCTGGTGATTGCGAAGCAATAGTGTGTTATTCTCGGATCAGCTGGTAGTATGGCTGGTGGTAGTCTTGGTTTATGCTACTGTTATGCTAGATTCACTGTCGGGCAAACTCATAATTTCTTCCTTTGCTTCTGCTGTTTCCACAGAGGAGGTTGCACGTTGTCGCCGAGCTGCATACTGGGCACGCCGCTTAGAACGTCGTTCTTCTCGTTCTTCTTCCGTCTCCGTAGCTCGCTGATGCTTCCTCGTTGCATTCTGCCGAGCTGCCTTGTTCGTAGGCACCATCGTAACATCTGGCTGTATGACTGCCTTGGCGAGAGGAGCGGAGCTGTTTTATACAGCTGGTGTGACGTCACTCTGACCGTAGCGCCCCTGGTGAGAGGAGCGGAAGTTAGGCCGCCGTTGGTGGCTACTGCCTCGCCTCGCGACGGCGTGAGATGGGGCCCCGTTTTTACACAGCTGGTGTGACGTCACACCGACCGTAGCGCCCCTGGTGAGAGGAGCGGGAGTTAGGCCGCCGTTGGTGGCTACCGCCTCGCCTCGCGACAGCATGAGATGGGGCTCCGTTTTTACACAGCTGGTGTGACGTCACTCTAGGGCACGTGGTGTGACGTCACGCAGCGAGGTCACGCTAAAGGTCAATGGTGCCTACCACCGCCTCGCTACGGAACGGGCTGAAGTGCGACCTAAAGTAGTATTGCTTCGCAATAAAAAAGATAATTCAAGGTATCATACGGCGGTAGAGGTTTTACATCCAAGAGCTGCCAATGCTGTATGAGGCGCCGTAGTGGAGGGCTGCGAATTGAGACCAGTCCGCAATATTGTCACGAAGTGGTGACCGCATTCCGGAAAGCAGGAAGACTGCGAAATTGGTGACTGAACAAAACACTTTATTTGGGCTGACTTGCGTCCACAACGGACTGAATAACTCGGCGGTAGTGGAGCAACAAGCGGGCTCGGTGGTTGTCGAACAGAATGCCCGCCACTGTCGGCAGTGCTCAATTTAAAGCTCATACAGAAATTACAAGATAAAGCGTGCAAGTTTACTACAACATTCCGGAACACCGTAGAATCAGCTCTGCCTGGCTGCGATCAATCGAGATAAATCTTATGGCGTCTTGCTCCGCGAACTAAGTAATTAAGTGGCGTGGCGGCAGATTTGAAACAGGAACAAACAATGCAAAGATTCGCGGCATTACTCCACTCTCAAAGAAGCATCGACCAAATGCATTAAAACAAATAATGCGACTAGCAACAAATAAAATGGGTCATGCGAAAATAAACACAGAGTGTGGAAATGCAGCGTTCTTTAGCGCGCATAATAGGGCTGCAGATGGACGACATGGACAACTTCTGGTCGTACGCGGCGTCGCTGAGATGCAGTCATTGCGTCAGGAATGACTACATAATCCAGTTCACCTAGCCGACGTAGAACCTTGTAAGGGCCGAAATAGCGGCGCAAAAGCTTTTCACTCAACCCATGGCGGCGAATAGGCGTCCAAACCCAGACTTGGTCTCCTGGCTTGTATTCCGCGTTGCGCCTTCGTGGGTTGTAGCGTCTGGCGTCGGTCCGCTGCTGGTTTTTCATCCGTAGTCGGGCAAGCCTTCGAGCTCCTTCTGCGCGTTGACGGTAAACGGCGACGTCGGTGTTCTCTTCTACGTTGGGCAGCATGGCGTCTAGCGTGGTCGTTGCCTGCCTGCCATGGACGAGCCTAAAAAGCGTCATCTGGGTGGTCTCCTGCACTGCGGTGTTGTAGGCGAAGACGACGTAAGGCAGGATGGCGTCCCAGGTTTTGTGTTCGGCAGCGACATACATGACGACCATATCGGCGATGGTTTTGTTCAGGCGCTCGGTTAGCCCGTTGGTCTGAAGATGGTATGAAGTTGTCCTCCGGTGGTGGTTTGGCTGTAACACAGGATGGCTTGCGTTAGTTCTTCCGTGAATGCTGTTCCTCTGTCCGTGATGAGCACATCGGGGGCGCCGTGTCGCACAAGAATGCACTCCACAAAAAATTTGGCGACTTCTGCTACTGTTCCGTTCGGTATGGCATTTGCATAGGCGTATCGGGTCAGATAGTCGGCCGCTATGATGATCCACTAATTTCCAAATGATGACTGTTTGAAAGGGCCAAGCAAGTCCATACCGATCTCCTGAAAGGGCTTTGAGGAGTTTCAGTGGGGTGCAGAAATCCTGCTGGTCGGGTGGGAGGGGCCTTTCGTCGCTGACAATCTCGGCATGTTTTCACATAGTGTGCGACATAGGCAGACAGTCGGGGCCACTAATACTTGTCTAGAATGCGGCGGAGGGTGCGATTAAACCAGAGATGTCCACCTGTTGGCTCGTCGTGTGAAGCCTGTAGAACTTCTTCGCGGAGACAAGGAGGTACAACAAGGAGGTAGGCTGTTTTGTTCGCTGTAAAGTTCTTCTTCACAAGGACCTCATTCTGCGCACAGAAGGAAGAAAGTCCTCGCTTGAATGAAGCGGGGGGTGAAGAAACCTTGCCTTCCAGGTACTCGATGAGGCGTTTTAGGTTGGGGTCCAAGCGTTGCTGCTGTGCAAAAGAGCCGGAGCTGAAGGGTCCCAGGAAGGCGTCCTCATCGTCGCTCGGCGGCGGCGCACCTACAGGGGCTCTTGAGAGGCAATCGACGTCAGAGTATTTGCGTCCGGACTTGTAAACTACGGTGACGTCAAACTCCTGGAGACGCAGACTCCGTCGAGCGAGGAGGCCAGAGGGGTCCTTTAAATTGGGCATCCAACACAGCGCGTGGTGATCGCTGACTACCTTGAACAATCGTCTGTACAGGTAGGGGCGGAATTTCGACGTAGCCGAGATGATGGCAAGGCACTCCTTCTGAGTCGTCGAATAGTTAGCCTCGGCCTTGGACAGGGAACGGGTAGAGTGTGGGACGACTTTCTCCAGCCTGTCGCTTTTCTGAACGAGGACGACGCCTAGGCCCACGCTGCTTGCGTCGGTATGAACTTCAGTATCGGCGTTTTCATCAAAATGCGCGAGGATTGGTGGGGACTGTATACAACGCTGAAGTTCTTTGAAGGCTTCTGCTTGCGGGGCTTCTCATTTAAATGGTACGTCTACCTTCGTAGTTTCTTCAGAGGCTCGGCGATGCGTGAAAAGTTCTTCATAAATCGTCGGTAATATGCGCACAGTCCGAGGAATCTGCGCACTGCTTTCTTATCGTCCGATGGTGGAAACTGTCCAATAGGAGCTGTTTTCTGCGGATCTGGGGGCACTCCTTCCTTGCTAATGATGTGGCCTAGAAACAGCAGCTCTTCGTAGGCAAAGTGCCACTTCTCTGCTTTCAAGGTTAGGCCAGACGACTTGATGGCGTTTAGTACTGTTCGAAGTCTTTTGAGGTGCACTTCAATTTCGAGGCGAAGACAACGATGTCATCTAAATCTACCAGGCAAATTTTCCACTTCAGGCCTGCCAGTACTGTCTCCATTACTCACTGAAAATTCGCTAGTGCGGTACAGAGACCAAATGGCATCCCATTGATCTAGAAGAGAAGATCCGGAGTGATGAATGCCGTCTTCTCGCGATCTTTTTCATCGACCTCAATTTGCCAGTAGCCGCTCTTGAGGTCCATGGATGAGAAATACTTGGCGTTGCAGAGCCGGTCCAGTGAGTCGTCGATGCGGGGGAGGGGTAGACGTCCTTCTTTGTTATGTTGTTCAGGCGACGGCAATCAACGCAGGATCGAAGAGCGCCGTCTTTCTCACTAGAACAACCGGTGCCGCCCATGGGCTGTTTGATGGCTGGATGACGTTGTCGCGAAGCATTTCTTCTACTTGATCCCGGATGGCTTGTTCTCGCGACGACACACGGTAGGGGCTTTGACGGAGTAGTCGGACATGCTGGTCGGTTATATAGCGATGCTTGGCAATCGGCGTTTGTCGGACCTTCGGCGATGAGGAAAAAACTCGCCGTAGCTTCGAAGCATATTGCGGATCTGGTCATGCCTGTTCCGGGGCAGAGCTGGGTTGATGTCGAAAGTGGGTGAGTTCTCTTAGGGTAATCTTCTGTGGAGGGGTCGGAGAAGGCGAAGGAGTGTTGTACGTCGGATATTTCGTCGATGAAAGCAATCGTCGTTCCTCTAATAATGTGCCAATATTCTTCGCTGAAGTTAGTAAGCAGTACTTTGGCCTGGCCATTGCGGAAACGTGCGATGCTTCTTGCGATGCTGATTCCTCGGTCTAGAAGCAACTGCATGTTCCCCTCGATGAGGGCTTCAGCTTTAATGGCTTTCGTGGCGCCTACGGTCATGATAACGCTTGAACGGGGTGGGACGCCCATTTCTTCCACGAGGGCACTCAGGGCAACGTGATATTCCAGAGGTTTCATCGAAGGGATGGCCTCTTCCATGGAAAGCGTGATCAGCTTGGATCGCAGGTCGATGATCGCTTAATGCTCATTAAAGAAATCGATGCCCAAGATCACTTCGCGAGAGTACTGCGGTAGCACAACAAAGGACGCAGGATAGGTATGTCGTTTGACAGTCACTCGCGCTGTGCATCACCCTGATGGCGTATTGAAGTGGCCCCCTGCGGTGCGAATTTGAGGGCCGTCCAAAGCGGTCATGAGTTTATTCAGCTGCGCAACGAACGTTCCATTCATCACTGAGTAATCGGCTCCTGAGTCGACAAGAGCGGTAACTTTCCGGCCCTCGATAGCCACATCTAAGTCGGATGTCCTGGCTCTTGCATTGCAATTCGGCCTCGGCTTCGGGTCACGGCTTTGTCGTGTATGCGAATCGCAGGTGGGGCGTGTGGTCGAAGCTTTTCTGGGTGGCGGCGTCGTTTTAAATGCAGGTCGCGTCGTGGTCGGGGTTGTCATTTTGTGCGGGGTCGGTGCAGCGAGTTTAGCGTCTTCATGCGGCGTAGCGGGTGTAGCGTCTTTATGTGGCGTGGTCGGTGGAGGACCTTCGGCGTTTCGCTCGGGAGCAGCCACACCTCCAGAGGTTGCTGCCTTTAGTTTCCCCTACGGGGGCTGGGAGATCTTCCTCGTAGCGCGGCTCCGTAGCTGCGGCGTGGCGACGCAAAGCGTGAGCTGACGGTGATTGTGAGCGAGAGACGCAGTTCGCCGAGTATTCCTCTCGACGCAGGTACTCGTCGATTTCCTGCGGACCTTGGCCGAAGCGTGGTCATGGGGCGTCAACGGCAAATCCTCGAAGACCGATACGTAGGTACGGGCAGTGATGCAGAATATGGCCGGCCACACCGCAATGGAAGCACAACGGCCGGTTGTCGGAAGTCCTCCAGGCGTCGCATTTCCTGGGGCTTGAGCGTGGCTCCTAGGCTGGTCGGGCGGGGGCAGGGAGGCGGCGTTCGGGAACAAGTGGCTCATGTCGGAGAGGACGTAGGGGTTGTCGTTGGGGCTGAGGAGTGCGTACTGAAGCGGCGTAGGTCACGGACTGGGGTTCTGTGGCTGTCGGGGTGCCAAGTGCCTGTTTAACTTCTACCCGTACAACGTCCATGAGATTCACTGCTTGCGGCTGTAGGAGGGATGGCAGTAATCGGCGTAGCTCCTCGCAGACGATTTTGCGGATCACTTCCCGCAAGGTATCGCTGGTGGTGGTCGTCGTGTCCAGACAGAGTGCACAAACAAAGGAAAGGCGGCTGTACTGCCGCGCGCGGACGTCGAGGGTCTTTTTGATCATGCAGGCTTCTTGCATGAATTCGTCGACTGTTTTTGGCGGCTGGTGGACTAGGCTGCCAAAGAGTTATTCCTTTACGCGGCGCTATAAATACTGAAATTTTATTTTCCTCGGTCATCCCGGCGTCGGCGCGGCGAAAGAGGCGTTTCATATCTTCCACGTAACCGCGGACGGGCTCATTCGGAAACTGGATCCTGGACTCGAGGAGTCGTTCAGCTCTTTCTTTCCGCACGACACTGGTGAATACTTTCAAGAGTTCTTTCTTGAATAGCTTCCATGTCTTTGGGGAAGACTCGTGGTTTTCACGCTATGTGCGTGCTGAGCCCTCCAGTGTGAAAAAGACGTGCCGGAGTTTTGCCGCATCATCCCAATTTTTGAATGAAGCCATGCGCTCATATTGGTCCAACCATTCTTCGGGGTCTTCGCCTAGGGATCCATTGAAAATTGGCGGCGCCCGCGGCTGTTGCAGTATGATCGGGGTCGATATCTCTGGCGAAGTAGTGGTGCTCGTAGTGGCGTCCGTTCGCTGTCTGGTGCGGTCCTGCAGGGTCCCGAACTCAGGCTTCTCTCACTGGAGTTGTCGGCTGGCTCGCTGAACAGCTGGCTCGCCCTCAGGTGCAAAGCGCAGATGGCTGGCGTCGCGACTTCAAGGGGGCGCCCGGAACATGGAAGGCTACGCAGCACCTACACAAGATGTCAAGAAGTGGTGACTGCACTCCGGAGAGCAGAAAGGCTGCGAAAGTAACAAAACTCTTTATTTGGGTTGACTTGCGCCCACAATGGACAGAATAACTCGGCGGCGGCGTAGCAATAAGCGTGCTTGCCGGTCGTCGAACAGAATGCCCGCGGCTGTCGGCAGTGCTCAATTTAAAGCTGATAGCGAACTTTCGAGATAAAGCGTGCAATGTTACTAGAACATTACGGAACAACTAAGAGTCAGCTCTGCCTGGCTGCGATCATGCGAGATAAATCTAGTCACGTCTTGCGTCGCCAACAAGGCGATAAAGTGGCGTGGCGGCAGATTTGAAAAAGGAGCAAACACTGCAATGATTCGCGGCAATATTTATCCCGCACAGACATCGCTTAGCACGGCGGAGCTTTTCCATTCCGGTCAAAATAAAATGCAAATCACACAGTTTCATACCCACGTGGACACTCGTCATAAACTTGCGTAAAAGATTGATATATTTGGGCCGCTAATGCACTATTCCGATCAAAATGTTACGAGACGCGTATTCTGGAAACAAAAAGTTTATTGAAACTCTATTTCGCGACACAGTTGAGTGGTGTTGTTGCCAGATGATAGACCATACTTGTACCCTCATATCATGCCACATTTCAGGCGACTGGATAACATTGCTGCTCCCAAAAAAAGTTTTTACACATACTTGAGTGCCGTAAATTTTTGATCCCGATAGTACATTTTTGTTTTCGCTTAGTTGGTTGATATATTTGATACACCAAAAAATTATGTAGAAAAAACGGTTTCGATAGTTGTCTTCTTAACACGCTCATACGCATTACGTAGGGAGCCTAGGATCGATAGAAGTAACAATAACGCAGATCTCATTTCGTGTTCAAGCTGCAGTATCGTCTTTTTCACGGTTGCTTCGAAGTGTGGTCGGGCTACGCCGATTGTTCTGCTTTTTTACATACTCTAAGCGTTGTTAGCAACAGAAACAAAAAAAGAAAATAAAGCGCCGGCTGTTAAGTCAGCAGTAGAGCTTAAGCAGAGACGAGACGACCTAAGAAGTCTATTAAGAATTGCCAAGAGCATTTTGTTCGCCAGAAAATGTTCCATGTGAAAGGGGTTTGTGCACAAATAGGTAAGGAGAAAGAGTTCACGGCGGGCGACACAAAACGGCGAGCAGGGCAGCGGGCAGCGACGACGGCCAGTCCAAAAAGCAAGCGATCTCGTGCAGCGCAGCGAAACTTCGTCTTTCACCGGCGCCTCGTCTTCATCTGCGCTTGGTCAATGATCTGCCTATGCGGCATCAGGCGCGGCCGTCATGGTTCGCTACAACTGCCCCGGGAACGAAGAGGAGCTACCCTGGTGATCTATGGCGAGGACATGAGGAGCGGGTCATTGTAGATCTTCAGGCGGCTGACGTGGACGGTTTCTCAGTTGCGATGGCGCAAGTACGAAGAGGGGTTGAGCGGCTCCACGAGGTAATTCACAGGCGACGTTTACTGGACGACGCGACAAGGGCCATGGTATTCTCTGCAGAATTTTGACGACAATCATGGTGGTGCACCTGGAACCCAGAGCCAAACTAGGGATCCTATCGACAAAACGTGTTGCCTGATATTGTTATCGTGACGATGCTTTTGCGACCTTGGGATGCCGAGGAAAAAGAGCGCGCCAACTGGCGGCATTACTCCGCATGCTTTGCGACTTCCGAGAGGGGCGTCCACTCGGAGGCGTCAGGAATATACGGTAGGATGGTATCCATCGCGGACGACGGCTCACGCCCATACAGCAGGAAGAATGGGGTAAAACCGGTGGTTGACTGCGTTGCGGTGTTGTACGCGTAAGTCACGAATAGAAAGACAGCGTCCCAGTTGGTCTGATCCGCGGCGACGTACATCGTGAGCATGTCTCCGAGAGTACGATTGAATCGCTCGGTCAGCCCGTTATTTGGGGGTGGTAGGCAGTGGTGGTCCGATGTACGATGCGACATTCGGTAACCAGAGCTTCCATGATGTGGGAAAGGAAAACGCGGCCTCTGTCACTTAGGAGCTCGCGCGGCGCGCTGTGGCGAAGAGCAAAGTGATGCAGCAGGAACATCGCAACTTCGCGGGCAGTATCAGCAGGAAGGGCGGCTGTCTCGGCATACCGGGTGAGGTGGTCGACGCCGACGATAATCCAACGGTTCCCAGAGACCGTACAGGGAAGCGGGCCGTAAAGGTCAACGCCAACGCGATCGCAAGGACGTGCCGGGCAACGAAGTGGTTGCAATAGGCCAGCCACACGAGGAGCGGATTCTTCCGCCGCTGACAGGCGATGCAAAGTGGGACGTATTTCTGAACATAGGCGTACATGCCACGCCAATTATAACGCGGAGAAAGTCTTTTGAATGTTATACAGACCCCTTCTTCGTATTGACCCAACTTGTGACTTCCGCATGCCACACAATATAACTAGACGTGATCAAAATTGCCTCCACCGAATTCGCCTGGAGGTTGCCTTCACTAAATTCTATTTACATAAAATTGGTGCAATAAGTAGCCCTCTGTGCCATACATGAGGTGTTCCAGAGGATTTGTCACATTTGATCTCCCGCTGCAAACGTTTCAACAATCATCGCAAGACACTTTTAAGTGCTTTAGGACTCCCACAGGATAGCCCCGGGCTCATCGAGCATGTCCTTGGACCCTGGAGGAAAGCGGTTTCGAGTGTGCGTGGGACAAAAGCATTTTTAGTGTTTTTAAGAGACACGGGTTTTGTGGACATTCTTTGACAATTTTGTGTGTGCGTGTGTGTTTCTGAGTGCACGAGTGTGCTTGTTTTCACCATTCACCTTTTCTTCTTCTCTTTTCCATTTATTTTCACCATCCTCTTCTCTAACCTTTTCTTCTTTCACCCTCATCTGGAGTAGCATGCCAGGCCGACAACCAGGCAGACATCTCCTATTCCATTAAACATTATTTTGCTTCCTTCCTTCTTTTGAATGTTTTCAGCACACCAGCGTGCTGTTGTGCTCGCGCTCCCTTCTTGCTGTTACGTTCGGCGACTTTGGACATGAGGAGGATTCACTGAAAACCACTGCGAAGGTGAACGAGCCCTCTGGAAGAAACGTGGCTGCAGGAATGCCGGAAACAGCGACGATAATAGCGTCCCCACGTGTTCGAACATGCCATCGGGTCGACGAGCGGAATGTTGTCCTCATCAGTCACGCTGGGGTTGAACAATTGACCGAGAGCTGCGCCTTCGACAGAGGTTCCGCGCTCTGGTCATCATTCGACTAAGTACAAGATATTTGAACCCGTGCCGGGAGATAGCCCGTATTCCTGTGTCACGCAGGCGCCTTCCTATTCCACATGGGCGCAGTCCGGATCCACGTGCGCGCCCACCTGGAGGCCGTGTGGACGACAACGTGACCGGGTCCTGTTCCCTTTCCATCGACCGTGCTGCGAGAGAACAACAGGACCACCCTGCTGTGGGTGGTACCATCAGCGCCATCGTTTGATTGGACATCATTCTTCGAACTGTATTCCCCAGCTAGGGATCTGGGGAATACGAAGAGTATTTAACGAGCTGCTGGTGTGGTACCAGAAGAGAGCCCAGCTCTTGAGAGATACCCTTTGCTGGGAGAGACTGCCGACCGCTAAGAAGCTCCCTTTACTGAGAGGCACTCTCGATTGCCCTTACTTGTACATTATGTAAATAGTCTTTGTATAAAGCTTTCCAAATTTTTCTCCTCCGATCGTCCTCGTCTCTTCTCCGGCCCAGTCATGCTGCCTAAATCCCAATAACTGGATGGCAGCTGTGGGACGTCCACGTGAAGTTACCGGCTCCAACGGACCTCGGTAGCAACGGGACTGACGGGCGTCATCTATACCTTGGCAGGGTGAGTGCCCAATGTTTTCCATTCATTTCGCCAGACCGTACTAGCACAGGCAGATGCTAGATGCGGATTCCTGTTGTCTGGGAAATTGATTTAGGGAAACTGTTTAGTCCACTTCAAGCTAGGGTTTTTGATTTAGTGGGCTTGCTGACGCATGGTGGAACTCACGATGGAAGAGTTAAAAGTGCAGGAGCTGCTCGAAATTTTCCAGGAGCTGGGGATTTCGCTACGTTCTACGAAAAGAAAAAAGAAATTCTCAAGGTTATACGGCAGGAGGAGGTGACTATTGAGGAGGTCGACGAGGCTTGGAAAACGATTGTTGACGCAAAGAAGAGCAGAAAAGGCGGGAATTGTGCGAGCAGAAAGAAAAAAGAGCTTCGGTTGGCTCAAGAGAGACGGGAGTTGTGCGAGCAGAAAAAAAAACGGCAGTGGCTTAGCTTGGTTAAGCCTGGTGATTGCGAAGCAATAGTGTGTTATTCTCGGATCAGCTGGTAGTATCGCTGGTGGTAGTCTTGGGTTATGCTAGTGTTACGGCTTACAGTGAATCATCTAAGAGGAAGTCATCCGTCGAATCCGTGTATGCCGACAAACATTTCCCTCACCAGCGTGCCCTTTACAAAATCTTCCAGTATCGATTGGCCGACGGTGCGGTAACACTCCATTTTCTCCGCGTCGTAAGATATGCCCACTCGGTGCTTGCAGTAGCGTTCGTAAAAGTACGGTAGCGTTACGCCGTAATAAATGTTGGGGTATTTTTCCCCGTCCAAAATGCGATACAGTTTGTTGAGTCGGGTTGAGTCGGGCCAGCCTAGGTGAGAGATTTCTCCTGTCTTTTCTTCGAACGCTCTTGTCTCTGCTGGGGTGTTTCTTCTGCACGCTGTTTTCTTCGCTTTTCGTTTTCCTTCTCTCGAAACGCACGTTCCTTCTCGAACCACTGCTGCCGCTGTTCCGTGGTTTCTTGGACACGCCTCTGCCGTTTAGTCGCGTTCCAGCGTTCTGAACTAGTAGAAGGAGAATCATTGTCGGGCAAACTCATAATTTCTTCCTTTGCTTTTGTTGTTTCCACAGAGGAGGTTGCACGTTGTCGCCGAGCTGCATACTGGGCACGCCGCTTAGAAAGTCGTTCTTCTCGTTCTTCTTCCGTCTTCGTAGGTCGCTGATGCTTCCTCTCTGCATTCTGTCGAGCTGGCTTGTTCGTAGGCACCATCGTAACATCTGGCTGTATGACTGCCTTGGCGAGAGGAGCGGAGCTGTTTTATACAGCTGGTGTGACGTCACTCTGACCATAGCGCCCCTGGTGAGAGGAGCGGGAGTTAGGCCGCCGTTGGTGGCTACCGCCTCGCCTCGCGACGGCGTGAGATGGGCCCCGTTTTTACACAGCTGGTGTGACGTCACTATAGGTCACGTGGTGTGACGTCACGCAGCGAGGTCACGCTAAAGGTCAATGGTGCCTACCACCGCCTCGCCACGGAACGGGCTGAAGTACGACCTAAAGTAGTATTGCTTCGCAATAAAAAAGGAAGAGCTTCGGTTGGCTCAAGAAAGACGGGTTTCGTTCGAGCAGAAAGAAAAAGAAGAGCTTCGGTTGGCTCAAGAGAGACGGGAGGTCCGTGAGGCAGAGGAAGAAGCGAGAGAGCATGCTCGAAAAATGGAGAGAATATGGCGCGTCTTAGCCCTGTAGCTTCGGTAGAGGAGCAAGGGAGGCAGAGATTGCAGGATCTCGTCTCACCATACCGCGTGGGAGGCGATATTGCACTCTTTTTGATAAATTTCGAACGCGCATGCGGGAAGGTGCACATCGACAAGAGCGCTTGGTTGGAGAAATTAGTTCCTCTCCTTCCGTGCGAGGCGGCCGAATTAGTGGCTCGCCTCTCACGGGAACAGTGTGATGATTACGAAAAGGTAAAGAGCGCACTGCTTAGAAAGTACCGGCTTTCTGCTGTAGCCTTTAGGCAGCGATTTCAGGCAGGCAAAGAAAGGCGGAGAGCCGCATACTAACTTCGCGTACCGGCTTAAGGTCAACTTAAACGAGTGGCTTAAGACCGGTGAGTTGCACGGAAGTCATGACAAGGTACTGGAGTGCATCACACTAGAACAGTACTACATTGCGATTCCAGAAGATCTGAAGATATGGCTGCAAGATAGGCTAACATATATAGACCTAGACAAAGCGGCACAGCTCGCAGACGAGTATAACGTTCGCCGAAACCTCCAAAGCAAGGCAGGGTACGATAACAGGTTAGGAAAGAGAGAAACTTACTTAAAGAGAATCCCCGACCGAAGGGTGCCACCAGCACGCCGTGATCACCGAACAGAGTAAGCGGGATCAAAAGGAGGAGGTAGCGAAAACAAGATGGAGTCACCGAAATCGGCCGATTCGCCGAAACAGCAGGCACCTGGAGCTCGGGCGTTTTAAGCGCGAAAGCCCATTGTCTGCTATAATTGCAACAGGGAGGGTCACATCTCAGTGAACTGCAAATAGCAAAAGATGGCGTTCACGTTCATGCGACAGTCGGAGGAAAACCTTAAATTGCTGGAGCCATACATACGGGACGTGGTGATAAATGGGAAGAAATTCAGAGCACTGCGTGATTCACCGGCTACCATGGATGTTGCTCACCCGTCCTGTGTTTCCTCCACGGACTACACCGGCGAATGCGCTTGGATTAAGCAGGTCGCCGAAGAACAGAGTGCATGCTTGCCTATAGCGAAGGAGACTCTAGAGGGGAGATTTTGGCAGGCTAGACACAGAAGCGGCAGTTAGCGCAAACTTGCCGACTCACTTGCCCTACCTGTTTTCGAACAAATCTGAGCAGCTGCTGAAAGAGAAAGGTCTCTCACCTCGGGCTTGGCTTGCATGGCGCTAACACGTTCTCGAGCGCGAGAGCTCACAAAGAAACTCGGCTGCGCTCCGATAAACGAGAAGGCACCGAACCATTGTCCCGACAAGCTAGGGGATCCTTGCAGGAAAACTGATCCGTCTAACCCGCATGAGTATGACCATGAAGGTGTTCCCGAGCCAGCAGTAGCTCATGAAATCCAAGGAACTGCCGATTCCGTAGAAAATGGGGCAACAGGAACCAACGCGAAAGGTTCGACATTAACACATGCTTCGACTTGGGAGGAGTTGACTAACGTTGACAGGAAATCACTCATTGCAGAGCAGAAAAGTGACCCATCGCTAAGAGCTCTAAGCAATAATGTGAGAGATGGAGTCGCCAGAAAGAACATCAGCTTTCATGAAAAATCAAGGGTTCAGTACCGGAAATACTGCGACTCAAAGGGACGCGCATATGAGCAACTCCTGCTGCCTGAGAAATGCCGGCGGCAGCTTCTAGAACTCGCACACGGTAATGCATTGGTTGGTCACCTGGGCGTAAAGAAAACAAAAGCTAGATTAGCCCTCCAATATTACTGGCCTGGCTGCTGGAAAGATGTGAAACAGCTTCTTAGATCTTGCGACACCTGCCAGCGGGTCGGCAAGTCGACGGATAAATGGAAAGTGCCCATGACACTAGTTCCCTCCATTACAGAGCCCTTTCGGCGTCTTGTAATAGATACTGTCGGCCCGCTGCCAGCGTCCAACTCTGGTTATCGCTACATTATGATCTTACTGTGCGTGAAAACCAAATTTCCCGACGCCATTCTCTTGAAGGAGATAAGTTCCGCGTGTGTTGTAGACGCCCTTTTGTCAACTTTCTCTTGCGTGGGGTTCCCTGCAGAGATACAAAGTGATAACGGGAGCGTGTTCACAAGCTGCTTGACAACAACGTTCTTTGAACGGTGTGGGATTAAAATAATTCGCAGTTCCATTCACCACTCTCAGTCAAATCTTGTCGAGCGCATGCACTCAGTGCAAAAGCGGATACTTAGGTATCTGTGTTTTGAGCATAAGGCAGATTGGGAAGGCTGCATTCCAGCAGCACTCTTTGCAATGAGATCCGTCCACCACGAAAGCACAGTATTTAGCCCCGCTGAACTAGTCTACGGGCGTGACTTTAGGACTCCGTTGCGTATGCTGAGGGAGTCATGGCAGGATTACGGAGAGGATCCCTGTGTAGTGCAAAACGTTCTAAAGCTACTGGAAAGACTTGCGAAAACCAGAGACATCGTGCAAGCAAACATCAGAGCAGCGCAGTCACTGTCTAAAGTGTACTACGACAAATCTGCACGCAAGCGCACCTTTCAACCTGGCGACCAGGTGATGTTGCTGCGTCCGTCAAAAAGGAACAAGCTTGAGGTGCAATAGGAAGGGCCAGCTAAGGTGGTGTCCAAGCTTTCGGACACCAACTATGAGGTAAAATTTACGAACAAACACAATCGGATAATCCACAGTAATTTGATGAAGCCTCATGTGCAGCGTCAGGCTATGGTTAACTTGGTCTGAACATGCCAGAGGAAGAAATCTCACACATAGCTTATGTCCCTCATGCGGACAAGCAAGCAGCGAACGAGCTGCTAAATTCAATTGACAGAGAGCCAGGTTTGGCGGAAAGTCAACGAGGAGACATCAAAAACGTCGTCCGCGACTTTGAGGCGGTGTTTTCAAACAAGCCAGGAAAGCCAACCCTCATCGAACACGACATTCAGCTGTGCAGCGAACAGCGGATCAGGAGCAAACCGTACCGTATCTCTACAAGACAGAAGGAAATCATTGAGACGGAGATCCGCCGTATGTGGAACTTGGCGTTATAGTGCCCTGCGAAAGCGGCTATATATCACCAGTCATTACTGTAGAGGTTCCAGGCAAGGATCCGAGTCCTTGCGTGGACTACCGGAGACTGAATTCAATCACAGTGGACCACACCTGCCCCATTCCGAACATCGAGGAGAGGGTTGAAACAGTCGCTAAATCAGAATATATATCCACACTGGAATTAGTACGTGGTTACTGGCAGGTGACACTCTCTGAGCGCGCCAGCAGGTACGCAGCATTCGTGTCCCCCGCGGGCACGTTTCGCCGTGTAATGTTGAGCTTCGGCTTGAAAAATGCTCTGTGCTGTTTTTCAAAGTAATGGACCAAGTGCTGCGGGAACTTGCAGATTTTGCTTTCCCCTACCTTGACGATGGTGCCGTTTACACACAAAACTGGGAGGAGCACATTGAATACCTGCGTATTGTGCTGAGAGGACTACTTGAGGCTGGTTTAACGGTAAGGGCGAGAAAATGGCACCTGGGGTGCGCCGAAGTGAACCATCTTGGGCACGTCGTTGCACAAGGCCAATGCTGACCTGCAGAACTTAATGTGGCTGCCTTGGTGGAGCACCGTCGCCCAAACACAAGATCGGGACTCAGGGTTTTCCTTGGCCTAGTAGGCTATTATCAACATTATGTAAACGACTACTCTGATTTAGCCAGCCCCCTGACGGACGCGCTGAAAAAAAGTGAGCCTACCAATTTAAGAGTCTGAAAACGGCCCTAAGCGAGCGCCCAATGCTGGCAGCGCCTGATTTCCCGAAGCCCTTTATCATATAATGTGATGCCAGCGACCGCGGCTTTGGCGCTATTCTTTGCCAGGAAAGCGATGGCAGGCACACACGGCCTGTCCGTTACTTGAGCCGCAAGCTGAGCACGCGGGAAGAGGCGTATAGCACGTCTGAAAAAGAATGCGCATGCCTCGTTTGGGCTATTGACAAACTGGCATGCTACGTCTCCGGGCCCTGTTTCACAGTAGAAACGAACCATTGCCCTTTGACTTGGCTGCAGAATATGTCGCCCAAAAATGGTCGTCTACTGAGGTGGAGCCTGCCGCTCCAGCACCACAGCTTCGAGGTCAACGGCTAGCTCCACAAAAATGCCGACAGGCTAAGCCGAGCCTTTTAGCTGGTAAAGATTTTGCCAAAAGGGGATGTCCCCCAGATTTTTAGTTTTGGAGATTTATTTTATATTCTCTTTCTAATGGGGAGCGTATATCTGCCATTTTCTTTGCAGTAATGTTGTTCATAATCAGGTAACATACCTGGAGTAGGTGTTCCTTCTTTCGGCCAAGGATAAGTAAGAGTGAGTGATGTAACGTACCTTGAGTCTGAGGTATTGGGGCGGGCAAAATTCAACGCCACATCGGCCAAAACCAGTCACCTATTCCCGTACAGCGTGCCGTCTAAGCATCAACCTGATTTCCTTTAGCGAATTTTTTTTCCTTCCGACTGCACCTCGAGCAGGAGCACACGCCTTGGACAGGTGCCATGTCTAAACTCCTCGTCGGGAGACACCATGTGTTCATTCAGGCAAAATATTTGATCTCTTCAAGTTTTATTTGAAGTTTCTAGCTAAGTGCAGTTTTGGCCCTGAGTTTTGGTCTGGCGGGATGAGTGGGTTCCGAGGGCGCTTGCTTTTGTCAGGTGTGGTTTGGCGTCTGTGATCCCTTTTGACTATCATTGAAGATAATTTCCCAAAACGGCCATCTGACGAGGGGAAGCGATGCCGAGCTTCGGCACTGAAGGTCATCCGAAGACTCCCGGTGAGCATCTGGTTCCTGAAACGCCTAGTCAGCCGAGCTAAGTGCGAGCAGTTCATCTTCCGGGCGCAATATCTGGCGTCGGGAGTGCTCGAGCTCCCTTCCTGCTGTTGAGTTCGGCGAATTTGGACATGGGGAGAATTCTCTGAAAACCACCGCGAAGGTGAATGAACCCTCTGGAAGAAACGTGGCTGCAGGAATGTCGGAAGCAGCGACGATAATAGCGTCCCCACGTGTTCGAACATGCCATCGGGTCGACGAAGCACAAGATCAGAGTTGTCCTCTTCATTCACGTTTCGGTTGAACAATTGCCCGAGAGCTGCCCCTTCGACAGAGGTTCCGCGTTCCGGTCAGCAGTACAAGATCTTTCAACCCCTTCTGGGAGACAGCCCGCATTCCTGTGCTTCGCAGGCGCCTTCATGTTCCATATAGGCGCAGTCCGGACCCACGTGCGTGCCCAACTGGAGGCCGCGTGGACGACAACCGGACTGGGTCCTGTTCCCTTTCCCTCGACCGAGCTGCGAGAGAACATCAGGACCGTCCTGCCGTGGGTGGTACCATGAGTGCCATCGTTTGATTGGACATCATTTTTCGAACTGTATTCCCCAGCTAGGGATCTGGGGAATGCGAAGAGTATTAAACGAGCTGCTAGTTTGGCACCAAAAGAGAGCCCCCCGACGTGAGAGACTCTCGACTGCTAAGAAGCTCTCTTTACTGAGAAGCACTCTCAGTTGCCTTACTTGTACATTATGCAAATAGTTTTTGTATAAATTTTTCAAAGTTTTCTTCCCCCGATCGTCCTCGTCTCACCTCCGGCCCAGTCACGCTACCTGAATCCCAACAGTTCGCACACTGAGGGTCGCTGTGGTAAGAGGCGCAAATTTGACATCGTAAATGACGGGGAATCACAAGAAGCCACCGCCCACCATCAGGTATGTAGTTGCGGCGGTATAGAAGGCCGTTCTGGAGGGCAAAGTGCGGAGCTTGAAGCCGTAATGTTCTTGAATGCGCTACGTTTTGTGACGAAGACACGGCGTCTATTAGGGAAGGAAGCCACAGGTCTTTCCGCTGCTCCGCAGGCATATCAGCGATGGTAAGAGAGGCAAGCACGGGATCTGTCGCCGAGGAGCAGGCAGCGTCGCTGGGAATGGGAGACCAAGACAAAGCATCGGCGTCCATGTGCTTACGGCCGGAACGGTAGATGACGTGGATGTCAAATCCTTGAAGGCGAAGAGCGCATAGTGTTACGTGATGACGTCAAACCGGTGACCGGACAGATAGGGCCGAAATTTCGTTAGTGCTCATACAATAGCTAAACATTCCTTCTCCGTGACGGAATAGTTGGATTCAGCTTTGGTGGGCACGCGACTCGCATACGCAACTAAGTATTCTTCAAACCCATCTTTTCGCTGAGCCAAGAGTATTGGCGGGGAATTCAATAGATGGCGCAGGGTAGTGAACGCTTCGTCGCAATCGGGCGACCAGTTAGACATATCATTGTTTCCGCCAAGTAGCTTCTTCAGTGGCGCAGTGATCGACGCGAAATTGCGTACGAAGCGCCGGAAATAGGAACACAAACCTATGAAGCTTCCAAGTTGCTTGAGCGGCATAGGTTTAGGAAATTGTGCCACAGCATGGAACTTGGCCGGGTCAGGGAGAACGCCTTCCTTAGAGACGATGTGCCCCAAGATGGTCAACTTCCGAGCTGCGAAGTGGCACTTCTTGAGATTCAGCTGCAGGCTGGCGTCAGTCACACAAGTCAAAATCTGTCTAAGCGTGCGAGGTGCGTGGTAAAATCGGCGAAAGAGACAACAATGTCGTCCAAGTAGCAGAGGCATGTCTGCCACTTGAACTTTCGCATGATGTTATCCATCATCCTTTTTAATGTGGCGGGCGCGTTGCACAGACTGAACCGCGGCGGTTGCGTTTTTATGGAGGAAAAACGCTAAGGCGCCCGTGTGCTGTGCGATGTCAGTGCACGTTAAAGATCCCCAGGTGGTCGAAATTATTCCGGAGCCCTCCACTACGGCACCTCTTCTTCCTTTCTTCGTTCACTCCCTCCTTTATCACTTCCCTTACGGTGCGGTTCAGGTGTCCAAAGTTATATGAGACAGATATTGCGCCATTTCCTTTCCCCCAACACCAAATATTATTATAACGGCATCACATTGAACTTGTAGAGGCTGTCGGGTGCAACAAATGCTGTCTTTTCTCTGTCAGGTGCAGCCATCGGTACTTGCCAGTAGCCGGAACGTAGGTCAAGGAAAGAAAAGTACTCAGCGCCTTGGAGGCAATCAAGAGCGTCGTCGATTCGGGGAAGAGGGTAATTGTCCTTGTGGGTAATTTTGTTGAGGCGGCGGTAGTCGACGCCAAATCGGATTGAACCATCTTTGTTCTTTACAAGTACCACCCGCGAAGACCAAGGGCTGTGAGACGGACGGATGACACCACGGTGTAGCATGTCCTCAACTTGTTCACTAATCACGCGGCGCTCTGCCGCCGACACACGATATGGCCGCGGTCGAAAAGGTGGGTGAGAACCGGTCCCTATGTGATGAGCGACGGTGGAAGTCCGGCCTATAGGAGTGCGGGCGACGTCGAAAGCGGAGCGAAATGTGAGGAGAAGGGCTGAGAGCTGCGTCCGGTGGGGAGAAGGAAGAGCGTCGTCGATGGCGGCTTGGAAAGCGGCGTCGGGCAATGGATCAGGTGGCGAATCGGAATGAAGATCGTTGATGGAGGAACGGCGCGAGGTCACGGGGCATCCGGGTCAGAGAGAAGGTGGGCAGGTTGAATTGAACCAGAAGATTCGCCACGTAGCAGGGTAAGCGGGCATGGAGATGGATTGTTGACAAGCATCTTCGTGAGACCTCCGTGAACATGGAGAACAGCAGACGGCAGCGGCAGGTTTTTGCGGTGGACAAAGGAAGAAGACGGCGTAAATAAAACGGTGATGGCCGGCGTCGCACGACACAAGAGGGAGACAAGCGCAGAAGCCTCCGGAGTGACATGGACGTTTTCAGTGACGGTGAGCTTGTGCGGACACACGAAATGGAGGTCGTCGGCCCGATCGTCACTTAATGCAGAATATTGTATCTCAGCGCGGGCGCGATCTATCACGGCGTTATTTCGTCACAGGAAGTCTCACCAGAGAATCACGTCGTGGGAACAAGACGGCAAGACCAAGAATTTGACATTGTACAATATGTAAACAATGAAAACCCGCGCTGCGCATGTGGCCAAAGTGCGATCCTCTCTTCGGTTGCAGTGCGAAGCGACAAACCAGAAAATGACGTCGTCGCTTTCCTAAGCGACGGCACAGTCTCTCATCAATCACTGACACAGCAGCACCCCTGTCGACAAGCGCGGGCACAGACATATCTTCGACCGAAACCACTAAAATGTTCGTGGGAGAACGATGAGGCCTTGAACTGTTCGAAGAGCACGCAGTTCTTTCCTCTGGAGCAGCGGAACTTAGTTTCCTTCGTCAGCGGACGTAGGGCGATGGCGCAGAGGTGACAGTGAACGGCGACGTGGCGACGGGGATCGACGGGTCGTATACGGATGCTGGTCGGTGGCATACGCTTCCGGAGGTGGAGCAGCATGAAGCAGCTGAGGCGAGCCGGAAGAAGGCGTGAACGCTGTAGGGGCGACCATGCGGCGACGACAGAGGCGGACCACGTGCCCGGGGAAACCGCGCGAAAAGCATACCAAGGATTGTAATGTGGCGCAGAGGGAGGATGAAGCAGGGTCGCTGGTGGGACCGGTGCCGGACGCAGGACAGGCTGACTGGGTGGAAACGAAAGAGGCCGAGGCCGCGCACTTAAGGCGGCGTACGTCAAGGCAGCGGCCACAGGAGGGGGGGGGGGGCTATAACGTGCCACGGCTTCGGTGTACGACAAAAGAGGGACTGAAGGAACTTCAGGCAGGGTAGCAAGAGCCTCGGCGACTTGTTCTCGGATGACGCGCTGAAGCGAAGGCACAAGAGAAGAGGCAGCGCTAGGACTCAGGTGGACGAGAAAGAGCTGACGAGCAACTTCTCTGCGAACAAACTGCTTTATTTGGCGTAACAGCGGCGACTGGTCGGAGTCTGACGTCAAAGCCTCCAGAGGCTCCGGGTGCGAGACTGGAGAGCAAGTGAGAAGACGGCGCTTTCGTAGTTCGTCGTAGCTCTGGCATTGGGCAAGGACGTCGACGACGGTTGCTGGATTTTTGGCCAGAAGCATCTGAAACGCGTCGTCGTCGATGCCCTTCATGATGAGATCGATCTTGGCGCGTTCCGGCATCGATGAATCCACACGCTTACACAGGTCCACCACATCCTCAATGTAGCTGGTGAAATTTTCACCACGCAGCTAAGCCCGAGCCAGTAGGCGTTGCTCGGCGCGCAACTTGCGCACCACAGGCCGGTCGAAGAAGTCGGCGAAATTCTCCTTGAAGGCGGACCACGATGTGATGTCAGCCTCGTGGTTGCGGTACCACAGATTCGCAACGTCCGTGAGATAGAAGAGGACGTTGTCCAGTTTGAGGGCATCATCTTATTTGTTATGGGTGCTGACTCGCTCGTACGAGGCTATCCAATCCTCGACGTCATGGTCTCCGGTTCCACTGAATACAGCAGGATCGCGCTGGCGCAAAGCTCCAGCGCAGACGACGGTCGGCGGCAGGGCGGCAGAAGTGGAACTGGAATCTTTGGGCAAGGTGATGACCGGAAGCGTAATGCTTCGAAGCTGCAGGACGCCAACAAATACGCACCTCCACCAAGTGAAAGGGGGTTTGTGCACAAATAGATCACTGAACAGAGTTCACGGCGGGCGACACACAACGGCGACCAGGACGGCGGCCACATAGTAGAAAGAAATGGCGCAGCGCGGAAGCAATCGCGCCCGCGCGCTCTAAAATAAAACAAAAACAGAGAAGAGGAAACCCCAGAGAGGGCGAAAATTTGCGTGTGTTGCTGCCCTTTGCACCCAGTTCGCAGGCGCGGCACCGAATGGAACATAGCCGCGCGTGCCGTCGATTCTCTAGGATGTCCGAGTAGTTTCTACTCATTGTTGACGGAGGCGGCGTAGCCCCGACGTGCAAAGTGTTTCCCTCTTTCTTTTTCCCCTCGCGTCATCGACGACGCAAGGCGAGAAAGCCCTTGATGCTTCTGGAACCCGCTGTCCGAGCGTGACGAATGGGGTCGCGCGCCCGGCGCGAGAAGGAGAAGGAGCGTGTGGAGTTGATACTGAGTGTATGTGCGCGCCTGCCTTGGCGCGAAGAACTAACAGACGCGAACCGCACCTATAAATCAGGCACTGTGACCGCTGTCTGTGAGCCCGAACCGCGGTTTAAGCTTCAGAGACGCGTCCGCTCGACTCCCGGGAGAACACCACTCGACCAGCCACGGTGCAGCGAGGCGATGTGCGCCAGTCTGCGGAGCGGCCCCGTCGTGTTCCTCAGGTCGTCGGACTGTCGCAGTGCCCGGTGAACAAATTGTGTTTTGTTTTGTTTGTCTCTTTCTCTGTGTTGGTGCACTTAATGTGCAAAGATTTTTTTGAAATGTAATCTCTCGCGATTGTTACTTTGCACGAGTTGCATTGTATTTCTATATCACTTTGCATGGGCTCTTACGAGTGATTGTGAAATGCTCTGTATCGTCTCTTTGGTGCACAAATTATGTTGTGTTTGTGAACCTTTGGCTCCGACTCATTCTCTTGCTTGCGACCGGCGAAAGCTGGGCACCAAAAGACCACCCCTCTTGTCACTTGGTAGCTGGTCTCCGGCAGCGCTTGCTACGCTTAGTCGAGGGCATCTCTTTTGTGACCGAGACCGCTACCCCCAAACGCTCATAGGGTGTCTGGGAGTGCACGCCAAATGTGCGGGAAGTGGTGAAAATCGGAGAAGAAAAGTTTTGTCACACATGAGCGACGAACAAAGAGCGGAGGAAAGAAGAAAAAGGGAAGAAAAAGGAAAAGGGAAAAATAAAACGGTAGCCGTGATTCCGTGCCTGCATAAGATCTCTCACGATTTAAAGAAGTTAGGGCAACGTTCTGGCGTAAAAGTGGTATTGACGGCGCCTGAAAAGCTTTTCAGTGTGTGGAAAAAGCTGCCCTACCCGAACGCGGATACCTCAGTGCAGAATTAGGCACAGAAAATGCCTACGTGCATTGCAGGAATAGAGTGGTATACAAAATACCAGTGTCATGTTGTAGGCAGTACATAGAGGAAACGGGCAGGTGTTTGAATGTGCGCCTCTATGAGCACCGCAATAAAGTGGGAAACATCAGCGCAGACGGCCATCTGGCAGCCCATTGCAAAATATGTGACGCTGAACCACCTTGCCATCCCCTGTTCGATAAGACCGTCATTTTGCCATAACTATACTAGAGAAATCAAGGAAGCGTGTGAGATAGCATGGGCAGGAGATCAGTGCGTCAGAAGGCCGTCTGTGACATTGGAAAGAGCTCTATTTTATGGCGTGACGGCATGATGCACTTTTGTTGTTTTTTCATTTCCTTTCCGTCAGCTGTATCAGTTGCGTGTATATGCTCCTGGTTTGCAATAAATCCTCTGCGTTGAAAGTTAGCACTTGTCCAGTCTCGTCTGCGTCCTGTGTTCTTCCTGCGCTGTGCTTACTGTGTTACATTGCTGCCATGATATCGAAGTTCTCAAGGAAGCCGAAGGTGCTCTGCTTTCACGTGTTCAATTGAGAAATGTAACTTGCACTTCGGCAGAAGCGCACGATGATCAATATCTCTGCTCACCATCCATTGGCTGGCAACATGCAGCTTCACATATTTTCAGAATGCTTCAAGTTTTTGGACTGCTCCACCGTAGCCTATTTTCCCCCTCCCCCACCCCTTGCAATTTAAACATGCCGTATCATGCCTCACCTTGTCTAAGCTTGTAGTTGCGGTTCTGTTGCCCGCATTTATCATTATTAGTGCAACAAGAGTTTGTGCATTTTTCCATCATGTTTTGTAGTGTATATGAGAATGTTTGTATCCTCACTCCTCCATAAATGTGACGCAATCTAACAGTATACTCTCAAATTACCAAACAAGCTTAGCGTTGCATAATTACAGCAAATACATGCGCACAGTAAATTCATTGCGTAGGGTTCAAAACCCTTGCTTTGGCGTTTTAACTCATTGTCAGCCACTTGAGCGGGGCTCTTTACCACTTTTCATTCCATACTGGTGATTGCAAAATTCAAAGAGACTGTCTGGCCGTGATAGGTGGTCCATAATTATAGTATAATGCACTGCACCTAACCGTTGTGATCCATTATGTTCGTGCAGTACGGGCTGTAATGCAGCTTGCGAACTTTTAAGTACCATTGTGCTTGAAGCCTTTTGTGAAGTGTTGGCTGTAATAATAATAATAATAATAATTGGTTTTTGGGGAAAGGAAATGGCGCAGCGTCTGTCTCATATATCGTTGGACACCTGAACCGCGCCGTGAGGGATGGGATAAAGGAGGGAGTGAAAGAAGAAAGGAAGAGAGAGGTGCCGTAGTGGAGGGCTCCGGAATAATTTCGACCACCTGGGGATCTTTAATGTGCACTGACATCGCACAGCACACGGGCGCCTTAGCGTTTTGCCTCCATAAAAACGCAGCCGCCGCGGTCGAGTTCGAACCCGGCTTGGCTGTAATCCCAGGTTTAAGATTCTTCACTAAAACTGCCTTGCACAAAAACAACAAATTATTGCGCTACTTATTTCCCTGAATGATCAAAACTTTAACAACATGACTGCCCAGATTACCATGCAAGAGGGTATTAAACAAGATTTTTGAAACCGTGGGTCATCCAGCTCGCTCTACATGACAGAGTTGCCGAGGAGTTGTAGAGGATGTGGCATGAGGTAGTCATCCAACCTGTGAAGGCGTCCGATTGGGGCCACACCCATTCGTTCCCATTGTAAAGCAGGATGGCCGTGTTCGTGTGTGTGCGGCGACTTCAAGATGATAGTCAACCCTCTGACGGTGCTGGAGTCATACCCAAACCCTAGCATCGAGGAGCTGTTTGCAAGGCTGACGGGAGGGCGCGAAGTTTACAAAGCTCGCCCTGAGAAATGCGTACCAGCAGGTCAAGCTGCATGAAGGCTCTCAAAAGTTTATTGCCATCAACACCTCAACGAGCTTGTACTACTTCATCCAACTTCGTTTGCGGCGTTGTGAGCTCCGGCTTTGTTTCAACAAGAGATCAAGAACCTTCTACACAATCTTGACCATGCCACAGTATACTTTGACAATATATTGCTGACTGGCACCAACAACAGTGACCATTGGGCTATTGTGGGCTGAAGCCTGGAGTGACTGAGCAGAGCCGGGCTGTGGCTGAAGCTTTCTAAATGCAGGTTCCTGGTACCTAAGGTGAAGTATCTGGGGCACGTCATCAGTGCAGGTGGTCCTCAGCTGAATCCGACCAAGACCTAAGCATGCTGGCATCACCAGTGCCTTGGGATGTGAAGGAGCTACAGAGCTACTTGGGGTATATTAAACCTTTATGATCGGTTAATGCCAAACCTGCCTGGTTTGCTCAGCCCCTGAATCGATTGCTAGTGGCAGGGGCCCGGTGATGCTGTGCGTCTGAGGAAGAGCAAGAATTCTGGAAAAGCAAAGAGTCACTGACTTCCGGTAGAGTTTTAGCACGTTTCGACCCTGCAATGTCGACTGTGCTGATCACGGATGCCTCTCCTTATGGGCTTGGGGCAGTCTTGGCACAGCGTGAGACGTCGGGGGAGGAGCGTCCCATTGCTTTTGCATCTCAAATTCTGGCAGCTGCAGAAAGGAACTATGGCCAGTTGGGCAAAGAGGCGTTAGCCCTCATGTTTGGAGTCACAAAATTCAGACAGCACATGGGGAGTATACCCATGAGTGCTGTTGTCAGCTGCTGTTGCTGATGCTACTGCCCAGGACCCAGTGGTTTCACGAGTGAGGGGAACCTTGTGGGCTGGCCACCAGCTGGACGTGGGGCCGGAGGGGAAACCCTGAGATGAGTGTGTGAGGGAAGTGCATGCTCTGGGACAGCTGTGCGTTGGTCTCTGCATCACACCAAGGTGACGTCTTGAGGCTGCTTCACGAGAGCCGTCCAGGGATATCCAAGATGAAGGCTGTGGCGCAGAGCTGCGTATGGTGGCCTACAATGGATGACGATATAGTTGCTGCAGTCCAGGGCAGCAGCGAGCGTCGCGGCCAATACCCGTTGTGCCCTGGGCATTCCCAGAGAGACCATGGTGGAGACTTCATGTGGACTATGCGGGCCGTACCAGAACACTTAGTTTTTTGTAGATGCTTTCTTGAAGTGGAATGAGATGTTCTCAGTTTCAATGCCATCCGCAGAGGCCACAATTTTGTGCATGCGAGTCATGTTTGTGAACCAGGGCTCACCCGACATTGTGGTGTCCAGCAATAGGCCAGCGTTTAGTAGTGACATATATGCAACATTCTTGAAGAATGGGATGAGCGTCTAATGGCGCTGCAGAACGTGCTGTTCAGACAGTTAGGAGGAAGTTGCAGAAGGCTGCTCCTTTGGACCTTCGTGCACAAATTGTGCGCATGTTGTTGACTTACAGGTTGACCCCACATGTGTCACGGGATGCAGTCTCTCAGAGGAACTGCTGGGATGAAAAATGAAGACTGTGGTGGACCTGCTTCGACCGGATCTGAGGACCATCATGCAGCAAAAACAGCTCAAGCAGAAGATAAATGTGACCGGGGAATAAAACCTCGGATTCAGGGGCAGCCTGGGGATCAGATATTCGTCAGAAACTTCCGGCCATGGCCTGCATGAGTGCCGGCTGCAATCTCAGATTAGAGAGTGTGTTCATCGTACCTCCAACTGGCAGACGGAGACAACATTGGATGTGCCGCCATGATCATTTCCAGCAGGCGAACCCGTTGCCCCAAGTTGAGCATAACTAACCGTCAAGCACAGTCACGGACAGTGATGTTCCGGGGCCAAGTCCTGACATATCCAACACGGCAAGGCATGTTGTGACGCCTGATTTGTCAGGTCACAGGTCTGAAATCTCCTGCCTTGGTGTTCCAACTGAGGAACCAAGGCAGCCAAGGGCTGCAGACGGTACAGCGACCCCTTGTTGAAGAGACGCTGAAGCACTTTGTGTCGTAAAGTTTTTCATGTTGCGTACTCGAATATCAAACCCTATTTAGGCAAAAACAAGCGCAAATTGTCTTTTTTAGCAGAAATATTTGGCCAAAGTCATGGGGCACACCATGGAGCACACCGCCGCCTGTGATTGGTCAAGAGGTCGTGACGACACATTGAGGACTGGGGAAGCTTCTGATACAGATCTGGCGCTGCGTTGAGTACATATAGTAGCAGCTTTCCGTGGTGTTTTAAACGCAGTTATGGCAACTATTTTCTCGCTGACCTCCAAAGAAAGGATACCAAAGTTGGTCCGTTTAAAGCATCACTTGAAACCAAAAAAGACACAACGAAATCAATTCTACGCCTAGCCCTAGCATATGCCAGGGTAAAAGAGGTTTATGCATTCTGAATGAATAAAAGATGCCAGCACAACCTCCGCTTGTATTCTCTGAAAAAAAAAAGGGTGCGAACGATATGCAAGCCCATTACCACCACCACACGCCTCCTGGCTCGCCCGAAAGAGAGTCATCCCAAAGAAAAGGCAGAAAGCAGTGCCCGGCATTGTGCATTGAAAGTATTTCAGGGAAAGGAGCAAGTAGCACAAAGCTGACATGAGAATGAATGAAGCACAGTAGCCGAGCACTGCGAGGCGTGATACCACAGGGTAGACTGATGGAATTATTGTGCACTGAAGACCAAGCCAAATCCGCACACAAGGCCGCTGCTTCAGTCGTGGTGCAATTAGCAGACGCCAGGAAATATTAATTGCTCCCTCTGAAACATTTTCCCTCCCTACGTCTACAGTTTAAGTTCAGTGACCTGGTGGTTAGCTATATAGTGAAAGCCAAGCTGCAACTTGTCTGCAGTCACACCTTGACGATGAAACCGAGTAAGTTTTTGAGACTTTGTTTTTTTTTACAAGAACTTGATTGGCGTTCACTTCTCCCTTAAATATGCATCCCAGATCAGACAGACCTCTGTCGAAAGTTTTCATTTTAATGGAGTAGCTGTAGTTATAGTGATGAGGCACGAACCTGTAGAAAAACGAGGTACCGCCTATGAGCAGCTTCGATGCTTTCTTGCGTGGACACATCAAACCGAACCTTGCTTAGCGCACCCCAGAGGCCTGGCCGTGCATATGCAGAGAACAGCGACACATGCCTGAGCCTTTATAAAGCTTCTGCGGGGGCTTCAAGAGCACGTTCTTGCTTTTAATAGAGGCGCTTTTTGGCTATGGAACCATGTCATGGTTCAGCCATGCCGACAGAAATCCCAAAAGATCACGTTAGGGGCAAGCTCTGTGTGCAGCCGCTCTGACGAAAGTGCTTCGAGCAGAGTACGCTTGCTTTAGTTGGCTTGAAATTCTCACTCTTCACAGCAGCGACCCTCTGTGCTGCGAGATTTTGATCTTGTGGAAAGCAGTGGAAGACGACGCAGTCGAGGCCGTGGTTGTTCGTGCACCCAAGTGCAGAGCAGTAGCTCGTGTTGAACAAACTCAGCTGACACGTTTTGTACCGCCACAACGCACAGAGCAGGAGAAGCAACACTCGCTGAAAGCTCACATAAAAAGGGATAAAAATAATATTGCCCAGTCCGCATACAAGTGGAAGTGAGTCAGTGCCTGCTGAATAGCCATAAAGGAGATAATGTCGATATGCTGGAAAGCAGTTACGGAAGCAACAGCCACTCCGCATTCTTTATGGAGCTCGCAGGGATTCAAAACTTCAGAACCGTTTGCTGTTCAGTTTGCCAGTAGTCAGCCGGGCCGCATGCGAAGTTGCCGTCGTATCATCCGTTATCTGCTTTGCCTCCCACGCTTCACGATTGTATCGTTGCACGTTTATTGCTTTGAGCTGCACACGCGCTATTATGCCACCCCGCGGAGAGCTACATAACGTAAGGCTGGATGGGAGAGAGGTATTAATATGCGTTGACTTATTAGTGCGAAAGTGCTCTTACACTCACCAACACCAACCAAGAACCTTGTCGCCATATGTACGTATGTTCTTTCGATCTTGTGCTGTTGCAACTTGAGTTACTTGTAAGTTCGGAGGAGCACCGCGCCAGCTGCGCAACAGGTTGCTCAGGCAGAGCAACATGAGTCGCACAATCCTGTACCGGTGGTGGTGATAGAAACAGCCGTCGCTCAGTACAGTCACGCATCGTTTGAGCTGCGCCAGTGCGCTGGTAGTGGCCTGCGGACTCGTTGCCATTTATGAATGTTAAATAGAGAGTGTCCAATTCTGCATATATGAGCCCCACTAAAGATATTGCGTCATACTTTTACGGGTGAGCTTAAGTGCCCCTCCAGTTGAAGAATGAACACCTGCTTTCGCACGTATATTCTGTTAACTACGTTAAACCCCTACCGATATTTTTTATGTTTGGAAGAAACATATTTTGGCCAGCACGAGGTGCGAGTTGGGGGGGTCGACGTATAGGCGGCATCATGTCCTTTGTAGAGTTTTTTAGGACGTGTTCGCAAAATCTCTGTGTAATTTTCGTGGCCCTTGTTTTGAAGCCTTAATTCAAAGGAAAAAAAAAGTAGGCAGATTACACAAGTAGCTACAGTAGTTTGCCAGTGCAAAAAGCTGAAAGCATCACATGAAAAGGAACGTACAGCAAAACCTCGCTTATTCAATTTTGTTAATTCTTAAAACTGGATGATTCCACGCCAAACGTCCCAGATGTTGCGCTCGACCATCTCCAATTTGTTAAAAAAAATTCATGGAAACTTATCCTAATTTGCGTAATCAAAGCCTGGAATATTTTTGCCGAAAAAAATTTATTCGTGAGGTGAGGGCAGTTTGAATATTTTGAAAAGTCGAGAAACCAGGCACTGCTCAATAATGAAATAAAAAATTGGATTTTTTACAAAACACTTAACAATATTTTTCCTTGACACATTTTCTGGCTCTCAATATGATTCGGAGCGTGTACCTTTATGCGGCATAAATATTTAAAAAAAATCATAAAAGCTATGGTGATTTTTGTCATTTCTTTGTTTTAAATATTGGTTTGCTCTCGGATATTCGGAAATAGCTGTTTTGTTTCTCTAGATATCTAGTACATATAACGAATGTTACGGGTGATAAAACTGCATACATCGAATTAAAAAAAAATACTAAAGTTGCAAGAAGTTTGTTTTGAGCCAATAACACTCTTTAATTTCACCCTGAGGTGGTCCAAGTAAATATTCAAACAACACTGTGTTATGCAGAACAGATTATTGCTTTTCATTTCTGAAATTTTTACTGAGATAATTTTTCTTTAAAGCGAGAAAAGAATTTTTGAATTTGAGCTCTCACGCCTCAGGTTGCTTCATCTTTTCACGTCTCTTCACCGCAGAGCACGACACTGCCGACAGTGTGCCCAGACGAAATGTAGAGTTGTTGTTCTTAAGTAAGGTTTGCACTGCAGTCAAGCATGGGAACGTTGAGTAGTTGAACAGGTATTCATGGGAAAAGTTTTTTCTTAACCCTGCCGAGATGTTATTCAGTCTGATTTTGTCGCAGTCGGTCATTATTGTCAGCGCCATGACAGACGTAAGCACCAGCATAAGAGCTTGTGAGACGCCAATCTGTAAATGACCAGAACGATCCGGGGTTGAAACAGTCCGCAATGCAGCAGCACCACATGGTACCTGACCATTGTGGCCGTCAGAGGCTCATGCCCGGTTTTTCCCGATGTGATGTCTGGCTTGTATTTGATTTGATCAGTGCAATTTCTGAATTAATACTCCAGCGACAACTGTAGACGAGCCACTATGCTGGCGAAGCACCTACGCGCCAGCGAGTCGCATTCATCGCCAGCGCGTCTCACGTTACTCGCCGCAGCGGTGCGCACTTCGCACCTTCATATGCTCTCCGAGGCGCGCGCTCTCCGCGATCTTATTTGGATATAAATAAAGCACTCGTGATATGCCAGCTGGTCATCCCACCTCGTGGTCCATGCGCGACAGCATGCTGAATATTCTTGTTTTTCTTCTCTTGGCTCCCCGCTCCATACCGGGTCTGTTCGAATTTCGAAATTGAAAACGTTCTTGTTTATTGCATACCATCCACTGAATGTCACGCAATACTTCTTTAGCTCCAGCCCTAAAAACGCACGACAGTGAACGACGGCAAACTGAAATTATCTGGCCCTAAGTGCCGTGCCATGCCAGGAGCCGTGTTCTGCGGTGAAGAGGCGTTAAAAGATGACGCAACTTGTGGCGCGAGAGCTCAAATTCAAAAATTCTTTTCTTGCTTTAAACAAAAACTATCTCAGTAAAAATTTCAGAAATGAAAGGCAATAAACTGTTTTGCATAACCCGGTATTGTTTGTATTTTTGCTTGGACCACCTCAGGGTGAAATTAAAGAGTGTTTCTGGCTCAAAACGCACTCTTTGCAACTTTAGTATTTTTTTAATTCGATGTACGCAGTTTCATCACCTGTAACATTTGTTATATGTACTAGACATCTAGACAAACAAAACAGCTATTTCTGAACTTTCGACAGCAATTTGGTATTTAAAACAAAAAATGACAAAAATGGCACATTTTCATACATTTTTACGATTTAAAAAAATATGTATGCCACATAAAGCTGCAACCTCTGAGTTATATCGAAAACCAGAAAATGTGTAGATCTCAATGAAAAAAAAACTGTGAAGTGTTTAAAAAAAAAAAAGAATTTTTTAATAATTATGAAGCAGTGCCTGGTTTCTAGCCTTTTCTAAATATTTAAACTGCCCTGGGACTCGCCGCGGTGGCGCAATGGTTAGGGCACTTGGCTACTGATCCAGAGTTCCCGGGTTCGAACCGACCGCTGCGGCGGCTTCGTTTGGATGGAGGAAAATCCCCAGGTGGTCATGAAATTATTCCGGAGCCCTCCACTACAGCACACCTCTTTCTTCCTTTCTTCTTTCACTCCCTCCTTTACCCCTCCTCCTATGGCCCTACACAGGGGGCCCTTCAGGTGTGGGCCCATATGTGAGACAGATACTCGGTCATTCCCTTTCCCCCAAAACCAATTTTCAATTTTTTCTCACCTCATGAAAAGGCTTTTATTAATGGCATTAGGATAAGTTTCTATGAATTTTTATTTACAAATTGGAGATGGTCGAGCGCAGCGTCTGGCACGTTTGGTGTGGAATGACCCAGCTGGAGATTCTGACACCTGAAATGGGTCCCGACTAGCGTTCATGTTAGCCCACGTCATGTTGTCATGTTAGACATCAGTCACTGCTTCTGATGCTGCTGGGCTCGCTACAGTTCATTTGGACGGACTCTTCATTGCGGGCGGTGTCAGGGTATGACTAGCACGATAAGCGATTGCCTGAATATTCCTCACGAAGGTCAGCTGTATATCATCTGCACATCCCCGTCATGCGCATCACGGCAGACGGGACGACATAAAGATGTGCGTTCAAAATAAAAAGAAATAAAAATAATATTGCCCAGCCCGCACCGACGACTATCAGAATGCCCCCGTTGCTAGGCAGAAATGTAGTCCGGCCACATAGTTTCATATTCTCAGCTTCACCGCCAGTCTGCAGCCGCGCATCAGCCAACACTCGGCCGCGCATCAGCCAACCAGATGGGCCCAGACTGCTTCAGGTGCCATCTGGTGCGTTGCTGGCTGTTTTAGTTTCGGGCTTCTCAACGTTCCGGGGACAATAGAGAGCTACAGCATAGCACGATTCGCTAGCGTGGTCCTCTTCCGCGGGTCACCACTGCGCACGCGCAGATCGCTGGCGCCAGATGGTGCCACGTGCCGGCAAGTTGCTTCATGGCTAGGTGGCTTGAGCCGCTGCCCGATTTGCAGGGTTCAGCCCTATCCATTCATCCATCCATGCGGGCCTGCTTGCCGCGCCGTTACCTTGGCCTTCGGATGATTCGGACGTGTTTTCTGGTCCCTTAGAACTCCCATCTAATGAGGCTTCGCTGTGTTTGTACAGATACAGTTACGTCTACATTCTTTTTTGAATATTGATTTGCTCTGCTCCTCCCACACCCTTCAGTGTACATTGGTTGATCGAATGAATGGACCCGATCGTGATAGTAATACTAAGAAGAATATTTAATTTGGATCAGCCTACGACTGCGATTGCACCTCTTGGGCTGCAGGGCAAATATTAGCTGCAGTTTAACTTCTGCTGAACCTGGTTAGAGAGCAAAAGCTACTGTGTATCGGGCAAGTAGACGCGGCTTGGCGTCTGCAACGTTGAGTGCGTTTCGCACACCAGATAGGCAGCGTGGCCACCCTGCCACCTCACCCTGCCACCCTGGCAGGTGGCAGTTAAATTAATGGTTGATCGTGATAGGTTGGTCACCCAATGAACACTGCAGCCTATTGCTGCAGTGCCGTGTGTCTGCCACTACATTGTCAGCGCTAATGCCTCGTACCTCAAAGTGGGATTGAGGCTTCCATTAACCCAGGGAGCCAGTTCTTCCTTTCCTCCAAATCATCGGAGTCTAGGATGTAGTCAACGACAACGCCAATAAACACAATTAACGCTGACGGCTTATAGAAACAGAGGTAAGCGCTCGGTTTCGTCAAAGGTGGCTGAGTGATGTCATAGCGGTCATGTGGTTTCTTCTCAGTTCAAGGTCAAACTCACCACACAGTGAAGAAGCTACCGAAGGGAGTAGTAAAGTTCTCGCTTTAAAATTAAGCTCCTTCGTGGCGCACGATGGCCTCGCCTGTCAAGGGACCACGATGACGTTATTGACGCATGCGCTGCTCCGACGGCAGCTGAAAGCTTCTCCAGAGTTTGTTTAGGTTTGCCTCCGTGTTCTCCTCCGCTCTGGCGCCAAGGTCAGCAGCGGCACGTCGACAATGGGAGCCAAAAGCATTTTATGCTTAAAAAAAAAAAACTTACATTCGCATACTTTTTATGCTCCCTGCTGCGCCAGACCACCAGCATGCACGCGGGTGCGCGCAAGGTGGGCTTGGGAAGATTGGTGTGATCGTGTCAACCCGTTGCGGCTGCGAAAAGTGCAAGGAGCGAGGAGACGAATTGCGCCCCGCTTACCCGGTTCGCTCGCACTGGTGGTCACTTTCCCGGAAAAAAGGTTGCGAGAGCCAACTTGTGCTAAACCCATGTGCCAGAATACAAAGCTACCGAATTGTTGGCTGTTCGGTTTTCCACTGGTCAGCCGGACTGCACGTCAGGGCGCCGTACGTCTTATCGCCTTTTGTCTCCATTTACTTGTGACTGCTCGCTTTGCGATTGTGTCGTTATGCATTTATTGCTTTTAGCTGCGCACGGGCCATCGTGCAATCCCGTGGCTAGTGAAGTAATTACGTGGGACGAGGCTAGAGGGGGTATGCGTCGTATATATTGAGTCAACTTCCTTCTGGTCAGCGACGGGTGTGAGTTGTGGGGTCGACATACAGGCAGCAACGCAGAATATATATTGCATGTTACGACCTTTATTGCGTTTTTTTAAGACGTATTCGCGAAACCTCCGCGTAATTTGTGGAGCCCCTTTATGAAGCCTTAATTTAAAGAAAAAAGTGCGAAGATTATGTGAGTAAATACGGCACTTGTCCGCCAGCACAACAGTGAGATCTTTGCAACGCTGCATTTAGCGCATGATAGCCTCAGCTGCTTATGCGCCGTAAAACCCGATACACCACCCCTGCCTTGGCTGCTGGCTGCAGTGTGGCCCTAGGGGCCCTGCAGGAGCTGGCGCAGCTGCTGGCTTCCTGCTTCCTGCGGCCCCTGGACGTGCCCCTGTGGCTGCAGTACCTGCAGCTGGCCGCCGACTTCTTGGCCCAGCCATGCCTGCAGCTGGAGGACCTGTCTCCGGCACAACGGGGGCGCCTCACCGACCGCTATGGCGACATGCGCCTCCTGGCTGGCTTCCAGGTAGGGGGACCCAGGGGAAGGCAGGGGCACAGACTTTATGTTAATTGCGGATCCACAATTCTTCAGAAAAAACAGTGCATGTTGATGGGATGTGTGTGTGTGACCGCAGGTGCTGGCGCTGTGGGGGCGCCTTTGGGAGGAAGGGGGTGGGACCGAGCTGGTGCCTTCCCTTGTTGGGCCGCTGGTGCGCATGACGCTGGTTCGGGAGGCAGAGCTGCGACGGGCCATGCTGCCGCTCTTCTACGACCTCATGGACAAGGACCTGCCCAAGGTGGAACACCTCCCATCCCTTCCTTCCCTTCGGGACAGTGTGCAGCCAGGATGGATAGTATTTTGTCTCGGGCGCAAACTCGATCACTGGAGGGAATGGCGCTAGTGTCAATCTTGCGCTGTAAGGGGGATCACATGACCTCTTGTGCTCCAGGAGCAGTGCTAGAAAAAATTTTTGTTTTAATAGACATAGGTCCCATTAGTCTTTATTTTTTCATGTTAGCAATTCCTGCATTGCACATTGTAATCGTGTGATCGCAGTAACAGCAGCATGTTATTTATGCTTCTGTCAGTGTTGTTTACAGTGCCCGGATGCCACAAAATACATGACTGAGCTCGGTGCAAGCTCAGATTTCGACCTGCTGAAAGATGGGAAGCTGCAAGAATCTTGGTTATTTGTACAATGTAGAGGTACATTCATGAGATTTATGGCAGATTTTCCTTAAAGAATTCCCCCCCCCCCCCCCCCGACCCCAGCAAAAAGTGCCAACCCACTGTCGCACCTGATAGCCGGTCTAGCAGCTGCAGTTGCAGACAGTTGGAAGCCTCCGTTGGCTGGAAGGCCTTGTTTCAAAGTTTTCCACTTTGTTATGGAGTTTTATCTGGCTATAGCTCTTTTTTCTCTCTTAACCCAAAATACTATTCAAATACCAAGGGGTGGTTGAACTCTTTGTCTTCTTGGTGTGGTGTCCAGGTGGAGGCCGGATTGATGGACCAGCTGGATGAGCTGGTGACTGTGGGCAGTGGGGATGCCCAGTATCAGCAGCTGTTCACCTCCATGTGAGCTCTTCCTTGCATTGGAAGTTTGTCAAACAATTCATTTGGGATCGACTTACCTTTTAGAAGTGTTGCTTGTTGGGCGAGTTGGTGATCCATGAAAATAGAGCGGCGCGTAACAAAACAGGACACAAAGGAGAGACACAGGACGACACGAGCGCTGTCAACTGTTTATTTCTTGCTGTCGCTACATATAAATACATGAGCCACAACGAAAAACCACAGCGAAAAACAAAAAGATTGATAAGTCAGCCTTTCGCTGGTTTCCATCGTTCTAGATAGGAGAGCTCTTTAGCTGACAGTGCCACTGATGCCACGCTCACACACTTGTTACCTGCACGCGAAACACTACGAGCCTCAATAATCTCTCGAACAATCTTATCATTGTGGCGGGTTATGATTTGGCTCTTCTTAAAAAGTGGCATGCACGAATTTGGACGGTCCCGTTTCTCAGACTCGACCTTGCAGTGGCGACAGTGTTGGCTTAGGTGGTCCGATTTGTTTTCATTAACATTGTAGTCATGTTCTTTTAACCTGCTATTAACACATCTCCCTGTTTGCCCAATATACTCATGGCCACAAGACAACGGTACGCGATAGACAACGCCCTCCTCACAAGTGACAAATCGTTTCTGATGGTCTATTGCACATCTTTTTTTCTCCTGGATAGCGCACGGATTGGTCTTTTTGTAAAGCATAGACAGACAGTTTTACGGGTGCTGAAAATACAACTTCAACACAACTTTTAGCCTGAAGTGGAATGCACAAAATTAGGAAATTCTTTACTATCAAAGCAGCCATTTCATGCAAATGGGAAACTGCCAGGCTCAACAGAAAACTTCGTTGAAGCTGCACCCCTTCTGTTTGATTATCTGACTTTGACAATAGCTGGACAGTTGAGAGATCTAGTTTTCAAATGGAATTCAGTGTACTTGGAAACATCTTCTTAAGGGGTGTGTCAGCAGTGAAATTTCGGCGTAATTTTAGCTCTAACTGAATTTGAATCGAGCGGTGTCGAACAGTTGCAGAAAACTCAACTTCAATTTGAGTTTGTTTCTTGGCAAATGAAGTGTTTAGAAATAGACAGACCAAAAGAAAGCAGCTCGCATTACAGAAGATGTGCGCTGCTTTCCATTTTAGCGTCATATTTGCCATGTTTATTAAATAAACCGTCAAAGGTGCACAGCCAAGTTCATTGAGAGCAATAAAACATTTCTTAGAGCTAAAAGAAGAGTTTGGAGAAAGTTTGCATGACATCTTTCATTTGTTCATGGTCCCTGTACCTTACTCATGATACTTGTGTGTGGGGAGTCCTCTACTATCAGACTCATTTACTATTGGTCCCTGTACCTGTTTCGCTCTGGATGCTCACTTGCACTACAGTTTGCAGGCCACACTGACTGTTCTGTAAAATAGTCTACTTACAGCATGGCACATAGTAAATCAGAAGCAGAGTCATGTCTTCGAACTGGTTTAATAAGCTTCAACGGTAGAGTGTCATCCAGTAATGCAAGTTTACTCTGCCGCATTGACCTTTTCGTAATGACAATGGCCATAGAGAATTGGCAGGTGGTGTTCACCTAGGTAAATGCAAACCCGACCTTAATATTTGTGGGGCCTGGGGTGGTTTCAGCCAAGCTGCAGGTAACTGCACTACGCCCCACGCAGGCATTGTGCCGGACAATGCAATCTCAGCCTTAACGGAATAATGGCGCAGATCAAGTGACAGGACAGCAGGAGAGCACAAACACACACAAGCGCTTGTGTGTGTTTGTGCTCTCCTGCTGTCCTGTCACTTGATCTGCGCCATTATTCCGTTAAGCATGTCTGACCAACTTGCCCAATCATTTACGCTTCTTATACAATCTCAATAATTGAGGCTTAATTAGTTGCTACTTTTTAATAGGTTGGACTTGGTGCCACTGTCCCACCTGGCTCTTTTGGGTGCAAAGAACTGCATGTGTAAAAAGCTCACCTATTTGTGAGACTGATCTGCCTCAGAGATTTCAAACCGCGTGCTGTTGTAGCTACTTCCTCAGCTTATGCTGGCAGTCACTTTCCCGGTTAAGTGACAAGAGGCATGAGAGTGAGCTTTCAGGTAGGGACTAGCGGTAAATGGGAGACAGATGTGTGCTGTTTGTGCCATCTGTATGCCAGTATGCAGAACGCATGATGAGTCGGGCAGACTGAGTGTGAAGACCGTGTAGGCAGACCTGGACTGCTGATAGTTCCATGCAAGAAGTCACATAGGAAAAGGAAAAAATATACAGTGAAAGCTTGCTAATTCAAACTTCATTAGTTTGAATTTCTTTATAATTCGAACAGCATGACTTGGCACTTCCACACACTCCCTTGTAGTCTTATTTAAAACATAGCCCGTTAATGCGAACGTGGATGGGTTGCACAAGCAATAATTCGAACTATGCTCCGCCACGCTTGGGCGGCCAGCGCGCACAGTGAACCACCTCTTTGGAGGAGATGTGGAGAGGGTAAAATTGGCATGCGTGGTCACGTGAGACCTGATGGAATTGGATGCGTCACAGCATTTCCAGCACTTCGGATCTGAAACTGCACGAAACGGTGACTTGCAGGAAACAAGCGAATAGGAGATCTGGCTGATGTTTTCTGTGCATCTTTGCTTGGTTTTCCAGTGCCCTTTGCATATGTTCCGTGCGATAAGCTGTAGCCATAGTTGTTAACATAGGCAGTGAGCCAGAGTGTAGTGATTTACAAATGTCGTCCATCTACTGTGATTACCGCGCCAAAATGCTTCAAGAGAGGATTGAAACCATGCGTGAAGTGGAGCTGGTGTGCTGTCAAAATAAGATGTTGCCGAAAGGCACGCTGATTGGTTTTGCAGTTTGTGTCTCACGGTCAGAAGGCTGTAAAATGATGCAACATACATGCGGCTGTTCTGGCGACTTTTGCTTTTGGCCTAAACAGTCACCCAGGCTCCACAACGCACACAATCACACTTACGAGTCGCGGAAGTTGCGCTAAGGTGTTGGTTGAAAATTCGCTGTTGTGGTACAGTTGCACGCTGCTTGATTTTCCAGCCTTACGATTACGTGATCCTGAGTTCCCGAGTTTGACTGCGGCGGCTGCGTTTTTATGGAGGAAAAACGCTAAGGCGCCGCCTGTGTACTGTGGGATGTCAGTTCACATTAAAGATCCCCAGGGGGTCGAAATTATTCCAGAGCCCTCCACTACGGCACCTCTTTCTTCCTTTCTTCTTTCACTCCCTCCTTTATCCCTTCCCTTACTGTGGTGTGTTCAGGTGTCTAATGATATATGAGACAGATAGTGCGCCATTTCCTTTCCCCAAAAACCAATTATTATCGCACACCCTTCTTGACTTCCTTGCAGTCCTCCACTGTGCAAGTTCAGAGGCGCTTATCTTAGGGGAAGAAGAGGCCTTCCAATAACTTTGGTATTTAGAACAAAAGTTGTTGGCCGTTGCCTTCTGGGAAAAAAAGCAGAAGGTGATGACGGAATATTTTAGAACGTTAAAACAGGGTAATATCACTACTGCATTCCGATCGTGGTGTACGACATATTCTGTTCACTTTCATTAGTTTGAACTTCTTTTAATTCCAACTGCGTTGTGTCCCCGTGGAGTTAGAAATAACAAGCTTTTGCAGTGTCATCTTGGGACACATTAGCAGCAGTGCAACAGCATAACCTCGCAGATGTGAAACTTCGGGAACATTCACCTTGGAGGCCCTGTTTGCGTGGCTAACCATTGAGGGTTCAAAATATTCTAGAAGTTCAGCTTTGAGTACAGTGTGAAGCTAAATCGAATTTCTGAAATTATTTTCATAGAGTTTGAGTTTAAAGTTCGAATATTTGGACATGTTTAGTGTTATGTCTTTTAGCTATGTTTTCTCTCATCTCACAAGTGAGTGTGGTCATTAGCGCATCTTACACTGATTTTCCTTTATGCCATATTATATTTCGTTGCATCCAGCCATGATTTGGCATTGCAGAGAATAATAGAAAAGGGCTGTACTTGGCTTTTATGCTTAAAACTATATGCAGGTTTGTACCTTTGTCTGCTGTTTATTGGACAGCACAGTAGTATTGGCCACTGTGTTGCCCATTGAAGTCACACCACGAGCTGGCTGGCTTTGACTGGACTGCTGATGATGCGTTAGTTACTGTGCATTAATTGACCGTTGTGGTACTGGAGCTTTGAAATCATATATTCACCAGTGCCTCTGTTGCAGGTGGAATTAATAGCTAGGTTATTCACCTGAGGCTTTTGTGCAGTCTTCCACTTACAGTTCATTTGCACGGATACTGATGATATTCGGGTGTCCGTAATGCTGGCCTCTTGTTTCAGCCTCCTGGAGAAAGTGCGGAGCCGTAACCCTGTGTGGCGTGAGAGTGGCATTCGCTTCATCCATGCTGTAGGCCGTCAGCTTGACCGGCTGCTTGACTACAGGTGGGAGACTCGCCATGATGACCTGCATGATGCCGTTCTCTCAGTAGTACAATGCCATGGGATGTATGGATGGATGTTAGGAGTGTCTCCTTTGAAACACGGTGGTGAGGCTGGGTGCCGCCAAGCCGGGCATTTTTAAAGTTTGTTTTCTTAAAACCTCAAGAAAGCAGCAACCTGGCTGCATGACGGTATTCAGAGACGAGGTAGCACACTCTCATAACCACATGCTTTAAGTGGCAGATCACTAACGAGGGTATCAAGAATAGGAGTCTGTTTCATTCATCCATGGGAATCTAAGAATTTAACTTCTGCTTCTCCTGCTACTGAGAAGTGCTGACGAGTTCCTGCAGTCAGACCTGACTGTGATAAGAGTGTAATTTGCTGCGATGTGTCTGACATATCTATTGTAAGATAACCAGTCTCACATATAAGAAATTTGAGTGCTAAATTTGTTATACACAGAATTTTAATGGTGTAACCACAATGTACTGACAATAGGACGAAGACAACATGCCACTCATCATTCATGATTTATTATGAAATGGATTACTAGTCAACAGCTTGCAGAAGGCAGTGATTGTAGTTTGTATCATCCACCTTGTTGCTTTGAAAGGGCAGCGTTTCCGATGCACAGCATCACATTTGTGAGGTCTAGTTTACTTTCCTTGATATCATGGCAGGGCTGTCACAGCAGGTCTGTTTCTCAAAGTGTTTCATTGAATGATAGGCAAGGATGGCAGGTGTTTCTGGGCACCAACTCACTCTCCACTGCCATACCACACACTAGCTGACCAGCAGCAACTTAAAATTCTGAATGCAGGGTGTGAGTGACTGTGCTACATAGTCCATGAAGCCTTTCTTGGCATTCTTTCGTTCTCTCTCATGCTACGCATCACTTGCTGCAACCACTGAAAGCATCACTGGTTGCAGCTGCAGCAGCTTGGAAGTTCAGTACGTCTGATGTGTACTTCGTAATTTTGCATAAATATTTAGTTGACTGAATCCGTTATCGTGGTACTTTGACAGTGGGAATAATGGGAGTCTACTCTATACCCTCACTTCATTCAGTGGAGTAGTTGGGTGCCTGCGAAAATGGTCTTGGCTAAAGAACTTCGAATGAGCAACCTTTGCTAGGTTTTCAGACCACTGGTATATTCAGTTCCTGCAGTGGCAGCATCTAGTGCCTTTGCTGACTGCGCGAAGTGAAATTTTTGTTTCAGAGTTGGATTGCAGGTGCTCTTGGGCGGTGTTTAAGGGGGGTTGTCCTAGCCTCAAAAAGAGAAAGAATGGAGACCCCCATATGCTAGCCAGCTAGCCACAGACACATTGATAGGCTATCAAGTCTCTGCAAGCAGTGTTCATTCACTCTCCATAGAGCAGCAAAATCTCGATATAACAAACACGGATATTACGAATTATTGACTATATAGAACTATTCATAAATAATTTTGTAACAAACAAACGCATAGAGATTTTACTTCACATATCAAACGCGGTTGGCCATGAAACAGTGATGCTGAACCCCTCAGCGCCAAGTGGTGCCCTTTCAGTTGGCAGGCGACAGGCTTCGCGACACTACACCAGTAACTTGTGGTGAAGTGGCAAGAGTTCGCGCCATAGTTCGCGCTTTTATCTCGCACTTGCAAACAGCGGCACGGAAGATATATCGGCGTGTAGGGTTGGGTGTATTTCGGCAGTCAGCACACGTTCACGCCTCTCGCACCCATCAACAGTGCCATAGAAGCAGCGGCTTAGACGGTTGTAGGCTTGCAGTAGCCATCCTGCACTAGTGTTGACTGTCACGGAGGCGATGAAAGCAGCGATAGCTTTCGCTCTGACGTACCACTTTCCATGCGACACGCCTCTGATGCAGGGAAGCCACACTAGCTCGTGCTTGACCTGCATTCATGATTAAACAGCACGAAAGAAACGGGGACAAATACAAGAAAACGCGAACACACACAGAGCGCAGACTTCCAGCTTTTATTTGAAAAACGCTTTCGAGCATTCTTTTTAAACGCACCACCCACCAAGTGACACATCCAGTATCCAACACGGCAGATAAGTTTAACAATTTAGTAGAGCCATTCTGGAGAACGAGTCTAAAAAACCCCCAAGTGTGTGCATGCCTTAACACCCTTGGTACCTAGATATAAAGGATAGAGGAAGATAAAAACCTGATGGTGAAACCAAAAAATCAAAGAGAACGAAAATGAAGACGGCCTAACCATGTATTACGAGCGAAGGGATAAGACATGAAACCAACAGTAACAACAGTAAAAGATGAAGGTGTAAGCTGAAGGTGCAAGCACTAAAAAGTAGGCAGAAAAGCATAAAAAAACCAGACCATATGAATGATACAAAACAAGATTAACAACGAAGCTAAAACCATGAAACCGAGAGTGAATTATGGAAACAGCAATCAACAAAGGTAAAGACCACGCGAAAATGACAAAGGCTAAAACCAGGCTAAAATTTATGAAGGATGGAAACAACAAGTAACAAGTGTAAAGGTGCAGGGTTAAAAAGGACAGTTTCAAGTGTTACTTTCTAAAAACGAGATATCTTTATTCGAAAGCAGAATGGACGGTGGGCTCACACAATTGTTTGCATTCTTTGCGATTAAGAAGGCCTCAATTATTTCCCTTTATGTTTTGGTTCTAGCCGTAGCGAGGAACTTCGTGCTTTCGAGAAACGGGTGGAAATCACTTTTCTTGCAATTTTTACAGTGTAAAGCTTAATTGCCTCCTGAGTTGGTAGACAGATTGCGAACGTGTTCAGCTGAGCATATTCATTCATGTAGAAGCTTGAGTTATGGAGTTTGCTGTGCTCAGCTTGGCCACTAGCCAGACTTGTGCTGATGGTTCTGTTTGCTGCAAATGTAGCTGCAACATGACCCTGCGACTTTGCATGGCAGTTGAGTGTTTTCTGCACCTAACTCAGCGTGGCCCGCTCATATGCAGGAGTGTCCTGGAGGGAGCCGAGAATCGCGACAAGCGCATGAGCTGTACAGTGAACTTGCTGGTGAGTCTGCCGCAGCCGCACCGTTTCAGAAAGAGGCCCAGTACGATGCAACTTTTCTTGCATGGTACAAAGTGCTGAAACTCGTGGCACCTCCACATTGTGTTTTTGGCTTACCTTGATTGTTTCCATGGAGTCGGGCGTGTCACGCATGGGATGCATTTTTGTACTGGTTGTATCACATGACTGGTTTGATTGATTGAATGAATGATCTGTTGATTGATTGTTTCATTGATTATTTGATTGTTTGATGCACTGATTGATTCCTCGATCGATTGATTGGTTTTTTATGCAAATTGATTGATTGATTTATTTGTGGATTGATTGTTTGGTTGGTTGAATGAATGATTCATTTTTTAATTTATTGCTTAATCTGGTTGATAGATTAATGGCATATTGATACTTTAAAGGGGCACTGAGGAGAACCCTATCGAAATTTTTTTGTTAGCAATATCTGATAGTTCTGCATTTCATGGCTTTGTTGACGCTTGTCCGGGAGTGAAAGATGCATTTATTTCAAAGAAATTTGGATTCGAAGTTGAAAAATTTTTTCCCGCCGCTCAGATTCAAACTCGAGAACTCTTATGACGACACAGAACGGAGTGACGTGAAACGTGACGTAAACGGAGACTCCGTGATTTCTGGCGGCTAGCGGTGCGGTCTAGCAGCTGCCGAAATGAAAGCTACCGCCGCCGCACGTTGAAGGCATCTATCGGGGTCGCCACCATCGCTTCGTTTACGTTTGCACGGGCGTCTTGCCAGCGTTACGATGGATCCCGTCCCCGAACCCGACGACGTAGTTCTCGCAAAAACTCTGGCCTGCATTTCAGCGACCTCAGCCCCACAGAGCGTGCGATGCTTTTGAGGGAGCACGGTTAGGTTAGGCGCCGGCGGGTGGTTTCCCCCTCCCTCAGAGAGAAGCCGTTGCAAACTAAATATCATAACCCCAGTGCGGGGAGTCACGAGGGGTGCGTTGCGCCCATCGGAGGCTGGCCGGGGCTATGGGGCCAACGGATTGTTATTCTTTGAACGGAGCAGTTGCACGGCGCAGCAGGCAGCGTCGAGGTCTCCCACGGTTGCAAGGGCCTAGTTATTTATTTATTTTTTTGCCACAAAAAACAAATGGGTGCTCGACGGCGGTCGCGTTTAAAGTCGGCGGCTTGAAACCAAAGCCGGCGCACGACGCTTCAACGGCTTCCGCTAGATCCAACGGGTCCACTGGATCTGGCTCTCTCGCCAACTTGCATGTACCTTCAGATATGTACTGTGAATGGATTAAAATAGCCAAGCTCGAAAAGAACAGCTCCGCCGAACTGCCGCAGCTATTGAATATAACGCGCACCTCGCCGCGGAGCCAAATCAGTCTGGCCGGGCCGGCGGCGGCTGGCCCACTCGGCGTGAAATAAGATACATGCTCCAATCTCCCCGCCAATGCGGTCAGAGTGCGCCGAAGCCGCCGAACGCTTCGGCTGTCAAGCGCAGTTGGAGTATAGAGGGTCTCGCTTTGACCGACGTAACTTCGCCGTTCAGGGCGCGCGCGCGCCTCGCCGCAGCATAAACGCGCCTTAACAGAGCCTGCGCTTAACCGCTAACCAACGTATTCAGCGGCGGCATCCATGGGAGCCACTGAAACACCCCGCCCACTAACTAAATAAAAGAAAAGAAGTCCGGTGTCGAGGTTCGGAATCGAACCAGGGCCTTCGGTGTTTGAGGTGGAAACGCTACCACTCCGCCACGACGGCTCAAGTTACAGCCGTCAATAAAGGCGCATCTAGTGAATGCACTCTTCCATGCAGAAATCTCCGCGATTTCGCTACGTATATCCTAGCCTAACAGAGCTAGGCCATCAGCAATTTTTCTGAACTTCTTGTACCTTGTCTCCCGTCCCTGATAAACGATTTCCGTTAAGTAGTTTGAAGTTGACTGGCACAGCCGGGAATGTTTCGTCGGGCAAGCGTGCGAATACACAAGTGCTGCCTTGTACGATCACCGACCATCGTGCCATCATAGCTTTTCATCGACCGTGGCGATCATCTGACAAGCCTTAACAGGCTCCTTCAAAGTTGAACTAGCACTTGAAGCGGTACTTGGAGTTTCTCTGCTGTTCGGCGCTTGTAAATCGAAGAGCGTCAAAAACAAAACCACGGGGCATGCAAAGCTCATAGACGCGAAGCGTCATAACAAATCAAAACTCTCCTGGCCACCTGTGGCGCCGCCAAGCATCCGTTTTCTTTGCTTCCAACATTCAGGCTGTCTTTTGCCTGCCTTCCTTGTGTGATAAAAGTGCACTATTGGGCTTAAAACAAAACTTACTTCAATATTGATCTGCGCGACCTACCTTTGTCAGCCTCAGAGATTCGCGACACCAAGTAGGGTGGACAATTCCTACGAGGTGGCGTCTCTTGTCCTATGGCGTCACTACGCTTGTACTTGCGAGATTGGCCTTTGGTGGCGATACCTGTATTTTGGTTCTTGCTATTTTCTACCTTACAAGAGCTTTGTTTTCAGTAAGATCGGCATTTTTGTGATCAGGAGCTGGTATTCTATCGATACAAGCCAACTTCGATTTCTCCTCAGTGTCCCTTTAATGGTACAGACACGGTCTCTCATTTTAGACCTTGCACTGCAATCTTATAGATTGATTGAACAGCATCAGTGTACAGACTTGCATCGCTTAGACAGAACCGAAGAATGCTTCTCTTCCTAAACTTAAATTTGAGCGGGAACAAGTCTGTGATTCAGACCAGAGAAGGATTCTTCGTTTCTCTGTGAGCAATAGAACAGAATGTGTAGCTTTTTGTTGCAGGTATATGAGAAAATTACTTTACATTGTCATTCTGCACTTACCGTAAAAACCGGAATATAGGTCGAACTTTTTTTCAAAAAGCCATGGCGAAAAGTCGACCCCCGTCTTATATACCGGTCATTGGCAGAAAAACTACGGAAGTCTTGCAACAATGGGCAGCCGAAGTCAACAGCCTCCATCACCATCGCCATCAGCAGCGCAGCCCCCGCAGCATGGCGACGTCGTGGCACCGCCATTTTGCGTTTCCATTGTTGCAAAGCTATTTTGACTAAAGGCTGCTTTTTCACATTTTGTTTCAAAATGAGCGGAAGGCGACTGCAATTCACAGTCGACTTCAAGAAAAACGCGATTGAGTACATGGAAGCTCACGGCAACCTGGCGGCACAGCGCGAGTTTGGAGTATCCGAAAAAAGCATTCGGTACTGGCAGAGGCAGAAGCTGCGTATTACAACTTGCAGCAACCAAAAGAAAACATCATTTTGTGGGCGGACCGCAGCGCATCCAGAATTGGGTGGAAAGGTTGCGGGGTTCGTCCGGGAGCTGCGTGCAAGATCGCTGCCTGTGACTGCTGAATGCATCCACGTGAAAGTGGTGCTGTGTCGATAAGGTGCTGACAAACACATGGGTCGATGGCCGCGTGATACTGTTTAAAACTTGGCCGGGTGTACATACGGGCAGCATTTAAATGGCAATAAATACTGTCACCATTGTGCAATCGGTTGAGTCGCATTTGTTTCAAGGTAAGGATATCTTTCGGTAATTTTTTCACTGAAAAAAGTTTTTTAATTTTTAGGATAGGTTAGTTGGGGGCTCGACCTATATTTTGGTGACCTATAGTCCTGTTTTTGTGGTACACTGAATTATTGTGCTTTCTGGCAGTCTGAACATGGTACCTCAGAAGGATATTTAGCATGTAGGCGTGGTTTTTGGGACCATTATTGCTGCTTTGACTGGGCATTTTTCTCCTGTCTTCATCTGAAGTATGGTTGTGAAAACATGACGTGTTTGTAATCGCAGGACTGCTGTATTGGCATCGAAACAGTGGCTGCAGATTGCTAGCCTTCGTATTGGCTGGTTAGCAAAGAAGAAACAGTTTGTAACAACTTGCATTGCTTCTTTCCGAGAAAGGCTTTGAGCTGCAAGTCTTTCAGTATGTACTAGGCTTTCGTTGGCTGAAGCCAACACGAAGAGAAATACAAAACAGAAAACAGAGTAGAATGCGTAAGTCTAAGGAATTGTTATCTCCAATGACTGCTTATCATTATTCAAACATATTTTGCATTTTCAGGGGCCATTTTGGCGCCCCAGGTATGTGCCTGCACTCAAAAGCAAAACAGCGCAATGACACTTGAGCTTGTTGATGATGATTTGGGTAGGGTGTCATTATGCACTTAGCAGTACATCCATAGACATCCCGAAGGCATCCTGTTCGGATGGTGGTAGGGTTCTTAGTAGTAAGTGGTGGTGAAGGCATCTGCTGCAACAAACCTATAGCTGCAGACACTACCACAGGAAGGCCCTAGTGAACCTTGCACTTGCAAGAATAAGCAGTAGACGGCGCTACCTATAGGGCAATGGGAGGAAGGACTGACATAAGGACGAAGCCGCAAAGGAATGAAGGTTGGCGTCATGGAAGTTGCATGTGTTTCAGTCCTGTGTTGTGTCATGTCACAACCAAAACCAAAAGTGTGACTTGGCTTATATATGCTAGCTAGTTGTTGTACAACCTTTGTCCGTAAAGTTCCGAGACTGAGTTCATTAAAAAAAATGCGTTCAATGCTCCATTGCCCAGATGCCCATAAGTCAGGGCGACGGCGTCACAGTGCGTCACGCATGTGTTGGAGCACACGGAATTAAAACTCCTGATTCACCGTCTGCCCTTGTGGGGTGAACTCGTGGTTTATGACACCTCTGGCATTGAAAAAGCTATCAGCATCATCTTTGTTTTGGTCTTCTGTCGCCGCACCTTTCTCGACGCCGGAGAGCTTGTGGACTGCCATTCGGCGCTCTGGCTCTTTCTTTGAGGGTCGTATTGAAAACACCATGTTTCGTTTTCAGCAATGATGCTGTCGACGAATGCGGCATCCTTCACTGCCGCGGAGCGCAAATCAGAGCTCACTGATGCCCGCACGTCCTTCTGGTCCTGTGTAAGGGAGTGCGGCACAAGTCTGGCATTCAATTTTCGTTTCCCCAAGTTCTCGCGCGAAATTTGGTGGCATGTTGTCTTAATAATGTAGAGAGCATCTGATAGCATGCGGACTGTAATGTTGCGGTCTTTTTGTACGGTTTCCATTATCCGAGCCACGTTGTTTTCATTCCGTGAGGTTGAAGGGCGCTCCTGCCTTGTGTCGTCTTCCACCGACGTTCTCCCCAAAACGAACCTCTTCTGCCGCTCGAAAACTCGCGCCCGTGATAATGTCTCGTTGCCGTAAGCGTTGTGAAGGAGCTCATACGTCTGTATGGCTGTCTTTCCAAACTTCACACAGAATTTAATCTTTACAAGCTGTTCGAGGTGGACGTCCATCTCTCCACATTCACTCACAGTAGAATGTGCAGATGACTAGCTGCAACGTATTTTTCTACATGTAGTGCCATCTAGCGGCTGCCACAGCAATTAACGTAAATAGCTCAGGTTAGCCCGAAAAGATGGCGCTACACATACGCACCAGCATTTGTTTTGGGGAATCATTTCTAGAGAAGAAAATAAATCAGTCTCGAAACTTTACGGACAAAGGTTGTATATGGTATCAAACGCACCGTAAATGGGAGCCTATATACATTGAGTGAAATTCTGTGGATGTGTGCACGCACAATTGCTGCAGTGCTTCTACCGGGAGGAGGCGGGCAGGCAGGAGATGTTTGTGCGTTACGTGCACAAGCTGTGTGAACTGCACCTGCCGGCAGAGCACTTTGCTGAGGCGGCCTTTGCACTGCGCCTGCATGCCGACCTGCTGCCTTGGGAGGACAGCGGGAGAGGGCGTCTCAAGGAACAGCTTTACCTGCGCATGCTGCACTACTTTGACCGTGGAAAGGCAAGTCCTGTTTCGCTCCAGCACGTTAATGGGCATTTCGTAGTATGCACTGGTGTTGGATGAGGATTCCAGTGAATGCTGTTCACGACTGGGCCTAACCACAATTCAGCACACACTAATCGCCAAGAAAGTAAGGCTGTTACTATAACAGTAGAACCCCATTGTTACTTTCCCGTGTGCTGAGTGTTCTCGGCTGCTACATTTTTATGAGCTGGTCACGTCCAAGCTGCCATAGAAACTCGTGCAAAACACACTTGGCTGTTACTTTGCAACTGTTACAACGTACCCTCATGCTACATTGCGACTGTCACGTCGTTTTAGTGCTTTACTCCATGCCAGCATTTTGACAGCCTACTTTTAGCATGTGCATGGTACGGAGATGACAGACCGGCCAAAGCAGGACACACTATACTCTGTTTCATACATCAGGTGCAATGCTGTAAAAGGTACGGAAGTAGTCCGCTGTAGGGTTGAATTGGGGAAAATAAATACGTTCTCCCCACTTAATCGCAGCTGACACAGTTCAAAACCGCCAGACCCCAACCCGTGATCGCGTACGCTACCGAACGCACATCAACCACGGCGGGCCTTGCTCTGGGGGAACAAAGGAACGGCACACTCGCTGACACAAACAGGCATTTATTGCTACAGCAACAGTAACGCCAGCTAGCAACAAAACACGCTAGGGAATCGAGGTCGTCCGACTCACCAGCAAGGTTACGAGCGAAAGTTCGCCCACGCTAGGGCAAGGCCGAGGCCGGATGAGACCAGATACGGGAGCATGTCTCCCCGCCAGTTCCTCGCCCCGCTGGTGAAGAGCGGAGCCACGAGCGACACGTCCACTCGCGCCGATGATCCCAGCCGAAGAGCATGATGCTCTAAGCTATAAGTTACGTCCCGTGCACGCGCAGTCTCTCCCGCTGCAACGCCAGCGCCCTCTCTTGTTAAGGTAACTAACCACAAGTAACCAGGGAAAGTCACATGGCACGCCCCTCCTGAGACGAAGCCGTGGGAGGGTGCATCGTGGGAAAGCGAACCACAAGGGGAGGCTACGGGGCAGTCCCCACATCCCCCCAACCTTAAATAGACCCTCGTGCCTGAAAGTACATGCTATGGAGGAGCCTCCTGGTCTTCATGCACTTGAGGCAGGTCTTGCAGTGGAGGTCACATCGACAGTGTCCACACAGACTTCCGCGGTTTTCCAAAGGTGGCGTGAAGGTCTCCGCGGGGACGACTCGTATGGCCTGCGGACTTCGTGTCCGCAGGCCCGCGAAGAGAAGGCCGGTTGAAAACTGCAGGCCAGGTTTCCGCAGCAGTCGCCAGGGCAACAGAAGCCGGAGGTGACTGCTGACTGGTCTCGCCACAGCTGCCTCGGATGGATGCGGCGAACAGGATACAGGCTGCTCCGTCGCAACAGGTGGCAGCGAGATGATGTGCACCAGACAGCAAGCCTGGGTGGCTCCACCGGATCTGCAATGTTGCCGAAACGCTCTCAGCGTGCCTTTAACCTAGGCCACCGGAGGGGAAACGGCATCCACAAGGGCCTCGTGGCACATTGCCTAACTTGCTAGTAAAACGTGTCGGGCGGCTACGCAAACGCAAAGTTCGAGTGAACAAAGCCTTTTCTTCAGTTGAATGAGACGGCTCAGTTCGTTTGAGGTTAAAAAACGGGTGGGCAGCAAAGTGTACCCCTCCCAACACCACGGTCCGGTGGTCGTGCTTCTTCTGACATGGTGCAGGCAGCTCCGAAAAGGCCTGGCTACCACTGACAATGACCGTGAACAAAACAAACACCCGAGACGGGTTACGTGCGTGCAGCCGCGAGGAGACATCAGCTTTGTGGGGTGGTCCTACCCTGCTCACTGCACGAAGCAGCTTCTGAGCGGTCGAAGCAGCTTATGAACGGTCGGCGCCCACCATATCGGACGGTGTCGGAGCGACTGATGCCGAGCTGCAATACTAGCGAGCTCCTACAGGCACACGTGGCCCCAGGCCACTCGGCTCCCAGAGCCATGACTACCAGAGTCAAAAAAGAGACAGCAGAGAAAAATATATTCAGAAAACTCTGACCACCCACGCGGCTTCCGTACTCACTCGCTTCGGGCTCAGCAACTCCGCGCGCGCTAGGCCTCGCGCTCCCTTGATGCGGACCAAGCGGTTGTCGTGAAGAAACTCCAGGGAAAACTTGACGAAAAACATGCTGATCACGTCGAAAAGTTCGAACATACTGCAGCGCAATACACCTCGCACTCAAGAAAGTATGCCGCAGGGTCTAGCGATCAAAATTCACACTAGGCTTAGCAGTTGTTGAGTCCGGACAAAGGACGTTCCTCAAACCGAACAGACAGTCGTCCAATGTTCCAAGAGCAGGCCCCATGTTTGGCTGCCAGATATGGGGTTTTTAATTGGGGAAATAAAAATACGTCCTCTCCGTTTAACCGCGGCTGACATAGTTCAAAACCGCCAGACCCCACCCTGTGATCGCGTCCGCTACCGATCTCACGTCGACCACGGTGGGCCTTGCTCTGACGGAACAAAGGAATGACACATTGGCTGACACAAAGAGGCATTTATTGCTACAGCAACAGTAACGCCAGCTAGCAACAAAACACGCTAAGGAATCGAGGTCGTCCGACTCACCATGAAGGTTACGAGCGAATGTTCGCCCACACTAGGGCAAGGGATACTCTGAGGCCGGACAGAAAGAGATGTATGGGAGCAAGTCTTCCCGCTGCCTCCTCGCCGCGCTGGCGAAGAGCGGAGCCACTTGCAAAACATCCGGTCGCGCCGCCGATCCCAGCCGAAGAGAGTGATGCTGTAAGCTACATCTCGCACGCGTGCAGTCTATCTCGCTGCAATGCTAGCACCCTCTCTTGTTAGTTAAGGTAACTAACCAAGGAAAGTCGCGTGGCGCGCCCCTCCTGAGGCGAAGCCGTGGGAGGGTGCACCGCGGTAAAGCAAACCACAAGGGGAGGCTGCGGGGCAGTCCCCACACCGCGTGAAAAAATAGAGGGAGGAGTGTTACTCTGCACGTATTCTGTGGCCAAGTCATCTATGGCACGATAAAGTGACAGCTTGTCGTTAGCAGCAAAAGCGCATTTACTCAAGCTCGTAATGAATGTATCATGTAATAAGGCTGCAGGCAAAGCACTTGCTGCTTTTTGTTCACCGCAAGGAACGCACTACTTTTTGATCAGGGATGTATACAGTGCAAACAAGGTGTTAGCTTTGACAGTGTTTCACCTGATGCATGAAACAAAGTATAGACATCACTGGCATTTGGCCATCGCCCTGCTCGGTGGCTTCCGGTTTGCTGCAGCCGCACTGATGCCGAGCACACTTACAGGGCTGGGACACATTTTTCTTGTTTCTTTTTCTAGTCCCAATATAATCTATATTAGTGCAGTTCTAACGCTGCTGCAGTGCCAGCGCAAACAACCGAAGGCATGTAAACGTAACTATGCTGTGGTAAACATGGCGCGGACATTGTACAAGGTATGTGTTATGGCTGTTTGCACCATGGATCGTAAGCAACTCAAAAAGCTAGCCGTTCATCTAAGTACGGGATATAGTCACGTGGGTTGGCTCTGAGGCATGTTTTTGTCATTCATGTTTTTCCTGTTGCCTGCAGCATAATATAATGCCATTTCTAGGTTTCAGCAGACAACGGTTGTGTACGATTAAAGTGGCCACCGAGCAGCACAGAAGTGCGCAAACTTCGTACGCTCCACGTGCCCTCCCACTTTGCTGCTGCCTTCTTTACTTCAACAGCTGCCCGGTCAGCCGGCTGCGGTCAGTCAGCACATGCTGTGCATGCAAATGATTGTGAGAGATGCATGCTGACCTTACTAAGAAAAGAAAAAAAAGTGGCAAACAACAATGTTCATTTTTTTCGTGCGCGTTTCCCGGTTACTATGTCTCCTGGCTGGTATGTTTTCTTTCCGCTGTCCCATGAAAAGTGAACAGTAAGGTTCTACTGTGATGGGAGTAAACTGGCCTTGTGCACTTGTAACCAATTGCAGTTTGACAGCTGGCAAGACAAGCTATCTTTTTTTTTGCTGTTTGACCAGCCACATTGCCTTGTTTTTATAATGTGTTCGTGTTGTTTTTAACCACTCTTGCTGCAGGGTTGTTTATTGCTGTTTCTTTTAATCTTTTTTATTTTGCATTATATTTGGGCTTTACTGATGTCAGTACTTCGTTTTGATATCAAATACAGTTGAACCTATTTTATAACAGAGACATAGCGGGGAGAGTGTTTGTCTCTTATAAGCAGCATTCTATGTTTTCATTATTACTAGGGTTGTGCGAGTACTCAAAATTTCAAATACAAATTGAATATGTTTGATATTCGATTTGTATTCGAGAAATTGATGTTTCAGAATTTTCAAATATTTGCAAATTTCCTTACACTCGCCAGCGGTCTTATGCGACACTGACTTTCACAAATTCGACCGAGGCAAAACCACAGTGTTTGGGCAGATTATCTGACGATCAAGTTTAAAGTTCCGGGAAAACAATATGAAGGACCTGTTCCCTTCCTTCTCTGTCATATTTTTTGCATGAACCGATCACATTCCGGGGCCACTAGGCTTGACCTCGTGCAAAATTCTGCAAATGGACTTTCCTATATAACACACATGCTGCAAACAAGATGGCGCGACGACCCACTTCAAACAATCGTAACACGAAAGCGTTTTTTTTATCCTTCCGTAATATCTTACATGCGTAATGCCGACACCCATGGCATTCGTCCTGTCACCTTCATAACTTTCTGAGCATGACCTCTGTCATCTCATTTCATCAACCACGATATACGGGAAGGCCTCTTCGAGGAATTTTGCACAGGGCTCCCAAAGGGGTGAGTCAAGGTGTCACAACTGGGAAAGCGATCGTGTAAAAATCCCGCCTATTGCAAGGTGCATTGTAACCCACGTACTTCTTAAGTGTAATGGCAGGCGTGACAACGTTCGGAGGGCGCCTATCACTAGGCCAAAATATAGCCTGGCCATGTAAATTCGATTTATAAGCTTCACCGCGGGTAGGTGGCAACTGCAGCTGTCGGCCCACGCATTCGCCAGTAGTCCAATCCCAGCTCCGCGCCACTTTCGAATGCCAACTGGGGCGTCGCTGGTCATTTCCTTTTCCTTTTTTCTCGTTTGCATTCGCGTTGTTCTTCCAGCACACTGAACTGGGCGCTCTTCACTGGCTTACAGGTATTTGCGCGATGGAGCCACCTCGTAAGGCTTTACCGCATTTTCGCATCTTCGGGAGTTTTTTTTTTTCGGGAGCCACGTGGCATTTTATAAATTCACCTTAAGATAATCCACGCATTTCTTTCTGTCCACTGAAATAAGAATTTATGAGGTTTTGCTAGCCATCGTGTTATTTTTTGTTGCTAGTCTTGTCATTTTGTGCATTTCATTTTGCATGACCTTTTTACAGCTAGGATGCTGTTATGTGGCCTAATCAATTAGTATACACTGTGCGCATCATGTTTTTATATACGATGCTGAGGCAGTCTAGTTTTGTTTATTTCAGTTGCAAAGACCATACACTGCAGTTAAAACTCGATCTAAACGAAGTTGAGGGGAGCCGCAAATTATTTCGTTAAATCGGGAACTTTGTTAAATCAAGTGATGCATTTGTCAGTCACTTAATTCGATACAATCGATTATATAGTGCAGCAGCATCCAGAAAGCTACCGCGGCATCATATTTGCGAATCATAAATATGTCGAAAATGAAATTGCGGCCAGCAGAGACGACCGACATTGCTAGCGCGTATGAAAAGAAACAAAAATTATTAGTGCAACAAGAAGGGCCCCAGGTCACCACAAATTTATTTACCAGCAAAAAAGTTGGTAATCTTTGCTTGCGTGCACTTCGTAAGCAATGGCCGCACGGATTTCTCATAAGCCTGAAGTGTGTCCCGTACATCTTCAGTCCCCTCGTGTGTTCTGGCAAACTGCCGCAGCAGGTCAAGGGCATCCATCACTTGACCTAGTGTTGGCACTGGAGCGTGATCACTGTGTTCGTGATCGTCGTCGTCAGCATCTTTGGCCGCCTCTACTTCCACGCTTCCTACAAGCCGCAAGATACCGGCGTCATCGAAAACTGTCGTTATGACTGCATTTGTGTCGGTGCTGATGTAGTCGAAACTTATTTCTATGGGCACTTCATGCACTGAGCTTCCATACTGCCAGGCATGTTCGTGCTAGTGCATGGCACTAGCGCAGTCCAGCGCAGCTTTGGCAGTTTCAGAGCCTAGCGTATCAAAGCCAGCAGCCCTGAAGCAGTTGACAACTACCGATTGCTTTGTTGCTCCCCATGCCGCCGCCACCATCTCAACTGCCACAAAAACGTCGATCTTCATCTCGTGCTTCAGACCGGCTAGACTGACTGTAGGTGCTGTAGGCCTAACAAGCTGAGCTTTGGGCAAACATGACACAGCCAACACGACGCTTGCAAAGAGAAACGGAAAGAGAAAGAAGGGCGAAAGCACAGGGTAATATCCGCAAACGAAGCCACTACAGCACCATCTATGGCATGCGACACAAAACTTTTTTACCGCTGGCGCTATCTGATGAACTCAACTCAAAATTATCTCGCTTTCATGTCCGCAAGCTCACGACGAGCGCTCGCTCTCCTCCGGACCGGCCGTGTCATTTTGCGCCGCACAGATTGGTAAAAGCAGGATGAAGGCGGTCCGCGGTGCTGCCGTTGGCTTGCATCAATAAATTTTGGAGTGTTCTTTACAAAATAGACCGAAAATTAACACATTTTCACACTCGTTTTTTGAGAAAACGTTTGTTAAATTGTTACAGATGACGAAATTGGTTTCGTTATCTCGAGTCAGTCAAAGCATTAGACCCTATAAGAGTCTGAAAGGGAATCGGGATATATTCGCTAAATCGGGACTTTCGTTAAATAGGGTTTCGTTAAATCGAGTTTTGACTGTTTTTTGAAAAAAGTAAGGACAACAACATGTGCTTTTTTATCACTTTCTGAATAATTTTTTTTGTACTGAACATATATTTGAAATTCAATTCGATATTCGAAGCTATTTTTTCTTCATATGGTTCGTGTTCGAAAATTACAATATTCGCACAACAGTAAAAGCTTGTTAATTCGAACTGACGCCCGGGTCCCGGCACTGCCCTGTGTATTTCAATGGGGAAAAACTCCTGATAATTCGAAAAAGTCGGCATCCGCAACGGTCAGTGATTACTTTTAATTTTGACAACCCTTCCCCATAGCTAAACATGTTTTGGAGCATAAATATCATCACATATTCCGGCACTAGAGCTCTCCGCTCACGCGAATACATTCCAGTACCTGTTTCTGGCGCATGACTGGCCGATCAGTTTAGTTCATTTGCCATTAGGACCGCATGAATTTAATTCTCAACCACCCGCCACAAACATGTAGTAGCGCCTAGCTCACGGTAACGAGTCTAGGTGTGACGGCTTTGGGTTCTGCTCGCGTGGCGGGGCGCAGTAAGCGCTTATTCTAGCACTCATTTGATAATTCTAACTTTGCCTTCTCGTTCAAGTTCGAATTAACGAACTTTTACTGTATTTACCGATCTGCCCCTACTTTGTGATGTCACTCAGTGACTAAGACTTTCGCAAAAGAAGTCTAAAGCATGGTTGCACTAATGCATTAGGTGCAAAAGTAGCAGTTTAATTTTGTCTACATGATACATGGTGTGTTTGAGAACAGTTTATGTCATCCACTGCTCTGCAGCCTAACATGGTGGCAAGGTTGTTTGCACCGATTCGTTGCAGAAAAGTGCTTTAGCCCTCGGTAGCTTGAAGCTGCAAAAATGGTGAAATGGTTTGGTTTATTAGGGTTTAACGTCCCAAAGCGACTCAGGCTATGAGGAACGCCGTAGTGAAGGGCTCCGGAAATTTCGACCACCTGGGGTTCTTTAACGTGCACTGACATCGCACAGTACACGGGCCTCTAGAATTTCGCCTCCATCGAAATTCGACTGCCGCGGCCAGGATCGAACCCGCGTCTTTCGGGCCAGCAGCCGAGCGCCATAACCACTCAGCCACCACAGCGGCCCAAAAAAAATGATGAAATATTTTGATGAATATAGTTCTAGAATAGATGAAGTACCAAACTACCAGTGTACTAATCGACAAAGCATTGCAAGAATTTAATCCTTCTTTTTAACATTAATCCGCATAGCGAGCTCCGTTGGCAAACTGGGCACTTAATTATAGTAAAAAGAGCGCCATGTAATGGCACGGCAGTAAACAATACGAGGCTGATGAAGAGCATGTCTGCTTTAGGCTTGGTCAGTATCTGCACCTCCTTTAATAGCAACAGGAACACGGGAATGCGGCTCCTGCATTCTGCAAAAAGTTTGGTTTCAACAGTTGTACCACTGCAATTGTATAACTGTGCAGTCAACTCCTATGCTTACCAGTTTTCCACTTCAGTGGGCCAGTTTCACACAAACGTCAGGCTGAAGTTTGTGCCGAATATCACCTGACAGAAGTTTCTGAGGGTGCTCATTTCAGTTTTTTTTTTCTTGTGCCTTATGAGGGCATTGTTGAGAGGACTCAAATCCTCCCTGTCACTTACCGCAGTGCTGGGAAGAAGGCCTACCACTTTGCAAGGAACTAGCCACTGTCTACGAAGGCATCCTGTTTGACTACGAGAAGCTCAGCGCCATCCTGGTGAGCACCGCTGCCGAAGCTGGTCTAGTGTACAATATCACTCTGTTATGCATTCTTGTAGGGGGGCATGTTTGCTTGCAGCAAAGCCACAAAATTGGGTGCGTACAAACATTATCTGTATGTTTCAGTAGACTGACATTTTGGGCAGGTTGTTGCATGTGTGCTAGTGACTGTTGGGAAAGCTTTTCAACGAGGCTAATCCCAATTTCACGTTTATTGCCACATGTTTTTGTGATGCCATTGCTGCCCTGGGGATGCCCATAACTAGAGTTCAGTAATACCTCGTCATAACGAAATCGTTTTACTCGAAATATCGCTTAACTCGAAATTTCTTCTGGTCCCGATTCAAACACATGCATTTTAAGCTTCATTACTCAACGCGCATGAAGACCTTGACCTACTTAGAGTGAAGTGGTGAGCGGGGACATCGCCGCCACCGAATGCCGGCGACCCTTTTGCGCATGCAATGCCAAATTAATACCGCCGCCGAATTAGTCTTATGGAGGCACAGAACAGGCCTTAAAAGTACCAAACCTACGACCGATGGCCTGCCTAGTAACGGGTACAAAGCGAGTGTCGAGTGCCCCAGCTGTTTACAGCGGAGCGAAATGAAGCTGTCTGATTTCATGGTGCAGCGCACCTGAACCGTTAATCTCAGTCGCAGTCGCATCGCTGGTGTCCGCCATGACAGAATCTGCATGAAAATGAAGTTTTCCTAATGCTTTGTGGTGCCAGAAAACCACAGTCTCTTCAGTGCCGAAAAGTAGCCAAAAGACTGCGGGCAGACTTGCGCGAGAATGGAATAGGCTTGGGCAGGTTTGCAATTCATTGTAACACATTAAGCATTGCGCGGGAAGAACGCAGGATGAAGAGGAGGCAGGACAAATGCTTGTGCCGTAGCATTCCGTGGGATGCACTCGATGATCAAAGTTTTACCGCTCTGAAGAGCACTTCTGGCGCTGAAACATGCCAAAAAGCACAAAAGAAGTGTCGCTCCGATTATGGGCCCATTCACGTGAAACTTGCGAGTTGCAGAGGTTGTGCGACTCTTTTGGTTGAAATGTGACAGTCGCAGGCCAGTCACTCGCTGCTTGATTTTCCAGAATTACAACTGCAAGTCGCAAATTGCTGAACCAATCAGCGAGCGAGCCAAGCTTTCAGCAGCAACGCCAACCGCGGACGCGCCGAGCAACGAACTGAGCTGCTCCCCGCCTGCCGTAGTCGTCGCTAAGTCTAACCGTTTCACATCGGCCAAAGCAGATGAAACTCATGAAAGCGCGCGAAAAACGTCATTCTTGAGAGTTTTCACTTCAAACGAGAAGGTGACCGCATGCAAGTGTGACCAACAGTGTTGTCGAGCTGATGTCTGGTCGCAAGCGATTGCTGGTCGCATGCCCTTTGCCATGTTCTACGTGAGGAGCTACATTAACAATTTGGGAAGATGACTTTGGGGAAGCCGGTCTAGAAATTTGCTCGCCGCTCGCCATAATCGGCCTGCATTGCAATAAAATACCGCCCCTAGCTTTATTGCACTTTTGACGGTGCAAATTGACCCATAACTTGCCGAAAGCACGAAAAATTCGAGCGTCGCCAGCAGCAGGTCAGGCTGTCAACATGGCGGGTCAACTCAACTATTCAACCATGGTGTTTCCCAGCAATTTTCTCGAGCCGGTCATGCTCGATTCGCGCCACCGACTAGATAAACGGTCTAATTGCATGATAGGGTCATTGAATTTTTTTCCTAGACATTTGTCAACAGCGCGGACGCGACGCTGCGCGAACGCCAACACTCGAACCATAGAATTAGCACAGTGTCTTCGATAATGGTGCGCCAAAAAACTCTCGTTTTGCAAAATTCACGGCTGCACACCTCGAGAAAAAATTCCCAGTAATCATGCAAAACCCCTACTGCAAAATCGTTCAGTTTTCACGATCGCTCTCCATACCCACAATGAGCAGCTTATTGTTTTTTGAACACAACAAACACAACCTCAGGCTCAAGCTATGGCATATGCGGTGCTTTCCATCGCTATACTCTTGTAGTCTTCCATGACCCCCCCCCCCCCCCCCCAATAAAAGCGGCCACTGCTTTCTCAATTCGAAATACTGCGAAGGTTGATTGCATGGACGGCGACCACAGCCTCGTGCAATGCTTGGTCAGATTAGGGCAGGGGTTGTGCGTGCCCGGTAAGAACTTGAAACAGCCAAAGGTCATTGCCGTTTTTGCACCTGAATGAAGTTTTGCTTCACTGAATACATTGTATTTTGAATTCCTCGCAGTTGCGGCGCAATCAAAGCTCGACTGCTTTAGCTTTTGTCAGGTGGCCTCTTATATCGAATTACCGCTTATAACGAATTTTATCGCCGTCCCGCTGGCTTCGTTATAACATGGGATTACTGTATTTTGAGGATACTGAACGACAACCATGGTTGGCAACAAGATGTTGAAAAGACTGATAAGCTCAGCGTGAGATGTTTTTCTTATTTGCAATTATGCATTCATATTGAAGTAAGAAATTTTAATTAAAAGAACTTGTCTAAAATGACCATTTTCTTTATTGTGGAAATGGAAACACTTAGGAGTCGATTACCTTGTTTTGGAGACAGCGTGTGGGTGGGTGCGTGTGCAGTGAGATGGGTCTGCTTCATCACTGTGCAGCGGATGCATGCCAAGTTCCTAGAGCACATTCTGACCGAGCTGCGACCGGAACCTGAGTACTTCCGGGTCGGGTTTGTTGGCCTTGGCTTTCCTTCCTTCCTGCGGGTGAGTGCACTGCGTCTGTCGCTTATTGAAAACTTGTTGTAAGTTATTGAAAAGTGTTGTTCACACCTTGATGAAAACGACTGAGGGGCCCAGTGAAGCATATGTGTAGGCCTGTGCAAGTATTTGATAATTTTGAATATTTCGTCAAATAGCGAAGTATTCAATAGTATTCGATTCGAACGAAATGTTTGGTATTCTAAATCTCGAAGTATTCGTCCCGAGCGAATAGCGTTTCTATAACTCTTGCTTCGTACTCCGGGATCGCAACGCGACACACTTGCAACCGAAACCCCAACTCCGCGTCACTTGCCTGTGCTCACGCGCATATGCTGGAACCGGTCTGCACCTGCTCGCGGCAACAGACACGCATTGTGCTCTAATTGGAGGGCCTGCTGTTCTCTTGATCTCCGCAAAACGAGTTTGAGCAGGCTGCAGGGGCCGCAGCTGCTCTTCTCCGCATGAAATTTGCGAATCAACCACGACGGCATGAGCACAAGAGGAATCTAGCGCAAGGAACATTGTGACGGGTGCCCCTTTCCGACGCCTGGCGCGGGGCGGCACTGGGCGCACAATGCATACGTTTAACAGGCATAGGCATGCGCAAAGAAAAGCGGGCGGACGCCTTCCCCCAGTCATTTAATGGAGGTGTCAGGTTTCCCCCATGCAGGTTTTCTGGCAATACTACCAAAAGCTACTGCTCAATAATATTTTGTGCATGTTGAAATACCATCACATTGAAATAAATGTTTTATAATCATACATCATCTTTGCGCTGCATTTTAGCTATAGGAGCCTGGGTGGGAGGGTGTTGGGAAGGTAAAGGTCGTCGCTAAGAAGCAATAGCTGTGCAGCGACACGATCGCAATTAAGACCAGCACTCAGGGGTCTCATAATAGGTCTCACAACCCCTCCAAATTATGTCAGCTCCGGATATAGGCCTGTCAGCTCCGGATATAGGCCAACTCCCCAATTTTCTATGGCGCTTCTGCAGGACATCAGCATGCCTCAATGAGTGCAATGATGTTCAATGCATTCTTTTTATTTTTTTCAGGTAATGGCCTTGTGTGTTAGAAAAATACATGATTTTTTTAAGTGCCTATCGTTCCATTCGATTCAATATATTTTCTGTGCTATAAGTATTCGAAACATTTGATTCAATTTCGCTTCAAACTAAAATAACACTATTCGCACATGCCTGCTTATGTGAACCATGCTATTTAATGCAATAGCATTTAGGTTGTCGGCATACAAAAAATATCTGGTTGCTCCGTAACAAAATTTCCTGACTGGTTGAGAGGGTTGTGACATCGTCAACATCTTCAAATTTGAAAATCTGGACTTGAAAGTTTCAGTACATTTCATTACATCATCATATGGGGCAATACTAACCCAACCCATTATGCCACCTTAATACGCCCTAGTCCACCCATGAATCACCACTAATACAGCTTGATCCACCTTATATATTTTCTGGGGTGGGCCTACTTCCAATATTTTGGGGGTCGTTCGGAATTTTACTGGGGTAGGCAAACTCTCAAATTCTGTTGCATTTCCTTCTTTTAGAATGTGGTTAGGAAGGCCCCCAAGTTTTTTCTCCGCCCATGGGTGGTGCTGTCATGTTTCTGTGTTACTTGGAAACTTAGGTTGCTCGATTCATTCAAATGAAAATAAAACATTTGATTGCTTTGTGACACAACGCAGTCAACTGTTAAGCATGTCCCAGTAAAGGATCCTGGGTTTGTTTCTTTCTCTGCCGCTCCGCATATCCTGTGTGTCACTTCAGGACGGTAAGCCGCACATATCACATGCCAATCATTTCATTCTTTAGCACACACTGAAATCTCAGTGCAAGGGCGTTTCTACATCCTCGTAATCAAATAAGGCTCAAAGGGACCATGAAACAGTTTTGAAGATTGCTGGTTTGAGGCCTTGGAGTGGAGCTGGTGATTTTAATTTCTAAAAACCGTAAGTTTTAAAATTCACGAGCCGATAGATCTCTGTGTAGTGACGGTGTTTGTAACGATTTTCTAGAGTGCATACGTCTTGAGTATACTGTTGATGTTATGGTGAGTGACAAGCCCCCACACGCTGCCATTAGCGACAGCCATAACGTCACGGACACACTTATGGAAGTCGTGAAAGCAGTCTGCTCGTGTAGCTGCACGGAATCTCCAGGCATGCGTGAGGTTGCCCTCTGCCGACATGGTTCCTTTTTTCCACTGCCAGTTCTTTCTGTCAGTGTTTCCGGAGCCGTTCGCCATGTCGTTTACCTGAGATGAATATGCCTTTGTGCTGCAAAGCCAGTGACAGGCAGTGCTTCGAACTCAGGCATGTTAATCGTAATGACATGCATGAGCGAGCTGCCTGGAGTGAATCAGACTGCCAGTGCCTGATACCTGCCGGAAGGCTTTAAACTGAGCATCAACGCAGGACTTATTCTTGTGTGGGGTGCAATCCCATCCTGTTGGGTTTTTTTCTGGTGTGTTGGAGTTTATGCGTTAATGGGGAGAGGCGGAGCATCATTTTTTATTGCCAATATGTTCGTTGTTAATGAAGCTAGCTCAAAAATTCTTTGCAGTGCGAGGATAACTGATGGAATACCTATCGCTCATCTGCTTTTCATAACCTTTGATTTTTTAACCGACAATCAACATTGTCGGTGTAACACGAAGGAGAAAAGTGGAGACAGCGGCGCGAACTAGCGCTGTGCTGCCGATTTGTGGCGCCCTCTGTGTTCATGTGTGCAGCAGCGCAGACTAGCACCTGTGCCATTCACGCTTTTGGTCATAGAAGGCACTACTTTGTGGCATGGCAAGGGCACAGTCAGCACCACAAATAGCTGCCACTGAATCTTCTGTTACACAGGTGCAATAACCAGTGGTCAATTTTTACTTCCACTGTGGTGCAGAACAAGGTGTTTGTCTACCGTGGCCTGTCGTACGAGAAGGTGGGTGCCTTCAGCCAGCGCCTGCAGGGCCAGTTCCCCGAGGCACAGCTGTTGACCCACAATGCCCCACCAGACACCAGCCTGCTCACCTCCGGCGACCAGTGTGCGTTGTGCAGCTTCCACACTTGGTAGCTCCGCCTTTTCTTTTCCTGAAGCCCCAACTGGGTGGTTTCCACGCCCTGCGTTCATCATAGTAATACTGTCATTATTAAGAAGGAACCTCACTGTGAGCATAGCAGTCAGCATAGCAGTGAGCACTGTACAAACTGCTTGAACACCATCCATGCAGTGTAAGAGCATCTCTGCTGGCAAGCCACAGAATGGTTCTGATGTGGATCTGACGTCTTGGCTGAGTTGACTTGGCATTATGGAACTGACCAGAGGCTCTTTCTTTTCTTTTTTTTCCCCGGGCCAAGTAGAAAAATAAGAAAAATGAAGGCTTCTTCGTGGCTTCCGAACCATACACTGTGAACATTGCTCACAGATGTGGGTAGCTTCAGGCCTCAACGGTGTCTGTCTCATCTGTCTGACAGGTAAAGCAAGCTGGCAGAAGAGAAAAAGGAGAGAGGGAAAGATTTTTTTTTCGTTTTTTATCCCTTTTTTGCATTGGTGTAATGTATTTGGGAAGGAGGAGCGACGTTGACCTTTCAGTGCTTTTTGTCTGGAGCTCATCTGTAGGCTGCTGCTCATAAGCAAGTTTGTGGCACCCAAATGTTTGCTCTAACCAGTTCTCAAGATTTCAATCTTCGGGCTATTTCAGGATCAGTGCCATAGTCTTAATGTGTACTGTCACGGTCAGCTTGCTTTCATTTGTACCAAATGATCCTTCATTGTAAGTGAGCCCAGTTGTGCATGTAAATGCGTATTTGTAGACCCTGTACATAATCCATAGTTGCACAGAATTACAGAGTAGGTGCACCCACGCTCTTCTAAATGGTATGCAAGCTTGTGAGCAAGTTTGAAAAGACGTGATGCATTGTTTTGTTTATACTACAAGTTTATTCTCATGCATTTTGGCTGCCTGGGTAATGTTGGTTGCCACTCTGCAGATGTACAGGTGTGTGGTGTGCGCCCTCTGCCAGAACCCCGTCCAGAGCTGGAGGGGCGCCCAGAGCGGGTACGGGCCTACTTCCGGGTGAACCGCGTGCGGTCGTTCCAGTTTGACCGACCTGTCTATCGGGATGGGCCACCTGACAAGGACAACGAGTTCAAGGTGCTTGCCCTCAACTCTGTCCTTACCATGCCCACAAGCACGGGTCAACGGCAGCCTGTAGATATTACGTGCTACCTTGGAGCTACCAGTGCACTTTTGTACTTGTGTCATTAGCTGCCACATACAGTCGAACCTGCATATACCGAACTTGCAGAAAAATGCCTATGAGTGCTATATAACATGTAATTCAGTATAAAAGTAGCAGTAAATTTAATAGTACATTAGAATCCCCTGTAGTAAACTCGGTTATAGTAAAAACTCGGATATAGTAAGGTAAAGCTGTGGTCTTATTTCGCCTTCTGTAGATGACTGTACATTTTTTTTTCGGTTATAGTAAAAATTTATTTTTTAAAGAAATGCCCTTAGTAAAGAGCGCCTGGCCGTTGCGGTATACTTCCCGCAGAATGACATCGGGGCACACACGAAGTCTAGGATTGCGAGGCAAATAGCGTATTTACTCGCGTATAACCCGCACCAAAATTTGAAAAAACGCATTTAAAAAGTTGGGGTGCGGGTTATCTGCGAATTTTTTCTTTTCGGGGGTGGGTTGTCGGCTTCACCGCAATGTGCGGCACCCACCCTTGTGTAGTCTGCCATCCCCATCGTCATCGACGCTTGTCAAGCCAATGAGGGGCCAATGAAAGGCATAGCCGAATTCACATGCATAGTCTGTTTATTCTTCCCCACGCCATTGGCCATGTTTTCTTCAGCCAGCGTTGTTGAGCCTAGTGTCAGGCGCTGTTTCGTGTACTACACTCCAGTTTGCACTGTTTGCCTGCTTTGTTTTGGTGTCATGAGTGCAACTCGGCGGCAGTGTTTCACAGCGAAAGAGAAGCTATAGATCATAGCCACTGTCGAGGAAACCGGCAACAAAGCTGCTGCGAGACAGCATGATGTTGACGAGTCGTGCATTCGCGACTGGAGGAAGAAAAAAGAGAGTCTTGAGCTGCTTGAGATAAACCGCGATGAATTTTTTCCTGTTTGGATCTGCACCAAACCCTGGCCAATCCCCCACCGGGGGTATATGCCATCCTTTTTTAGGCAACAACAACGGCAGGCAAGCGTTTCATGGTTTGAAGACTGGTGCGTAGCCCCACCTCGAGACGCAGCTTGCCAAATTCATTGAGGAGCACTGAAGTTGTGGGCCACGCTGTTTCGAATGAGATGGCACAAATGGAAGCCCTGAAGTTGGCCCGGGAAATGAACATTCCACGCGAGTTTCGTGCAAGCCGTAGATGGTTTCAGCGCTTCATGAGAAGACATGGATTTTCTATGCAGCGGCGAACAACCATGTGCCAGCGGCTTCCTGATGCCAACGAGGAAAAATTTCATTTCATTTATTGAACCCTCAGGGCCAAAGGCATTAAAGAAGGGATGGAACTTTCAACGATATGTCATCGCACTTCGGAAGGAACACTGCTATTTGCTGTCTCAGGTGGGAAATGCTGGTCATACACCTGTGTACTTTGAAATGCCGATGGACATGACCATGGAAAAAAAGGGTTCCAAATCAGTCAGCATGCTGACCGGCGGAAATGCCAAGCTGCGCTGCACAGTCATGTTATTTGCTTCGGCTGACGGCACGAAACTGCGCCCGTATGTAATTTTCAAACACAAGACCCTACCTAGCACACCACTGCCCCCCGAAATCGTGGTGTGTGTGGAAGAAAATTCCCTGATGAACAGTGGCCTCGTCAGTAATGGGCTTTGAGTGAGTAATCTGGGAATGAAGACCAGGTGCCTTGTTGGCACGCCGGTTGATGCTCCTACTGGATTCCTTTCGAGGCCACTGCACTGATGTGAAGGCTCGCCTCACCGAGACTGGCACTGACCTCGTTATAATGCCTGGCAGCATGACACCAATGCTACAGTCACTCAACGTGTGCCTGAACAAGCCATTCAAGGCACACGTGAAGCGGCTGTATGCCCAGTGGATGGCCGACGGCCTTTATGCACTCACACCAACGGGACGCGTTCAAAGGCCCAATATTCCATTGCTGTGCCAGTGGATCATGGATGCGTGGAAAGCGATACCGGCTGGCTTGGTGCGTAACAGCTTTAGAAAATGTGCCATCAGTAACAGCATGGATGGTTCTGAGGAAGGCTACGTTATTGAGAGTGGTAATGAAGCCTCGGATGGCAGCTGTGAGAGCTGCGACAGTTGAGAATCGGATAACCAGTGATATAGTGGTGGTTGTTTGAATAAATGTTCTGAAAATGAAATGATCACTGTGTGTGCAGTTGTATCTTTCTAGCGTTTTTTTTTTCAGGTAAACGTGTGGGTTATACATGAGTTTTTTTTTTCGCGGTGCTCAAAGTTAGGGGTGCCGGTTATACGCAGGGGCAGGTTATACGCGAGTAAATACGGTATGCTCTTTGTTGCTGTCGTCCACATCCCACAATAACCTTGATTCATTCTTGAAGTTAGCACATAAGCCTCAGGGAAGGTCACAACTGTGCTGCATCAATGGTTTTTCCTCAGGAATTGATTAAAATTATGCTCAGTAGGACCCTTCTTGCTATACCCGGAAGAAAAGCGGAAAAAAAAGCACAAATATTTCTGCTCTGCTGCGTAATGGAAGAACCCAATGATAGCTATTGTACTGTGCAACTTAACACCCCCCTTCTACCCTTTCCACAGCTTGCCGCCAGTGCAGCGCCCTCTTGCATCGTGCCAAGGCACCTCATCCTCTCTCGCCGTGCTACATTGTAGCTGCATGCCTCCCCATCCTTACTGTGCCTCTGTATTTGACCGCCACAGTTGGTGCTGCATGATACACCATGCTGCACTGCTGCACCCCCTGCTCTGTCACACCTGCTATTAGCTTCCCCACTGTCCCCCTGCTCTTCTTCTACCCCTTACACCCCCATCCTAACCCCTTCACTCTGTGGATGTCTCCATCAACATCCTATCAGTGCAAAACTTCTGCCAACAAGCTCATTTGGACAGAAGAGCTGTCACTGAGCGAGAGGGCTTCTTCCACACACACACGCAGGGTCTGTGGTTGGAGCGGACTACGCTGGAGACGGCTTCCACGCTGCCGGGTCTGCTGCCCTGGGCCGAGGTGGTGGGCCAGCACACCGAGTGGGTGCCCCCTCTGGCACACGCCTGCGAAGCCGTGGAGGCCATGAGCAACGAGCTGCGCCGCCTGGTGGCACTGCACTCACGCGATCCCCAACGTCCCCTGGCGCCCCTCAGCATGCGTCTGGCAGGTGCCATCGAGGCAGCCGTCAACGGCGGCCTGGCCAAGTACCACCAGGTCCATTTTCGTTTGCATAAACAGGAAATTTTATTATTTCAATATTTCATTACCGAATACCTATTATTCGAGTAACCGAATATTCGGTATTCGGGTGACCGCTATTCCTCCTCCTCCTCCCAATCCTCCAGTGCAGTCGTCGGTTTTCTGATCGTGCGATGCACATTTTTAATCTACAGTCGCCGCACAGCAGGCGGAAATAAATTCTCAATAGCACAAACCTAGTAGCACACGTGACGAAACCGAATCATGAAAAGCCGAAAAAAAATCCACTACTTCATGCGGCCGGAACATCGCTAGCGGCACAAGTCACGAGCGACAGCAACCATAGCACAACACAAGTCATGGTAGGTGTGCACCTTTAAAGACTTTATCTATCTTGCTGCCGACACGCGTGGAACTCATTTTCCTGTGAAAGTTTGTGGTGAACGCCGGTACAGCAGCCTGCGAGGTCACTATTAGTGACCATGAAAAGAGCAGCGTCTACTCCTATTCATCATTTAGGTCACGGACCATCCTACTCCAATGAAGATGCATTCATTCATAAGGCAGGCAATTATGTTGAAATGCTTATTTTCAGAAGAGACAGCAGCATGCCACGACTAGAAAATAACAGCACTGCACTGAAGAAAACGGATGATTGTGTGTATAAATGCACGCAGCGCCATCTGTCGAGTGCAAGAAGTTTCCCACTCCTGGCTGTACACGCGCCCACGCCGTCGCGCTGTCAGCGCTTCACAGTTGTGTTTGTCTATAGTTCTGTCTTCTGCATCTCCGCGCTGTTTCGTTCAGGCCTGCGGACCAAAGGTGCGAAAGGATTGTATTGGTTTGTGTGCAGTGCCTGTCTCAGCAACATGGCTGATCGCACAAAAAGTGCTATCTGGAAACATTTAGTCAAGGATAGTCCGAAGGAAGCGACATGCAAGACTTGCAACGCCAAACTTCGAACACCGTCGGGCACAACGACACCGCTGGCAAGCCACCTAAGGAACAAACATTACACTTTGCACAGCACATTTTTGGTTGAAAGCGGGAAGCGAACAAGTTTCAGCAGCACATCGCAGCCTTCTATCAAATGTAAGTTTGACATGGCCAATAAGTGGTCACAGCGCCGAAGGCAAGAAGTCATGATGCGGATTGCGCGGATGCTGGCACTCGACCTGCAGCTTTACGACTTTGTTGAAAACCGAGGGTTCAAGGAGTTAATGCATGACTTGGAGCCACTGTACAAGGTCCTCTCTCGGACAACTTTTTCAAGAACAATCACCCCGACCTGTACACGGACACTGTAAGAGCAGTCAAGCACCGAATTCATGCTGACCTGCAGGAAGGCGTACAGTCTCTGTCATTCACCAGTGACATGTGGACGTGGAGGTCAAACCAGAGCTACATTAGTCTCACGTGCCATTACTTGACCTCGAACTTCGAAATCCGGGCATTCACGTTGGGCAACCAGCACGTGATTGACAGTCAACAGTCACACTGCATGCAACATCTTAGCACACCTAGAAGCAATGATGAGTGAATAGGATCTGCCACTGCAAGAGGTACATATTTTTGTTGTGACGGACAATGCACGAAATTTCCGCGCAGCTCTCCGGGACTTTCAGTGTACCCCCATGCAGTGTTTGGGCCATACATTGCAATTGGCCATCAAGGATGCCAAGGAAGAAACTACAGGAGTGATCACCATTCTTAAATGCCGTGCAATAGTGGGCCATTACAAGCACAGTGCCCAAGCTGCAGCAAGATTAAAGGACTGCCAAAGGTGGATGGAGCTACCCCTCCTGGAGCTCGTCCAGACACCAGGCGGAATAGCGAGCATGACATGCTGTCACGTCTCCTTCAGCTCTAAGAAGCAGTTTGCCTTGAACTTGCTACCTCTGAGACAGTGGTACCCAACCTGACACCACAGGAATGGAAAACGGTGGCTGGACTGGTCAAGGCCCTTGAGCCAATTGCATCAGCAACAAAAGACCTGAGTGGGGAGAAGTACGCAACCTTGTCTTCGGTGATACCACTCTTTTACGGAATGAGCATGGTGCTGAAGGACTGTGCTGCAGCGGATGACGACATGTCACTGTTCGCAAAAAATTTACAAAAAAGTATTGAGGCAAAATTTCCTAACCATAATGAGCAAAAAGTGTACATCATGGCAACGGCATGTGACCCACGATTCAAAAACATCTTCTGCACTGAAGCTTTACTAGAAACGAGGCTTCTGGAACTTGCATGGAGTGAGCTGCAGAGCTCGTCAACCCCACCACCCAGTGACTGTGCTCAGCTCTCAACATCTGCAGCACAAAAGCAGCGTAGTGCCAGCATCTGGGACAATATCGACAAACTTGCAGTGTCATCTGGGAAGAGACACAACTGTGAACCAGGTAACATTGATGAATTTCAGCTGTGCCTTCAAGAGCCAGTTTGCAGCAGGGATGAAGACCCTGTTGCGTACTGGAGGAAAACAGGCAAGCAGAACTTTCCCGGTCTATGCAGAATGGCCATGAAATACCTGGCTATACCAGCAACACAAGTTCCTAGTGAAAAACTATTTTCTACAGCTGGCAACGTTGTCACGTCCAGGCAAAAAAAAGCTGTTACCGGATCACGTACAGCAGCTGCTTTTTTTGCATGAGAACTTATAAATTATAAGCACTTCAGCGCATGTTTGAATAAATTTGTTACTATTCAATATTCGATTCGATATTCGGGTTTTTTCCTTGATTCGATTCGAGAGGTACTATTTGGTATTCGCACACCCCTAATAAAAAGTGCAGCAGCAGCTAGTCATTATGGTGGCTTCTTCGTGATATGTACCGTATTTACACGATTGTGTAAGTTAACTCAAATGTAAGTCGACCCCCCCAAATCACATTTCCAAAAAATAAAAAAAAAACTTCTGAGGTTGTTTAAGCTTGGCCTTGAATAGTTGAATGCGATAGCATTATCCAGCGGCTGCCGTTTATCGCCAGCCGCTATCGGCTGCCACGCGCGGGCGTGCCCGTGGTCACATTCCAAACCGAAAATGTATTAGTCACTGGACTACTCGTCCACACTTCCGCCATCATCCTCACTAGCACTGCCATCGTGATCGCTGCTGAAGTCCCACAGCATGTCGTTCTAACGTCGTCGTCCAGCGAAATCCCACACTTCGCAAACAGCCATATCACGACATCGTGTGGAATGGCTGAAAATTTTCCTCGCTGCAGCTGTCACACCTGTATCACCCGTTGCGAACGTTGAACTTGCGGCCCAGCGCGGGGCTGTTCGTTTCATCGGCGTAAGCAATGGCAGCCATCTTGAACATTGCTGTGAACGAACGCCGGTCGCTTACCAGACCCGGAGCACAAATGATGGTTGACGAAGCACTAGATTCAAAACTTGTGAAACGCAGCCGGCACTAGTCAAATGCATCAGAGCCAAAGAGAAACTACTCATGAATGGCGTCGGCTCTTCCGTCGGCTACCGACACTTCCCGGCACCGCTACTATTCCGAGTGGGAGTGCCGTCTCGACTGGAATAGTGGCCCTTCCATCAACTATCAACGCCCCCTTGAGAGCCGAGCGTGCATTTGAAAGTAAAAAGAAAACTTGTTGGACGCTTGAGCTTCCCGTAGAACACTTATGCGTTATCGGTCTGCCGCAGCTTATCAGCAACCGCAGTCAGCAGCCACGTGTGGGGTGCCAGTTTGCTGTTTATCGATAGCCGTCATTGGCCGCCGCCCGCGTGCGCAGGGAGGGTATGCCAGTTTTGCGCGTTGACATAGCAGCCAGCTGCTCAAGGCCAGCACCAAGAGCGATGCGACAGAGCCACGCAGCAAAAGTGCAACCACGCTGTAGCATCCCTGATATCTCGTTTGTCTCGCCTTTAATTATAGTGCGGAACGGCGGCCCTTCCATCAACTTTTAACACTCCCTTGAGCGCCGAGCGCGCATTTGAAATTAAAAAAAAAACTTGTTGGACGCTTGAGCTTCCCTTACAACACAAATGTGTTATCGGGCCGCCGTCGCTTATCAGCAACCGCAGTCAGTAACCACGTGTGGGGTGCCAGTTTGTTGTTTATCGATATCCGTCATCGGCCGCCACCTGCGCGCACTTGGAGGGGATGTCAGTTCTCCGTGTTGACATAGCAGCTTCTCTAGGCTAGCACCAAGAGCGATGCGACAGAGCCGTGCAGCAAAAGTACAACCACTTTGTACCATGCCCGATATCTCGTTTGTCTGGCCTTTACTTATAGTGAGGAAATTTCTCAACCATCCCGTTGCACGTTGGATGGTAACATTGGTAAGGGGTCGTGCTCAGATGTTTCAGTGCCAACAGATCATTGAGCTCTCTCGTCATTGCGAATGTGAAAGAGGAGTCCTGGTCACAAAGGATCTCTCTCGGAAAACCTGTTCGTGAAAACATCTCCACCAAACCTTCTGCCACGGTTGCCGAATCTATCTTTGGCAGAGCCACGGCGTCGGAATACCGCATGGCAAAATCATTGAGAGTGAGAATATATCTATTCTCTTTCATCGATGTGGGCGACAGCGGGCCGACAATATCGACAGCGACCCTCATCAAATGGAGTGTCGATAAGAGGCATGCATCCTGACGGAGCTTTCCCTACTTTGCCTTTCGGACACATCCTTTGACAGGAGTCGCACGACCTGACATACCTCTTATTCTCCTCCTGCACTCCCGGCAAGTAGAATTCTTCCAAAACTCTATCTGTAGTCTTCTTCATGCCCTGATGCCCCGCCAATGGGCTATCGTGGGCGCAGCTTAGCACCTGTGATCGGCAAGACTTGGGAAGTACTACCTGTTGAACCTCTCTGCCAGAGGCGAGATGATAGAGGCGGTACAGCAAACCCTTTTCAACAGAATACGAGTGCAAAGTGCCGTGCTTGCCATGGAACAGCTACCCTACTTTCGCCTAACAGGCCTTCAATGACTCATCGTCTCTTTGCCCTGCTTCTAGCGTTTCCTTGGTGAACCTTGTGGGACCAACGCTTAAAGCAGTAATTTCCCTCCTTCTTCCGAAAACTTCCTTTCCAGCCAGCATCACTTTTGGGCCCTCGCCCTCACCATTTTCACTGGCGACCTCAACATTGACATCAGGACATAATTTAGCAGCGCCCTCCGATTTCTTCCAATTAATATCTGGATTTGACGGCTCACGGGCCTTTGGTATATTTCCAATTATGCCATCCTACAATGGCCTCTCCGTGCACTTTACCAGGGCCGTGCCAGTGAAATAAGGGGAAGCGATATAGGCTTCTGCCTCGGGAACTTCCAGACTACTGTCATCAACAAGAAACGCCGTGAGAGCTGAGTCAGGAACTAGGGCTCTCCGCACAACCACTGTATTGCTCCCCGTGTCCCGTCAAACACTTACGGGTAGGCCTCGGAGCTTTCCCTCCAGGACAAGCATGTGTTGGGCGTCTGCAGGCTTTTTCCAGACAAGTCCAACCACCACCTTATCCTCAGCTGGTTCAAGCCTACCTGCTGTTGTGGACGCAGTTTCAGACGCAAAACTCTCTGGTTGGACACAACAGGACGATTGCTTCTGATTTTCGTGCTTCCTTGAGCAGGAACTTCATGCCCTGTTTTTAGACAGTATACGCAATAAAGCTGTTTTGGCTTAGAGCGACAGTCGGCAGCCTTATGTCCCGGTCGGTTGCAAATTGTCCCAGTCGGTTGCCTTCCTGACTGTCTACTTGATGGTACATCATTCTCTTTCGGAATTGCCACCTCGAACGATTCTTTGAAAAAAGACAAATTTCTTTGCCGCTGGGCCTCTAGAAAGTTGTCTGCTGCGTCAGTCGTTTTGTCCAGCATCTTGCGCTCTCTTTCTCGAAGAAAAATCGCCAGACGACTATGACAGTTTCTCATGAACTGTTCGGCCACCACCAAGTCACGTAAATCATTATACGTTGTGGCCGTTCCCGACATCTCGTCCCATCGATCAAAAAGACTGAGCAGACGTGCTGCATATTGCTGGCCTGTTTCTTTATCAAGCGGCTTACTTTCGCGAAACCGTTCGCGATAACCTTCTGCTATAAACCAAAAGTGTTGGAGCGTGGCTAGTTATGCATTATCATAATCTATTGAATCTGCTGGGGACAGTCAGCCGAACACATGCAGAGCCTCCCCAGTCAAAGACATACTGAGTGCTGCAGCCCATTTTTCCTTGGGCCAGATGTGCCCTTCTGCGATACGCTCAAAACGTTTGAGGTATGCATCTAAGTCATGCCTGCGGTCGTTGAAAGGCGGGATCAATTTGTGCGGGCTAACCGCTGCTGAGGGCCCCGGTGCCGGTTCACGAATACCCCCACCAGCTTCTGCGAACCTTAATTGGAGCTGCAATCTACGCTCTTCAGCCTCTGTTAGTGATTTAGCATGCTCGCGTTCAGTTTGTGCTTTACGCTCCTCAGCCTCTGCTTGCGCCTTGGCACGCTCGCCTTCCGCTGCATGTGCTGCACGTTCCTTCTCTTGCTCGGCAGCCACCCACGTGCGCAGCTCGGCGTCTTTCAACCCCATTCGCTTCCCAACTCGATCAAATCTTTTAGTGTTGCCATAGTTTCTTTGCACGGACCCACGAAATGAAAAAGAACAGCTTCGCCCTGTTGCGTGGACCCCAGTTGTCGCGAATAGGTTGCACGTCCCCGACTTTTCGAAGGGGAATGCTATCGCATGCAGGTTCGAACGAAGAGCTCAAACAAAACAAAACGAAGACGTATTTATACTTTAAAGAAAAAAGGCCAATACGAAACGGAAATGAAAACAAGCAAAACACTCACTCAACACGCTTATAACACTACAGAATAAAGGAAAGAGTTCACCAGATGTGGAGCGTCCCATGTGAAGCGGGGATGCCTTGCAGACAGGGCGAACGCGGGTCAATGTAGTGCGACGCGTCGTTTGCGATGCGCCGAACGAAGCAACGGAAGGAAGCCGGGTGTTAGTAGGAGCGGAGAGGAACACAGGGAGACGCCGGTGGTCTCCCGTCAAGAGCCCGAACAACTTGGCAGCAGCAGGAAAAACGTAGCCAGGTCACGAAACGCCATGAAACGGCGTCACGAAACGGCGTCACCAAACGCCAGAGGGTTAAAGCAAGCTATCCAAGAGTGCCTTTCGGCAGCACAGACCCTCGGTCAATCGACTGCCACCTCCACGCCTGCAAGGAACGCAGGAGGCTTGCGTCGCTGATCCAAGGGAGGTCACGGCAGCACAGACCCAGCGTCCGACGGCTGCCACCTCCACGCTTGAATGACCCGATCTCCGCTGCACTGCCTTCCTTTACACCTTGGGTTTCTGACATGTCAGCTCTCCGCTCCTCATGCTCACCACGCTCTTTGTCGCCGTCACCTCGCACACACCCTTCGCACGCAGACACGCGCAACACTAGGCTGGCACGCACAGCGCTCCGCTGTTCGACGCACCGTGTTCACAAATCCTCCGAGGATCTTTTGTGCACCTCACAAATGGTGGCCGTTCCATCAACTTTCAACGCCCCCTTGAGAGCCGAGCGCGCATTTTAAAGTATAAAGAAAACTTACTGGACGCTTGAGCTTCCCTTAGAACGCAAGTGCATTATCGGGCCGCCGCCGCTTATCAGCAACCACAGTCAGCAGCAACGTGTGTGGTGCCAGTTTGCTGTTTATCGATAATCGCCATCGGCCCCTCTTGAGCACGTGGGGAGGGGATGCCAGTTCTGCGCGTTGACATAGCAGCTGCTCAAGGCAACCATGCTGTAGCATGCCTGCTATCTCGTTTGTCTCGCCTTTACTTATAGTACGATGTTTTCTTTTCGATTGTAAGTCGACCCCCCCTCTTTGGATTTTCAAATTTAAAAATATAGGTCAACTTACAATCGTGTAAATACGGTAAGTGTTGTACGGTGAGGCATTTGAAAACGACTGTAAATGTCTAAGTGCCTTAGTACTTCATTCTATAATCACATTTTATTGCATTTGCATCATAGTCCTATTTTGGCATAATAGCCATTGTCTTTTTTTGTGTATGTGGTGCTTCCACCTCCAGTTGTGGATCGAACCGCTTCTGAGGCGCCCTTTGGGCACCCGCCGGTAAAAATGCAATGCCCACCTGCGCGCCTCCACCCGCCAGAAGCCCACGCAGCAGCACAATGGGAAAGCGATGGTGAAATTAATTTCAAAGACGCAGTGGGAAGGTGATCAGTGTAAAAACAAAATGCACAACCAGTATTGCTAATGCAGATTTGTTGCATCACATGACCACCTATGACCCCATGATCACCTGTGCATTTTTTTTTGCAAAATCTTATTGCTTTGGAATACATGTTTCCCCGGATGATAAGCTTTTTTTCCCTTCTTAAAAAAAAAGCTGTATTAAGAAGGCTGTACTGTACTTTTCACAAAGTATTTGCCATTTTGAATATTTGCACATCCCTGCCTTGGAAGTAATTTTCCACTAAAAGGTTTGTTGTGCTGCACACCTTCCATTGCGTTGGTTGCCTTAAAACCGTGCTTCATTCTTGTGTTCTTTGTTGCACAGGCCTTCCTGAGTGGTGGCGATGCGTCGGGTGAAGGCCAGGCACGGCTGCGGGCACTGCTCATCGACCAGGTGGGTTGGCTCTCGAACGTGCCAAAGCAGTGCTGTCTCTTTTCTAATGCACCCTACAGTAGTCGGGGCTGGAGTGGCTGTGTTGCATGGTTTACCTAAAGGTTTGTAGCCAGCCAGCTGCGGTTAACGCCTTGCCTGTGCAGGTGCTTGTGCTGGAAGGGGGCCTCTCCCTGCATGGGCGGCTTGCGCCACCCGACCTGGGTCCCCTGCAGAAGCGGCTGGTGGAGCGTCTCGGTCAGCTGCATTAGTGGGTGCGGGGGGCATCCTGCTCCTCCGCACACGGGTGGGTGCCTTCCCGCTTTGCTTCATTCATCTCTGGATGGACTTTTGTGCTTGGGACTGTAGTCAAAGAAGGGAAATCGACTTGGATGGGACATAATGTGTAGAGTACAGATGAGGAGAGACTTGTTGTTGTAACTACTAAACAGCACAAAACAACAAATACTTGACTAGAAAAAACGCACGGCAACATGAGTGCTGTATGTTCTCTCTAGTCAAGTTTGTTTTTCACCGTTTAGCAATTATGATCAACCAACTCACCTAACAAGCTTTAAATTTTCTTGTGGTTACACAGTGTGTACCAAGGGAAGGGAAATGTAGCTAGGCTTAGCAAAAAGTAAGGTGGAGAAAGGAGATTAGGGATATGCTTGGATTGGTTAGCCGCTGCTGGTCCAAGATAGGATAAGGTAGAGTAGACATTTCTTTTTGTGGTGCGTCCTGTGAATTTTCTTGTAGTGCAGTGGCTGTGCCTTGGGACCAGTTTTTTTAGATCTATGCCTTGGGTTTTAGCAGTGTGCTGGGAACTGCACGTAGTCATGAGAGCTTAACTTGCAGTTCACCAAGACCTGGCTCAGCATGCAGCAGTAGCAGGTCATCAACGTCATCAGGCGGACTTCTGCCTCCAGCACATGTAAGTGGGCGTGCATGCTGGCCTGTTGAGAAGACTGTTGTGTGCAGGGAATTGGGTGGTTGGTCTTAGTGCCATTCATTTGTGGAACATGCTTGCTTTTGTAGCATTCTTACCCAGAAGTTACAAATCACTGTATTCTCACAAGATAGTATAGCTAGAACCTCGAGTCTCCTGCATGGACTTTACGGGCTTTTTTTACTTCTTTTCTGCACTTTTCGTAAGTCATCACTCAATGCTGCCTTGTTCAAGCAGTCTACAACATGCTCGTGTGTTTCAGTGAAAAGTGCAGGTGAAATTTAAAGCAGCAATGAGTGACAAGGGAGCAGCTTTGTACGTTGCAGTGCAGAAATTGAAAGCAGTTCATTACAGAAAGACATCACACTTCCAAGGGGCATGCACAGCAACCACATTATGTAGGCCTACCTTCGAATCTGCAGCTCCAGAGTATATTTCTTGGTCACATTCCTCTGCATGACATCATGTAATGGGGAATGGGGACTTCAGGCGTAACAGATAACTAGGGTTGTGCGAATATTGAAATTTTCGAATACGAATCGAATACGAATGTGAAGAATAAATGGCTTCGAATATCGAATTGAATATCGAATATCTGCTAGGTACAAAAAAAATTTCAGATAACGATGAGCAAGCAAACATTGTTGCCCTTATTTTTTTTTTCAAAATTGTGTATGGTCTTTGCAACTAAAATAGCCCTAGCGACAGAGGCCTTCCTATTGTTGCCACGCCTGCCGTTACGCCCGCTAAAGAGGTGTGCAGGTTACAATACACCATGCAATAGGCGAGATTTTAACAGGATCGCTTGCCCTGTTGTGACTGCTGGACGTGCCCCTTCAGGAGGCTCCCGCGGCATTCCGCAAGTAGGCTTTCTCGCACAGCGTAGTTTACAGAACGGGATGGCGGAAGTCACGCTCGGAGAGTTATGAAGGCGACAGGACGCATTCTTCGGATGTGGGCATTAAATATGTAACGTATTACCGAAGGATTAGAAAAAAGCGCGATTGCTCGAAGCGGGCCGTCGGCTATCTTGTTCGCTGCACGGGTGATATGTGGGAAAGCCCACTTGGGAAAATTCTCACGAGGTGTAGCCTTGCGGCGTCGGGATGCGGTTGGTCCGCGTGATAAACGGCGGAGAAGGAAGGGGATAGGACCTCTGTATTGTTTTCCTGGAATTTTTAACTCGATTATCGGCTAATTTTCCCAGATATTGTGGTTTTGCCACGGTCGAATTTATGAAAGTATGTGCAGTATACGATCGCTGGCGAGTATTCGGTAATTCTCAAATGTTCAGAAATTCACGAATATCAATATTCGAATACGAATACGAATCGAATAATAAACATATTCGATTCGTATTCGAAATTTCGAATATTCGCACACCTCTACAGATAACTAGAGCTGCTGGGCCTTTCGCTGCTATGAGTTGTAAGGAGGCACTGAGAAATGTGACAGTATTTCTTGTCTGTCTGATGAAGTCAAGAAGTTTGACCAAAATGAATTTCCTTTGTTTCGGAAATAAAGTCAGCACTCCATGATGAAGCAGAGTTTTATGGTATAGGCCCCAAAATCAGCAAAAATGAAGATGTGCACCATCACACATTGTACAACATGCTATGGACTTGTCAGCTGCATTGTGGTGCCCTCGTTGCAAAAATAAAGTTTGGCCTCCGTGAACGATAAATAAAAGGCTCTCTAGTAACAGCTTGCACCACCAAACTAATAAAAGCTGGCTGTTCTCCTTTGGAGTGAATGCAGCATTGCTTGGTGGGCGCTCCAAGGCATATGGCCAGAACTACCTTTCTCTAATGTTGGATGAAATCTGAGTGCTCACTGCAAAGGATTAGTAAACTTTGGAAGGATGTCTGTGTGTAGAGAGAGCTGATTGAAAATTGCTTCACAACAAACCACACCACCTAGCCTCAAACACATGGGGAACCGCACCAAGTGGCCAGATAGTTTGGAGACATATGAAATCATTTCACGTTCGCAAAGAAGAAAAAAAAAGCTTGGCATTAGTCATGTTCTGGCGATGCTGCAGGAAATGTATCTCCACAATTCAGTGATATTCTTGACACAAGCTCTGGGCATACCATGTCACGTGCATGTCAAATGTGTGTCTCTCTGCAATTAAAATAGTTGCAAGTCAGTGCTGTTTCCAGTTTGCGGTCTTAGTTCAGTGGCATTGTCTTGAAGGCTGCAGTTTTCGTCGCACTAGCAACAGCCAGAGCAGCACGGTGCCAGTTGTCGATGCCTGGTGTGTGACTAGATGGGAGAGTGTGACGAGACTGGCCTTGTGCAGGACGACCCCTGGGATACAGCAGATGGCAGCGGTTCCTCCAGTGCACTGGCTGAGCAGCAGGTAGGTGGCCCCACAGAGAGCAGTGTGCCCTGAGTGGGCACTTTACTGTCTCTGCAAGTGTTTATTCAGTGCTTAAGTAATTTAGCTCATTGGTGCTGCATTTTAGAAAAAAAGAATAGATGCTACAAGCACCGATTTGCAACTGGGCATTTCCAACTGAGCACGAACTCAGTAAAGACGAATATTCTTGGATAAGATGAACAGTGTGAGACTGTTTGGTTGGTTTCCCATGGGGCTTAATGCAAAAGAAATCTATTCAAGCTGTACTGTTGACACCGACCTTTCGCAGCGACCACTGCCCAGGAAAGGAAAAGATATAATAATAATAATAGGTTTTTGGGGAAAGGAAATGGCGCAGTATCTGTCTCATATGTATCGTTGGACACCTGAACTGCACTGTAAGGGAAAGGATAAAGGAGGGACTGAAAGAAGAAAGGAACAAAGAGGTGCCGTAGTGGAGGGCTCTGGAATAATTTCGACCACCTGGAGATCTTTAACCTGCACTGACATTGCACAGCACATAGAGTTTTGCCTCCATAAAAACTAAAAAAGATATATAAAACGATTCTACGCAAGAAAGTGCACCCTTGGCTTCTGAAAGATGGCTTCTGTGCACATTTTCACCAAACTGTCGGGAAGCCATGTTGCGGGAGCGGGCTTTCTTGACGATGTGGAAAAAGCAGGGCACCATCGTGTCTGCGCTGGTGTGGAGATCCAAAATGCTCGAATCTCGGCATCACACACTTGTCATGCGCTGTGCGTTGCCTCCCACAGAATGAAAAGCACATATGCGCAAAGTGCACCTGCTTGTTGACTTGCGGCTAAAAACTCTGGGGCCGCATCTTCAACTGACATGGCAGCGTCGCAGCACATGTTATCAGAGTACAGAAATGGCCAAATATCGGTGCTGTGTTCATTGCCTACGGTGCATACAAAGGTGCTTGGTGTGCCTGCTCGTGGAGTTGGTAACTGCTATGTTGCAGAAGGAGCAAGGTTAGAGAAAGAGTCACAGCTGCCCTATTGCGGACATTTGAAGTGCTCTGAGCAGGATTGAAAGGAAAAATCAGAAAAAAAGCAGGGGTAGCAGCCACTGTGATATACAGTAAAAAAAAAAAGACAGTCGAAAGAGAAAATTTTTAATGATGCATTCCAATCAGGGTAATGTGAACTTCTCTGATGCCCTCAATCTTAGGCTCACTTCTTATACATTGCATCATAAATGCCCTATTTGTCATTATCTTCTCTCTGAAAGGCCATTTTAGGCATTGTTTTCATGTAATGTACATGTAATTGACTTTTACTGTTGCATCTGTACAGGCTACCTTTACAAGACAATCCGAGCAAAACCGGTATGGCAAGAGGCTGAAGATATTTTTCGTTCAGTAGTGAACAATCTACAAAAGGACAACTGCACAAAGATGTGATAAAACGATGAGAAAAAGAAACAGGAATTCAGCCATGATATAAATCTGAAAATCAGCAGGGCTCAGGTAGGGCGGGGAAAGGAAAACCAAATCTGGGTTAGGTGATTTTCTTTGCTTTTTTTTTCTTGAACAAACTTGAAAGAGCGCCTATGAGACAATTGTTAAAGCCCAGCAAGAGCTTTACAACAAATATGAAGAGGAGGCTGAAGAAAGCTAAGCAGCTGGGACTCTGAGAAGAAAGATACCTGTCCAGGCCGTCCCATAAAAATTGTATTTACTCAAGTAATTTGCGCACCAATAGTTTATTAGTATTTATTTGCATTTGTGAAAGGAAACTTTTGCTCATAAATTTTACGCTCCCGCTACACCTGACCACCAGCGTACATGCGGGTGCGTGCAAAGCAGGTCTGGGAAGATCGGCAGCTGCGTCGCAGTGTGCAGCTGAAAAAGATGTGTGTGGCGAGAGGCCACGATTACGTCGTTCTTAAGGTGTCACGGCCAAGACCAAGCTGAAGCGAAATCACACCTGATGCATATGAGGGGTGAACATGACTGGTTTTGGGAGAAAGGGCGTCGGAATCAGCATGCCTCAGTCACCTTGACAGCAACACCCCTCCTCCTCCTTCCTGAGACACATCAACAAAGAACTGGTGACAAGTCATTGGGCGAGTTGGTGCACGTTCATGATGAAGAAATGGCACGAAGGGAGGACGACGGACAGACAAGAACTTTTCTGCATCGTCCTGTCTGTCCTTCGTTTTGCTTTGCACTATTTTTTAATCCTGACCAGCTAGATAGCCATGAAGGAAATAACGACGATATAGCGGAAATAAATAATGGCAGCAACAACCACACTGCATCATCCCTAAGGGATTAAAATGTCATAATGCACTATATATTGCTGCATATAAATCGACCTTTTTTTACAAAACGACCAATCGAAATTGGGGACTCGACATATACATGACGCCAACCTATAAGCGGGGTCCACGGTGTAAGAATATACTTAGGTGCAGGCACTGCGCCCGGCAGCACGACCGGATCTTGTTCGCTGCTCCCTGTGCATCTCTAGAATGCAGACAGATGGCGCCACGCAACGAAGGCTTGTCTAGTCACCGGACTGCGGCAGCCCAGTGCAGATATTGTGGGATTGTTCGGTGCCACGGTGTGTACATGGGCTTTTAAGTGCGACAATGGGTTTTTGATATGCATAGAAATCTCAAGGCCATTTGAGTATTTTGCCTGCACCACAAATACTGCCTGCCTCCAAAGCTGAGAATCGGCCCCGCACTCTCGTGCTCGGTAGCAGAACTCCGGCGCTGTACACGTGAGCGGCGGAAAAAGGAAACCATCAGTGTAACGCTTCAGTGGCGACGCTTGTGACATTTTATTGGTTAATGCAGTGCACTTTTAGCTGAGCTATGCAAAAATTATTTGCGAAAATGCTCCTGGCGTTCGTCCCGTTGAGCTCATCTTTTACGCCAGCAGCGATGATGCTGAGCAGCTGGAGACCTCAAGGGAAGCTAGACAGAAAAATAACCTTAGGTTTTAAACGGGACTTGGTGGATGTCAGTGCCGAATAATTGCAGTGCGCTGGCTAAAGTGCCTATCTTGCCCTTAATAATTTTATGCCACAAAATACTCCACCGATATTTCGAAAGCCCTGTGTAAATTATGCACCTGCATATTTGTTATAAACATTGCCGTAGCTTTTTCTGCCTTTCATAACACTTTGGGTTGTTGCACCAAAGTGCACAGCGGCTACAAACTGCTAGAGGCCATTAGGTCGCTGACTGGCATTTGCTGCACTACTGTGCCTTGTTGCATCTAGAGTGCCTACGTAGGAGGTTCTTCGGAAGGTCAAGAGTGATACACATAGACTGTGAAGAGTGCAGACCACCGTTAGTAGCACCAATTGTTTTGTTTGCTGATATCGGGGCCTCCATTGTTTTGAACCCGAGATATCACGGTGGTCAGAGCGCTTAGCTGCTGTGCCGTAGGACACTGGTTCAATCCCAGCTGCACGACCGTGTTTCAATGGAGTAGAAATCAAAGGGCGCCTTTGTGCTGTGCAATGTCAGCGCACATTTAAGAACCACACGTAGTCTGAATTAATCCGCAGCCCTAAGCACGGCTTCCCTCATATAGCTCGCACAGCTTCGTGACGGTAAAATGCGCAATTCTCATTTATAAATCCACTGCGGCCTGAATAGGGATTCTTTGCAACAGTCAAATTTAGTACACCAAACAGTCTTGCGGGGAGATGGGATTTCATGTATTCACAAGATTAGGTGCAAAACACATTTAGTCCAAGCTTGATGGGCAATTTTCAGGTAGCCGGGAGGAGGCAGCAGTTCTGAGAATCCCTGCATCCGTCCGATTGGACGATGACTGCATAGACTTCTCAGAAACATGCACCCACTCAATGCCAGACTAATGAGAACATAGCAGGCATGGTCTCTCGGTTGCAATACCTTGTCTGCTCTTGGGAGGGATTACCCTGCGCCTCAACTCCAGGCAAAGCCTCCGCGGTAGCTCAGTGGTTATGGCGCTAGGCTGCTGACCCGTAAGGCGCAGGTTCACCTCAGCCACAGCGGTAGCTTTTTGATGGTGGCGAAATGCTAGAGGCCTTTGTACCGTGTGGTATCAGTGCATGTTAAAGAGCCTCATGTGATCAAAAATATTTGCAGCCCTTCTTTACGGTGTCTTCGTAGCCTTAGGGCACGTTCACACTTGTCCGAAATTCCGGCAAGCGAAGCAAATTCATTGGCCGGAAAGACTAGGACTTGTTTCCATCGGTTGACGCCTTGGCAAGGCGGAACCGCCACGCCGCTGCTGTTTCTCACTTTTCCACACACTTCCCGGCCACCACGTCACCGCTCGCGGCATACACTGACATGGTACAAAAGATTATAAATCGCGCTGTCTGTGTACTATAACTGCATGCACACTTACGTACGTTAAGCAGAGGAACATTCCCACTTCTAGTTCAGTGTGGGCAAACAGGCATGCAACGGTAAGCCCAGCCTAGTGGAGTTCTACTTGTCAGGACCGGAACCATTACTGTTAACTAGGGGTGTGCAAATATTGAAATTTTCGAATACGAATCGAATACGAATATGAAGAAAAAATGGCTTCGAATATCGAATCGAATATCTGTTCAGTACAAAAAAAAATTTCAGAAAACAATGAGCAAGCAAACGTTGTTGTCCTTATTTATTTTTTTTTTCAAAATAGTGTATGGTGTTTGCAACTAAAATAAACAAACCAAGACTGCCTCAGTACCATATAAAAAAACATAATGTGCACAGAAATGTATACTACTTGATTAGACAGGATAACAGTATCCAAACTATAACAAGGTCATGGAAAACAATATCCATGAAATGACAAGACTGGCAACAAAAAAATAACATGATGACTATTAAACCTCATTCAATCGGAGTTCAAGGGACCGGAAGAAATGCTCGGTTTATCTCAAGGCCTCTGTTAATAAAATTGCCCGTGCCCCCCCGAAAAAAAAAATGCTGCCGAAAATGCTGAAGATGCAGTAAGGCCTTATGAGGCTGCTCCATCGCGCTAACACCTGTAAGCCTGTGCAACACAAATGCATTTGTGCAACACAACACAAATGCAAACAAGGGGCCGGGGAACACACACTGGCGTCGGAGCGGCGAGGCGATTTCTAAAACAGGAAAAAGAAATAAGCCGCGCGAAGCTGGGTTTGGACTATCGGCGAATGCACGGGTCGACATTTGAAGTTGCCGCTGGGCAGCGGTGAAGCTCAGAAACCGAAACTACGCGGCCAGGCTATTTTTTTGCCCTAGCGACAGAGGCCTTCCTATTGTTGCCACGCGTGCCGTTACGCCCGCTAAAGAGGTGTGCAGGTTACAATACACCATGCAATAGGCGAGATTTTAACAGGATCGCTTGCCCTGTTGTGACTGCTGGACGCGCCCCTTCAGGAGGCTCCCGCGGCATTCCGCAAGTAGGCTTTCCCGCATAGCGTAGTTTACAAAACGGGATGGCGGAAGTCACGCTCGGAGAGTTATGAAGGCGACAGGACGCATTTTCGGATGTGGGCATTAAATATGTAACGTATTACCGAAGGATTAGAAAAAAGCGCGATTTCGCGTTGCGATTGCTCGAAGCGGGCCATCGGACATCTTGTTCGCAGCACGGGTGATATGTGGGAAAGCCCACTTGGGAAAATTATCACGAGGTGAAGCCTTGCGGCGTCGGGATGCGGTCGGTCCGCGTGATAAACGGCGGAGAAGGAAGGGGATAGGTCCTCTGTATTGTTTTCCTGGAATTTTTAACTCGATTATCGGCTAATTTTCCCAGATATTGTGGTTTTGCCTCGGTCAAATTTATGAAAGTATGCGCAGTATACGATCGCTGGCGAGTATTCGGGAATTCTCAAATGTTCGGAAATTCACGAATATCAATTTTCGAATACGAATACGAATCGAATATCAAACATATTCGATTCGTATTCGAAATTTCGAATATTCGCACACCACTACTGTTAACAAAACGACACTCTTCCTAAGCCTAGTAGCAGCAGAATCGTCACTCCAAATAAAAAATAAAGCAAATTTATCCTTTATATGTTTTCTTATCAGTGAGGTGAGACAAAGCGAAAGACCGGTGCCCCATCTATGGCCAGTGAACGTGCTGAAAAAGGCAGCAGCAATGACAAATTCATTCTGAGGCGACAGGTCCTTCTTTGAAGGCACCGCCATGTTTGTCACCGTGGAATTTTTCCGGCGGCAGAAACTGGTCCCGGAAAGATTGGCCTTGCCGGCCGCTTTCCACAGTGGTCGGCGTTAAAAGCGGCCGAATCCGCTTCGCTCGTCGGATTTTTGGACAGGTGTGAATGCACACTTAGTCTGTTTGCAACATTAAACCCTTTTAAACCAAACACACAGGTCCAAGTGAGCATGCGCCGAAGGAACTTTAAAAAGTGCCATTCGATCAACGCAAGTCGGTTAGCCCGAATTGCAGTTGGGTAAAAAGTACGAATTGCCCATAATTGCGGCAAGTGGGCTTTTGCACCTGGCTCGTAAGTATGCCGTAGTAACAACCAACATATCATAGCTACTGGGTGCATAGCCCGCGACGCCAACCCAGGGGCTCGGAAGGCACCACCATGTTAGCTTGAGCAACGATCAACGTGGGAGGTACCAAACTGCAGCACACAAGCCGAGTTTTAGCAGAACTGCTTCATGTATGGTGCCCACCACAATGTAGAAGCAGAGAACCACTTTCATGCAGAGAGAAC